>NW_027468837.1:18313960-19051460 GCF_046254945.1 Alosa pseudoharengus
AAATCAGCTCAATTTCCTCAGCGAGATACTTGCATGCAACGACGCCCCTGTCCTCCAGCCCCACCTGCCCTTGCTATGTCGTCTTGGCATTTTATGTTGTGAATCAACCTGGAAATTCAATGTGCAAACTATGTATCTTCTTGCCTTTGTCTTGTATTACCAAGCTGTAAGCAAAATTTTGTAATACCTGTATCATGAAGAAAGTGATTTGCTGACAGCTCTTATGACCTGACCAGACTTGCGTTATGAGATACCGTGTGTGGTCTTGTCCCTCTGTGTAGACCAGGTCAGCTCGTAGCCCAGTCAGTAAAGTGTATTTAAAATAGCCCTCCCACAGGAGCAGGAAGCACACGACTGGTCAGCTTAGCTCTGGTGGAAATCTTGTGAGAGTAACTCTCGGCCACTCGGACGCTTATGTTTTTGTGTATTTACAGCATCAAAATGAAATGATGTGTACAGTGCTGAGACCATTTGGTTCAAAATTGAATGATGAAGATGATGATCATAATAATCAGAACCAGCATGTTTGTCCATTATTGGAATAGATTAGATTATAAAAGTCAATATTTTTTATCTGCATCATGTGATCTGTTGTTACATATACCCTCATTAAAGCCATAGTTTGCTCTTTTTAACTTTTTTTTTGGAAGGTTCCCAAAATTTTAAACCCCTTGTATTATTCTCCTGATTGGACACTGTTTTGAACGTATTTCTGAGAGCACAGATTCAGAGGCTTATGCGGAGTTGAATTGAGTGCACATTTTCAGCACGTTGTTTCTGTTTCACACATTCCTGTTGAGGGGGTGGGGGCAGTTCAGCCTCTTTTGATGCTCTGCGGTCCTATGCACATCATGGTTTCAGATCCTCCAACAGCTTTGCACTGCTTCTTGGGAAAAGGTTAATACCTTTCGATCTTATGCTTGGTAGCTTGACAGTGTGGGAAGAGTGAGGGGATTTTCTGATTGGTATGCAATTCGTTTGGATTTGGTTCAGGATAAGGTATATGTTGCACGGTCCGCCATTAGATGTCTTAAATGAACAATGCTAGAATGCATTCCTGGATTTGTGTGTGTGTGTGTGATTCTTGGATTAGAATATGTACACCCCCTGCTACACCAGACACCAGCAGTTCCAACAGTGCTTACTGCATTCTTTTCGTTTTGACCATTTTTTCCCCTTGTCTGCCAGGCTCTTTATAAATCACACACTAATACACCTGGCTGTGTTGGCTTGGGTTCAGCTGTCTTATCTCTGGGTTTGAACTGACCATGCCATTATGGGAGTCATGGAAACACACAATTCTGTGTGAAAGCCCCAAAATTCAATTTGCCAGTTGCCTTTTTTTCTTCTTCTTTTTTTACTGATTGCTTAAGCTGTTGGAAGGTGTACTGTGTCAGTTTCATTTTTTGAAGGTACGTTTCCGTTACATTATACATATGTACATTTGCAAGCAAACAAACAAACAACCTTTTGGCATGTTTTTGAAGAGTTTCTATTTGCTCTCTCCGATGGGATGTTGTACATAGCAACTTGGAACCAAAACAAACTTGCCTGTCTGTTCAAGTCCTATCAGTTTTTGTGAAACCTGTGTGCAAAAAAACAAACATATGTATATATAAAGCATAAATTGTTTTATTAGCTTTGTTGGTGAAGGAGTGAGTTGTAATAGGCATAACCTGTTTCTGTTTGGTGGAGGGATCTGTTGGAATACATGGGGATCACCTCTTTTTATTGCATTAGTGAAGCGGTCCTTTTCAGTTGCAAAGGAATCCCCTCTCATAATGATTGAGGAATCCTTTGGGTAGTGTGGGGATCACCTGTGGAGGAGAGGCCACTTGAATCGTGTGCTGCATGTCAGTCTGTCACCTCATGGTAGCAGGGCCTTGGGGCTATGTTTGGTAAAAAAGAGCCAAATGAGATGGCAAAAAGAGCTATCTTTCAGCACAGATTTTTTTTCCTTGTTCTGGCTCTCTGCCTCTCTTTCTTTCTCTCTCTCTCTCTCTCTCTCTCTCTCTCTCTCTCTCTCTCTCTCTCTCTCTCTCTCTCTCTCTCTCTCTCTCTCTCTCTCTTACTTTCTCTCTCTCACTCACTCTCTCTGATTCCTGAACACCGTGAGGGGAAGAATAGAGACTCCTGGTGAAATAGAAGATTTTGGACTTTTATTTTTCATTTTCAGGACTCGTGAAACATTTGTAAAGCCTTTTTCATAGCTTTGGCGTCTCCAGAAAACTGATGTTGAATTCAATGTAATTTTTGTCCATAAATAATTCATTGATATAGGTTATTGGTATTCTGTGATGTCAGAGCAAAAGAAAATGGGTCATACTTCTGCCGGATGTTAGAAGATGTTGCAAAGCCAAACCTACAGGCTTGAACCCCATACTATAAATATCCTAGTCACCTTTAGGTGGCAGCATTGGCCACTGTTAGCATTGCTCTTTATGAAGTTAACATCAGGTTGATATTTATACAGTCTATGGTTGACATTAGTCCATTCCTTGTCTCCCAGAAGTCCACAGGTGTATTGATACTTTACTTTTTTTGAACAAGTTTCATCTTTGACTCCCTTTTCTAATTCTTGGCGAGTTCAGCAGAGCTCCACATTGGCCTTTATTTCCCTCCCCTGTTTTCTTTCTTGTTTTTCATTTGTTTTGAGGTGGTAGTCTATTCAATAAGCAGTTTGCAAAAAGATAAGAAATTACAATAACAAAAAAAGACAGCGATGCCCTTCCTCCAGAGCGTAATCCATGATGGGTTTTGAAATGCTTGGCGTTTTTACTGTGTGTTACTAATATCTGATAACTGGGATGCTCTGATATCATGGAGGACTTCTGAGCACACTACTGGTTTTTATCAAGTGCTAGCATCATGGGCCTCATGTGAACCCATGCCCTGCAGCATGAAATATCAGTCCTATTCATAATACACTATTTGGTCCCCTTAGAAAAGAAGAAACATGTATGTATTCTATGTATTAATGATAAAAATAGGCTGTTCCTTACTATCTTTATTATAACTCTATTTCTTTTGGAAAATAACTTTTTAAAGAATTGTTGACATGATAACAAGTGTTTCTGTATAACTACTTTGAAGAAACTTTCAACTGATGAAAACAGGTGACTTTTATTTTAACTTCTCTTTATATTCCCTTGTCCCTCCAGTGAGAACTGTACATGTTGCTATTGTTATCTTGAGATAATTTAAAGATGAAGAATAAATGATTTCCCACTCAATGGAAGACTTCCGTAAATTTTTTTCTGAATGGATTTCTTGGAACTTGTACCAGAGAGAGTGTGTGTGTCTGTGTGTGTCTGTGAACCAGCCTAATACCAGTTAATCATGGTTTTATGGGTAGGAGAAGGGAAGTGAAGGGGTGTGTGTGTGCGTGTGCGTGTGCGTGTGCGTGTGCGTGTGCGTGTGCGTGTGCGTGTGCGCGTGCGCGTGCGCGTGCGCGTGCGCGTGCGTGTGTGTGAGAACTGGCAAAGATATTCAGGAAATGTCAAACTAATTAATTTGCTGCTCAAATACACTGGGAGTATGCTGTTAATGCAAAAAATAAATGGGCAGGCAGGTATGCTGTATCTCTTCAGAGACTTCTTTACTGCACCACACAACCTGGCCGTTTTACATGCTGATTAAAGGCAGGCATGGTTGGTGCTGATTACAGACCCCAGTAGAATCCCTCAGAGTGTCCACTTTCATGATGCCTTTGTAAAGCTGTCCAGCATTTTCTAATACATCTCGCTCCTACTGAAATGTGGGGAGATAAACTGAATATGAAATTGAAAGATATACAACTATTCTTTGTAATGTAATGAATGTCATTACATGTTGCTCATATCAGGGTGGAAAAAGACCAAATATTTTTGTGCATACTGTTCCTTTGAAGTGAATGATGTGGAAAAACAAACATCTTACTTCTACACTTTCTATGGCTGTCCAGCCAGATTGATTTGAACTGAGTATTAGTGTGCTTAATCTCAGCTGGGTTCCCTGACTTTCAGTCGTCTTCAGTAAAAAAGATGTCTGCCAACTGATTACCGGTACATGTGAATGTACGAGGGTGTGTGGCAGTATAGAACCTGACCAGTAGAGGGCAGTACCCATCTTCCGAATAGAGACAGACTTGTTCTTGAGTCTCGCAGACGTGGGAGGCAGAAGGGCTGGGGCAGAGTCGAGTCATCTCCTCTCCTTTCATCCTTCATTTGAGGCTCCCTACACACACAATTGACGCAGTGTGGCTTGAGAAAAATCTTGAGTCACAAAAGGGAGCCATTGCTGAGAACACTGTGACGACTCTGGTGGAAAATCTGTGGCGGGGAGACGGGCTTTCATGATCACGTCAGCTTTCATCTTTGTGTCTGGGTCTTGGCTTTATGGTATTACGCTGGGAATGACTCGTTTGAGGTTATCACAATTCGTAAAAAAGGGAAAAAAATTCAATTGCATTTGATAATTATGATGAAAGAAACTGTTTAAAACACATTACTCTTTTGGTAAATAAAACTGCTGGTGATTCCTAGAACATGCAACTTAATTGATGAAGTGGCCATTTAGTTGCCTTTTGTTTACAGCTTAAAATAGAAGTAAGTTGTTTGTGTGGTGAGAATGTGTGAAGGCTTTTCTTAACCTGCCTATTCCTAGGGTTTTCATTTAAAGCCTGCTGATACACGCTGGAGCTTTAAGAAAGGGTGTCCCACCGATGTTGATTTTGGACAAAACCTCTCAAGCTGAGCAAGCCTTGTCTCTGTGTGTGTGTGTGTGTTTGTCTGGAGGGAATAGACTGTTGAGAGCAGGGATGCCTTGATGAGGAGGCCTTTTAATATGATTGCCATGTCTACCAGCACCACCATGCTGTTTCTTCTCACGCCTTCTCACCCTCTGATGCTGAGAACAGAGCGACAGGAAGCAGGAAGTGTCCAACTGAACGCGGTGTGAACGCGGGCCTTACTGCCCCCTGCCCCTGCACCCCGCGGTGCTGACTCCGGACCCTTCCTACTCTTCCACAAGGACCAGTGATGGAGCGTTGACACACGGGTCCACAGGGGCTCTCTGTGTAGAGGGTTCTGATCTTAGCGGCGGCGGACCCGGCCTGCGGCGTGCTGGACCAACTCTGGCGCTGTTTGCATTGCTCCCAGGGCTGGGGCTGGCTGTCAAGGCCGTTGTCATGGCGGCGCAAAAGGGTCTTTCAGGATTGGGGGGCTATATGTCGTCACCTCCCTCACTCTCCCACCCCCCCTGTGCTTTGGACAGGAACAAGATAAACATTGTCCTCTAAGTATCTGCCCCCTCAGAGGGGGACTGTTCACTGCTACACGTTCATGCACACACACACACACACACACACACACACACACACACTTATTCACATACATAGGCCTACACAGAGTCCATAATTCCTCTCACTGGCGGGTACACACAAGTATCAAGGAGGTGAACACACCCTATCTCCTCTAGCATGTAAGGGTCATGAAATATGGCAAGTAAACACGCACTCACCTACTCACTTCTATACATAATGCATGAACCTACAAGTAAACATGCAGCAATGTGCGCACAGTGCAGTGATGTCTGTGCCCTAGACAGAATCACGCTAAGGCCTGGCACAGTTGGGTGCTGGTGAATATGATTCAGGCCATGTAAACCAGCACAGAGTTTGTCCTAATGTTACGAATGAGCAACCATCAATAACACTCAGCAAAAAAGTCTTAATAAACTTATTAGATGTCATTGAAAGTATATAATCAAAAATGGACGTTCAGTTAACACAGAACAAGGCTATGTAGAAGTGCTTGTTTCTTCTCAGCCATGCTTCATTCCCTCAAATAATGAAGAGACAGGTATTCTTCATGTCACCCTTCTGTCATCAGCTTCAACTAACTTCTTTACTATTCCTTTGGCCAAAAGTCCAACACTAAATAGCCTTCTGTCTAGCTCTACTACTACAGATAGACTGACTACTTCCCTTATAGTACAAAGATATAAATAGGTCCACAGATGTGCATAAATGGTACACACTACCAGGCTGGCTAGTCCCTTGTGTTGCAGTATAAAATAAGTCCCTTTCAATTTTGGCTCAGACAGTGGCTGTCATTAAAGTGTCACTGAAGCCATTCCTTGCCAGTCGGATGGGCCCACTGTTTCCGGTCTCACAGAGTGAATCTGTATGCCTGTGGCCCGTCAAAACACAGGGCACTTCTGTCTTCTTTCGGGCTGTTTTTGAGACGGAGGAGCATGAGTTTCCTTTGTCAGTTACGCAGATAGCGGCTTTCTGAAGGACAGACGTAGGCCTCGCTCTTTCCAACCTGTTTGTGTGCGAGTCCGTAATGTAATTCACTCTCTCACATGAGCAGAGAAAAGGACAGCAGTTGACCACTGTTAAACCCTCTCAAGTCCAAAGAGGAGACACATGACATTACAGTGGTAAGCAGTGCTGTGTTGAATATTCAACTCACAATTACCCGGGATTAGCCTTTATGCTACACCAGGTTTAAAATGCCCCCATTCCATTTTAGCATGCAGTACACATCTGGTAATTGCAAGCCATGGTGATGAACACTAAGCACTTAAACTGCACTGGGAAAGAAGCCATCATTTAAACATTCATTCATCTACTGCATTAAATTACTGCCAGCACCCTTATTGTGAATTACAAGCCGAAAGACCACCAAGAACTCCTTTATAAAGAAAAAAAAAACTTCACAGGTCAAGCTTTTGGTGCCAAAGATGTTTGTGTACTCAGCTGTGCAGTTCATTACAGACACACTTGATGGTTTTTGACCAAGGCCCTGAAGAGCTAACGACCTCGATTTCATTTAGAGGCGGCATCTGGTCCCTCATATTAATGAACCCAGCAAAACTGCTCTAAATAGGGCCAGTTGGTGTCCAGGCCTCACGTGCAACAAGTGCATGTGGAAGACGGAGCCAAAGTGTCCCGCCAGGGGAGGGGTGTGAAGAGACCAAAAAAGAGAGCGGAAAAAAAGCCCCCCGTCGTCACGGTAACGGCTGGGGCAGCGGGGCAGAGAGTGCGGGTCTGTATTCACACTTGCTGCTCTGGTCCCACTCAGTGTCTCTGGAGTACACACTTGAATGTGACAGTAGCTTAGCAACCCCCTCAGTGGCTGGATATGGGTATTGATATTCACTGAGGGGGCTCAAAGGAGGAGGGGGGTGGGGGGGTCAGGAACAATAGTGTCCTTATGAGAACCTCGATTCCTTGTGGTGTGCTGAGCGACTAATGTGGGAGGACAAATATTTTATCCGAGAGAACTGAGCCACCCTGAGCCAACCAGGCACAGAAACTTCCCAGCATCCCAACTCCAACCCCCCCCCCCCACACACACACACACACACACACACACACCAAACCCTCTTTCACTTCTGTTTGTGCATCTGTGTGTGAGAGAGACAAGGATAGAGTGAGGGAAAAAGAAAGAGAGGAGCAGAGAGAAAACATCATGTGTTAGAAAACAGACATGGTTTGAATGAGTGACTGGGTTGTTCCCTGTTGTTGATGGGTGGTTCACCCTTTTGTCTACATAAAGACTTGCAACTTGAACAAGTTATTTTATTGGGTCCAAATCAGTACAATCCAGTGTAAACATACAAATAAAAAAATAAAGGTCTAACTGGTTTTTTTTTGCTCATGATTCTCAAAACAGCCTACTGACAATACTTTTCCAGTGTAGAAACATTCATTGGAAATATATCAAAGAAACTGCAAAAGCGTTCTGATTACTGTTATTGATAATTGCTGAAAAAGTTTAAATTCAAAACAAATGCACTCAATTTTACATGATTTAAATGACTGAATTATAGAGATGTCACATTTCAGATTCTCATTCAAGATATCACGGTAATGTCAGAAGAAACAGGTTGGTAACAGATTCTACAAAGAAATATCTTTCCAGAGCAGAGTGGACAACAACAGACTTAATTTAGTTTGTTCACTTTATACCAGCTACCTACATTTAGCCAAAGCATGCCGTAATAGTGACTTGTGTATTTATAACTAACGTGTCTATTTGCTTTACAAAAAAAATGGTGTTAAACTATGAATCTTTCTATCCATGAAAATATTTCTAAAATGCTATTAAACTATTCAATTCATATTTTTCAGCACTGAGTAGAAAAGACATACTAAATCAGTCCCACAGCATCATCATACATATTGTTACCCACATAAACAGTAATAACTGTATGTATTGCTATGAGGCCTTGAGTTAACTAAAAATCAGTAAACATATACAAAATTCCAGCCCGTGGATGGAGCAATGTCATGTGTTGATGAATAAAGAATACTACATCACATTCCTCTCCTTGTTCATTATGCAACACAGAAAAAAGGGTTAGCATAACAGAAGACAAAGGCCATCTACTGAGTCAAACCACCAGATGAAAAGCCATCACTGGACTAATTTAGGCCCACATAACTCCACATGTCAAAAGTCCTTTCAAAGAAGGAGAGAAAAAAACGACTTCATAATAAAGGCCACACAAGCCGTTCAGTTTCAAGAATCGTAATCTTTCTTTTTGGCCAGCTTGCTTTTGACATAGAAAGAAAAATGGAGGAAAGGGGGATTTCTTATGCTCCCCCATTGTAGTGTGGTTTCTTCACTCTCCTTCTTCTTGGGTTTTATTTCAGAATCTGTCTTGTGCTGGTATAGCAACGAGGGCATCAGAGAGCTTGCATGTCAGCTGAGATGGTTAAACCACTAATACTGGACAGAGCCCTCGGCTTTCAACAGGTAAACTATGGTTTATGTACAGTAAAGGGTCACATCAGCAAACACAATGGCCCTCATTTACGAAAGGAACGTACAACATAGTCAAGTCAGTATGGTGTGGGGTGCAACAGAGTAAATTAGTGGAGGACTGGGGGGTTCTAATCATAGAATATAATCTATTGAAACTGCACATTTGTAGCGTTCATGTAGCCTGTTATGTTGACACAATGCTTAGGATACCCATCATGTGTCAGAATTACTTAAAAACCAAGAAAAGCACAGTCAGGACATGAATCAAAACAGTCAGGACATGAATCATGCATTTTGTTTTCGTGTGCACAAAAGATTATGTTGTCCTTCAACTTGTCTCCAGTGTTCCATGGACATATATAAAAAAAAATGTGGCTATCCCAAGGTCGGAAAATGTTCTCATCTGGACGTATTATGCACCTCCATGTCATAAATTCTAGGGGTGTGGCCTCTAAAATGAGAATATAGGGGCGTGATATTTAAATTACTTTTTTTTCAGCCGCCACATTAACCAACACCCGTTCATTTTCATGATGCAACAATACATTTCATGAATCCCATGTGAGCCCTCTCGTAAGGTGACTCCTGTGCTCAGATCTGTGCTGGTTTCTACGTTAGATTGATAAATGAGGCCCACTGAAAGTTTCAGCAAAAGAATAATCTTCATGATAAAATGACTCAACATCTTCCTTCATTATTTTCTACCTCAAGCCCCACAGATGGGACAGTAGGTCATGAGATGTCCCTGCAGCAAAGTCATTGAGGACGGGGTCCACAAAGAGGGCCCCTCAGCAGGGGGTGCCTAGGGCCAGTATGGAAGAGTTGTCCTTGGCTTTGTCGAAGAGGATGGCGGGCGTGGTGCCTGAGACAATTTTGAGTTTGTCCTCAGGGACGGAGGATGTGGGTGAGGAGGAGGTGGTGGCAGTGGCGGCTGTGGAGTGCGAGGAAGAGGAGGAGGAGGCGGACGAGGACGAGCGGTCAGGCAGACACTCGTCGCAGCAGCAGCAGCAGCAGTCCATGAAGGCCTGGCCCAGCGCACGGCACAGGCACAGCAGGATGACCGGCGTGGCGGCCGCCCGGGCGAACATCAGGAACTGGCCGATCAGCTGCAGCAGAGCCAGCGTCGCCACAGACACCTCCAGCCCGGCATAGGCCAGTGTGATGTTGGTGGCGTTCTCCGGCAGGCCGCAGACGCCGAACACGACGGCCAGCGCCAGGACTGTGCGTGTCAGCTGGCGCTCCCGCCGCCGCTGCTGCTGCCTCTTGGGCGAGGAGGAGGACGACGACGTGGATGATGACGACGCGGTGGAGGGCGAGAGCGGGCGCCCCGCTGCGGTGGACGCCGCCTGCCGTGCCTCCTCGGTCACGTGGCGTGTGAGGAGCTGGCACGCCAGCGTGAAGAGCAGCGGCAGGCAGAAGAAGCAGCCAAAGTACCACCACATGCGCGCCTCGTGGTACGTGAGCACCAGCGAGTACACCGACTCCGGCAGCTCCACCGAGGGCCGCTGCACGCACGAGTCCACCGGCAGGCCAGACGCCGGCGCCACGTCCTGCTGCAGCTGCCAAAGCAGGAGCTCAGGGATGGCTAGCACCATGGAGCCCACCCAGATGACCGACAGCTTGGCCAGGATGGACTGGCAGGGCTCCACCATCCGTGGCCGGGGCTGTGGGCTCGTGGCCGTGTGGAAGCGGTCAATGCTCAGGGCACACAGGCTGAAGGTGGTCACTCCCAGTGAGGTTACCTGGATGGAGAGAGAGGAAGGGAGAGGAGTGAAGACATGAATGATGGTAGGGGTGGAGAGGAGAATTGGAGAGACTGGAGAGTTCCATGTCATACCAACAGGTGGGGCAAACCACACAGTCCATCATCCATCATAAGACTGCCGAGCCTACTTTGTGTTTTCAGCCATTATGGGGTGGCCTAGGAGAGGCCTGTTCAAGTGTGTGTGTTTTTTTATCAACACACTTGATTAGTTTCAAATCAAACCAATTTCTATAGGCAACCAAACAAAGTACAACAGGAGTAAATAACCACTCATTATTGATCAGGTACTCCTGCTGGCATCACTGTAAATATCTGGCCTTGTTTATTTATGTAGGGCAGCACAAGTACACAATTGTCACTTGGCGACCGTTTGACCTAAATCTGGTCTCATTTAAAGTCGTAATGGCTCCATTAATTAGTCTTCCCCCCAGACAAATGTGGTGAATAGGTAATTAGCATAACAAAGTCTCGACTAGTAAAGGAAAACGAGGGGGCAGGGCAACATACCCCATAGGGAAGATATACTACCAGAGAGTGTTAAATGTATCTAAACATATGTAACTTATATAAACATAGTTACATAGGCTACATTAATATATGAATGAAACTCACCTCCATGTAAGGCACAATTCTACACGAAAGGTCTCCCATTAACCTCCTTTTGGTCAGTTCATTAAAGATGACCACGGGCAGACAGAAAAACAGGATCAGGAAATCCCAAAAGGCCAGGCTGGCCAGAATGCAATTCCAAGCAGTTTTCATGTAGTAGTTGTGCCACACGATGCACATCACCGCCAAGTTACCTATGATACCCACAGCAAACACTATCAGTGACAGGAGCATCACTGCATAAGCGCTGTAGGAACTGTCAGTCACGGGGTACAGAGGGTTGTGGATTCGAATAGAATTGCTACTATTTTTTCCATCCCCGTGAGTGTTATTAGGGAAATGTGCATTCCTAGGTGTTGTAAAATAACCGTCTGGGTCGTAAGGTCTTGGGTGCCTGAAGTTATAGGGAAACTTCGATGTTCCATCCTTCGCCCCCCTGGGCACTCTCTTCAGGTTTGCCTCCCGAAATAGCATAACATGATTTGTCCCAACCATATCTCCTATTGGATTTGATTTGGCGTCAGGAATTGAAATGTGCATCGCATTAGAGCCCGCTAATCCACTTGGTAACATGTCCAAAGAAGTCAGGTACCCTGATGATTCCTTCAGTGGTTTTGCGTAACGGGGCTCCGTTAATCCCAAAATAAGGAACAAAATAGGGCAAAACATTGTATCTACTCAATAATGCAACAGTTCCATCAAAACGACCAACCACAGTTGAGTTCAGAGAGTGTTTTTCACAGCCGACGAATAATTTACGATCCTGTAAGCTCCAGAAAGTCAGACCCCAAAGCCCAAAGACGAGATGTTCGGAAGTTTGAAGCAACTATATCCCCATCCTTTGAGCCCGTTATTCATAGGCAACCGCATTTTTGCTGGCTCAAAAGCCCTCTAGTGTTCATCAGTGGTTACACAAGCCAAGTTCCCTGGATCACGTGAAAGCTGCACATTTCACCAGGAATTCAATTAGGGGTTTGCACGGATGTCACGTTTTGGCCGGTAACCATGGTAACCCAGCACGCGCGGCCATATTGGCGGTACTCGGTGAATGAAGTACAATGGAGTATTATGCACTTTGGATATCTTACGTGATTGTAGCCGTGTCTAAACAACAGAAAAGCTCATCAAAATGCGTCTAAGATGCGAAGGCATATAGGGCAGGACTTGGACCACAAGAAAAGGAGTGATGGTTCGAGAAATTACAGTTTATTGGCAGCGCAGATCCATATGAGTTGGGTGAGGGAGACGAAGTACCAAGTTCGACCACAAGCGCCCCCCTTCTTCTGATAACTTCTGGCATTATTCTCCTTTCTCCCTGGTTTTTTAATAACTTTTGGAAGTCGATACCTACACCAGATGTTTTTCTCAGTCTGACCTATTGGTACAACCTAAAACACGGCAATAATTAAGCATTTTCCTTGACGATGTTAGGGATTTACTTCAGTGCCTAATGCTTTCTAATGAGGCGAGTATCTCCAATATGGCAACGTCCAGATCTGATGACACGCCGTGCAAACCCCTAATACCGAGAGCAACAATTAAGCAACAGCACGGCACATGTCCTAAAGGACAATGTAGGCTAAAGTTATCATCAAGATGTGCATTGCATTTTCAATGCAAGTAATCGTCAACTTGATATGGCACAGCAATACAGCTGGCTTACTTATGCCTATAGGCTATACAGTTAGTGGGAAGCGACAACACAGGTAGGCCTACACTACACAAGCAAGCAACATGATGGTAGGTTACACTAGTAACAAAGGAACACAATAATCAACACGGCCAGGTCATACAAGACCATGTAACACTGCACTGGCGTTGTGGCTTTGTATTTTTCTGAAATATTAAATATAGCAATCTATTTTAAATAGGGCTGTCAAAATAACTGATTAATTTCGATTAATTAATTTGAGAAAAAATAACTGATTAAAAAAAAATAACGCAGATTAATCGATTCCGTATGACCTTTGACCCCGAGCCGTTGTAGTCAGTAACCATTAGACTGTAAAAAGAAGGAGAGAGAAGAAAATGTGCTGCCTAGATCATTGATTGGAACATTTACTTTTAAAAAATGGCCTGATGGTGTTGATTAAAATAAAGTCCTCTGCAATGTCTGCAGCAAGGAATTTGCATATCACTGGAGTTCATCAACTCTAAAGTCGCACATCAATGCAAAGAAATAGTGTTGACATTGAGGGGAGTGTTAATTTATTTTCATTGTGTCCCCTAGGTTATATCTGTGGCCTGAAATACCTTGTATATGAAAAAAAAGTTCTTCCCGAAGCACTTTTGAATTTATTTCCTCAGCATACTAGGTCATATCATAAATTACTATAGCCATTATTAAAATAATAATAAAAGAGTTTTTGAACTTTAATGTCACTAATGCTGATTATTCAATGATTCATTTGAATTTAAATATTTAAAATACCTTCACAGAAATATTATATATGCGATTAATTTAGATTAATTAATCAGAGTATGTAATTAATTAGATTCTTTTTTTAATCGATTGACAGCCCTAATTTTAAATAATCTCAGTTGGGTACACTTTTGAATGTATTTGTAATTAGCAAGTTTCTTGATTTCGCAAACTGATTTGTTCACTCAGGGTGATACATTCAGTCCGCACTTTAAATGTAATAAAAAGAGGTTACTTAAGTAGGCCTACAGCAAAAGGCCAGTTTATGAACATGATAATAGGGACATGCATGCCTTTGGATTTGTGGTTTTCTGCAGTATGTCATGCAGTTTGCCAAAGACATTTCAGACAGCCTATTTCCTGATAGACTGGCATCACATGAAAATACAGTAATTGATCTGACAGTTTATACATTCCCATCCTGGTGTTGACATCAATTTGACAGGGGACATAGCTTCCTCATTATTCACTTATTATTTCCCGCAAACCAATTGCATGGTCTGGAATATTACCAAGAAAATACCTTCTTGTCCTTCCTGTTTTCAATACTGCCTGGCACATAGGTTATACCCCAATTGTCTGTGCACAAGCTTGCAATGCAGAAGAACGCCATTGTGTTTTGCCTTCACTGTCCGACAGATGTTAAATAATACAAATAAAAGTCTTCAGTACAACCAAGCCTGCAGAATTTGCCCCTTATAGCTAATGTATAGAGTGGGCAGTGTATAGCCAGAGAACTCCTAGAGCTTAGCCTTTTTTGTGTTTGTGTTTTTGATTGGGCTTGTATGTCATACCTTGTCTCTAGTCTGTGATTCCTTGTTAGTATGAAGCAGTGATGTCATATTTGGCTCCTGTGAGACCAGCACAGCTTAAAGGTGAAAACTCTGAATTCTGACCGTGTATGTATTAATATAATAATCTTTATTACAGTGCATGAAAATGCACTGTTCTGTTATCTGAAGTCTTCTTCCAGTGCCGGCCCAAGCCTTTTGGGGGCCCTAAGCAGAATTTGATTTGGGGGCCCCCTCCCACAACGCAGTCACCTGTGCTTGGCGATAATTGACAACTTCACACTATAATGTCATATTATAAATTAATACAGTGAGGTTATGTATTAATACAGCGACTGATTATGAACTACTGTCCCCCTGGACACAGATGCATAAGGACCCTCTCCCCCTACCCTCTTTGTGCAAATGTGGGTACAAACGGGTGTGTGTGTGTGTGTGTGTGTGTGGGGGGGGGGGGTTAGATGTGATTTCCTGTATTCTGGTGCATTTTTGGGATGGTCAGCTGGAGAAGGGCAGTACCTAAATTTGTTCAGATTCATAGCCTTTTGCTTTTTGACTTATTGGTAGTGAATTCACACAACTATTTGGGGTTCAGGGTCCCTTGACCTCTTGGGCTCGGTAGGCTCATTCAGTAATCCATCCTTGCTCACATGCCAAAAATGTTTTGGGGCTCCAATCTAGACTTCTGGCCCCATGTGCTTAGTAAACCAATGTATTAATATAGTTGTTATTTACACCAACCCTGTCACCTTTTAATCTTAGAGGGTACTAAAATCACAGATTTATTTGAAACATTCATATTCAAAGTGAAGCACTAAGGGTGGTTTACTGAAGTTGAATTGACAAATAAGAAAATTCAACAGCATTTGTATTTGTTGTAAACAAGTACATCAGTTTAATGACTTGTTTTTCAACAGATTTGCTGAACAAATCCGCAAATGTGCATTAAATGAGCAATTTTCAACTACAAAATAAAAACAAAATAGACAAACATTAATAATCAAAAATAAAATGTCCCAAAAAATAGATAATTATTCCTACTTCGTTCCTGGTTTTTAGGCATCTGCAACTCTGCAGTGGACGAACCTGCAATGATTAAATAAATACATAAATAAATTAAAAAAAACGATGTTAAATGTGTCGTGTCATATTAACAGGCTATGTAACCATTTGCCATCAAGAAAACCTCACCTTCTGGTAGGTAGAGTTAGGTAGAGGTAGAGATGTGCTCCAAAGGACTTCAAAAGTGTCTCTGAAAAAAAACAAATATGCATAAGTGCATAGTTGATCGAGCCGAATGAGTTTTTTTTGCTATCATTACTTACACTCAAATAACAAGCAATTCCACATGTAACAATTCATATTCTATTGGCAAATGAGGCATAATCAAAAGAGTATACTTAATTGCAGTATGGTGAACGCTTAACATGGTGATCTACTGCAGCCTAAATATTAGGGTAGCACCGCTACATCACTTGCCACTATCTTAATCAAATGTAAATTTATTTTCATCACAGAAGTCTCCCCACCCAACATGGTATATTTTCTCAAACACTACCATCTCTCTCCAAAGATCTTAGAGCAGAGCGCACGTACTGTTCCATCTTTGCCTATGAAGCTGGAACGTTACCGATGCCCAGAGTCGCGCTAGTCAGTGGGTTGGGTTGGGACTGGGAGCCTGGGCTTAGTCTGTTGTTGCTATCAGACTTACCACTATGTCACATATTATAGAGCAGTAATAAACTATCAACACTTTCAGGTGCGAAATCAGAAACAATCCCTCTGTGGTAAATTTGCCTTCAGCTACGTTTTCATGTAGCTACTGTAGTGCTAATGTCCACTTCAGTCAGCTAGCTAACTTTAATTTACGACATAATAAGCCCACCTAGAGCTAGGGTACATGCTTGATTGAACATCCAAAACAATCCCAATATCCTTGACATCTGAAATACATCTAGATAAATATATATTAATGGGAGACATTTCTCTGTTGATGGCGGAGATTTAGCTCTGGTGATGGCTTATATTAGATCATGACAGCTAGCTAGCTACCTCAAGCACAAAACATACCGTAAATAATCATGCAAAACATACCTGTATCTTGCTCGTTTTTCTCCTCCTCTGTCATTTTCTTCGTTCTGTTTTCGGCACCAGAGGGATACGTCCTTTTTTGTGACTTGTCTTAACATTACCGTCTCTTCCGATTGTTGAACTTTTTGCAGTGTCTGCACGAATTGTCTATCCACCCAGGTGTCTACTTTATGCGCGTGACTCAAAGGCTGGCAGACACAGTAGCAGTAGGCAGGCATATTGATCATGAAATCATAATTTTCTTGATTTGAATGATAATTGTTTCATTTATTCATTCATTGATGTCACTTGTTTACGTTATTTATTATGTAAAAAAAAAAAAAAAAGAAACTCGATTGGGGCCCCCCTGGTGGCCAGGAGGCCCCAAGCAGCCGCTTAGTTCGCTTATGCCTCGGGCCGGCCCTGTCTTCTTCTTATTAAAGTGCATGAAAATGCACTGTTCTGTTATCCGAAGTCGTCGTCTTCTTCTTCTTCTTCTTCCCACCAAATTTCTGCGTCTAATTCAGCTTCATCAGTTTAACGTAGAAACTTCGTTCAAACTTTGTAACGTAGGCCTTGAAAAGGACACTTGAGGAAATTATTTTTCACTTTTGTAAACTTTATAGATTTTGAGATGTTAACAAAAAACAAGCTTATTTTCCCCATAGACTTTGTATTGGCACTATGACATCACAATGGGCTAATTAACTTGATTTGCACCTGTATCAACTTCCAGCTGCTCAACTAGGCCCCATCAAAGAGCCAGTTAAACTGATTGCACCTATCAACTGCTTTCTGCTCAACTAGGCCAACTCTCTCTGTGTCTCTCCATTCTACAAGGATATAAGGCACATTCCATCCAACTTTATCCATTCATCCTCTTCAAACCATTCACTCATCCACCCATTAAACTATCCATCAACATCCATTAAACAATCTGCCTATCAACATCCATTCAACTTTCTGACTATCAACATCCATTACACTATCTACATTTAACTTTTAAACTATATACTCTATCTCAGGCTTTAAACATACAATCTGACTCTCTTAAGACTACAGATCCTGTTCAACTATTTCCTCTGCCCGCAACTGTTTCAAAATAAATGTCCTCCTCACTACAATAATTCATTATAATAATTTAACTATTTAAACTACTCAACTATTTAACTGTTCAGCCATTTCAACTGTCAGTTGTTATCAACTATGACTCCTGCCAACTGTTTCCTCTGCCCACAACTGTTTCCAAATAAAAGTTTGTTTCGCATTTTATGTTAATATATGTTTTGCACTTTCATGCACTGGTAATTTTCTCGAAATGACATTTTCTAGTTTATAGAGCGCTTTTCTAAACAAAGTTACAAAGTGCTTTACATATATAAAAGAATTAAAAGAACAACATTAAAATGGTCTAAAAATAATACAAATAAGACCATATCAACATTGGCAAGAATACTAGAAAAATGTATCTTTTTTTAATAACAAAAAACTACAGGAATTAGATAGCATACACGCAAAACAAAACAAGACACAACAAAAAATAAACTTAAATTGGAAATGCAATTCCAAGGAATTACCCGTGTATGAAAATGCAAAAAATGTAAATATAAAATATCATATCACAGATAATGGAGAGGTTACTAAGGTGTTGCTAGGACTGGCACTGAAATGGTGGTTGTATAGTTTAATGAAAGTTGATAAGTAGACAGTTCAAAAGTTGAATGTAGATAGTTTAAAAGTTGTTTATAGATGGATGGTTTAATGAATGATGATAGACAGATAGTTTAATGGATGTTGATACACATAGTTTAATGAATGGTTTGAAAGTAGATGGTTTAAAAGTAGATAGTTTAAACGTTGAATGTAAATAGTTTAATGGATGTTGATAGGCAGATAGTTTAATGGATGTTGATGGTCAGAATGTTTAATGAATGGTGATACACAATAGTTTAATGAATCTTGATGGTTTAAAACAGGGCCGTAGTCACCATAGACTTTGGGGGGGATGTCCCCCCCAATATTCAGACGTGACCAAAATGTCCCCCCCCAATATTCGGACATAGAAAAATAAATAAAGAAAAAAACGCTATAGGCTATTACAGAAAACCAACAAGTCCCGCCATCTGAAATGCAATCAAACGTAAATAACGCACAAATTAGTGACCTGTTGATGGTTTCAGAGAGAGTAGCCTACACTGTGAGTGATTTGTCCTGGAGGTTTTGCGTTTGTGCGTGCGCTATCAAAAGCTTACTGCACCCTGCTGCGGTGCAGGCTGTCAACAATATCGCAAAAGATACCTGTACAATTCTCACAAAACTTGTTGGAAAGGTGTAGCACTGTCTAAGGAAACCCGATTAATTTTTGAAGCTGATCAGACTCAAAGGGAACTTTGAAGCAATTCCATATTGTAGCCTATTTTGTCGCAATGATAGCGAAAGTGAAACGTAGTGTCCTTTTATTTGATTTTGTGCGTGCCTATGTCATTCATTTCTTTCACATGTCTTACAACATATAATGCATTCATATGCTAGTAGTAATGTCAGAAATGAACCGGTTTATAAGCCTCTTAGAAATGGTTGTTGCATCTTGCATGTTACATTTAGATGTGCGCTCAATCGAGCATCCATGCAGGCAAAACGTAGCACTCAAATGTGGCGACGGCACAAAAGTTGAAAAAACGTTTACAATGGCGGTGATAACCTACAGTTAATGTGAATCGCGGACAATAACCAAAGAAAGGAATTTCCACCTCCATTCACCAAATAAAGGCTGTGTTTCTACACAAAACGTAATTTCTGTCAGAAACCAGCCTATAATGCATAGGGTAACTTAAGGTGAGTCAGACAGAAGAGGGACCTGACTTAGTAGGCTAGCCTAGCTGTCTTGAACCCCATCCCGTTCAAACTACCTTAAAATTGTGTGATTAGCCGCCAGAATAATAAAATCAAAATACAAAATATGATTGGGCTATAGGTCCAAACCTATGAGTAAGCATTCAGTGTAATATAGAGGTTATCAAAGATACTCTAGTTTGTATTTTTTTTTTAAATATACATTTTGGAGACAAATGGAGTCATACCACAGGTCTATATCCAGAGATGGATTATTGAATGGACCTATGGGCCCAAGAGCTCAGGGGGCCCTGAAGCCTAAGACTGTGTGAAGTTGCTTCTCCGCCCTTCTCTTCTATTTCCACAAAATTCACAAGTCGTCATAATATAAAGGGTATTTTATTTAAGTCTTCTGGGGAAGTATGCCCCCGGGCCTCCCTATCTTAACTGGGGAGGTTTTTTTTGCATCTATGCCCAGGGGTTCATAATCCATCCGTGCCTATGTCCGTCAAAAGTTTGGTATATCCTAATTGACTGACTTAACTAATGACTTGTTTGTGATTTTAATAATATTTTTGCATGGCAGGAAATGTATTGAAATTCTGTTATTGAAATTCACACCGCACCACAGATTTGGTCCCCCCCAATGTTGACATCATGGCTACGGCCTTGGTTTAAAAGTAGATAGTTTAAAAGTTGAATGTAGATAGTTTAATGGATGTTGATAGGCAGATTGTTTAATGGGTGTTGACCGTATTAATATTAACTGATCAAAGTTGTCGGTAGTCGGTTAAAAAAAATAGTGATCTCTAAATTATAGACCAGTGGTCCCCAAACTACGGCCCGCCACCTCATTTTGGGTGGCCCCCCAAAACATATCTGTGGTATATAGCATCTGGTCCGCACAAGAGTATGACATCGCCAAACTGTAACCTCCGTAATTCCCCCCATTCATTCTCTATGGCGAGTCTTAACAGTAACGTGTAATACTCTTTTTGTCCACTGGTGGTTGTTTTGGCGCTGTTTCGCGTTTACCATTAAAAAACGGAATGAAATGTAGGCTTACAAACAATGTAAAGAGGCCTATGCTGACTGCATCAGTGCTCAAAGTATTCTAAAAGTTTATCAATTAATTGTTAATAACTAACTAACTTCTATTCAAGTCATATTTCTGGGACTTCCTGGGATAATTATTTCTATTTTTTATTCACTCGTTCAAATGTTCATCCAAATTCACACTTCACAAAGTTCTCATCAGGTGAGTGAAAGTTAGAATGGTGGTCATTTCAGATGTTTTTGGCAGCACTTCATAAAACTCTCATAGTTTGGTTATTAAATTATTTGTAGGATATTGCTTGTTCACAACTTGAGCTGTGTATGCAAAGACTCAGAGTTCACACATTTTAGATAAAATATACTTTTGGGACTCCCTGCTAATACTTTTGGGAATGCTAAAGTCTTTTTTATTAGTATCATTTCATTTGAGCTACATTTTACATGGCATGATGGAAATATAAACACAGTTAACAATGGTATTAAATTGCAGTAGCCTATGATTAAATGTTTGTTGTTCACAGCACTAAGCTATTTAAGGTTACTGATATACTCAGAGTCTCTGGCCCTCTCTTAGAGCCAGGCATAGTGAGCTGGCCCTCGGAAGAAAACGTTGCTTGTTATAGACAGTGGACTAAACGCTACTACAGTTAGCCACTCATTCCAAGATCTTTTTGTGTGAAGTGAACAAATTATCCCTCACTCTGAATTTTTCCATAACTCGCCTGTTTGTACTTAATAAACCAACAAAACATTTGGCGTGAGGTCACAGCGTTTGGGTTCGCGCGCTCACAAGGTTTGCGAAAAGTATAGGCTACAAGCTAAAACACTTCAGGTTAGAGCCTGGCCAGACGACAGGATGAAGTGTGCAAAGAAAAGTAGTGTGTGGGACCATTTCATCTAAAAGAATGACACAGATGTAAGTTGCAACTTGTGTGATACAGTGCTTAAATATAGTAGCACATCATGATGTATCACTTGAAAATGCGACACCTATGGAGTCAAAATAGGGTCATTAATATTGAGAGGTTGTAGAAAGATGTTCACATGTGTAATAAAGTTTTGCAACTGTGCAAAAGGAGTTCTGAATGTGCAAAGACATTTCGTACCTGTAGAAATATTTTGTACATGTGTGAACAAATTATGTACCTGTAGAAATATTACGTACTTGTGTGAAAGAAATGTCTATCTGTAGAAATGTTTTGTACATATGTGGGGGGAAAATGCGGATCTGTAAAAATATTTTGTACACGTGTGGAAAAAATATGTACCTGCACAAATACTTTACGTGTGTGTACGTGTGTGAATCTCCTACGCGATGCTTTCCTGCGCAACACTGAAAGTACGAGTGTGAAACTGAGATACAATGCTTACAGACTTTTGACCCTAATTTTACGGCCTTTCTGAAGAGCCAATCAACACATTGCTTATTGCCAACCAATCAGCGTTCATGCATGATGTTTTTTTGGTCAATTACATTCTCACAGAGGACCTGCAATACAAAATCAAAAGCATCCTTGTGTGCTGCAGTCAGGTGGGCTTGCTCTGTTTCTTGACTCTTTCTTCGTTTCTGTTGCAAATGGTTTCTGTAAGTGATACAAAATCTGTCACGACATGAAGGATGGCACTGACCCTCAGCAGCATGTAGATCCTTTCCATGAACCTGTCGATAAAGGCGCATTTGTCCTAGTTCTTGTGCTTCCAATTCAATCTTCTGCCATGCCGAATCTTTATAACCTGGCCCTAGCCAGATGAATGTCGTTCCGCTTAGCTCCGCCTAGCTTCACTCACATCCATCTGGAACCTCTTCCATTGAGAGTGATTTCTCCAACCAACTTTATGGTTTAGCCAATCAGGACACAGGGCGGGAGTTTCATAGATGTGACATAGCGTAGAAGCGACTGTGAGACTGTTATCAGCGTCACGGGTTGGCTTCGATGAGAGTAGTTGAAGTTGCACGTCAATAGATGACGGACAAGTGGCTTATTCAATCATATGCAAGCATTTTTTGATTAGGTCCAGCCTTCTGAAGCAACACTTCAATGGATCGGTTCCAGATGGATGAGTGGAGCTAGGCGGAGCGAAATTCATCTGGCTAGGGCCAGGTTAGAATCTTTATGCTTCCATGAGACAAACTTCACCGGCCTTTCAGTTTTTCCATGCACCTTTATTTCAAGCTTTTCACAGAATATACACTCATATACACTGATGGTGATTCACCTTCAGTTGGCCTGATCTTTTTCTGTGGAGAATGGTGCCGGTGTTGTGCCCCTTCTGGTTTTTCCACCTACTGGTTTCCGAGCTGTTTCCAAGCCTGTCCAGATGTCATGTATACCTATCAACAGCAACTGACTGCTACCCACGTCGACAGATTCGCTACATATTCATAAACATTTTACTGGCCTTTGCATGTCGCACCTCAATAAAAACTGCACTGAACTGAACTGAATACCTGAGCACTATATTACTATAACATTTTCCAGCGGGAAAAATGCTTTTTTAAAGTAACCTAATTTCGATTCTCTGTGTCGCGCTGGATTCGAACCTTCATCAGCAAAAGTATCACCATGCGAAACCGCCTCGCTCTCCACTAAACTATCATCATCTACATAACTTCCAGAACATAACGCGGTGTTCACTCAGTAGGCCATGATTCACCGTTTATCTGATTATTTTGAAACAACTGGTTACCTTGATTTAGGCTTCAAAAACATAACTGTATCATGCACTCTACCTTCTGTTACACCTCTGCGCTATTCATGTGCAAGGATTTGTCATAAATTCTGCCAGGCAGCGCACGGATCATGAAACAATTGGGCCTAAAACAACTGGTTACCCTGGACTGAAAACGCATGATCTCGCTGTCAAACATTCAACAGCTGGAGCTGGAGAGCTTTTGGTGCAAATTAACTAGCACATAATGTTGGTATATGCGCAAGCAGCTTGTGGGGATCATCTGTAGCCTAATTGAGGCAAGGTGACCAGTTTCATCCCAATTTAGAACAAGCTGCTTGTGATAACAGGGATATGAGGTTAACCTTTTAAAATTAAAAACCTGAAATGAAAAGCATTGTAGGGGTTGCAAATACTTATCTTCCGTCGTAAACATAACGTTGTAGGATAGCAGGCTATAACTTTGGAAACGAGACGCCATGGCCATAGAAATCTGCTTGTCCTAAACCAAAGGAACTGGCTATTGTAGCTGTTTTTCACAGTCTTGAATTCATGCGTTTCCAGGCCAGGTAACCATGCAGTTGTTTCAGACCCATTGTTTCAGAATCCATATGCTGCCTGGTAGAATTTTTGACAAATCATTGCACACAGATGGCGCAGCGGTGTAGCAGAGCGATATGTTTTAAGCCTAAATTAAGGTAACCAGTTGTTTCGGAATATTCAGACAAACAGTGATGTATGACCTGATAGAAAATAGTTAAACGATCATTGACACAGTGTTGATAGTGTAGTGGGGAACGGTGTGGTCACGCATGTAATTTGTTTTCCTGAAGAGAGTTCGAATCTAGATCATGGTCATGGTCATTAGGCGACTTCTAAAAAATAATTTTCTCGCTGGAGAATGTTATAGTGCTCAGCTGTTCCGTTTAGTACAGATTATATTAAGGCAGTGTTTTTCAACCACTGTGCCGGGGCACACTAGTGTGCCGTGAGAGATCATCAGGTGTGCCGCAGAAAATTACCCAAATGTCACTCACTGGTCCAGGAAAGTTGCATCAAAGAATTTATAACCACATGCTGTCATTGATTGTATGATTGCACTATTTGTGGTATGCAGGCATTGTACAACGGGGGCCCCATATCCAGTATTCACAGAATCATCACATATCCAGTTCATAACAACAATTAAATTAGATTTAGTCACCTACAAATGAAACAGAGGGCGCTCGTTGTCTTGCATAGAAGCCATAAGGCCATATCTGTGTATTATTTGACATTTTAGGCTATGGTATGTGTATTTTTTCTTCGCACAGGATGTTAGTGTGCCGTGGGACAATTTAAGTGTCAAAAGTGTGCCGTTGCACAAAAAAGGTTGAAAAACACTGTATTAAAGGAGAATTCCGGTGTGATATTGACCTAAAGTGTGTTGAAACATGATACCGAGTGTGAACGTATGTCTCATAGCCCATCTCGGCTTGTCCCCTGCACTCCAAAATCTGGCGCTAGTTAGCCGATGCTACCAACAGCTTTTTCAATGGTGGTGCTTCGGCATCGGGCTAGCCATGCAAATAAATTTTGCAGCCATCTTGAATTTAGTCACGATAAGTCGAGCGACGAGTAAGAATGAACAGGTATGATAAGGCATCAGATTCCAAAAATAATTCAGTGGAAATGCATGGATTCCAGTTTCTTCCAGTAGCAGCAACTGGAATCCATGCATTTCCACGGAATTATTTTTGGAATCTGATGCCTTATCATACCTGTTCATTGTTACTCGTCGCTCGACTTATCGTGACTAAATTCAAGATGGCTGCAAACGCTAAACTTCGTGAAGATACTGTCTGTATAAATCAGGGGTCTCAAACACCCGGCCCGCGGGCCAAATCCGGCCCACTTCCGGCCCGCGACGTATGTCAAAATAATAATGTAATCCGGCCCTTGAGACTTTTTAATTGCGAAAAACAACGCTACTGATTAAAATAGACGATAGTTCCAAGTACGGTGACAAATCTCATTTGCACTCTGCTCCACTATGTGCTAGACATCCAGAGCTTCATTCAAACCCAAAATCGCTGCGCAAAGTTTTCAGGAAATACTTGTATTACACGGGAGAAACACAAAGAAGTGCATTTGTAATGACGCGGAAGCGATGCAGGCCATAGTGTTGCATAAATTGAAGCAGAAATAGGCCTACACCAAATGTTGAAAAATGTTTACGTGTGATGAAGTCTTAGGTAGGCTATGTTATTCACCTATTTTAAATCTGAAGGAGAATATCCTTTCGGAGATTATGATCGATCGTCTATTGAATGGAGGTGCGTCTGCGTGTATACGACGGTGTCCACTAAGCATACCATGCTTATTTCGTCCCTCTGCCCAACATAGCTTGGAGGCTGCAGTGGTAATTGTGATGATAGTGTTCGTAATGGACGTGGTACAGACAGCAGGTCTAGTAGAAATAGGGCTCTAAACTACAAAATCACCCGCAATATGATGCGAACTTCTGGGTACTCAGATTACCCGCGATAGGAACTGATTTGACCAGAATACTTTATTGTAGGCCTTGTGGTTTAGAAACCATATACATCTTAGGTGTTGGTATACATCTTAGGTGTTTTCCTGTTAATTTGTTATGTGGATAATATGAAAAAAGGAAAGTAAACCTGCTCAAATATGTTCATCCAGTATTTACTGAAAGGTGCATAATTTGAGGTGCTTGCCATCCAGTGGCAAATTAGATGGGTAAATTTACCCCCTTCATAAACTTTTGTTTTACTCAAAGATTTTAGGACTTTATCTCTGACCACTTTCAAGCCATGGCCTTTTGAAATTTTGATATAAAAATCCAATGGTGTTGCTTTCTTAACCCTGACGCCTATAGTTTGCCAGGTCTAAAAAAGTTATGAGAGGAAAATATTTTTATTTGGTGTGAAACACACATACCTGTTTTTATGCTTTTCATTTGTTTTATAATTTGTATTAATATTTATTTTATCATTATTTTATTTATAAGCTAAGGTTGCTAGCACAGGTGTCTAAAACTAGATAAAAACATTTGCACTTTCTGTTTGCAGTTTTGTGTGGTATTTGAAAAAAAGAATATTGCATTTTCAGAAATAGCCGGCCCTCCAATCAGATGACGTTGGCAGAATTGGCCCCCAGCTCATTTGAGTTTGAGACCCCTGGTATAAATCGTTTTGTAAGTAAACTACCAGTGCTTTTTCAAAGTTCTCAATGTCTCGTTTTAAATGTCAGGGCCTTCGGTAGTCTACCAATGAAGTGTGGAGATACATTGAGCCTCGTAAATGGTGTAAAACAGTGATTTATTTGCATGGCTAGCCCGATGCCGAAGCACCACCATTGAAAAAGCTGTTGGTAGCATCGGCTAACTAGCGCCAGATTTTGGAGTGCAGGGGACAAGCCGAGATGGGCTGAGACATACGTTCACACTCGGTATCATGTTTCAACACACTTTAGGTCAATATCACACCGGAATTTTCCTTTAAGGTGCGAAACGCAAAGGCCAGTAAAATGTGTAGGCATATGCATCCAAAGAACGTAGGCTATTGCAGCCTAGCTGTTTGAGAGCGAGATCATGCGTTTTCAGTCCAGGGTAACCAGTTGTTTTAGACCCATTGTTTCATAACTCGTGCGTTGCCTGGTAGAATTTATGACAAATCCTTGCACATGGATAGCGCAGGTGTAACAGAAGGTAGAGTGCATGATACAGTTACGTTTTTAAAGCCTAAATCAAGGTAACCAATTGTTTCAAAATATTCAGATAAATGGTGAATCATGGCCTAGGCCTACTGAGTGAACAAAGCGTTGTGTTCTAGAAGTTATGAAGATGTTGATAGTTTAGTGGAGAGCGAGGCGGTCTAGCATGGTGATACTTTTGCTGATGAGGGTTCGAATCCAGCGCGACACAGAGAATCGAAATTAGGTTACTTTAAAAAAGCATTTTCCTCGCTGGAAAATGTTATAGTAATGTAGTGCTCAGGTATTCAGTTCAGTGCAGTTTTTATTGAGGTGCGACATGCAAAGGCCAGTAAAATGTTTATGAATATGTAGCGAATCTGTCGACGTGGGTAGCCGTCAGCTGCTGTAGATAGGTATACATGACATCTGGACAGGCTCGGAAACAGTAGGTGGAAAAACCGGAAGGGGCACAACACCGGGTCCCAGATGTTGATGGTTCATTTGATGTAAGCGCTGAAGAGTCTTTCAAACAATTTAAACTCAAGTGAAAGCGTTGGTAACATTGTCGGGTACTCAAAAAATACTAAGGCCATGAGAACTCTGATTCTGTATGAGTCGTATGTGACCTCAAAGGGTTATTAATGTGTCTTTTTTTTTTTTTTTTTTTTTTCTTTCTGCCTACCTGCCTGTCCACCTTGGCCTACTGTGACTGTGGCTGTACCCCTGTATGTTGTGTATTTGATGTAATATTGTATGTATTTTGTTCTGTCTATTTTGTGTTGTATTTGACTACAATGAAATAAGTAAATAAAAAAAAAAAATAAAAAAAAAAACATTGTCGGTGATAGCCGTATGTATCAAGATCCAAACCTTCCAGTGTGGTAGGAATAAGGTTACATACTGTTTCCATTCGATGAACTGATCCTGTTGGCTGAGCAAGTCGTCTCGGACTGTGAGGAGCTGTGACAGCTTCTTTCTTCTTCTTCTTTCCTTTAATGGCAGATTACATCGTTTAATTGATGTAATACCGCCACCTACTGTACAGGAGTGTGTAGAGTGATGCTATTTTGGCTACTCAATCAGAAAGGTGTAAAACTAGATGTACCGCGTAGCGGTACAAAATATGACCGCCGCTCAGTCCTGCACATCCATTCGGCGAAAATAAATCATATTAATGAATTTGTCTCCATCTTCTACTCCATCCCCCACTCTTGAAACTTTTGTGTATGCTTGTTTGGAATGTGTGTTTGCACACATTTCGCACACAAAGTAGCCTACTGGCGCTGCAAAGGTGAATAGATTTGTTTCTGGGCCAAAAAATCTGTAACATTGTTATAAAACCTTTAAAATATCTAAACAATCACAAGTAGGGCAGTTCATCACAGTCCATCCATTGCAACTGGACTGATGAAAGGTACACCTGTAGGCATTGTATTTGGGAAAAGCAGAACGTAGCAGCATAATGTATTTATTTATTTATTATTAAACAAAACAATCCCTGTCAGTTCCATACAGTTTTCAACAGCTATCAAGAAGAGAGGTCATGTCATGGATTTTTGTGAATGTTTCTTCTTCTACATATGCATAAGTTTAGTCATCTAGTTCAAATGATATTCAGCTTTATTGTCAATGCACAAATTAAATACCAGTAGTCTAAAACAAAATTCCGTTTTACCCAGTGGTGCAAATAACTGACATGTCCAAAAGGGCCTTCATGAAATGCGTTGCGAGACTGTTCATACACATTTTAACGGGCAAAGTTGAAGAGCTACTCTCCGTTATTGTTTGTGCAAATAATATGCTGATTCATGTTCCCTTGCATTTTGCAACCATGAGGTCCATGGTTAAGCTCAATCTTTTGACGCAATCTTTTGATTTTCACCCAGCCTAGTCCATGGTAGGCGCCCGATAGAAATATTGTTTAATTTTGCGATTGAGATATCCACGCACTGGCGCCCCCCCTGCGACGTGTTCGCCCCCCGGTTTTAGAGCTATTCTAAATGCAAAAATGCATAGAGGGAGTTATGACAAAACCGTGACTGTTAACAAACTATAAGCTATATAAGGTAGGCCCTATGCTAGGCCTATTACACAACACAAATTGTCACTAGGCTATGCTGGCGACCCAAATAAAATCTCCGTTGGAACCAATGGCTTACACCTTACAGCAGCGGTTCCCAAACTTTCCCCCCCGCGTACCACCGCCTACATTCCGACTCGGCTCGCGTACCCCCACCATCCGACACATAAACACATAGCCTAAAAACGTAACGCATTCTATAACACCCCCCCGCGTTGACAATATTTGTCCGTTTCCCGGTTTTAGGTGCGTGCATTTGGTCAGTTAAAAAGTTATGAAAATTAGCCTGCATAGTAGCCTAACTACATCCACATATAATATCTTATCTTATAATAATAGGCCTACAACAACGCATGACAAGGATGTATTCGTTTGTACAACACTATAGCCTACAGCCTAGAAAGGCTAAACTTAGGCTACCTTTAGTTTGTTAAATGTAAAGCCTAGCTTAATGTTACCTTTCTTGCCCATCTGAAATAACTCCTAGCTTTGCTCGATCCCTCCTTTCTGTTTTTGTTGTTTTCAAAAACCTGTTATATCCGCGAAACTTTCCCCCCACGGACAACGCATTCAAAAGTAACGCATTCTAGCTATTCCAGGCGTCATGTTTAATAAGCTGCCCTTTTTTTGATGAACACATACAGAGTTTATAAATGATATCCTTTAATTTCATGTTTTCATATCATTATGACCTGATTCGAAATTATGTATTTATTCATGAATTAATTACAAAAGATTTAAAATTTTCATTTTATAGGCTACCTGTCCGCCATAGCCCTTTTCATCTCGCGTACCCCCTTGAAGCAGCTCGCGTACCACCGGGGGTACGCGTACCACAGTTTGGGAATCCCTGCCTTACAGTATCAAGCTGCCACCTCTTGGCGAAAAGTTAATAGTTTTGCATATCAGTAGTAATACATTTCACGTAGCTGTGAATCACGGAAAGGGCGAATGAAGTGGACACTTCTAAATGGAACCCAACCCACTGTACAGTAGCTCAAGGTCTGTGGCTAAAGCAGCCATAATGAAAGCGTTATCATTGTTTGGATACTTCACACACACGTGTTTTTTAATCGCATAGACTACAACTACCAAGCTGGAATCAAAGCACATCGACTCCCCTCTCACACCCTAAACACGCACTTCGAACAAACAAAAAGCGCCTCAGTCTCACGGAATAGCCATAGGCAAAACTGTATCTGACCGGTGTAACGTTGGTACTAAATCATCCATCGCAAAGAATGATTTTTGTAGCACGTGCAACAAATATGTGTAGGTACAGCCCTGCCCTGAATACATCTCAACGTGCGCTCTAAAACATCTGGTTTAAATGGAGATGTAGATCATCACGGGATCATAGACAGGTTATCTTTCAGGTAGCCTAGGCCTATATATTTTCCATTAAAAAACCATCACGTAGCGAACGTGTTGTGGCTAACTCACTTAGCTCCTGTTAGTAGCCTAGGTTATGGTCATAAGCAAATGAGATGACAGTCGAAAGATACAATTAGTGCTGTTATCGATTTGCTTGGTAGCCTATAAACGCATTTATGGTTTTCTACAAATACATCAATAATCAAATCGGCCTCCATCACTCAACCATGCTAACGGTAACATTATTTTACCTACGTTCTGCTATTGATAGGATTAACGTAGCCTACCTGCAGTAAAAAACAAGCATGTCCGATAAACATTCTCAGATTTATTTCGGCTTCAAGAGGAAATGGGAATTACATTTCATGCAGAAATCATCCTACCCTTAGACGTTCTCTGCGGTAAACTACTGTAGCCTACAGTCTTGTCCTTGTAGGAAGCATAGTGTCTTTCTAACCCACTTTAGATTAACTTCCAACAAAATTACGTCTCACTGCAACGATGCGCCATCTAGTGGACAAACGACTACTTATCGCCAATACTGGAAATGCAGCCATGATGATGATGATGAATATTTATTTTGGCTTTCTTTTAATCCTACTGAATTTGTAATTATGTATCAGCCGTTCTAATACCGATAGTATGTGGGTGCCTGTGTGTGTGTGTGCATGTGTATATGTGTGCACCACCATCTACAGGCCAATGAGTGTAGAGTCACTAAATGTACACATAACTTAATTTTTTAGACCCCCCCATGGATGAAATTCTACGAAACTTGGCATACCCCCAGAGAATGTCAGGTTAATCATACACATAAAATTTGGTGCAGTTCTGAACGTCTTTACTGAAGAGAGGGGCGATTAAAGCAGAATGATATTGCATTTTCATTTTTTACCGGGGGGGTGCAAATCACAAATGAGTGATTATGGGCTAAGTTGATGTGGGCCCTTGAGACCAACATACCATAAAAATGTCTTCATCCTCGGTGCCACGGTTCAGGTAGTTATTTAGGAAAAACTGCATTTTTTGGGTTTCGGGGGGCCCAGCGCGGAGGGGGAGTGGCCCCCGGGGACCAAACGAAATTTTTCCGTAAAAGTCTAGTGGGGCTACATACCCACCAAATTTCATGTGCCCCGGGTATCGTTGACCAAAATTTCAGGAAGTAGATGACGGGAAAAAAAAAAAAAAAAAAAAAAAAACTTTGACAATCCCTATATGACCGCTTCGCTAGCTTCGCTAGCGGCGGTCATAATAAATCTAGAGATAATAAATAATAACAAAACAGAAACCAACAAATAAACAACCAATCAAAACAAAACCAAAATTAAATTATTTTCATTAGCTCAGTGTTTTTCAGGAAAACAAATAAGGCTCTAATTTTATCTACTTGCATTCCTTCTTCCCCAAGAATTTCCTCTATGTTCTCATCCAATTCTTGCCATGTTTGTCTCTGTTCCCTGTATTTTCCACATCTAAACAAAACATGTCCCACATCTTCCAGTGTTTGGCACTCTATGCATAATCCATCACCTTTTCCAATCAGTTTTAGTGTTGCATTTAGTCCTGTGTGTCCCATTCTTAATCTTCTGTACACTATTTCTTCTTTTCTATTTTGCATATTCATTCTTTTTCCTCCAATGTTTTTCTGATTGTTGTAATAGTGTCTAGCCTTATAGGTTCAGCGTCCCATTCCTGTTGCCATCTCTTCATTATTCCAATGTTTTTGCTTCTCCTTTCCCTATTGGAACATTAATTTCTATTTCTTTATTTTTTAGTGCCTTTTTGGCTAATCCATCTGCCTTTTAATTTCCTCTAACTCCAATATGTGCTGGAACCCAACAAAACTGAACCATTAGTCCTAGGCTTCTAATACTTAACAATATATTTCTGACTTCCATCATTAGGTCTTCTCTGACTGAATCACCATTTTCAAAGCTCTGCAGTACAGCCATTGAATCAGAGCATATTAGAGATGTTAATGGTTTTATCTCCTCTATCCACCTTAGAGCTGTTATTATGCCAGTCATTTCTATTGTGTATACTGAGAGGTAATTGCTCAATCTGTATTTCAGTCCTTTTTTAAATTCAGGAATGTAAATTCCTATTCCACAATGACCATTTTGGTCTTTTGATCCATCAGTAAAAATTTTAATAAAACCATAAAATGAAGAGGATATATCTTTCACTATAATTAGCAAAACTCTGATCATCAGGGTATTCCCTCTTTTCTTTCAGTATTTCTGTATTAACTTCTGGAATTGGTAGCATCCAGGGAGGGATTTCACTCAGAGCTATTGCAGGACTATTCTAAATCTTTAATGTCATACTGCTCTGCTAATTTATTTTTGTTCCATCCAAACCCTTTAGCCTTCGTTTGATACTCCCAACAATCATTCAATACTGATGCTGCTGGATTATTACTATCCCCCATTAGTCGTACCCTATATGTTAGAGCCAGCTTAGTGTATCTTAAAGTAAGTGGAGCTTCCTCTGTCTCTACCAGAATAGCACTTGTTGGAGTTGTTTTAATAGCATAAGGCCATTCTTAATGCTCTAAACTGAATTCTGTCCCAACTTAGTTAACTTAGTTTTACATGCTGTGCTATATACTAGACTTCCATAATCTATAATTGACCTTATTAATGCTATATAAATATTCATTAAAGATTGCTTATCTGCTCCCCAGTTATGTCCAGTAATCATCCTCATCAAGTTCAGGACTTTTTTACATTTAGTTTCGACATAATGCACATGATATTTCCATGTAAGTTTTTCATCCATCCAAACTCCTATAAGTATTTAAATTTCACAACTCTTTTCAAAATTTGATTATACATAAATAAATGGTGGTCCTCAGCCATTTTCTTTCTTGTAAAGTACATAACATTTGATTTTTCAATAGAAAATTTGAATCCCCAATCCACTCCCCATTGCTCTAATATTTGAATTTTCTTTTGCATAATTGTTGTTATATATGGAATATTTCTGCCTCTTTTCCATATTACCGCATCATCTGCATACAGTAATCCATCACTTCCTTTTATCATTAATCATTAAATTAAATAAGATGGGACTGATTACACTTCCTTGAGGAATTCCATTCTCCACTGTAAATTCATCTGAATTTTCTGAGCCTACTCTGACTCTAAAAGTACGTTGGGAAAGGAAGTCCAGTATGAAATTATACATCTTCCCTCCAATTCCCATTCTATCCAGTTTGATCAATAGCCCTTCTCTCCACATAGTCTCATATGCCTTTTCTATGTCTAAAAACACGGCCACCATTACCTCCTTCATAATCAGTGTTTTCTCCACCTCATTACACAGCTTCACCAAAGCATCTGCCGTAGATCTACCCTTTCTAAATCCAGTTTGATAATCTTTAAGAATACTTTTCTTTTCCAGAAAATAATTTAATCTTGCCACTATCAGTTTCTCCATTAACTTTCCTGAATGTGACGTCAGTGCTATAGGCCTGTAGTTCCCTGGATTGTTTGGCTCTTTTCCTGGCTTAGGGAAAGGAAGAATAATTGCCTTTTTCCATATCTTTGGTAATTTGCCCTTATTCCATATACTATTGAACAATTCTAATACCTTAACCAATAATCCATCAGGTAATTTCCTAAACATAACGTAACATAAATTACCAGGTCCTGGTGAGGAGTATCCAGTAGTATTTAAGGCCATTTTAAGTTCTGACATAGTAAATTCTGCATCTAGTATATGATTTGACTCTTGTTTAGCATTTCATATTTTTTTTATTTTCCTTCAAAATGTCCTCTTTTCTCATTTTGAACATTTCATCTAGGTGATTTCCTTTATGAATGTCAGCAAACTTTTCCCCCAACATATTTGCTTTATCAGCATCTGAAATAGCTTTATTTCTTCCATCATTTAACACTGGCATTTGCGTTGGTTTAAACTTACCTGTCATTTTCTTCACCATCATCCACATCTTATCCAAAGTTGTTTCTCTTCCAATTGTTGAACAAAATTGTCTCCATGCTTCTTTTTTGGTTTCTTTAATTACCTTCCTTGTTAGAGCTTTTTCCTTTGATAATCTACAAGATTATCCATTGTTAAAGTGTTACGTAGTTTCTTAAATGCTTTATTTCGATCTGTACATTCATCATTCCACCATGGTATATTTCTTCTTTTGTTTTGGCTTTTACTAATTGGAATACTCTGACTTGCTGCACTTAAAATAATGTTACTTACAGAATCATTCATTCTATCTATCGACTCTTCCAGGTCTAAAGATAAATTATTTATTTGATCATTACAACATTCCACATACTTAACCCAGTTGGCTTTCTGAAAGCACCATTTGTGGTTTATATAATTTTGCTGTATATATACATTTGTTTCTATCTTGCATAGAATTGGAAAGTGATCACTACCAATACTTGTATTTTGATCCACTTCCCATTCACATCTATTAGCTATTTTTCTATCCACTAAAGTTAAGTCTATACATGATGTCTCATTTTTATATATATTTATACGTGTACCAGTGCCATTGTTTAAACACACCAGCATTCTATCATTGATCATTTCTTCTATAATTTCTCCATTTGCATCTGTTTTGCTTCCCCATAATGTATTATGGGCATTGAAATCCCCACACCATATTTCTCTATGACCTCTTCCCTTATAAATACTCTTCATTAAGTCATTTGATAGTTCTTTACATGGATTATAATAGTTGATAATTATCAAATTACCTCTATCCTCTTTATTAACTATTTCAGTTACAATACATTCATATCCTTCAGATACCTTTATTGGGCTGTATGATATTCCTTCTTTAACAAATGTCAAACACCCCCCTCCTCTATCTATCTCTCTATCATATCTTATACTATTGTATCCTTTTAAAACAAAGTGTAGTTGTGGCTTTAACCATGTTTCTTGGATGCATATAATATCAGGTTTAATTGGTAAATCATTAACATAACTTTTGAATTCCTGTCCATTTGCAATTAAACTTCGTGCATTCCACTGAATAGAAAAAACCATAATCCATTTAACTAGTATGTATTCCATCATGATTAATATTTAACATTTCATGTACTTCATCAGCCTTTGCTATGATCCCCAAGTAATTATTAGCTGCTTCCACTACTGATTTTATTCTATCACTTTTCTTAGCATGCTGTATAGTGACATTGACTATTGAGCAAATGAATGCAACAAAATTGTTCTTGTTTACCAATATTGTATCTTCTGATATTTTAGCCTTATATTCATTCATTTCTGAGATAGCAGTGTGTATGATTTCCTGCTGAGTTCTTTCCCTGTCATGACCTCTGTTATTCTCTCTACCTCTGTCTGAAGCTTCAGCAGAGTCCCTTCTTCTGCTCTGTGCTGGTGTATGGGCAGGCCTCTGATTGATTCTATCATTATCATTCACTTTCTTAAGTGCTTCTGCATATGATACTTGATGTGTAACCTTATATTTCTGAATTTCTCTTGCCTCTTTTTGCTTTTCACATCCCCCATAAGCTGCACTATATGCTGGCCTCCACAATTACAGCATTTTAATTCAGTTATTTCCCCACAGTTACCATACTCATGTTCCCCTCCACATTTAGCACATCTGATCTTACCTCTGCATTATGCTGCTACATGTCCAAACCGTTGACATTTAAAGCATCTTAATGGGGGTGGGATGTATTCCCGCACTGGATAACTCATATATCCCATTTGAACTTTAGTAGGCATTTCCACCTTAAAGTATAGCAAAATCGACAAACTTTCAACTTTCTCTTTTCCTTTAGTCAGCCTTTTTGCATCCATAAGCTCACCTCCTTTTAGACTATTTTTGATTTCGTCATGGAAACAGATATCGGTATTCCTGTAATCACTCCTCTTGATTTTGATGTTGCACCTGGTATGTGTGATGTGATCTTGACCCCATTTAGTTTTTCTTTGCTTAGTACTTGTTTACGCTGTTCTTCAGATGCTGCAAATATAAGCAATCTACCATTTCCCATGAATCTGGCATGATTAATTTTGCCTATCTCTTTCTCAATTGCTTTCGTTACATGTATCGGGTGTAAATCAGGACCTCCATGTTGATCAAACACCACTACAACTTTAAATGTTTCACTTAATTGTTTATTAGCACTCTTCTTAGCTCTGCTTTCTTCAATCTTACTCCGTTTAACAGTGTCTAACGACTCCACGCTACTACTGGAATCTGATCTCAGTCTAACCTGCTTTCTCCTAACTTCTTCCCAGAACATCTCATTATCTTTATCCATAGTCAATGGATCTAAATCTTTGAGATCCTTCAAATAACCATCTGATTTTGCTGCCATCAGTCACTCTACATTCACTGTACAGTAAAGCTTTTTATTTACCAACTCCGAATGATACGAACGTGTCTTTCACCAACAGCAACCTAGAACCGGAAAATCCGCGCGTCCAAGCCCAGACCATGAAGCCGAGACGTCTAGACACAAATACACTGGATAGTTCAGCCTGTGACAGCTTTTCATGTGGAGCTCCTAGCCTATCTCATCTAAAAATGGCGGCTCTTCCGTTTTGCTATGTTAAGACGGATCGCTACTTCCGGTCATGCGGAACACCGTTCACGGTGAATGGCAATTGCACAGGCGGTATTATGTACCTCTGTGTACCAACAGCAGATAAAAACAACCATATTTGAGCTTTCATAATTTTCCCCGCAATGTGGACCGTTGAAGAAAATGGATTCAAGCCATCAGGAGAGAGGAAGGCCCACTGTTTAAGGTCTCTAATAGCACTGTCGTTTCTAGTATGCATTTCCATAGCAGTGACCTGTACAAAACACCTAGTGGTTTTAACAAACCAGAATTAAACAAGACACGGTACCTTTTGTTTTTTCATGGGTCTCTGACACAACCCAAGCCAGGAAGTCTGTTTTTGAGAGGACAACTGAGAGACTGGGGTTTGATGTTCATGAAGTCCAACAACCTTGTGGAAAAGAAGATGTTGATGTTGCTAGCTACGGACCACGACTACGACGCACAACCATCGCCTGGTAAGATTTGATCTGAGTAGATGAACTGGCAAGGAGATAAATAGCCAGGTGTACATTTGCATATACATTATGTTTATTTGGAGGATTTTACTGGCTCTGTGCACTAGATAATGAGTACTTAAATTGTACCAAAAACGTAAGAAACTAGATGTACCGCAGAGCGGTACAAAATATGACCGCCGCCCAGTCCAGCACATTTTTCCACAAAAAGGCCTATATGATTCTAACTGTCTCACTAAATTGCATTATCCACACTCAATTCTCACTGGTATCTGCTAGACAACAAGTACCAAAACATGATTAGTTCATAGATTTCACATGTAAAATTCATTTTATACAACCCCACCTCCATCTTGCCTGTTCATAATTCTGAGAAATTCTTGATTGTTTGTGTTATGTTTATGTGTGTGTGGGTGTGTGTGTGTGTGTGTGTGTGTGTGTGTGTGTGTGTGTGCGTGCTTGAGTGTGTGCCTGCGTATGTGCCTGTGCATGCAAGCGTACATATGTCTACTGTGTGCACTCTAAAAAATACTGGGTTATTTTCTCAACCCAAACGCTGGGTTGAGGCTGTCAGGGCATTTTGTGGGGTTGTTTTTACTCATGTTGGGTTATTTTCTGTAACCCAGCTTGTTGGGTTGATAGTTTAGGACAGCGCCCCTCCTCTCTCCCACCTGACGTGGAGTACACTACCCAGCACTGGGTGACTTTAACACAGCTGCATAGTTATTTGAGAATTCGAAAAAACATCGTTATTCTTCCAACCGTCCAGTCCACCAGCTGTCAGCATGCAATGGTAATCAGGCGATTTCGTAAGGTATGTATCTTTAACTTTTTTTAAATGTTTTATCCAGACGGATTTTAAAAGTCCACCCAGATATGTAGAAGCTACCCTTCATGATATGAATGGATATTCTGCCTGCCAATTTCATTCAGGCGATTTCGTAAGGTATGTATCTTTAACTTTTTTTAAATGTTTTATCCAGACGGATTTTAAAAGTCCACCCAGAGATGTAGAAGCTACCCTTCATGATATGAATGGATATTCTGCCTGCCAATTTCGTTCAGCCTCAAACAGGTTAACAATTGTGTCATTCATGCTAACTAACGTTAGCTAACATTAACTTACAATTACTGTTCATGTTAAATATACACAAAGACAGACTCATAAAAACATAGTTCTTTGTTCACTGGGTATGTACGGAAGCTTATTGCTGCCACACTAAAATAAATAAAAAGTCTCAGTATTATGTAATTACGTGAAAAGTTTCTTGTTATAACAATATCTTTTTCATGTTTTAACAAGATATTTATCACGTTATTACATGAAATTATCATGTTATTTCATGATACTGATATTTTCACGTTATAACATGAAAATATCATGTTATTTCAAGATATGATATTTTTACGTTTTAACAAGATATTTATCACGTTATTACATGAAATTATCACGTTATTTCATGATACTGATATGATACTGATATTTTCACCCTTCCCCACAGCCTTAGAAATGACAGCGATGACCTGACATGCAGGCTACCGAGCCAGAGCGGTCTATACATTCACCCACATTGCGTGAAGATTTGCATATTTATCAAAGCCCTTTCTCCCTCTTGCGTCAAGTTAGCGAAAGTTTTATTTATTGTGTTGATAAGAAGATAAAGCAGAACTATGAGGCTGTGTGAGCCATACAGTCTATGGTGTGAGCAGGCTATCCTGCACAGAACCTCTCTATCGGCCTCCTTTTCAGCAGCTCTCTGCCGATACACACACATCCCTCTTCGCTGCTCTTCAGTCAGCTGGGAATTGACCACACACACAGCCTACATACTCATACACACATGCACAAAAACAAACACTCATCAAGCAGCACTGTAATAGCAGTCAGGGTGCAAGTTCATAGACACGACTAGTTATCATTTATGCCAGCCATGAGCTCTCGTGGCCTTGTTTCGTTTAGTTTTGTTATTTTGAAATAACGTGATAATTTCATGTAAAAACGTGATAAATATCTTGTAAAAACGTGAAAAAATCCTATCTTGAAATAACATGATATTTTCATGTTATAACGTGAAAATATCATTATCATGAAATAACGTGATAATTTCATGTAATAACGTGATACATATCTTGTTAAAACATGAAAAAGATATTGTTATAACAAGAAACTTTTCACGTAATTACATAATACTGAACCTTTTTATTTCTTTTAGTGTGGCAGCAATAAGCTTCCGTAGGTATGAACTGCTGACAGAAACAAAACGAACTTTAACAACGAACTAAAATGAGCATACCAAGCTGGTTAACATTAGCAGACCATATAGCTAGCATCAGTGCTAATTAAATATGCTTCGTGGTGGTTGTAGCCTAGACTATGGTTGCAGCTAACGTTTGTCAGCTAATATTAGCCAACACAGTTGAAGTAATGTTAGTCTCATCACAAGCCACACGTACGGTAATAATAATGGCAAACAACATCTTATTAATTCATTCAGGGTAGCTTCATATTATAGCCATGTAACTTAACTTTACTGGGTGTTTTTGGTTGTAGCAGAGAAGACGGGCTCTGGTTGTAGCATCAGACAGTCATTTAGCTAACGTTACCCGGTAATGCAGTGATTAGTTCCCCCCTCATTATGAAATACTTTTTAAAGTTTTTCACTGTTTTTCTCAGTTGCTAAAACACTAAAACTCATTGGCTGAAGAAAGTTCTCAGTTGCCTGAACTCATTTAGCTAATTGTTCAGTCTGTTGTCAATACCTTAAACCATTTCACATGGTAAAACACAATTTGTAGATCCCACTTACACTTTTCACCAAAACTCTAAACACATTCGCATTCTCAAAACACATTCTGAACTCTAATGCACATGTCATCCATACTGGTAAACACAAGTGACGACAATTACAGTTTTTTTCAATTGCTAAAACACAATTTCTGAAACTTTGCTCCATTTTCTTAAAGCATTAAACATAAAACCCTATTTACAAGCACTATTTACAAAACCTCTGACTCCTCTTGCAAAATCAAACTTTCGCCTCAACAGGAAACATCAAGTACTTTGCTTTGCTCTTTGCATTTTTTTGTTCTTCCTCCTCCTTGTACCTCTATTTTTACAGTATCCTGCATCTCACAAACTTGTCCTTTGATTCTTGTTCTTTGTTGATATGAACTTGCACCAGTCAAAATCTATTGAGCAGTCAGCACTGTAAACAAATGGCAGGGCCATACGATTTGTTTACAGTATTGTACAGTATACAGCCTACAATGCACTGTACTACAGTGTCCAATAAAAATCCTCTTTCTTGCCATCCTCCCCTTCCTCCTCATCCCCCACCTTGCATATACTCGTCCATTTTCATTCCCACCTTCAACAACCTGTTTGCTTTCTGAACTGGCGTATATTGGTTTTGTCACATCATTTGAAAAAAGTGAAATCAATTTTGAGTGGTTGTGTTTAATCGATGTGTATGTCTATTTCTATTTCATTTTTGCCACTTGTGTTTACCAGTATGGATACAGTACATGAGCATTAGTGCAGAATGTGTTTTGAGAATGAGTGTTTAAAGTTTTTCTAAAAATTGTGTTTTACCATGTGAAATGGTTTAAGGTATTGACAACAGACTGAATAATTAGCTTAATGAGTTCAAGCAACTGAGAACTTTCTTCAGCCAATGGATTTTAGTGTTTTAGCAACTGAGAAAAACTGTAAGTACTCATATATTTTAGATGTTACATGTAATGTACATATACTGTATATATCACCACATATGTATTGTGCATACATTGTATGTGCATGGTCTCATATATACATATATATTGTAACATATATTGTGCATATATGTTACAATATATATGTACATATATCTTTACAAATATTACCAATACATTTCCCCATATACATCTGAATACATTATGGTGGATATTTCTAACTAATTTGGGGCAGTCATGGCCTACTGGTCAGGACTTGAAACCGAAGGGTTGCTGGTTCGATCCCCGACCAATAGATAAAATGCTGACCTGATCACGATGTTGTGGCACCATTCTTCATGGCACCAAATGTTGTGGCAACATCACTCCAAATACTACATGGCAACATCATCGGCTGACGTCGCCGGTACATTTCCCACAGCACCAAATGGCAACGTCATCGGCTGACCTAATCACGATGTTGTGGCAACATTACTCCAAATACTACATGGCAACATCATCGGCTGACGTCGCCGGTACATTTCCCACAGCACCAACTGGCAACGTCATTGGCTGACCTAATCACGATGTTGTGGCAATATCACTCCAAATACTACATGGCAACATCATCGGCTGACGTCGCGGGGACGTTTCCCACGGAACCAAATGTCAACGTCATCAGCTGACCCGTTTACAACGTTGTGGCAACATCACTCCAAATACTACATGTCAACGTCATTGGCTGACGTCGCAGGGACATTTCCTGATACTAAATGGCAACGTCATCAGCTGACCTGATCATGATGTTGTGGCAACATCACTCACAATACTACATGGCACACTCTCAAAAATAGGGGTACGGTTGGGGTACATTTTTGTTCTTTTAGGTACAACTTTTGACCCTGTACCTTAAAGGGAACAAAATTGAGCCCCTAAAGTACTAATATGTACCATTCCTGGATCATTAATGTACCTTTTCGCAAAGGGACCATATTTGTACCTAAGGGTACAAAAAGTACATGGCCTGTCACTCAAAAGTTGTTGGGGGAGGAGATTCGGGACGGGAGCAACCGTTATTTTCCCCCTCAACTTTGTTCATCTCACTCACCAAGAAATGGAGCAACTTTCAGTGAGGAGCTTGGTGTGAGAAAACACATGTGCAGGATGGAATAATCTTTGTGGAAGAGGAGGCAAAGCTATTCAGAGGTAAGGTGTAGTTGCAATTTATCGAAATTTGGTTTGTACATTGTAAATAGCCTACTGTTACAGTAATGGAGTCAGATTGTTGGCTTAAAGGCTAACATTAGCATTCGCTAGCAACTTAGCCTAGGTTAGCTATGAATTCAGATATTTTTAAATGGAGTTCAAACTCCTTCAATAATGCATGACTATCGTGATAAATGGTAAGGAAATGATTTGTGTGTGTGTTTTATCTACTATTTCCCATGTCAATGTTAAGTTTTTGTGGAAGCCATTAAAGCCAACTTTCACTAGCAATCATTATCCTAACTAGCTTAGCCCATAGATATATGAGCATATCCTAGCACTGTTAGCCATACATACTTGCTAACTTCCCTGAAAGGCTGGTTTAATATCAATGGTAGTGCAGGTGAAAGAAGCCTGGTAAGTGCATACATGCAGTAAGCATGATCACTCTCAACACTGTCATTTTGTTTAGGTGAAAATTAATTAGTTGAGTTGCCTATGTTCACCAGAACATCCTGGTTGTCATTGCTTATCTAGTTAGAAGCTAGAGGGAGCAACTCAGAACCATTCTATAATGTTATAAAGTTACTCAGAGCTTGATAATGGTCTAAAGTAAATCTAACGTTAATCCTTCTCACAGATACCCACCAAGGCAGAACATGGCCACTTGGAAGTAAGCTTACCTTTCCTAAAGGATCTAATGCAGGGATGGGCAAACTACGGCCCGCGGGCCGGATCCGGCCCGCCAAGCACTTTTATCCGGCCCGCCGAGCATTTCATTTAGGCTAGTTATCAGGCTGCTCGCTATTTATTTCCTGCGATAGACGTTGGTTAGCTTTACTGCAAACTGCTTTTCACTCTTCTTAGATAACGTTTACAATGTCAATGTCAAAACATCATGTTAAATAGAGATAACATCATGTTAAACTAAGTTAACTCTTAGTTATCTCCTTTGCAGCAGATCTAACGTGAACATATGCAATCCATTTAATTGGGAACGCGTCTGCACTCACGAGAGGGAGAGAGAGCCGCAGGTTCCAGCTGGCTTGTGATTGTTGATAATTGATATCTCCTCCTTATAAGAAAGTTTTAAAAGGAAATCATGAAGGCAACAGTAGTTCCCACTACTGACCATTTAAAAACTGTGAGAGGGCCCAGCCGTAGGTACAGCACTAGCCATAGTGGAGCAGGCAGAAGATCATTGAGAAATAAACGTGAATTAAAGCGACTGTCTTAAAGCGATAGTGTACAATTTATACATTTGTTTAACAGCATAAAATTAGCAGTATTTTTAAAACAAATTAGCAGTATTTTAAAACAAATACTTTTCATACTAAATTATAGGCTATAAAAAATGTATTTTTTTAGGCGTGTGTCGTGGGGGGGGGGTTGTGTGGCCCGCCGGCCAATTTTCAAAACCCAATGTGGCCCTTAAGCCAAAAAGTTTGCCCACCCCTGATCTAATGGCTACGTAAGTTACCCAACTTGGTGTTTTTTTTGTAATGGTATTTTTCTTATTGATGTTAAATACATATAGAAAAGTATTGCATAATAAATTATGCAAATTATAATAATACAGACAACTTTTTGATTTTTTTTTGTCCAATAGCAATTTATATATTGGTTAAGATTATCTTTGTGCTATTTCATTGTTGTGTCATTTTGTTTAATTATATTATTCTATTGCATGGCATTTGTCTCTCAAACACATAGTGGAGCAGGCAGCTTTTGTTCATGAAGATACGGTGAAAAGGAGTAAGGAGAAGTTTGGGAGAGTCAGCCGGTCCATGGAACTTGTAATGAATCAACGCTGATCTATGCCAGGTGAGCAGATTCATATAGTTACATACATGTATTAGACAAGGTATTTTACACAATCTGTCTGAGGCTATTTATTTGTGTGGTTGAAAAAAATCTTATTCTGAGGTTTGTGTTTGCATTTTGCTTCCAACAGATGTAAAACCCCTGCTGTCATTGGTGAGGCTACCACTGCTATTGAAAATATGTGAACGTCCTGTAGATCAAGTAAGGTTCCAGTAAGTCAAAGTGGATATATGCAGAGGAACAGAAGTTGAAGAGGGGGGAAACAGCAGCCTCTACTGCTGTTGACCTTTACTTAGCACACTCTCCTGAAGAATATGTTGGATTTCTGCCAGTTTTTGAAATTGAACTTTGGTGCCTTTTGAGACTCTTGCCTTTTTAGTGGCTCGCCTCATGATTGGAAGGATTGGAGTGTGTTTTCTGATTGATTGATTTATTGGTGAGGTAATGAACATTGTAACAATATATTGTACATTTTTACAGGCTTGCTAATATTTCCCAAAGGCTTGCACATTGTTTTCTGAGATACTACTCTAAAATGTCGCTATATGACTCATTACATCACACATATCGTTCACTCAATTCTATGGTGTATGCACTGTGAATGAGATCTAAGATCATAGCTACTAAGTTACTGCAAGGACTTTGTTAATTTTGCAACGTGTAATGGTTATGGCAAGCAGATACTGTATTTTCATCACTGTCACATACACGAGTATTAACATGAACTTGAAAGCATACAAGGTTTGTTGGAGTAATTACTAGCTCAAATATTGGTATTTTATAGATCATATAAAGGTGTTATTAGTGCTATCGTGCAAATTAATATATTTTTTTCCTTCTGCGTATAAACACAATGTGGCTATTCAGGCAAAATATTGTAAACCAAAGTGTTTTATTATTTACACTTACATTAAGAGTCATAACATGTTTTACGTGAATATGTATATTGATATGGATATAAGATATTTTGATGTTTTGATATGAATGTGTTTTTAATATGAACATGTTAACATTTATTGTACCTGTATTCATGTGAAGTATTGTGTGTAATATCCCCCCAGAATAAACATTTAAATGTACTTATTGGTTGTGCATATATTTTAGTTATACCACCTTAAATTTTCACTGGGGTTGTACCCTTGAAGTACAGAATAGTACCTTTTAAGGGTACTATGTGATAATGATATATACAGGTACATTTTAGTCATTGCAGGTACACAAGTGTACCTTGATGGGTACAGATGGCTAGGGTACACAAATGTACCTGCATTCATAGGTACAGTATTGTACCTCAAAAGGGTACTGCCCCAGCGACAAGCATTTGTACCGACTTAGGTACACACTGGTACTTCCATTTCTTAGAGTGCAACGTCATAGGCAGATGTCGCGGAAACGTTTCCCACAGCACCAACTGGCAATGTCACCAGCTGACCTAATCACAATGTTGTGGCACCGTTCTTGGTACCAAATTGCAACATCATCAGCTGACCAGGTCACGACGTCGCTGCAATGTCACTAATGGTACTGTCACAGTGAATTTGTTCCGGCCAGGGAAAAAGTTCCGGATGACGCAACAATACCGTTCTAATCAGCTGTCTGATATGGTGTGCGCTCGTGAATATAAAGCAGGGGGAGCAGTTCCGGAAGACGTAACAATAGCCTACTTGTAAGACGTAACAATAACCTACCTTATTTTTTACAGTCTATGATTAAGACATTTGAATGAGAAAACATACTGAAGTAGACATTGAATTACAGTCGGATGGACAACAAATGCAGTGATGGCCTATGCGTTTTCTATAACGAGGCTGAACTTGGCACCACTTTCGTTTCCGCGGGGGAAGACCACTTTCAGATCGCGGGGGAGTTAAGTTTCCGTTCCACCTTAAATAATGCAATTTTCTACCTCGTCCACAAGGGGCCAGTGTTGACCGCAAATCCGCGATAACACAGGCATGTGCCTGTTGCAGATGAACAGGCATTGTTCACAGACGTTCAAAAGCCTGTATATCTTTTTTCTGTTGACTCCACTGCCGAATGTTTTGAGAAATGTTGCCTTTTGTGTTCTATTAAATAATTTGGTAATTTAGAGGGGGGGGGGGGGTTATGTAGAGGGTGGCAGATTATGTAGTTTTTTCTTTATTTTCTGTGCTGGATCTTTTGATACATGTTGTGTTATGTTTTTTTCTATTAAATAATTTTGTTAATTTTACACTGGGGGGGGGGGGGGGGGGGTAGCAGATTTTGAAGTAAATGTATTCCCTACGGCCTACATGTCATTTTGCATCGGACTTTTCAACACATTCTGAAACTACACTCTCTCCTCTTTCCAATGACACCCCACTTGTGAAATTCTATGGTTGAAAAAGCCCTTTTTTGCCCCTCTGAAAATACAGTATATATTTTGTGAAATTGCAGAATTTCAACCCTTGAACAGGGGCAGATATCCCATGAAGGATTTTGCAAGGGATCTTTCACCACATTCTGAAACTACACTTCCTCCCCTTTCCAATGACACCCCACTTGTGAAATTCTATGGTTGAAAATGCCCTTTTTTGCCCCTCTGAAAATACAGTATATATTTGTGGAAATTGCAGATTTTCAGCACTAGAACAGCGACTGATGTCCCATGAAGGATTTTGCAAGGGATATTTCACCACATTCTATATCTACACTTCCTCCCCTTTCCAATGACACCCCACTTGTGAAATTCTATGGTGGAAAATGGGATATATAGCCCCTCTGAAAATATAATATGTATTTGTGAAATTGCAGAATTTCAACACTTGAACAGGGACAGATAGCCCATGAAGGATTTTGCAAGGGATCTTTCACCACATTCTGAAACTACACTTCCTCCCCTTTCCAATGACACCCCACTTGTGAAATTCTATGGTGGAAAATGCCCTTTTTTGCCCCTCTGAAAATACAATATATATTTTGTGAAATTGCAGATTTTCAGCACTACAACAGCGACTGATGTCCCATGAAGGATTTTGCAAGGGATATTTCACCACATTCTATATCTACACTTCCTCCCCTTTCCAATGAAACCCCACTTGTGAAATTCTATGGTGGCAAATGCCCTTTTTTGCCCCTCTGAAAATACAGTATAAATTTTGTGAAATTGCAGAATTTCAGCACTTGAACAGGGACAGATAGCCTATGAAGGATTTTGCAAGGGATATTTCACCACATTCTATAACTACTCCATCTCCTCTTTCCAATGACACCCCACTTGTGAAATTCTATGGTTGAAAATGCCCTTTTTTGCCCCTCTGAAAATACAGTATATATTTGTGGAAATTGCAGATTTTCAGCACTAGAACAGCGACTGATGTCCCATGAAGGATTTTGCAATATTTCACCACATTCTATATCTACACTTCCTCCCCTTTCCAATGACACCCCACTTGTGAAATTCTATGGTGGAAAATTGGATATTTAGCCCCTCTAAAAACAGTATATATTTTGTGAAATTGCAGAATTTCAACACTTGAACAGGGACAGATAGCCCATGAAGGATTTTGCAAGGGATGTTTCACCACATTCTGAAACTACACCTCCTCCCCTTTCCAATGACACCCCACTTGTGAAATTCTATGGTGGAAAATTGGATATTTAGCCCCTCTGAAAATATAATATGTATTTGTGAAATTGCAGAATTTCAACACTTGAACAGGGACAGATAGCCCATGAAGGATTTTGCAAGGGATCTTTCACCACATTCTGAAACTACACTTCCTCCCCTTTCCAATGACACCCCCAATTTCAGCACTTGAACAGCTACACACATCCCATAATGTCCTTTGCATCGGCTGTTTCAACACATTCCGAAACTACACTCGCTCTTCTTTCCAATGACAACCCCCCATGTGAAACCCCCATCGCATAAAATGGCTTTGTTTTCGATTAGAACTCCCATTGCCTATTTCTCTCATTGCAGTTTTTATACACTAAAATTGGTCCCTATTGGTCTAGACTGATTTGTTGCAAACAATTCCACTGTATATGAATAGTTGAGTGTGTCCTCTTCCAATGACTTCCTTCATGAGCAATTCCATCCAAGAAAATAGGCTTTTTTAATTTCAAAATCCTCAAGCTATTATTCTGATTGTGGCTTTCAACACTACATTTTCTCCCTATCACTCAAGTCATTTGGCACATTTTGGTCATTTTGGGGGCCAAGCAGTGAAGCTGCGAAGCATCATTACTGTTTCTAGCTTTTCTTATTGGGGGCCAGTAGCAAAGCCCAATTGTATATTTACGCTTTCCTATTATTCGGGACCAAGCAGTGTAGGCACCCATTGTGTTTGTACATTTTCCTTTTATTGGGGGCCAAGCATCAAAGCTGCAAGGCACCCACTGTGTGGTTATATGTTTTCCCATCCTAAGAACACACAATAAATGTGGAGTCTTTTTACCACTGTGGGGGCGCTATAATCACAGGATGTAGGCTGATATATCAGTAATGCTTTCGCGTACCGAAACAAAACTTGGTATATGGACTTAAGACCCCATCCCGAGGACACACAATATATTTGGTGACCTTGGACCACTAGGAGGTACTAAAGTTACAGGAAATGAGCTCATATCTTGGCAATGCTTTCTCGTACCAAAACCAGACTTAGGTCATGGATTCTCCACACAATAATGTTGGTGATGTTTGGTCACTAGGGATAGATTAGATTAGATTGGACTCAACTTTATTGTCATTGTGCAGAGTACAAATTCAGACACTGCTCTTGCTTGCTTGCCTGCCGGTTCACACTTCACCCCTCACTCTCAGTGCAACATGCACCTCCACCATCAAAGGCTGATGCACCCCTCCCCCACAACATGTTCATGAACAATGCGACTACACTAACGCTGTTCACAAGCCACCAGTCTACAGCCACCAAATACCCCTCATCCCCCCATCCCCCCTCCTCTGGACAAGGGGAAGAGTGCTGTGAGTATCATGTTCCTTGACTTCTCCAGTGCTTTTAACACCATCCAACCCCTCAGACTGGGTGAAAAACTCCTGCAGATGATTGTGGATGCTCATCTGGTATCCTGGATTGCAGACTACCTGATAGAGCGGCCACAATTCGTCAGACTGAAGAACTGCCTCTCCGACACCGTGATCAACAGCACTGGAGCTCCACAGGGAGCAGTGCTCTCTTCAGTCCTTTTCAACCTGTACATGTCTGACTTCTGCTACAACACAGAGTCATGCCACATGCAGAAATTTTCAGACGATACTGCAATTGTGGGGTGTATCAGGGATGGGCAGGAGGAGGAATATAGGAGCCTGGTGAAGGACTTTGTGCAATGTCCGGAGGTCTAAGCCCGCTCTGCTCCCAGTTACCATTGAGGGGGTCAATGTGGAGGTGGTAAGCACTTACAAGTAGCTGGGGATACATCTGTACAATACACTGGACTGGTCAGTCAACACTGAAGCACTCACAAAAAATATGAACACAATTCCCCCATCCTAGCATCTTTACACTGGTTACCTGTTAAAAGTCTCATTGACTTAAAAATATTACTTCTAACATACAAACATGGCTGGGCACCTATATTACAGATCTTTTAGTACCATATTACCCACCAGACTGCTACGATCACAGAATACTAGACTTCTTGTAATCCCAACAGTAGAGGCAGAGCTTTCTGCTACAGCGCACCCCTCCTCTGGAAATAACTCTCTCCATCAATTTTATAAGCAGACACCCTCCCTATTTCCAAGTTTAGACTTAAAGGAACACGCCACCCAAAATCAGTAGTGATATATGTTCTTACCGTAACTTTCACGAGTTGAGTCGTACCTCTCCCGCGTCGGTAGGTGCACTCAAACGCTCTGTCGCGCGGCGCGAATGTGTTAGCATGTTGCTATGCTAGCGGGCTCTGCCGTGGCCGTAGAGAGAGGCACATAGCAGTATTCAAACACCTCCACGTTTTACCTACTTAAATACAGTTGCACGAGTAGTTGATGAAAAATGTTAGGGCACACAACATGAAACGTGACGATTTTCCAAGCGAATAAACATGAGAACTACAATGTGTGGCGCAATAGCACTTGGGAGTACTTCGACCTAGCGTGGTAATATTATTAACACCTAATTGTAGATCCTATCCACCACAGAGTTTAGAATCCATGCTGGATCGACCCTCAGCCTCTCCCTCCCCTCTGAGCGAGAGAGGCACACACACTAGAGATGCGCTGATGGGCTATTATTTCAACCATAACTGCATAGCAAAACTTATCATCCATCAGCACTAAAGTTTGTTGACCAATTTTCAAAACTGCACCCGCCATTCGCTGGTTGTTTTAATGTAGGCTATATGGGTGATGCAGCGCTGCTGACGTGAGGCTAGAAAGCCCTTGCCTGTTCTAGAAAGACTGATCTAATGCAGCAAGGCAAAAGTCGTACATTGGCTAGGCCTATCCCCAGAATATCAGCAGTAAACTCAGTCTCTGTCGCGCAAAACAGTCTCCAAATAAAACGCACATCGGCCTGTTGCCTATTCTGCCAGCTTGTGACAATATATCGTCCAAAATGCTTGATTGCATTGCATTCTCCACATTTTTAGCTACATTTTCATGTACCACATCAGCATTTTTGTTCAGTGAATCTTTTGTAAATTGCTTTACAATTACCGTCGGGCCCTTGTCAGCAGACTTCGGCTTGCCTCTTGCCATATTCACTCCTTGTCTTCCGATGTCATTTCTGAGTCATCTACAGATGTTCACCTCCCTAAATAGAACCAACTTCAACCTGTGTTATATCCTAGATGAGACTGCCTGGGTTATTTTGCTTAGATATTAGCCTATATATAAAACACATAATTGTAGCCTACCATTCAGGGAATAGGCATTTAAAAGAGAGACAGAGAGTGATATGACTAAGAAATGACATCGGGCGATGGCAGTGCGAGATGTTCAGAACGTAAGAGCTAAAACTTCTACAAACTCACTAACATCCACAGCGGAAAAAGAAGGTAAGAAAAATAGTCGGAAAACTTAGATGTGTAAGGCAAGCAAGCAAGTTTGGCGATTGTTACTAAAAATGTGAACATGCACGTTGCATTGTTGTGCGGTGGACTTTCAGAATGAATGGAGTCGGAGTTTCTTTAATATCGAGGCGTCATATTTGTCCGATGGCCTGCTAGGCTATAAAATGAATTGCGATGTCTGTCTGAAAAAGACGCGCTCGTGCAGTCAAAATGAATGGGAGTCTTCAGAACAGGCTTGTCAGTCAACCTGACATAACAGTGTGTAAAGTAGCCTTTAATGTGAATGACTTGTTATTTTATCAAGGATTTCTTTCTTTTTGCAAAAAATAAAGTAGTCTACAATAGGCATTAATTAGTAGGCCAGGAGCATGCTGAAATTATGTGGCAAATTGCGTTTTTTATTACAATGATAAAATTGTAAAAGGACGTGACCGAAGCTGAGGCAAGCCAGGCAATAGGCCTATAGGCCCGACGGTAATTGTAAAGCAATTTACAAAAGATTCACTGAACAAAAATGCTGATGTGGTACATGAAAATGTAGCTAAAAATGTGGAGAATGCAATGCAATCAAGCATTTTGGACGATATATTGTCACAAGCTGGCAGGCAACAGGCCGATGTGCGTTTTATTTGGAGACTGTTTTGCGCGACAGAGACTGAGTTTGCTGCTGATATTCTGGGGATAGGCCTAGCCAATGTACGACTTTTGCCTTTTAATATATTTGCTGCATTAGATCAGTCTTTCTAGAACAGGCAAAGGCTTTCTAGCCTCATGTCAGCAGCGCTGCATCACCCATATAGCCTACATTAAAACAACCAGCGGATGGCGGGTGCAGTTTTGAAAATTGGTCAACAAACTTTAGTGCTGATGGATGGCTGATGGATGATAAGTTTTGCTATGCAGTTATGGTTGAAATAATAGCCCATCAGCGCATCTATAGCATGTGTGCCTCTCTCGCTCAGAGGGGAGGGAGAGGCTGAGGGTCGATCCAGCATGGATTCTAAACTCTGTGGTGGATAGGATCTACAATTAGGTGTTAATAATATTACCACGCTAGGTCGAAGTACTCCCAACTGCTATTGCGCCACACATTGTAGTTCTCATGTTTATTCGCTTGGAAAATCGTCACGTTTCATGTTGTGTGCCCTAACATTTTTCATCAACTACTCGTGCAACTGTATTTAAGTAGGTAAAACGTGGAGGTGTTTGAATACTGCTATGTGCCTCTCTCTACGGCCACGGCAGAGCCCGCTAGCATAGCAACATGCTAACACATTCGCGCTGCGCGACAGAGCGTTTGAGTGCACCTACCGACGCGGGAGAGGTACGACTCAACTCGTGAAAGTTACGGTAAGAACATATATCACTACTGATTTTGGGTGGCGTGTTCCTTTAAAACATACATCTTTAGTGCCTCCCATAGTTAGGTATGGTGTAGTGTGGAACTTCCGGGTTTTTATTGGAATGGACCACCTCTGCTGTGTCCTCATGTGACTGGCGCCCTAGTCTTGTGTGTCATGGTGGCAACTGACTACCATTCACCATGCCTTAGGTATGCTGCTGTAGCATAGCGCTGTCATGGACTTTTCATGTGTCACGCCGTACAACTCTGCTTCTTTCTCTCTCTCAACTCCCCCTCTTACCTTTTGTCTTTGTCTTGCCATTCAACTCCCTCTTCTCTCCTAGGCAAGTTCAACTCCCTCTTCTCTCCCTCTCTTGCCTTTTGTCTCTATAGTATAACACTATATAATACCATTGATATACTTATTAATACTAACCATCATGACTTATAGTAATACCTACTATTTATCTCTCTTTCTTCCCTCTTACCTCACTTGTGAGCAGTGTTGCCACAGTTACCTTGAAAAAGTCATCTGATTACTGATTACTGATTACTCCTTTAAAAAGTAACTTAGTTACTTTACTGATTACTTGATTTTAAAAGTAACTAAGTTAGATTACAAGTTACTTTATTAGTTACTTTCAGCAGCTGCCGACAACACCCCCAATAAAAATGATAACGGTTTTGTCAATACTCAATATAGGAAGTGGCAAGTGCATTTTAACAGCAATGTATAGTAGACATCCCAACCTAACCTACTTAGATACTGAAATTCAGATGTTTGTTCAATAATGTCTAAGTACACCAAATAAGGAAGGCCTATTGATAGAAACTGTTATAGTAAAATATGTAGATTTTTTTTCATGTAGCCTTGGCAACTAGCCATCTTGTAGCCTATAGGCCTGAATAATATGCAAATGAAATTACAGTTGTTAAACTCACCTCAACAAGTCTTTTGCAATCATTTAACCCGCCGTGAGCAATGCTAAAGTTGCTGTTACAAACAGTGCAGTGTGCAAGATTATCATTATGTTTTAATCTTTTGAGACAATTGGGTACACTTTTGTGTAGTCTGATGTGAAATGGGTCTTAAATCTTCCTTTTTGAGGGGCACTGACGCTGCCATGACGCTTCTGTTCCTAGATACACTGAACTGATTAATTATGTTTGGGAGAAAAGAGATATAAGCACTTACACTGAAAATGGATTGGTTGATTTAGCAAAACAGACCAGGATGCTCTCTGTCTTGGATGCGCTTCAGGCACAAACGCACCCCTCCTCTCTCTCTCCCTCTCCGTTGTGTGCGCATTAAGCTATGCACACGCGATTTGAAGCAAAGATTCTAGAATCTTTGATTTGAAGTCCGGTCTGGCTTCCGTGCTCTTGTTCGCTCTAGGTTCCGGGAGATTGTATGTAATTTGCGGGCGTCAGGAAGCCGCTATCAATATGTGGGAGTCTCCCAAAACTTCGGGAGACTTGGGATGTCTAGCTAGACAGCACTTTGTCGCCAGCACAGAATGTACAATGTAGCCTAGCTACCCAGTACTTGAGATATGACAATTCCTAATCCCTATGGACAATACATGCCCTACATTGGACTATTTGAATTTCCTGACACTAAATAGGATTCATGCATACATCGTACTGGTTATGTAACCATTTTACCTCTTTGTAACATACCTCAGGTTGTTGTGTTCTATTCTGTACACCTAACTAACCTATTAATTTATTATGTATACAGTACAGACCTTACTGCCCTGTAACTGATCCTAGGCAGATAGGTCAGGCCCTTGAGTCTTGTATCCACTCAAGGTTTCTTCCTATATGTATCTCCAATTGTGGAGATACATATAGGTGTGAAAAGTGGCCTGAAGTGAATAAGTGGCCAGAGTAGAATAAGTGTGCAAAGTTTGAGCATTTTACTATGTACATTTGTATGTGCTGCCATGGACTCCCATGGCATTAGAAAGAAGCATAATAACAAATCCTACTAGCCCTATAGGGTCCCTACGCAGTTTCAATGCTTGCCCCCCAATAAGACATGGTAGAAACACTAATGGCCCCAAAAATGACAGAAATGTGGCAAATGACTTTTAAGTGATAGGGACCAAATGTAGTGCTGAAAATGTATAATCAGAAAAATAGGCCAAAATAAATTTCCCATGACAAATGAGAAGTCTAGACCAAATCTAGTGCTGAAAATAATCAATTTCTCAAATACATTTTATTTTCAAGGGCCATTTTTAACGATAGAATTTCATATAGGGGGTGTCATTGGAAAGAGGAGAGGGTGTAGTTTCAGAATGTGGTGAAACATCCCTTGCAAAATCCTTCCTAAGATGAGTATGGCTGTTCAAGTGCTGAAATTCATCAATTTCACAAATACATACTATATATTCAAAGGGCAAAAAAGGGCATTTTCCACCATAGAATTTCACAAGTGGGGTGTCATTGGAAAGGGGAGGAAGTGTAGTTTCAGAATGTGGTGAAACATCCCTTGCAAAATCCTTCATGGGCTATCTGTCCCTGTTCAAGTGCTGAAATTCTGCAATTTCACAAATACATATTATATTTTCAGAGGGGCTAAATATCCAATTTTCCACCATAGAATTTCACAAGTGGGGTGTCATTGGAAAGGGGAGGAAGTGTAGATATAGAATGTGGTGAAATATCCCTTGCAAAATCCTTCATGACACATCAGTCGCTGTTCTAGTGCTGAAAATCAGCAATTTCCACAAATATATACTGTATTTTCAGAGGGGCAAAAAAGGGCATTTTCAACCATAGAATTTCACAAGTGGGGTGTCATTGGAAAGGGGAGGAAGTGTAGTTTCAGAATGTGGTGAAAGATCCCTTGCAAAATCCTTCATGGGATATCTGTCCCTGTTCAAGTGCTGAAATTCTGCAATTTCACAAAATATATATTGTATTTTCAGAGGGGCAAAAAAGGGCATTTTCCACCATAGAATTTCACAAGTGGGGTGTCATTGGAAAGGGGAGGAGGTGTAGTTTCAGAATGTGGTGAAACATCCCTTGCAAAATCCTTCATGGGCTATCTGTCCCTGTTCAAGTGTTGAAATTCTGCAATTTCACAAATACATATTATATTTTCAGAGGGGCTAAATATCCAATTTTCCACCATAGAATTTCACAAGTGGGGTGTCATTGGAAAGGGGAGGAAGTGTAGATATAGAATGTGGTGAAATATCCCTTGCAAAATCCTTCATGGGACATCAGTCGCTGTTCTAGTGCTGAAAATCTGCAATTTCCACAAATATATACTGTATTTTCAGAGGGGCAAAAAAGGGCATTTTCAACCATAGAATTTCACAAGTGGGGTGTCATTGGAAAGGGGAGGAAGTGTAGTTTCAGAATGTGGTGAAAGATCCCTTGCAAAATCCTTCATGGGATATCTGCCCCTGTTCAAGGGTTGAAATTCTGCAATTTCACAAAATATATACTGTATTTTCAGAGGGGCAAAAAAGGGCATTTTCAACCATAGAATTTCACAAGTGGGGTGTCATTGGAAAGAGGAGAGAGTGTAGTTTCAGAATGTGTTGAAAAGTCCGATGCAAAATGACATGTAGGCCGTAGGGAATACATTTACTTCAAAATCTGCTACCCCCCCCCCCCAGTGTAAAATTAACAAAATTATTTAATAGAAAAAAACATAACACAACATGTATCAAAAGATCCAGCACAGAAAATAAAGAAAAAACTACATAATCTGCCACCCTCTACATAACCCCCCCCCCCCCTCTAAATTACCAAATTATTTAATAGAACACAAAAGGCAACATTTCTCAAAACATTCGGCAGTGGAGTCAACAGAAAAAAGATATACAGGCTTTTGAACGACTGTGAACAATGCCTGTTCATCTGCAAGAGGCACATGCCTGTGTTATCGCGGATTTGCGAACACTGGCCCCTTGTGGACGAGGTAGAAAATTGCATTATTTAAGGTGGAACGGAAACTTAACTCCCCCGCGATCTGAAAGTGGTCTTCCCCCGCGGAAACTAAAGTGGTGCCAAGTTCAGCCTCGTTTTTCTATAGTAGGCTACATTAACGCAAACATAGGCCTATAGTAGCCTAGGCTATTATACAATGTGACCGTCAAGTCCTCCGTTTAAACTAAATAAACTAAAAAAAAATAAATGTGTTTGTTTCTCGGACTAACGTTTAAATAGCCTACCTTTACCTTGTACCTGTGAAGGTCAGTAGCTCTGGATATGTCCAGCTCTGAAGCTGTATGCAACAGTCTGGCATAGTAGCCAAACCAACATTGAAGACGTGTTCCTTTTCGGTGTTATTTTGGTTTTGTTGATTGCAACAGCCTAGCATTATACCTGGCAAAAGAAAAACATGCTTTTTTCTTTTTGAGGATAACGAAATAAAAAAAGAACAATTGAGTCCTAAGAAAAGTGAGAAGCCTCATAGCAAATTCTAACAGCCAAATCCGCCTACGTAATCTTGTTAATTTGGAAATTCGCTAACATACATATTTAATCTTTTTAAAAAGTAGGCGATGTGAACTGCTAGTGCTTTAACAAATACTATTTGGTGTGGCTATAACAGAGCTACAAGATACAAGAGTTAATATAGCCCACATCCAATAATGCATGCAACATATTGGTAAACTAAAAAAATATTAGATGTTAGGTTTCAGAGAAGTGAAACGTCCAACAGTATTCTTTTCATTTTACATTTATTAATCTAACAGACACTTTTATCCAAGGTGATTTACAGCAACAGAATAACATTTAAGCTAGTGTCTAAATGTTAAATAAATGAGACCATAGTAAGGCATTACCACTGCATTTGTTAATACTAGTATTAGAAGATAGGAATGCCTACAATTTAAGTACTAGTCAAAGTGTGGTAAGAGAAGTGGTGGAAGAGGAGGTAGAGGGAAGAAAGGGAAGTGTAGAGGAAGGTGGTGGAGGATAGAGGAAAGAGCATGGTAAATGTGTAATGTGTGAGGTTGTCAGAGCTGTACAGCTGCACTGGGTTGTCTGGACCTCTTCAGGGATTCCTCTCCATATATGTTCCAGAAGACAAGAAAGCCAGCCTCTGGCGTTTGTGTGTGCGTGTGCAAATTAAAAGTTGTGTGAAAGTTAAGAGACTCAATACACCAGTGTTGGGAGTATCTCAGTATGTTCTCAGTAACTGATGTTACTTTGCTTTTTAATCCAAAATTGAGAAATGCTCAATTGGCACCAGAGAAGATTATCCAAGAATTAAAAAAGTAATCTATGCTGGTCCTGGAATTTAATTGCTTTGTTTAAATGACTGTAGAAAGGGAATTTGAGTTATCTCTGCCATTCATGCAACAGATCTAACATGGTTAGGCTATACTTCTCATTTCAAGCAGTGAGAATAACTAAAATGTTGCTTTTACAAAGATCGTAGCCATTATTCTCAAACTATTTGCATTAAGTCTACACCACTGTAAGTGGAAGGAAAGGCAACCAGCAATGATGAGAACCATTTAAAGTCAACATACAATTTCACTATGGCTATATTTTACTATATTAAGTTGTGAGTGACCTTTGGCCTTTAGGGCCTACATTGTCCCATGAGCCATAACTGCAACCATTATATTGTTCTTTTGTTAGCCTTAAGTCTAGCTCAGTCATTATGCCATACCACATCACCTCCTGCCATAATGAGCTGCATTGAATAGATCTCAATTGATCTATTGAGAACACCAAATCCATATTTCCTGTTATTTTGGTGAAAGTAATGTAAACGTAGTGTAATGCCTCACAATTCAAAGACAATAATATTGTAATGTAACAAATTACTTTGAGATGACCGTAACAAGTAATAAATAATGCATTACGCTTTTGAAGTAACTTGCCCAAGACTGCAATAGACTACAAATTATGTCACACTTGGTGTGAGGTCCTTAACTACCAACATTAAAGTTCTCCACTGCTAGGAAAAGGCAGACCACTGATTTACAGTTTAACAAGTTTAATAAAGTACACAACCACTATAATAAATAAGCAGTAAAAAACAGTAGTGTAAATTATATAGCAATAGTATAAAATCACAGGATCTGTCATTCAGCTCAAAATAGACAATGTGCACTTAATCAACATTCAGTCATAGTTCATTAGCCAATCCGTAGATGAGAATCTCAAAACAGTGTGGAATGTGACGAGGAGAGTTATAAATACAGTCCACAATGATAGAGTCCGGGTCCAACAGTGCAAGTGCACCTAGTTACAGCACCAGAGACAGTGGATGAGGTGGATTAAGTGAAGTCATCGTACTCTCTCGCTGACGCCTGGTGGCCTTCTACACCACTCTTCGGGCTCGTTTAAATGGCTTCACCACTGTTAAAAGAAAAAAAAAAAGCCCTCAGTCACGAACACAGAGTTTCAGATCGCACTCACACACATGCATACAAACAGGACAACTTTCCTTCACTTAGCTCAGATAGGCGTTGAATCAAGTTCCGTGTCTGGCTGGCCTGTCCTTCCGGTTCCACCACGTTGGTGTGCGCTCTGTCCAACCCAGTCCACACAGATTCTTCTCTATCTGCTTTCTCCCGGTTTCTGCCGCTACTCTCTCCCCTGCGTCCATGCCCTCTCAGTCCATTTCACCTTCTCCCCCTACCTCCACTGAACCTGTCTTTTTATCACACAGAACAAACGCAAGCCCCACACATCTCGCACACCGCCAATTCTGGGCGAAGAGGGGTGTGTCTCGTGTAGCCATAATTGTAGATATAGAAATGTCCACAGCAAATCCATGACACACAGTGCTCAAACACACAATGCTCAATCACACTGTACAAATTGTAATGAATTAAAGTATAAACCACAGAGGTGCATTAATGAAAGCACACCATACATAAAGTACACAAATTAATTAACTACACTTGACAAGGCCTGGTTTAGTGAAAAGCCCCCTCACCAGCGTCAAGGTACAGGCCTTAGAGAGGGGTTTTTTTTTTTTTTTTTTTAACTGATTAAATAATTAACAATAATTAACTGATTAAATAATTAACTTATTAGATAAATAACTGATAAATTAAAGAACTGATTGATTGATTGATTAATTAATTAATTAATTAATTAAACTGATTGTAACTGAATGTCTGGATACAATCTGCAAGTGACCAACTTAGAGAAAAGATTAACACAACAGGAACACGACAGCAGTACATCTAGGACAAATAACAATTAAGAATATGGAACACAGCTTAAATATGGTATATTTATGCTCATAACATTCTGCCAATACATACAAATTTTATTTAAATGTTCTGCATTAAACCTGCGAGGAAAAAAAAACTCAAAGAAAAGATTAACACAACACAACAACAGTACATCTAGGGCAGACATACTCTGCAAAATCTAAAACATGGCTCAGACAAAACTGGTGGAAAAGTTGCCTGCACCTCCTGCAGACAACAACAGGATCCTTACCTGATCGGATTGCTCGGCGGCAGAGGCAATGGATGTCCACCTCCATGGCGTGGCCTGAGGTCATCGGGGGGCTCTCCACAGAACCCGGGAATGGCGTCAGGAAGCCCTTCTGAAAACATGCAAAAAGATGGTCTCGCATGAATCTCTGATCATAAGTGGTAATGCATGGATCCTCACCTCTGCAGATGGTGAGACTGTTTGCAATAGCAAACAGCCCACAGTCGGTGCCACCTTCCTGCTGCTGGACAACGGGCCACTGCATGGTCACGCTCTTCCCAGGAAAACAGAGCAAACCTGTCACCTGAACCTCGAACTCCTGCGTATGGGCTCTGTTTAGGGAATCAAAAATATTCACAGCACCCACCTTACACCCAATGTCACTTACCGTAACCCAGTGGTTAGCACAAACATTTAAAATCTGCACAAACCCCTGGGTTTTTGACGGCACAGTAGATAGTAGAGCCACGGAGGTGGTGGCATGGAGGCCTCCGATATTGGGGTACTGCAACTTAAGGAGAGCCTGGGCATGATCAATTGCTCGATCGTCAAGCCAGCTATGTGGACTGTGTAGCATGGCCCTGAAGTCCTCCACCCTTCTGCTCAGCGCTGCTGGCAAAGTCCGCCCTGACTGGACACCAGTGATGACAATGCCATCCTCCTAAAACATTAGAAATAATGATTAATTCACAATGTAAGGACATAGCTTCCCATATAAACTATAATAGCAGTTTTTTTTTTACCTTTAGTGTGTCTTGCTCAGTCTTGGAGCTGGTATCATTTGGGGAACTGCTGCACGTCACCTGTAGACTGACAAGTACATTTGTATTTACAAATCCAAAGTGACACACATATTGTCTTGAATTATATTACAAGGGCCATTGTCCCCTACAACTTTTCCGGCATCTGCGCTAACCCAACTCCAGTAAAAGCATTGTCCAAGTAGTAAGATAACCAATATCATGAAGGTTGCAGACATAACATTAAGTCACTAACATTCTTTAAGGGCTGTATTTTGGGTACCAGCACATGGCGTAAAGTTCGTTATTCACCCGTGCAAAGTTGAATTCGGTATTTTGCACGTTTATATTTCAAGCATTGCGCCCAGAGGTGTGGCAATAGGGAGGGGCCTGGCGCGTTGTCTAAAAATCGCTATCATACACCACCTAAACCTGGTCAGAAGTCAATGGCGAGTGGTTCATATGCTATTTTAAGAGCGCATGTCAACAGTCATATTGGCAGGTGCACGCACCATCCTTCTATCATTCATGAACGCACACTAGCGCACGTCCATGTAAAGCATTACAAATTGCACGATTACAATGGGAAACATAATTAGAACAAAGATATTACGAAATACTGTACATCTCATAATGAGTAATTATTCACCATCATTCACTCATAATGAGTAGTTATTCACCATCATTTGCAAATTGGTAATGACGGTTAAAAGTGATTAGGGGAGAGGCGAGAGACACATATGGAGCACAGCTGAAGACGCACTGTCACGAGATATAAGCAACTCCTCTGCAGGATAAATGTTGTTTTATTCAGTCATTTGAGCAATATTAGGGTGTGTTGCTTTTTCCAGCCTATGTTTTCGGTGGTAACCCATTGTCAGTCAATAGTGAAAGTAACTGCATATAACTGTGCTCCACTTTTGATAGCGAAACCCCTCCCAATGTGAACTGGAAATCCTACTAAATTTGAATAGACTTTTGACGAGTGACGATGCACTTTAGAATGTCATGATAGGGCCCTAAATGTTGACTAAGCTTAACTAACTTACCTTGAGAGTGTCCTCCACCAACTCTGAGCAGTCAGCACCTCTGTCAGTCTGGGACCCTAAGATAAAAAAATAAATGTATTACTTTGTTGTTACAGTCATGATCATAAAATAAATACATATACTGACTTAAACACATACTTTTCAGCAAAGGCTTCACTGAGGCATAGGGTGTTTTGGAAGTCAGGGGTTTGCCTGCCATTGTCTCCAACTGGACAAGGTTGTCCTCCACTCCGATGACCCTTTCAAGCATAAACAATTTAAGTTATTACATGCTATGTCACCAATCATCAATTGATCATTTGCAATCAACAACATTCAAAAGCTAAATATACCTATACTTGTTTGGCCAGTCAGGAAGCATAGTCATGCCAGGTCTGCCACGTTTCCTCTCATTTTTCTTCAGCACCTCCATACCAGGAGTGATGGTGAAGCGCTTGGCCTTTGTCTTTTTTTTCCGATAGGCTGCCTTCTGCCTCTCTTGGGCCTTCTCGATGTTGACGAGCACCTGGACAGATTCATGTACTTTGTAAGATTACACAGAAAGAAATTAGACATTCTGTCAGTTTTCAGTAATAAAATTCATTACTTTGTTGAACACATCCGCATCTGCCTCGGTGCGTTCTCGAACAAAGGCCTCGATGTCCTCCTCTGCAACAGCTGAAACTTCTCCAACTGGGTCACCATCTACAATCTATTTTACAAAGTGATACTTCAGATTCAGTAGGTTAAACATGCCAAAAAACAAAACATGAATAAATTACATACATTTCAACATACCTCACAGAAGAGTCGTGGCTCTCGGCCATACATTAGCCGAAAAGGAGAGTACTTGGAGGATGCCTGAAAAGAGGAGTTATGTGCAAACACAATCTCCTTCAGCTTGTCCTCCCAACTTTCTTGATACCCCTTTAGGGTTTTCCCAATTGCTTTTTTTAGGGTCTGGTTTGTGCGTTCATTCAAACCTACAAAAAAATAAATTAGATTTAGAGTAACAATCATAGTAGTCAATTACAATAACAACACTACCAACAATTATGCATACCATTTGTCTGTGGGTGGTATGCTGATGACATTCGGTGTTTCACCCCACATTTTTCAAACATCTTCTGATTAACCTTAGGCAGAAAGACATACATACACACACATTAAATTACATTATTTAAAAAAAAAAAAACTGTTGCTCTGTAGCACTTTGAGATTGCTAATTCTAAAACTGATAGTTCCGGTCCTTGATTGTGATTGGCTGAATCACGTTCAATTCTGTTGTAAAATGCAGCATAAACATACATCCGTGTGGAGTACAATGGAGGGAGCAGGAAGAGTAAGAAGAGTGAGAATTAGAGCAGGCCTAGGAAGAAGACGTGTTTTGCTGATTTGGTGAAAGGTTTTCCTATTAGAGTTTTGCAAAAATAGCCAATAGCTACAAAAAATGTGCTTAAGCAATCAGAAAAAACTGTAAGCAATTACTTAGATAACACCAGTTAACTGTAACGACTACAGTGAAACGTTACCCTGTTCCAAAATTCACGACCTCGGTCCGTTAAGATGACCTCAGGAGAGCCATGCGTGAGGAAGATGTCCATCATTGCCTACAACATAATGTTATAAAGGATTAGATCATTGGTGGTAATTAACATGTGCTTAATCACATTTCATAGTGACATTTGACCCAGTGCAGTCTGGCTATCGTGACTGAAGGAGGCAGACGAGAAAGCACTGCTTTGAATGAAACATTTAGCCTAGGCCTACGTTTAAAAAGAACACCCAGACCAATACTGTTGACAGGAGCATCAATGTACTATTTCTGCAGTAAGAAATTTCTGTTGCCTACCATAGGAGTTTGTCAAGTCTGAAGTAGCACCTCAGTGCAAAACACTGTTTTGCAGAGCCTACCCTATGACCAAATAACTAACTAACCGGCAAACTCTGTTAATAAATTGTCTAGATTTGTTGCACACTTGGAACAGAATGTCTTCAAAAGTATGTGGAAGGTGGTTACATTTATTTCCATTCCAATAACTTCACACATTACATTTCCGTGTGCACCTGTAGGATATGCTAGCCTAGAAATCTAGACGCACCCTAGCGGCGGCAAATTAATTTGCTCAGCCTGTACGTCTAGTATCAAACCATAGGGATTTCTATTGGCTGACGCCGTGGACATCATCCAATCACAGCGCTCTATTTTGTTAGAGAGTCTTAAGGCAGGCTTAACAGGATGGCGACAGTCCTGCGACAGTGAACAACAAGGAAGGTGGCTATGGCAAACGAAGAGCGGTTGTTTAAATCGGCGTTGGCATCAACTTTGGAGGAGTTGGACTTGTGCTTTTCTTTGAAAGTTGAGCAACACAATGCACTTAAGTCATTCCTTTCGAAGAATGATGTATTTGCCGTTTTGCCGACCGGATACGGATATGGTCGTAGCGCTGGCCTATTGCATGCCTAGGCAGTTTGAAAGACAATTCTCTGCCCGCCCCTTGGATTAAGCGAGGTGAATGGTTTGATTCCAGACTATACATTTCAATGATATAGGATGGCCCGTCAGGCTAAGGATATGCTCCTTTAATATCTTTGTTCCTACTATTTAGTTTATTTTCTTGAACTGCTATTTCTTATCCTGGACTGCCACCTACTGGATAGAAAAGGCAACAACCTAGTAATTATGTGAATCAAAATCTACATGTTTGAATGGCCAAAAAAAGGATAAATCATAGGTGTTATTCCACACATTACTTTGGGTAGCCTACTCTGCACATGTCATTGACAGTGAGTGGTAACTTCAGTCATTTTCATTTATCATGCTAAAAATCTGACACCAGGCACTATGCTGACCCAAAGGGAAAATTATAATAAAAGAGAGACACGTTGAACTCTATATGTTCTATAAGCTCTATAAGTCTATAATATTGGTTTGGCTGTTCATTGATTCACTCATCTGCCAAAGTTGTTTTTAAGATATGTTCATAGCAAAACTGGATGCATGCGATTAATCTAGGTTAATTAATCACAGAGAATGTAATTCATTAGATTCAATTAGATTTTTAATCGATTGACAGCCCTAGTTTATATACATACCTCAGATGTCAGCACTGCATTTTTCGCCTTAATGGGTCTAGTCTCCACCCATTTGGTAAAAAAATCAGTGGCAGGTATCGGTTACCTGCTTTCCGCAACTTCTTCAATGGACCGATGAGGTCAACACCTTCATATAAATGTTGGATAGAAGAAAATAAAGGGTAAGAGTTCAATCTTGTTAATGCTGTAGCAATCTGTCACGTCTCTAGCAAATCCATGTGAAAGTGCAATCTCACCGATCATGTGCCAAGGTGCCACAGGTTTAATTGGTTTCATCTCTGGTGGCTCTGTCTTCACCCTCTCGAACGTCTGGCATGGTTCGCAGGTGCTGACCTTCACAGCAAATGAAGAATGAACAGAAACTGTTAATAGCAATTCATCTGTACATAGAAAATGAAACAGTTGTACTGTCAGAACCGAACTAATATAAATTCACCAACCCAATTGTCAACATCAGCTGTGATGTTGTGCCAATAAAACCTCTGCCTGATCTTCTCCATCATCCTGTCCCTGCCGAAATGGCCAGCATGGACCTCCTCGAGGATGGTAACCTTCTCTTCCTCAGAGAAAACAACCCTCCTCATGGAATGTCCATCAGTCCCTCTGTAGAACATGATGTCATCTGAAAAAGAAAAAATATATAAAAAATAAATTATAAAAGAAACTACATTACAATATTGTCTAGGTGGAAGACCTGGCCATTAGTGTGGGTACACCAACTAACTTGCGTTACAGTCGCCATTACCTCTGGGCTAGATTTTATTAATGAAGTTGTCAATCTAGCTTTAGTCCCTCAGGTGAATTCTGAGGTAAATATACAAAAAATGTCATAATAATCACACATGTAATCGTGAAAGTAGATATACACCTTTCATAACCCGAGAAACGCGAAATATTTGATCAGAAATGGCAAATTGTTGGGGATTGACTCATTTTGAAGGCTATGTGCTAAGGTGAATGTGCTAACGTTAAGGTGAAGTGCTTGGCGAACTTTGATGCAAGTTAGCAGTCCAGCTAGTTTTTTGATAATATAACACAAATGGTTAGCGAAGTAATTCAGTTAAGTTAACATAACAGATTTCTGACATTGTCTTTGAATAAAATTTAATACAAACATATTAAAGTTAATTATCTAAGTTGTCTGTCACTGGGCTATGCTGTTCTAAAACAAATTCCATCATGGGGACATTAAAATATAATCAATTTTATTATATTACTGTAAATGAAGATATACAAAATATACTCATCCAAGACATTTCCCCCACTCTATGGCCATCTATTTTTGTAGCTGTTACAATAATTTGACCTGCTTTTTTGTCTATTTGTTTATTTTCTCAAGAAACTTGAGGTTGGTATGAAGGAGTGTATTGTGTATGTGAGCAATTTCATCTTCCTGAATCTCAATATTATGATCACAACAAGTCTGGGTAAATTATTAATTAAATTTTCACGTGGGGTAACTTGTTGCAGGGCAACCATAACCGGTTCCATGTCCGATTAGATGATTAATCCTCAGTTTCTTGAGAACTTTAAAGTTCTCAAGAAACTTGAGGTTGGTATGAAGGAGTGTATTGTGGATGTGTGCAAACATTGTGCACGTTGCACATGGTGCAACTTCTTGCAGGGCAACCACATAACCGGTTCCATGTCTGAATTGGATGAATCTCAATATTCTGATCACAACAACTCTGGGCAAATAGTCAGCACCAGTGCTGCATTCATTGTTTTGCACTTTTATAATCACATCACCAAAAGTAGGTTATTGGTTTTACCAAAATAATTTGGCACTATTTTTAAACTACAAACCTATAAAGTATTTTGATACAAAATATGATGCCATTTTTTTCCAACTAAATAAAATAAAAATGACAACATACTATTTTGTATTTTACATACATGTATCAGACATACTGCCTATCCCTGGCTGTTGGCTGCAGCAACTCAAGCTAGGTAGTACTGATTGTTTTGTGTTTGTTTTGTGTTTATGTTAGTTTTGATCCAATTTGACAGCTTTGTTTAGCCTGGCGAGCCAGACCCACATTATAATGTAGGGTCTGGGCACTCACCGTTCGCAGTGCTCAGTCCGAGGGTCGGGATAATCAGTTGTCTTTCAAATTCCCTCTGCACGCAATAGGACGCAATAGGATATTTGTTTTCAAGTAGCAGGGAATTCAAGCCAAACCGTTGCAACTCTGCCATCAATCATTATGTTAAGCCCAACAAACGACTCTATACACGATTTCAATGCCAGATTTAGTTTCGATTTCTAGAGCTCACAAGTCAACGGAGAGTTGTAGACTAGCCCTGGCAGCAAATATAATTTGCTGCCGCTAGGGGCGCGTCTAGATTTCTAGGCTAAGCTTTGTTATGTTGCCCACCCAAAATTTCTACCAGCCCACCCAAATATAGTAGCCTAGCCTAGGTTAGAACCAGCCCTGCCCTGCATGGAGACATATTTTACGATAATAATGGAGAAAATGTTAGCAAAACTTTAGGTTTTTGTTAACGGAATCTCCCGACCCTCATTCATCTATTTGCGCAACAGCCCACATTCTGCCTTCAATCCAGCGAGACAAGTGAAATAAATGTTTTTTTTTTTTAAAGCTGTCATCGTCATAGGCACGATATTTAGGCTACCTCTGTTAAGCCTACACAAAGTTGCGTATTAAGGAGTATTTCCTGATCGGGGAAACCTTTCGTTCCGCAGTTCAATTGTGCCGCAGGCCAATAAAGGCAAGTGTGTTTGCCACTTACATTTCTGACGTCTGACACTTCACACTGCTGCAAGTGCATCAAGAAAGGTCTCGCCTTAATGGCCAATCGTAGACTAGGATTTGGGGTGGCACCTGGGGTGGCCAATCGAATCTCAAGGGTGGCCTGTGCCACCCGGAGCCACCCCTCTGGCTCCGCCCCTGTATATATATTATACATACATACATATACATAGCCTAAACATTATGATGCTCCGGACCTTTGCTTGAGGAAATTTTCCGTAACGACCTCGCTGAAGATTAATTGAATACCCCTGGTGTATACTGTATTTTCTGTATTTTGTTTTTGTTCTTGACAATTGTCAGTGTCTCTTGAGTGATCAGAGCTAAATGTTTTGGGCTAATTTAGATGTAATATTGAGTCATTGTCTTTGATTTACCGGATTGACCCTAAAGCACTCCTTGTTTACAAATCACTTAAAGGACAAATCCGGTATGAATTGATCCATAGCTCTTGTTGGAAATCACTGTGTGCTGTTCATAGGAAAAAGAAAATGTGGCACAGCCAATTCTGAGTTATGGACAGGGAAGTATAGCCCAGAGCCGTATAGAAGTACTTTTGGTATTCCTGACATAATGCAGGGTAGCCGCGGGGTCTTAAAAGTCTTTAAACGGTCTTAAATGTCATGTTTCTTAATTAAGGTCTGAAAAAGTCTTAAATTCCGTTGCCAAAGTCTTAATTTTTTAAACGAAGGTCTTCAATTTTAATTATACTAGCCTGCAAGCAAGGTGAAATGGGGGAAAAAACTAGCCTGGCGGGCCATCCTATATCATTGAAATGTATAGTCTGGAATCGAGCCATTCACCTTGCTTAATCCAAGGGGCGGGCAGAGAATTGTCTTTCAAACTGCCTAGGCATGCAATAGGCCAGCGCTACGACCATATCCGTATCCGGTCGGCAAAACAGCAAATACATCCTTCTTCGAAAGGAATTACTTAAGTGCATTGTGTTGCTCAACTTTCAAAGAAAAGCACAAGTCCAACTCCTCCAAAGTTGACGCCAACGCCGATTCAAACAACCGCTCTTCGTTTGCCATAGCCACCTTCCTTGTTGTTCACTGTCGCAGGACTGTCGCCATCCTGTTAAGCCTGCCTTAAGACTCTCTAACAAAATAGAGCGCTGTGATTGGATGACGTCCACGGCGTCAGCCAATAGAAATCCCTATGGTTTGATACTAGACGTACAGGCTGAGCAAATTAATTTGCCGCCGCTAGGGCGCGTCTAGATTTCTAGGCTAGGAAAAAACAACAACAATGTGAAAATTCAACAGGGGGTTGATTAACGTCAGAGATCGTCTAATTTAGTGTTGCACGGTGCACCGATACTACAAAAGTGTCGCAATAGCTATTAGCAGTTGTCACAATACCTATTTTATTAGTATCAATACTTTTAAGAATGACCGTGTTCTTGTTTGTGTGCACAAGGCATGCTTCTAGTGCCTCCTCCCCAAGCCTGTGGCTGTGCGTCTTTTCTCCTCACACACATATGCGCAGCTGTCGTGGCATAAACAGCGAGACATGGCTGCTAGTTTAGCTTAAGTGATTCTGTGGTAACACATAATAATAGGCTAATATCAAGTTGATTTGCTCACTTGCACCTCTCAACTTTGTGTTGCTAACCTACCTAGGCTATGAGATGTACGTAGGTCTACTATTGGGTTTAATGTCATTTAGAAATAGGCAGCGCAACCTTTGCAAACTTTTACATCTGGAGAGAGCTCCTTGCTAACTAATTCTGCTAGCTCAGGTCATGTATGTCATTCGTAATTAGTGCTAAAATCATTATTGAACATGATCCCTTCTATGAACTTGATAGTTTTTTATTTACATTTATTTTATCTAATGATAGACAACAATGAATTGCATCCACATATCCTTATGCATTATGTGCAACTATTATTCACTAGCCTAAAACCGTGAGACTGAAGGCTACAGTAATTACTCACGTATTTCTTAAAGTGACAAACACTCAATTACACCTAGGCCTACACACCACATTAAAATTTGCCTAGGTGTAATAGTTTAAAAATAAATATGAAGTATTCAAATGACTAAATATGTTTAGCAATTAAGCAGATTAATAGTAATTATGCAGATTTAAAAATACTATACATTAACTGTACACTTTATATGAATTCGAAGGTATATGAAATAGAAACATATGAAATAAGCCATAATTTTCCGTGTGTGTGGAAAGAGTCAAGCAGAATCTAGGATGCCCACTGGTGTGAATGATAACACTATATTCAATATTACTGATGATGTCAAGGTGGTCTGGGCCCCCAAATCAAATACATTTTTTAAGAATTATCGAAGAAGTATCGAAATTGCAATTGTTGATGTGGTATCGGTATCGAAACAATAATTTTGGTATCGTGGCAACTACACTAGTCTAATTTCTTAGGATATGCGCAAACAATACTTTGGGTTTTCGCACCGCCAGCAATGAATCAACATAATCAGTCGAAAGGAGAGGACAGCACATCATGGGGAAGTGTTTTAATTGAGTCAGCTTTACTTTCTTGTCCATAACTTTTCTAGGTTATGACACATTTTTATTGTTCTTTGTCCTTTGGACAGTGCCTGGTGAGCTCGAACAACAAGGCTTTGAATCAGTTTACACCAGATTTGCCCTTCAATTAGACTGTGTGACATGTTCCAGCAATACTCATCACTTAAACCTCACTGATCACAGGAGAAATGTTCCTGTTGAAACCCACTATCAGAACTAAACAAGGCAACGCTGCATTTAGTTGTTTTGCGTTCTGACTATGGAGCCAGCTCCCAGATGACAAAAAAAAAAAACAATTTACTTTTTTGACATCAGGACTCTGAACTAAACTATTTTCAGATGCCCATTTTTTTTTTACACTGAATAGGCTTAGTCCAACCAAAACAAGGTTTTGCCTAGTGGTAAGCTGGATAGGGGTTAATCCTAGCCTGACAATACAGTTTACTCACTAGATGAGGTGAGGGAATTCAACAAACTTGTTTAAGCTTGACAAATATATCAATACAATCTGTTTTTCAATTGGGCAACATATAGCAAATGTGAGTGGTAGCTATCACATCCCCCATTCTGTGATTAATAAGGTGTGTCTGATCTTTGTGCTGTATCAAAATTCCCACAGTTATGAAAGCAGACGGTCAAACAAATGTCTTACTTTGTATTTTTGAGTGGCTCACAAACTAACAATTTTCTGCTCTTCTCTCCCTCCTCCCTTTGGTTGGTTCCACCACCAGGATAAAAGACGCAGATTGACCAGCCCACGCTTTCATCCACCATTGTACACAGTATGGCACACTTTGGCACAAGTTCAGTTTGTTTATGTTATTGTTTATTAGTTCATTTCTCCATGTTGTATGATTTATAGATAGACTTAAATTGTCATTGTGCAGTTGGTCCGTACAATGCAATTTGCTTGTGCAGCTTTTAAAAATAATACTCACATACACACGCACACACACAAAAAAAAAAAAAATAAGAATACACATTATAAAAAGAACATATCAAGGCATTAACATGCTTCCATTGCTTGAAGTCCATTTTAAAGTGCAACTGTGCAAGCTCCCATTGCTTAAAGTTCATTTTTAAAGTACAACTGTTTTGCTTTGTTTTATAAAATAAAAGTTTGAAATGCTATGGAGTGCCCTATTTTTTGACCCTCAAACTGATATCTCAATTGTAACTCCTACTTCTCAACAGTTTCTCATTGCAATGTCTCCTCATTTGCTCTATTATTTCTCTTAAGGAGAAACAAGTTGTAAATGAGACTACACTCAAACATATAAGAGATCTCCCGTATTTCTCCTGCTTCTCAAACTAATATCTCTTATGTGACTCCATCTGCTCTATTATTTCTCCTAAGGAGAAACAAGTTGTAAGTGAGACTACACTCAAACAACAAAAAAAAGAGAATCACCATTTTGCCTCCTTAGCAACAGAAGGGATACAAATGAGAAGCAAAAGTTTCCTCTGGGACCACACGGTCAGCATTTGAAAATCTAGGCTACCAATAAGAAAACCTTCACAACTGCTCTCGGATCAGCATTTGCAAAGCATTTGCACATAATTGTTACAGGCAGGATGTTTGCAATTAAGGTTATTTAATTTGTCGACTCTGAGACAGGGAAATGGAGAGAGAAGCGTGGAAAGAAGGAAAAATAGTGTTGCCCTAGGCAACCCTAGGCCTAATAGGCCTATAGGCAATTCTTTTGTTTGATTGACCCACTGGACCTGCTTTACCTAACTGAAAAAGTATATTAACAAGTGCTGTTTTTGCCCTTATAGGCTATTCTGCACTAACAAATATAACAAAATGGAAAGTAACTTGTATTTTTAGTAGTTTAATAACTACATACTTTTCTACTTTTACTTGAATACATTTCTCAATAAGGAATTTTACTCCATTTTAAGGGAGTTATTGTACTTTTACTTGAGTATAGATTATAGAAAGAAATGTACTGGCATTTGTGTTTTTTTTTTTTTTTTTTATAAATCTGACTATATCTGAGCTAAATGTCAACCCAGACCAATGTGAATTGTACAAAGGGCCCACTAGGGGGCAGTCCATATCACTTCAAATGAAGAATTAACCCTATGGTTGACAAAGTTTATTCAAGGATAAGCTTGTAAGGTATAGTTCATCTCCTCTTAACCAACAAACTTTTATCATGTGCATCTCCAAAAGTTGCTTTTTAGAATTTGAGGGCGATATGAAATAATTTGCATCGCAAGATAACCCACAGTAATTTGGATAGTGCAACTACATCCTGATGGTCATATCAAAGAGTTGCCTCATTCTGTATATACCTCCTTCCGATCCACTTTAAATTCTAACAGTTCTTCATATACTATTGTAGTTGAAATAGTCATGGAGTCATTACAGCAAAGAATAACAAAACAAAATGTCTCAATACCCGAAGAAGAGATGCAAGCCCTTGCATACTGAAGGAGCTGGCATGTTACTGCACACACGGCTACTGCCCAACCCCGCCCCCCCCCCCCCACACACACACACCTTAAACACACACAATTATTGCACACACACACACACACTCACAAACAAACACACTCAAATTGCAGTAAGGCCAAGTCTGGATAGGTATGTGTCAGATAGAGAATGCTGCAGGACTGCTACTGCACCACTGTCTGGCCCCATTTTGGTGTCTGTTTCGGCAACAGAAACTTTTTGGTTTTCCTTTCCGCATCGTGCTCTTATGCCTTCTTCTATTGGTTGGATCTACCAGATAGACTAGAAATGCAGGATCATGCGGTGTCTTTATGTAACTGTGGAGTAGTGTTATCACCAGAGAATTATTTGGATACCAGGTCAACCAAACAGATTCATTTGTCAGATTGAAATTAACTGAGGAATTTGATGTATGGAATCCTTCATCACCTTTAGGTTAATGTTAAAATTAAATGATCCAAATCCAGTTTGCTTCATAACAACAACATCTGTATCAAAAGTTTCAGTTGGCAGCTTTTTAGTTTTGATAGTTGTTAATACCTTGTTTATAGTTGCAATAATGTACTAACAGCTAGCCTAAATTGACAGGACCATGTAGCAAAGTCTGTGCAAAGTACATTGCACCATTGTAAAATAATAACAGAACAGGCTCAGGTTTTAGAAAAGCAACTTTAGACAGTCACCACTATAAATAAAATCAGATTGAATGGAATGGAATTGAATTTAATTGGATATTTGCTGTGAAAGAATACTATGTATGTCAAATAATAAAGGCAAAAGCTCAGCAGTGAATATTTTTAAAGTACTGGTGCAGCCACTTGGACTTCAGATGCAGGTCAGATAAGTTCAGTCCAGTCACTTAAGTTGTTTGTCTTGGCACTTTCCTATCCTTTCCTTAGTCACTAAAAAATAGAGAGGCAAAACTGTGCACCCTCTAACACGGAGATGCATGTCGGCCGACCACCTCTAGACCACTTTTCTCACACTCCACACTGTGACCTTATGGGGTCAGTGGATTGTGAACACTGATGTCTAAATATATTTGGCAGGCCCTTTTATCATATGCGTCTTATATATTATAAGTTGCCTGATGTCTCAGATTCCTCAGTCTTGCTGTCCCCTTCCGGTCACCTTATCTGTTCATCAGGTGTGGCATGATGCCATACCTTATCTGTTCATCAGGTGTGGCATGATGCCATACCTTATCTGTTCATCAGGTGTGGCATGATGCCATCTGCTCCGCATGGCAGCGTGTTGTCCTGATGAACTGGTTTGGCCAGTGATCGCATCACCCATTTTTATGTGTTTGACAGTTGGGTTATAAGAAGCACTTCTTCATGCATGACTCCCTAATCGTTGTTTCCCAGGGTCAAGCTCCTATTCCGTAAATCAGGGGTGTCACACTCATTTTCATCACGGGCCACATCAGCATTATGGTTACCTTCACAAAGGGCACAACTGACTTTGCATTCTATTATTATTGATTACAAACAAATGAACTAGCTTTGAAAGTAGAATAACCATGACCATTACGGCAAGTAGATATTCAAATGTACAACTATTGTACAAAAAAAGAGTTTGGTTACAAAAAAGTATACTTATGCATCAATGTATATGCATTTGCATAAATGTAAAAATATACTGTATGTGGGTACCCACTCACATTTCTCTGTGTTCTTATAACATCATTTATCAGATTAAGAAACCCTCATCATTACCGTATTTTCCGGACTATAAGTCGCACTTTTTTCAGTTTGGCTGGTCCTGCAACTCAGGTACAACATATATATTTATGTATATGTTTTTTTCCTCTTCATGACACATTTTTCGACTTATACTCCGGTGCGACTTATAGTCCGGTAAATACGGTGCTCATCCTTTAAGACAACAATTTATAAGTGAATAGCAAAATGTAGGCTAGAAAAAGCAAGCTCATGTAAAATCACTTGGTAGGCCGGAAGACATTACTTGGGCATTGCTTGGCCATGAACTGGTGCCACCTGATTATTTTGATAAATATGTAAGAAAGGAATTGGGTCAGAATGCTATGAGCTATGTAGGTCATGATTATCCGCATAATTTATATGCATGACATCTCATGATTTTGGCACGTGCTATAAAGGCCTGAAAAACTCCCGGTGTAAACTATTCAGCATAAATTGATTACTCAAATTAATTGTAAACTGGTAACAACCGCTATATTATTATTTTGTTTAAAAATGGTAAATGAAACAAAAAAACGTTTTAATCTATGAAGTTAATGCATGTAATTGGTATGAAAGTTAATTACGGAATAGCATCATACATGTGTTAAGCTGCAGGGAGAAAATTACATTGCTTTAACCGTTGTCCACTGTTTTGCAAGATTTGCAAAGCGTGTTGACAAGATGTGTTTTTGGTATTCAAATTTATTATGCAAATACTACATGGAATAAAAACAAGCTTTACTGAGAGCCATGTTTGTCACCTAAGCTATATTTGAATATGTATGCAAAGGGATATACTCCTGAACAGCAAAAGGAATGGCCTTGTACTAATAAAACAGAGAACCTTGGTCAACCCTCAAAACACCCAACCCCACCCCCCCACACACACACCCACACACACACACATCGCATCACATCGCTCCATGATTATGCAATGATTATCTGTCTACTGCAAAAACATGACTGAAACATGGCAGACCACCGCCATGTTTCAGTTCCCCTTTTTGTTTGCATAAAGTAACTTGATTACTCAAATTAATTGTAAACTGGTAACAACCGCTATATTAACCGCTATATTATTATAATTTCTCTTCCAAAATTCTGCACCTCTTAGCATCGTTGACCCAGCCACTGAGTAAACCCAGTCTAGACATTAGGATGGTTTTATTTTGAGCTGGTGTTGAAAAGGTGTGTTATTGCTTTGTTTTTAAACATGCTTTCTGAAACAGAAACTATATACTGGGTTGCTTCCAAAACTCTTCTGTACAGCATTTTTTATTGTCCAATACTTATGACAACAAAAGCAAGGTGAGAATAATTTATATTTAAATAATTTACCTACTCATACATAAATCAGCCTTCGGTTGGTTCTTGTTAACTTCTTACTTTCTATGGAAAATACATGACATATATAAAACAAACAAAAAAGCTCAATATCAGTCCCATATGTCAACATGTGAGACATCAGGTACAATAAAGAGAGTGAGTTCTTGCACCCTCAATCAAGGTGTTGCTATAGTGATTAATTATCAGTGTCAAGTGGTCACCAACCTTTTTGTCAATATCCGTGACCTCGGCCCTGAACAAAGGCAAGATCTACCTAGAAGCGTCAAAAGAGAACCAAAGGCAAAATACTTCCAATTTAAAGCCTTTTATTTAGGCAAATGTATCAGGTCAAAAATATCACATCCTCCACCCCCTTGTGAATCCGTGCCTCTGTACATTTTAGTCTGGGTTAGCCTACACAAGGATCGCATACATTTTACAAACTGAAATCGCATTTTCCTTATTAGGGGTATGCATGGCCATGTTGGAGGCACTTGGCATAAAGAACTGAATGAAGTACAATGGAGTATTATGCACTTTGGATACCTTAAGTGATTATAACCATGTCTAAGCAACAGAAAAGCTCATCAAAACGCATCCAAGATGCAAAGGCATATAGGGCAGGACTTGGACCACAAGAAAAGGTGCGATATTTCAAGAAATTACAGTTTATTGGCAGCGCAGATTCATATGAGTTAGGTGAGATACGGTACCAAGTCCAACCACAAGCGCCCCCCTTCCTCTGATAACTTCTGGCATTATTCTCCTTTCTCTCTGGGTTTTTAATAACTTTTGGAAGTCGATACCTACTCCAGATGTTTTTCTCGGTCTGACCTACAACCTAAAACACGGCAATAATTAACCATTTTCCTTGACGACTTTAGGGATTTACTTCAGTGCCTAATGCTTTCTTATGATGCGAGTATATCTCCAATATGGCGACGTCCCGATCTGATGACACGCGTGCAAACCCCTAATACAGGCGTCAATGAGATAACAACACTTAACATAGTCTTTACTTACATTATTTTGTTTTTGATTTTTTAATTGAATTAAGTGTTTGTGACAACACGTCATGATACATTTGATAATGTTTGATCGCTGTTTTGTTATGAAGCATCTTTCACGTAATGAATGCGCACTCCAAAAAGTGAAAGGAACCTAGGCATACTATGCACTCCGTGTCTGTAGCTGTTTGTGCACGTCCACAATCGATTATGTTCCTCAAAAGGAGAACACATCCATGTTCCCTCGCGTGTCATGGCCACTCACACATCTCATGGCCACTCACACATGTAATCCTTCTGTGTTTGCAAAATTCCTGACAGTTCCTGATCACTAAACTTTTGTTTTCCTTTCCTGGAGAGCGCACCTGCAAAGTGGTTCTATGCGCGTGTGTGTGTCTCTGCATGGGGTTACGTTCGGTCCAAATCAGTTGGTCCGTCCGGTTAGATTAATGTTATCAGCGTTGTAAAATGTGTGTGGGAATTTCTCGCATTATGATGGCTAGAGTTGCAGGACTTGAATAAATCATGCGTTATACCCGCAATCCCGTGCTGAAATTTAGGCCCTGTGACGTTGGCGAACATGCAGGAATTTGGTGATTTTTTTTTTCTGTTATTCTCGGGATCTACTGGAAAAGTCCCAAAGATCTACAGATAAGTTGAGATTGATGGGTTGGTGACCCCTGCTCTAAACCATGAGTGGTTTTGAGAGACTGTGTTTTGTAATAATTTATCTCAGTCAGGTACTAAGAACATGAACCACTGCTAGCTGATGTGGTGCTTTTAGTGAGCATATCCATTGCAAGTATTCATGCCAAGGGAGGTTTGAGCAGGCAGTTGAGTTCAGCAGTGAATTTTCACCGCCTACTGTATCTCTGGATATACCTTAAACATGGGGTGTCAGGTTTAACAGACCTTTCTTCTTAGAATGCTATGAAGCACATCAACTAATTTCAAAGCCATGTAACAAATTAATGCATTTTGTCCATGAAAAACACTGACACATTAGCATTTGCATCCACAAAATATTGAGGAAGAAATCACAGAGAAGAAAATGTATGATTCCTGTTGTGCACTAATTGACCATTGTGCTTTTAATTTACCCAGGCAAGGCCGAAAACACTTTGCACTAAAAATACAAAAGCTCGAGGGAGAAGAGGGTTCCTGTCTTTTAGTTCTACACACGAGCATATCATAATCTCTATGCTGACCAAGTGAGTGCGGAAGTGTAGGCGTTGCTGTCAAAATGATATGCAAAAAAGTGATTTTGTGCATACATGACATGACTCAGCAGGTCACAGAATGCCCACGAAGAAAAAGAGTTGCTGAAACTTTTATAGGCGTATGAACAGACACTAGAGCCTATGAACAGCCTTGTTGTATGTTCCTGTACGGAATGAATTCTGTAGTCTCCTGTCCACTTACAGGTGCTAAAGAAGCTCTCTGTTCAGAGGTGAAGGCTGCAGAAAGAGAGAGAGAGAGAGAGAGAGAGAAATTAGAGGGCATCCCATCAAACATACAAAATTTGAACGACTAACTCATTTCCTGTCAGCCTCTACTGTCCTATCTCAATGAAAGGCAAAAGCCACCTAAATTAACTTTTTCAAAAAGAGACTGTCATCAATAAAACTGTAAACATCCTCCTGTCTGAAAGCCAAATTTCTCATACACCACTAACTCATGGTGTCATGGGGACACAGTGAAAATGGTGGACTTTGTTTTTGTGGTGTTTGCAGAGTGGCTGTTGGTGCCAAGCATGTGCCCTCCTGAGGAATGTGCTTTCCTTATCATGGCTGATAAAGCTGCAAACCAAAAGGTGGTGGTGCCTCGACACACCAATGCCAAACCTTTTAAAACATCAATGGTACAAACAGTAGGCTATAGAGGTCTTTTTTTCCCACCAAACAACCTCAGCTAGGAGTCATATCGAGCACCCAGCGTGTCCAAGATTGAACATCCAGCATTTGCTTTATCACGTCCAAACAAGGTTCACCCAGGGTTTATCTTTCGGGTCAGTTTTATTTTAAGTCTTCAAACCTGTTAATTCAGATGTGAAATGATGCCTTGCTCAGATGACAATCAAGAGTAATCCTATCACTTTGAAAAATGCAGTGTGAAGATAGCACACATATCAGACCAGTTGGACAAAACTCCCCAGTGGTTTTACAGGGCGACCAAGGCGTGCGCTTCAAATTTTAAATGTGCCACCTCTCACGACTGCTCAAATCTACTCTTGTTGGAAAGAGGAGCAGGTCACATGAGCCTAGAATCTACAGACAAATGCACAATGCCATTTTCACATGTGGGTCTACTAAACTCGATATTATCGTGACCTACTGGTTAGGGCTTCGGGCTTGTAACCGAAGGGTTGCCGGTTTGATCCCCGACCCAGTAGGAAAAATGTGGGCGGGGGAAGTGGTTGAGCACTGCTCTCCCATGCCCACATCCACAGCTGAAGTGCCCTTGAGCAAGGCACCTAACCCCTCACTGCTCCCCGAGCGTCGCTGTAGCAGGCAGTTCACTGCTCCGGGTTAGTGTGTGCTTCACCTCACTGTGTATACATTGTGTGCGTGTTTCACTAATTCACGGATTGGGATAAATGCAGAGACCAAATTTCCCTCACGGGATCAAAAGAGTATATATACTTATACTACTACTTATTTGTACAATTATTATTAGTGAATAGCCAGTGGATAGTGACAAAGATATTGTTCTAATGTATTGTTCTAATGTATTGTTCTAATGTATTGTTCTAATGTGGAACATGTCTTTGACTTGGTCGGAGGAGCAGTCACACCTACGCCACACACACACATACACACAAACACACACACACAGGAAATCTAGGTCACCTGCAGGTCATTATCGTGGCAGGTCTTTGATTCATGGAGCCGGTGGTGTCACAACCCCATAAGTTTGTCTGAAGTCTTGAGAGCGGACACGTCTGGCCCTGCTGGTATGGAACTTTGCATAGTTCCTGTTGGATGTTGCAAGACTGTTATCTCTAGGTCATTAGTTACATTATATGATCGTCTTGGCACAGACTTCACCTGAATGTGACCCTGCTCTGTCTCAGAGTTGGACTCATTTGAGCACCTTACCATGCACACAGAACTACAGGACTACTGTTTGCACCTTCACATTGACACTCACTCTCTTGAGCACCTTACCAGAACTACAGGCCAGTCCCGGCCCTGTCACTGCAAGTGTCTCATGCTTGATCACTCTCAAGCACACTGTGGATTTTTTTTAAATTTAATTTATATAGTATATTTAGTATTTAGTTTTGTTAGTTTTTCTTATCTTCTACTGTCTCTATTGTACAGTAGAGTTTTGTTATATGTTTATACTTATATTTACTTATATTTACCATTTCTGCTGTAAGTGCATGTTGTGTGTGATGTCTGTATGCTACCGAGACCTTGAATTTCCCCTTGGGGATCAATAAAGTATCTATCTATCTATCTATCTATCCATCTATCTATCTATCATTAGGGGAGTGGCATGCTTCTCAATAGGCCGCCATAAAGACCCTCGGTCACCACACCTTTTTCCCTTTCCCCTTTTTGTGTGCATAAAGCATGAGCTCTTCCAAAATTCTGCGCCTCTTAGCATTGTTTACCCACCCACTGAGTAAACTCAGTCCTGGGTTCCAGGTTATGGCCACTGATGTTATACATTTCATGATGGTGGTACTGTGGCTTGTACTCACAGTTTCATGTGACTGTGCTGCGGTTTTTGTTCAGCAGTTCAGTTGGGCAGAGAGGTAATCATTAAGCCACACAGAAACTCTGCACATTTTCGCTTTGTCTTTGGTCAGGTGGTTGGTCAGTCATAAACATCAGAGAAATGAAACCAGTAGGCACAGTGCAAACAATCGATAACTAAATCATAGGGGCAGTGATAAGACGTTATTGCTGTGGCACCAGGGCTCGAATGATCTTTTTGTCTTTAAGGGGGTCTCTCTATCTCATAAAAAGTTTGCACACCCCGTGCATAGCCTAACAAGGCGATGAAATAGCCTAGGCGTACAATATGCGCACGGTAGGCATAGGCTTTACCTTGACACACGCACACAACATAGCCTACATAGATTTTTCATAGAAATTGATTGCTTTTAATTAATTTCAACATTATTGATTGTAATAGTCCATATTTCATTTCAATTTCACAATACAAAGAAATAGACTAAACGATTTAGTCTGTGCCATTCTCAATTTCACAATGTGACTCATTTGAACCAGACCACCGTCTCAGGCTATCCTCAGTGTCAAACACAATAATGCATGTAGTATAACTTATACACAGGGAAAAAGCACTAACTGGCAGAAATTATAAGCCATTGCAGCCAAACTATGTTCTAGTATTGTTGATGAACCGTGGAAAATAGATGAACAATTTTGGAGTTTCCACTGAGATGTTGTCGGGTAGCCATTGAATATTCCGACATCATTCTAACAGGTGTTTCAAAATATCTGGGAACTTTCTGGAGCTCTGAATGGCAGAGGATAGCTACAGATCATCAGACAACACAATCATTGTAGGCTGCATTATGGGCCATAATTTATGGCTTTGTCAATCAACATAGAAGAGGTGAAGCGCAAGTTCAACAGCAAATAGGACTTTTCAGCACATATCAAACCATATAGGCTAGCCCAATGAACACCTATGTAAATAGACAAAACACTCGCATCAAAGCAGGATGACTTCTTCAGATTTGTGAGTGCTGTCAAAACGATCGTATACGGTTTGCTCATATTGTCTAGTGGCTTGGTGGTGAAGTGTCATGCTGCGTTCAAGAGCGTAGGGTAGGTCTACGTCCCGTAGCCTATATTTTAATTTAACGTCTTTAATGGTAAGAGATCGCACAGGGATGGATAATGAGCGGTTGTTTAAGATTAAATTGTAATGCCAGACACCTTCAGATATGAGAGACCCCCTCAGATTTTTGACTTTGTTGCTTTCATGGGTGCCAGTCCTCACTCTATGGGAGCTCGGCTCCCTCTGGCTCCCACGTAATTCGAGCACTGTGTGGCACAGGATCTATAGGTGAAAAAAAATCGATGGGAAAAAGTTAGATGAAGTTAATGAATTCAAGTAAAGATAGATAATAATGGACCCTGGTCTGTTGCAATCGAGTATTCTTTGCAATGACAGAACCAATTAAGGCTACTGATGACATAATAGCATCCATGGTCTGCCAACACAAAAAAACTAAAAAACTGGAAATCAGCTCTGTATCACCACCAGTCACTATCTGTCTGTTCATATCACTAAAATGAATAATTACCCCCTGGGCTCAACATTGTATAATTTGCCTCCTGATTCCTGTGTGACGAAGACATCACAAATGAATGTTTCTCTCCAATCATGTACCCCCTCCCTCATACTACACACGTTATGACCCCACCCCCAAACCCCAGAGTGTACCACCGACTGACACTCTTCTGTCACAGCTACGGGCAACATGGCAAGCACTGCATGTGCGTTACGCCCGCCCTGATACGTCAAGGACTGTTAATGATCCACCCACTTTGTGCCTCGCCCACTTCCAGCCAATCGGCTTGAGGGTATTTGCATAAGAAAGGAAAGGGACTTTCCCTTCCTTTTCCCGGTCATTTCCAGAGAACTCTGACAGGTATTCATTGCGTGTGTGTGTGCGTGCTTGTGTGTGTGTGTGTGTGTGTGTGTGTGTGTGTGTCTGAAATCACTCACCAATCTGGATTTTTTTTTCTCTCTCTCTCTCTTCACACACACACACACACACACACACACATACACACACACAGACAAACATACACTCTTCAGGCATGCAGAAGAGGAAAGGAGTTAGAAGGAAAATATACAGTGATTACATCTGTCAATACACAACAATACACAAGAAAGCTATCCTGGCACAAGGAAAAAGTGTAATGGAAGGTCAAATCTCGGCTTATCATTTGTGCACAGAATTCGAGAGAAACACTATATTAAAGGGTATATACAGGTCCTGAAACATGAAGCATATTCATTGTTAATTACATTATGTTACTATGTTTCAATGAAAATATTGACATATTGGATTTAGTCAGGGTAACAACACAATGTTTCAGGCTAAACAATCTGTAAGCGACACTGACATGAAATTGATATTGTTATATTTTGGAGTATAAAACTAGAAATGCAATTCTGAGGAATTACACGAGGGGATGCAGTCTGCTGGTTAGGGTGTTGGTGGGGCTGTTGGTAGGGTAATTGTGATACCTGCAAAGGTGCTTTTGGAGTAACCAAATTTGAATCTTGTGTGACATGGCATTATTCAGATATCACACTCAAGGTGTTTTTGACCTTGACATTTGACCTTCAACCTTCAACTCACTTCATCTTTGAGTCCATAAAAACACTCGTACCAAATTTGAAGCATGTACGTCAAGCCGTTCTGGAGATATAATGCTGAATGCATGATATATGGCTGGGACTTTTATTTTGACACACAGGAAACACTTTAACAGGATGTGTAGTTCAGGTAGAGCTAGATTGTATGCTTAGAGGCTGAGACAGTTGAATTCCTCACAGGTGACACCTGTGCAAGTGTTCTGATTTGCCTGGGAACTGCTCTGAGAACTACTTAACCAGCGCAGCTGGCTCTATTATGACATCACAGCCCCCATTCAAGTCTATGGGGGAAAAATACACTTTTAATTACAAATATCTCAAAAAGTATAAACTTCTCAAAAATGAAAAATGGATAGGACGGTAAAGCCTTGGAAGATCTACGGAACGGTGTTTGAACCAAATTTGTACGTTAAGCGGTTTGGGCTGAATAGCGCGCACAAAAAGGTAAAAAGAAAAATAATAATAATAACTAGAGAATGTAATTCCAGGGAATTACGAGTGCATGAAAATGAAGCTAGGACAGACATAGCATAGCTGGATAAAAAGTTGATAGTTTAGACGTAGACAGTTTAAAAGTTGAATGTAGATAGTTTAACAGTTGTTAATAGACAGATAGTTTAATAGACAGATAGTTTAATGAATGTTGAAAGTTTAAAAGTTATATGTAGATAGTTTAAAAGTTGTTGACAGACTGATAGTTTAAAAGTTGTTGACAGACTGATAGTTTAATGCGTGTTGATAGACAAATAGTTTAAGGGCTCTATAAAGGTAGATAGTTGACGATAACTGACAGTTGGAATGGCTTTAATGTTTGCTAGCAGTTATGCTAACAAAGCTAATTATTTTGACCAAGTTACTTAGTTAACTTAGCTCATGTTTTCTAGCAGTTTTGGAAAAAATACTAACAATGCTAACATGCTAACTATGTTAACCATGTGACTTAGCTAACTTAGCTAATCATTTTAGCAGTTATGAGGTAGATGAGGTTTTAAAAGGTTAAATTATTTGCTAGATAGATGAGGTTTAATATAGTTGGAATGACTGAACAGTTAAATAGGTGGATGGTTTAAAAGGTTAAATTATTTACTAGGTAGATGAGGTTTAATGTAGTTGGAATGACTGAACTAGGTAGATGAGGTTTAATATAGTTGGAATGACTGAACTAGGTAGACGAGGTTTAATATAGTTGGAATGACTGAACAGTTAAATAGGTGGATAGTTTAAAAGGTTAAATTATTTGCTAGGTAGATGAGGTTTAATATAGTTGGAATGACTGAACTAGGTAGATGAGGTTTAATATAGTTGGAATGACTGAACAGTTAATTAGGTGGATATTTTAAAAGGTTAAACTATTTGCTAGATAGATGAGGTTTAATATAGTTGGAATGACTGAACAGTTTCTCAGGCTTATAGCATATAATGAGACTGTATGCTTAAAGCCTGAGAAACAGACAGTTGATCAAGGTGGCCTGGCCACCTGGCACAATATTCTAATTGCTATGATGTCATAAAGCCTGAGAAACTCAGTTGATCCAGGTGGCCTGGCCAGAGCCATATATGAGCCATCCAGGTGGCCTGAACACCTGGCATAGGATTCTAATTGCTATTGTGATGTCATAATCTAATGTTAAGTCAATGGGGAAATTTTAGTAGTTTTTAATTAATAGTTTAAAAAGTATAAAAGTTACAAAGTTGAAAAATACATAGCTGAAGTCACATAAGTAAGACCTACGCAACACAGTTTGAATGAAGTTTCTAAGTTAAACAGTTGAAGCTGTATTAAACGCACAAAAAGCGTTAGAAGAATAATAATAACTAGAAAAGCATTTCCTGAAGGAAAAACAGTGCATGAAAATGCAAAAATATGATGAGTTCATATGGTTAAATTATTTGCTTGGTAGATAAGGTTTACTATAGTTGGAATGACTGAACAGTTAAATAGGTTGATAATTGAAATGGTTAAATTATTTAGGCAGATAGTTGACGATAACTAACAGTTGGAATGGCTCCAATTTTTGCTAGTAGTTATGCTAACTATGTTAAAGATAATAATGTTAACCAAGTAACTATGCTAACTAGCATGCTAACAATATTAAAATGTTAACTATGTTAACCATATGACTTAGCTAACCTAGCTAATAATTTGTATTAGTTATGATAACTATGCTAATTAGCATGCTAACATGCTAATTATGCTAACCATGTGACTTAGCTAACTTAGCTAATCATTTTTAGTAGTTTTGCTAAAAATGTTAACTAGCATGCTAACATGCTAGCATGCTAACTATGCTAACCATGTGACTTAGCTAACTTAGCTAATCATTTTTAGCAGTTTTATAAAAAATGCTAACTAGCATGCTAACATGTTAGCATGCTAACTATGCTAACCATGTGACTTAGCTAACTTAGCTAATCATTTTTAGCAGTTTTATAAAAAATGCTAACTAGCATGCTAACATGTTAGCATGCTAACTATGCTAACCATGTGACTTAGCTAACTTAGCTAATCATTTTTAGCAGTTTTGCAAAAAATGCTAACTAGCATGCTAACATGCTAGCATGCTAACTATGCTAACCATGTGACTTAGCTAACTTAGCTAATCATTTTTAGCAGTTTTGCTAAAAATGCTAACTAGCATGCTAACATGTTAGCATGCTAACTATGCTAACCATGTTACTTAGCTAACTTAGCTAATCAATTTTAGCAGTTTTGCTAAAAATGCTAACTAGCATGCTAACAAGCTAGCATGCTAACATGCTAACTATGCTAACCATGCTAACTAGCTACAGTGGGTAAGAGTCATAGTTGATGACAAGTAACAGTTACAATGGCTGAACAGTTAAAAAGTTCAGTAGTTTAAAGGCTTAAATTGTTTAACAGTGAAATATTGTAGTGAGGACTTTTATTTTGAAACAGTTTTTGGCAGAGGAAGCAGTTGAACAGGATGTGTAGTCTTAATAGGGCCAGTTTGTATGCTTAAAGCCTGAAAGTGGCAGTTGATCCAGGTGGCCCGAACACCTGCCACAGGATTCTAATTGCTGTGATGTCATAAAGGGCAATGTTAAGTCAATGGGGAAATTTTGATAGTTTTTAATTAATAGTTTAAAAAGTATAAAAGTTACAAAGATGAAAAATACATAGCACTCTTATCCCAAGTAAGACCTACGTAACAAAGTTTGAATGAAGTTTCTACGTTAAACGGTTGAAGCTGCATTAAATGCGTTAGAAGAAGAAGAAGAACTAGAAAAGCATTTCCTGAAGGAAATACAGTGCATGAAAATGCAAAAATATGATGAGTTTATATGGTTAAATTATTTGCTTGGTAGATAAGGTTTAATATAGTTGGAATGACTGACCAGTTAAATAGGTTGATAATTGAAATTGTTAAATTATTTAGGCAGATAGTTGACAATAACTGACAGTTGGAATGGCTCTAATGTTTGCTAGCAGTTATGCTAACTATGTTATCAAAGATAATAATGTTAACTAAGTTACTTAACTTAGTTAACTTAGCTAATGTTTTCATTTTTAGTAGTTATGCTAACTATTCTAACTAGCATGCTAACATGCTAACTATGCTAACCATGTTACTTAGCTAACTTAACTAATCATTTTTAGCAGTTTTGCTAAAAATGCTAACTAACATGCTAACATGCTAGCATGTTAACTATGATAACTATGTTACTTAGCTAACTGAGCTAATTATTTTTTGTAGTTTTGCTAAAAAATTTCATTAGCATGCTAACATGCTAGTATGCTAACTATGCTAGCATACTAACTATGTTACTTAGCTAACTTAGCTAATCATTTTTAGCAGTTTTGCTAAAAATGCTAACTAGCATGTTAGCATGCTAACTATGCTAACCATGTTACTTAGCTAACTTAGCTAATCATTTTTAGCAGTTTTGCTAAAAATGCTAACTAGCATGCTAACATGCTAACTATGTGAACCACGTTACTTAGCTAACTTAGCTAATCATTTTTAGCAGTTTTCCTAAAAATGCTAACTAGCATGCTAACATGCTAGCATGCTAACTATGCTAACCACGTGACTTAGCTAACTTAGCTAATCATTTTTAGCAGTTTTCCTAAAAATGCTAACTAGCATGCTAACATGCTAGCATGCTAACTATGCTAACCATGTGACTTAACTAACTTAGCTAATCATTTTTAGCAGTTTTGCAAAAAATGCTAACTAGCATGCTAACATGCTAGCATGCAAACTATGCTAACCATGTGACTTAGCTAACTTAGCTAATCATTTTTAGCAGTTTTGCTAAAAATGCTAACTAGCATGCTAACATGCTAGCATGCTAACTATGCTAACCAAGTTACTTAGCTAACTTAGCTAACTAGCTACAGTGGGTAGGAGTCATAGTTGATGACAAGTAACAGTTACAATGGCTGAACAGTTAAAAAGTTCAGTAGTTTAAAGGGTTAAATTGTTTAACAGTGAAATATTGTAGTGAGGACTTTTATTTTGAAACAGGTTTTGGCAGAGGAAGCAGTTGAACAGGATGTGTAGTCTTAATAGGGCCAGTTTGTATGCTTAAAGCCTGAGACTGGCAGTTGATGCAGGTGGCCCGAACACCTGCCATAGGATTCTAATTGCTTAACGGCCGTATTGTGATGTCATAATCATAATGTTAAGTCAATGGGGAAATTTTGATTCGTTTTTAATTAATAGTTTAAAAAGTATAAAAGTTACAAAGCTGAAAAATACAAAGCACCCATGTCCTAAGTAAGACCTACGTAACATAGTTTGAATGAAGTTTCTACGTTAAACGGTTGAAGCTGCATTAAGTGCGTTAGAAGAAGAATAAGAATAAGAAGAATAAGAAGCCTAGGAAGAACAGTACAGTGCATTTTCATGCACTGTAATAAGAAGAAGCCTAGGAAGAACAGTACAGTGCATTTTCATGCACTGTAATAAGAAGAAGCCTAGGAAGAACAGTACAGTGCATTTTCATGCACTGTAACTAGAAAAGCATTTCCTGAAGGAAATACAGTGCATGAAAATGCAAAAAATATGATGTAAAACATCATACAGAGTAAAAACAAACTATATTGGTTGCTAGGTAGATGAGGTTTAATATAGTTGGAGTGACTGAACAGTTAAATAGGTGGATAGTTTATATGGTTAAATGATTTGCTTGGTAGATAAGGTTTAATATAGTTGGAATGATTGAACGGTTAAATAGGTGGATAATACTTAACTTAGTTAACTTAGCTAATGTTTTCATTTTTAGTAGTTATGCTAACTACTAACTATGTTAACCATATGACTTAGCTAACCTAGCTAATCATTTTTAGCAGTTTTGCTAACTATGCTAACTAGCATGCTAGCATGCTAACTATGCTAACCATTTTACTTAGCTAACTTAGCTAATCATTTTTAACAGTTTTGCTAAAAATGCTAACTAGCATGCTAACATGCTAGCATGCTAACTATGCTAACCATGTGACTTAGCTAACTTAGCTAATCATTTTTAGCAGTTTTGCTAAAAATGCTAACTAGCATGCTAACATGCTAGCATGCTAACTATGCTAACCATGTGACTTAGCTAACTTAGCTAATCATTTTTAGCAGTTTTGCAAAAAATGCTAACTAGTATGCTAACATGCTAGCATGCTAACATGCTAACTATGCTAACCATGCTAACTAGCTACAGTGGGTAGGAGTCATAGTTGATGACAAGTAACAGTTACAATGGCTGAACAGTTAAAAAGTTCAGTAGTTTAAAGGGTTAAATTGTTTAACAGTGAAATATTGTAGTGAGGACTTTTATTTTGAAACAGTTTTTGGCAGAGGAAGCAGTTGAACAGGATGTGTAGTCTTAATAGGGCCAGTTTGTATGCTTAAAGCCTGAGACTGGCAGTTGATGCAGCTGGCCCGAACACCTGCCATAGGATTCTAATTGCTATGATGTCATAAAGGCCTAATGTTAAGTCAATGGGGCAATTTTAATGGTTTTTAATTAATAGTTTAAAAAGTATAAAAGTTACAAAGTTGAAAAATACAAAGCACCCATGTCCTAATTAAGACCTACGTGACAATGTTTGAATGAAGTTTCTACGTTAAACGGTTGAATCTGCATTAACTGCGTTAGAAGAAGAATAAGAAGAACTAGAAAAGCATTTCCTGAAGTAAATACAGTGCATGAAAATGCAAAAATATGATGAGTTCATATGGTTAAATTATTTGCTTGGTAGATAAGGTTTAATATAGTTGGAATGACTGAACAGTTAAATAGGTTGATAATTGAAATGGTTAAATTATTTAGGCAGATAGTTGACGATAACTAACAGTTGGAATGGCTCCAATGTTTGCTAGCAGTTATGCTAACTATGTTAACAAAGATAATAATGTTAACCAAGTTACTATGCTAACTAACATGGTAACAATGTTAAAATGTCAACTATGCTAACCATATGACTTAGTTAACTACGCTAATCATTTTTAACAGTTATGCTAACTATGCTAACTAGCATGCTAACATGCTAACATGTTAACTATGTTAACCATGTGACTTAGCTAACTTAGCTAATCATTTTTAGCAGTTTTGTAAAAAATGCTAACTAGCATGCTAACATGTTAGCATGCTAATTATGCTAACCATGTGACTTAGCTAACTTAGCTAATCATTTTTAGCAGTTTTGCTAAAAATGCTAATTAGCATGCTAACATGCTAGCATGCTAACTATGCTAACCATGTGACTTAGCTAACTTAGCTAATCATTTTTAGCAGTTTTGCTAAAAATGCTAACTAGCATGCTAACATGCTAGCATGCTAACTATGCTAACCATGTGACTTAGCTAACTTAGCTAATCATTTTTAGCAGTTTTGCTAAAAATGCTAACTAACATGCTAACTAGCATGCTAACATGCTAGCATGCTAACTATGCTAACCAAGTTACTTAGCTAACTTAGCTAACTAGCTACAGTGGGTAGGAGTCATAGTTGATGACAAGTAACAGTTACAATGGCTGAACAGTTAAAAAGTTCAGTAGTTTAAAGGCTTAAATTGTTTAACAGTGAAATATTGTAGTGAGGACTTTGATTTTGAAACCGTTTTTGGCAGAGGAAGCAGTTGAACAGGATGTGTAGTCTTAATAGGGCCAGTTTGTATGCTTAAAGCCTGAGACTGGCAGTTGAAACAGGTGGCCCGAACACCTGCCATAGGATTCTAATTGCTTAACGGCCGTATTGTGATGTCATAATCATAATGTTAAGTCAATGGGAACATTTTGATTAGTTTTTAATTAATAGTTTAAAAAGTATAAAAGTTACAAAGTTGAAAAATACAAAGCTCACATGTCCTAAGTAAGACCTACGTAACATAGTTTGAATGAAGTTTCTACGTTAAACGGTTGAAGCTGCATTAAGTGCGTTAGAAGAAGAACTAGAAAAGCATTTCCTGAAGGAAATACAGTGCATGAAAATGCAAAAATAGCATGCTAATAATGTTAAAATGCTAATAATGTTAACCATGAGACTTAGCTTACCTAGCTAATCATTTTTAGCAGTTTTACAAAAAATGCTAACTAGCATGCTAACATGCTAGCATGCTAACTATGTGACTTAGCTAACTTAGCTAATCATTTTTAGGAGTTTTGCAAAAAATGCTAACTAGCATGCTAACATGCTAGCATGCTAACTATGCTAACTATGTGACTTAGCTAACTTAGCTAATCATTTTTAACAGTTTTGCAAAAAATGCTAACTAGCATGCTAACATGCTAGCATGTTAACTATGCTAACCATGTGACTTAGCTAACTTATCTAATCATTTTTAGCAGTTTTGCAAAAAATGCTAACTAGCATGTTAACATGCTAGCATGCTAACTATGCTAACCATGTGACTTAGCTAACTTAGCTAATCATTTTTAGCAGTTTTATGAATAATGTTAATTAGCATGCTAGCATGCTAACTATGTGACTTAGCTAACTTCACTAATCATTTTTAGCAGTTATGCTAACTATGCTAACTAGCATGCTAACATGTTAGCATGCTAACTATGCTAACCATGTGACTTAGTTAACTTAGCTAATCATTTTTAGCAGTTTTCCTAAAAATGCTAACTAGCATGCTAATATGCTAACATGCTAGCATGCTAACTATGCTAACCATGCTAACTAGCTACAGTGGGTAGGAGTCATAGTTGATGACAAGTAACAGTTACAATGGCTAAACAGTTAAAAAGTTCAGTAGTTTAAAGGGTTAAATTGTTTAACAGTGAAATATTGTAGTGAGGACTTTTATTTTGAAACAGTTTTTGGCAGAGGAAGCAGTTGGACAGGATGTGTAGTCTTAATAGGGCCAGTTTGTATGCTTAAAGCCTGAGACTGGCAGTTGATGCAGCTGGCCCGAACACCTGCCATAGGATTCTAATTGCTTAACGGCAGTCTTAATAGAGCCATATTGTATGCTTAAAGCCTGAGACAGAGTATATAGTTTAAAAGTTAAATGTAGATAGTGTAATGGATGTTGATAGACAGAAAGTTGAATGGATGTTGATAGGCAGATTGTTTAATGGATGTTGATGGATAATTTAATGGGTGGATGAGTGAATGGTTTGAAGAGGATGAATGGATAGAAAGTTGGAGGAAATGTGTCTTATATTCTTGTAGAATGGAGAGACAGAGAGAGTTGGTCTAGTTCAGTAGAAAGCAGTTGATACAGGTGCAATCAGTTGAACTGATTCTTTGATGGGGCCTAGATGAGCAGCTGGAAGATGATACCAGGTGCAAATCAAGTTAATTAGTCCATTGTGATGTCATCAGCCCATGTTAAGTCTATGGGGAAATTTTGAGCAGTTTTTAATTAATAGTTTAAAAAGTATAAAAGTTACAAAGATGAAAAATACAAAGCCCACATGTCATAAGTAAGACCTACGCAACGCAGTTTGAATGAAGTTTCTACGTTAAACGGTTGAAGCTGCATTAACTGCGTTAGAAGAAGAAAAATAATAAGAACTAGAAAAGCATTTCCTGAAGGAAATACAGTGCATGAAAATGCAAAAAATATGATGTAAAATATCATACAGAGTAAAAACAAACTATATTGGTTGCTAGGTAGATGAGGTTTAATATAGTTGGAGTGACTGAACAGTTAAATAGGTGGATAGTTTATATGGTTAAATGATTTGCTTGGAAGATAAGGTTTAATAAAGTTGGAATGATTGAACGGTTAAATAGGTGGACAATACTTAACTTAGTTAACTTAGCTAATGCATTTTTAGTAGTTAGCAATGCTAACATGCTAACTATGTTAACCATGTGACTTAGCTAATCTAGCTAATCATTTTTAGCAGTTTTGCTAACTATGCTAACTAGCATGCTAACATGTTAGCATGCTAACTATGCTAGCATGCTAACTATGCTAACCATGTGACTTAGCTAACTTAGCTAATCATTTTTAGCAGTTTTGTAAAAAATGCTAACTAGCATGTTAACTATGCTAACCATGTGACTTAGCTAACTTAGCTAATCATTTTTAGCAGTTTTGTAAAAAATGCTAACTAGCATGCTAACATGCTAGCATGCTAACTATGCTAACCATATGACTTAGCTAACTTAGCTAATCATTTTTAGCAGTTTTGTAAAAAATGCTAACTAGCATGCTAACATGTTAGCATGCTAACTATGCTAACCATGTGACTTAGCTAACTTAGCTAATCATTTTTAGCAGTTTTGTAAAAAATGCTAACTAGCATGCTAACATGTTAGCATGCTAACTATGCTAACCATGTGACTTAGCTAACTTAGCTAATCATTTTTAGCAGTTTTGTAAAAAATGCTAACTAGCATGCTAACATGCTAGCATGCTAACATGCTAGCATGCTAACTATGCTAACCATGCTAACTAGCTACAGTGGGTAGGAGTCATAGTTGATGACAAGTAACAGTTACAATGGCTGAACAGTTAAAAAGTTCAGTAGTTTAAAGGGTTAAATTGTTTAACAGTGAAATATTGTAGTGAGGACTTTTATTTTGAAACAGTTTTTGGCAGAGGAAGCAGTTGAACAGGATGTGTAGTCTTAATAGGGCCAGTTTGTATGCTTAAAGCCTGAGACTGGCAGTTGAAACAGGTGGCCCGAACACCTGCCATAGGATTCTAATTGCTTAACGGCCGTATTGTGATGTCATAATCATAATGTTAAGTCAATGGGGAAATTTTGATTAGTTTTTAATTAATAGTTTAAAAAGTATAAAAGTTACAAAGTTGAAAAATACAAAGCTCACATGTCCTAATTAAGACCTACGTAACATAGTTTGAATGAAGTTTCTACGTTAAACGGTTGAAGCTGCATTAAGTGCGTTAGAAGAAGAATAATAACTAGAAAAGCATTTCCTGAAGGAAATACAGTGCATGAAAATGCAAAAAATATATACTATATAAACTATATTGGTTGCTAGGTAGATGAGGTTTAATATAGTTGGAATGACTGAACAGTTAAATAGGTGGATAGTTTATACAGTTAAATGATTTGCTTGGTAGATAAGGTTTAATATAGTTGGAATGATTGAACGGTTAAATAGGTGGATAATACTTAACTTAGTTAACTTAGCTAATGTTTTCATTTTTAGTAGTTATGCTAACTAGCATGTTAGCAATGCTAGCATGCTAACTATGCTAACCATGTGACTTAGCTAACTTAGCTAATCATTTTTAGCAGTTTTGTAAAAAATGCTAACTAGCATGTTAACATGCTAGCATGCTAACTATGCTAACCATGTGACTTAGCTAACTGAGCTAATCATTTTTAGCAGTTTTGTAAAAAATGCTAACTAGCATGCTAACATGCTAGCATGCTAACTATGCTAACCATGTGACTTAGCTAACTTAGCTAATCATTTTTAGCAGTTTTGCTAAAAATGCTAACTAGCATGTTAACATGTTAGCATGCTAACTATGCTAACCATGTGACTTAGCTAACTTAGCTAATCATTTTTAGCAGTTTTGCTAAAAATGCTAACTAGCATGCTAACATGCTAGCATGCTAACTATGCTAACCATGTGACTTAGCTAACTTAGCTAATCGTTTTTAGCAGTTTTGCTAAAAATGCTAACTAGCATGCTAACATGCTAGCATGCTAACTATGTTAACCAAGTTACTTAGCTAACTTAGCTAACTAGCTACAGTGGGTAGGAGTCATAGTTGATGACAAGTAACAGTTACAATGGCTGAACAGTTAAAAAGTTCAGTAGTTTAAAGGGTTAAATTGTTTAACAGTGAAATATTGTAGTGAGGACTTTTATTTTGAAACAGTTTTTGGCAGAGGAAGCAGTTGAACAGGATGTGTAGTCTTAATAGGGCCAGTTTGTATGCTTAAAGCCTGAGAATGGCAGTTGGGCCAGCTGGCCTGAACACCTGCCATAAGATTCTAATTGCTGTGATGTCATAAAGGGCAATGTTAAGTCAATGGGAAAATTTTGATAGTTTTTAATTAATAGTTTAAAAAGTATAAAAGTTACAAAGTTGAAAAATACAAAGCCCACGTGTCCTAATTAAGACCTACGCGTCAATGTTTGAATGAAGTTTCTACGTTAAACGGTTGAAGCTGCATTAACTGCGTTAGAAGAAGAGGAATAATAAGAACTAGAAAAGCATTTCCTGAAGGAAATACAGTGCATGAAAATGCAAAAAATATGATGTAAAATTTCATACAGAGTAAAAAGAAACTATATTGGTTGCTAGGTAGATGAGGTTTAATATAGTTGGAATGACTGAACAGTTAAATAGGTGGATAGTTTATACAGTTAAATGATTTGCTTGGTAGATAAGGTTTAATATAGTTGGAATGATTGAACGGTTAAATAGGTGGATAATACTTAACTTAGTTAAATTAGCTAATGTTTTCATTTTTAGTAGTTATGCTAACTAACATGTTAGCAATGCTAACATGCTAATTATATTAACCATGTGACTTAGCTAACTTAGCTAATCATTTTTAGCAGTTTTGTAAAAAATGCTAACTAGTATGCTAACATGCTAACTATGCTAACCATGTGACTTAGCTAACTTAGCTAATCATTTTTAGCAGTTTTGTAAAAAATGCTAACTAGCATGCTAACATGCTAACTATGTTAACCATGTGACTTAGCTAACTTAGCTAATCATTTTTAGCAGTTTTGTAAAAAATGCTAACTAGCATGCTAACATGCTAGCATGCTAACTATGCTAACCATATTACTTAGCTAACATAGCTAATCATTTTTAGCAGTTTTGCTAAAAATGCTAACTAGCATGCTAACATGTTAGCATGCTAACTATGCTAACCATGTGACTTAGCTAACTTAGCTAATCATTTTTAGCAGTTTTGCTAAAAATGCTAACTAGCATGCTAACTAGCATGCTAACATGCTAGCATGCTAACTATGCTAACCAAGTTACTTAGCTAACTTAGCTAACTAGCTACAGTGGGTAGGAGTCATAGTTGATGACAAGTAACAGTTACAATGGCTGAACAGTTAAAAAGTTCAGTAGTTTAAAGGGTTAAATTGTTTAACAGTAAAATATTGTAGTGAGGACTTTTATTTTGAAACAGTTTTTGGCAGAGGAAGCAGTTGAACAGGATGTGTAGTCTTAATAGGGCCAGTTTGTATGCTTAAAGCCTGAGAATGGCAGTTGGGCCAGCTGGCCTGAACACCTGCCATAAGATTCTAATTGCTGTGATGTCATAAAGGGCAATGTTAAGTGAATGGGAAAATTTTGATAGTTTTTAATTAATAGTTTAAAAAGTATAAAAGTTACAAAGTTGAAAAATACAAAGCCCACATGTCCTAATTAAGACCTACGTGTCAATGTTTGAATGAAGTTTCTACGTTAAACGGTTGAAGCTGCATTAACTGCGTTAGAAGAAGAGGAATAATAAGAACTAGAAAAGCATTTCCTGAAGGAAATACAGTGCATGAAAATGCAAAAATATGATGAGTTCATATGGTTAAATTATTTGCTTGGTAGATAAGGTTTACTATAGTTGGAATGACTGAACAGTTAAATAGGTTGATAATTGAAATGGTTAAATTATTTAGGCAGATAGTTGACGATAACTAACAGTTGGAATGGCTCCAATGTTTGCTAGTAGTTATGCTAACTATGTTAAAGATAATAATGGTAACCAAGTAACTATGCTAACTAGCATGCTAACAATATTAAAATGTTAACTATGCTAACCATATGACTTAGCTAACCTAGCTAATAATTTTTATTAGTTATGATAACTATGCTAATTAACATGCTAACATGCTAATTATGTTAACCATGTGACTTAGCTAACTCCGCTTATCATTTTTAACAGTAATGCTAACTAGCATGCTAACATGCTAACATGCTAACCATGTGACTTAGCTAACTTAGCTAATCATTTTTAGCAGTTTTGCTAAAAAATGCTAACTAGCATGCTAACATGCTAGCATGCTAACTATGCTAACCATATGACTTAGCTAACTTAGCTAATCATTTTTAGCAGTTTTGCAAAAAATGCTAACTAGCATGCTAACATGTTAGCATGCTAACTATGCTAACCATGTGACTTAGCTAACTTAGCTAATCATTTTTAGCAGTTTTGCAAAAAATGCTAACTAGCATGCTAACATGTTAGCATGCTAACTATGCTAACCATGTGACTTAGCTAACTTAGCTAATCATTTTTAGCAGTTTTGCAAAAAATGCTAACTAGCATGCTAACATGTTAGCATGCTAACTATGCTAACCATGTGACTTAGCTAACTTAGCTAATCGTTTTTAACAGTTTTGCTAAAAATGCTAACTAGCATGCTAACTAGCATGCTAACATGCTAGCATGCTAACTATGCTAACCAAGTTACTTAGCTATCTTAGCTAACTAGCTACAGTGGGTAGGAGTCATAGTTGATGACAAGTAACAGTTACAATGGCTGAACAGATAAAAGTTCAGTAGTTTAAAGGGTTAAATTGTTTAACAGTGAAATATTGTAGTGAGGACTTTTATTTTGAAACAGTTTTTGGCAGAGGAAGCAGTTGAACAGGATGTGTAGTCTTAATAGGGCCAGTTTGTATGCTTAAAGCCTGAGACTGGCAGTTGATGCAGCTGGCCCGAACACCTGCCATAGGATTCTAATTGCTTAACGGCTCTATTGTGATGTCATCAGCCCATGTTAAGTCTATGGGGAAATTTTGAACAGTTTTTAATTAATAGTTTAAAAAGTATAAAAGTTACAAAGCTGAAAAATACAAAGCACCCATGTCCTAAGTAAGACCTACGTAACATAGTTTGAATGAAGTTTCTACGTTAAGCGGTTGAAGCTGCATTAATTGCGTTAGAAGAAGAATAAGAAGCCTAGGAAGAACAGTACAGTGCATTTTCATGCACTGTAATAAGAAGAAGCCTAGGAAGAACAGTACAGTGCATTTTCATGCACTGTAATAATAAAATGCCTTGGAATAACAGTACAGTGCATTTTCATGCACTGTAATAAGAAGCCTAGGAAGAACAGTATAGTGCATTTTCATGCACTATAATAATAAGAAGAAGAAGCCTAGGAAGAACAGTAGAGTGCATTTTCATGCACTCTAATAAGAAGAAGAAGCCTAGGAAGAACAGTAGAGTGCATTTTCATGCACTCTAATAAGAAGAAGCCTAGGAAGAACAGTAGAGTGCATTTTCATGCACTCTAATAAGAAGACTTGGAAGAACAATATAGTGCATTTTCATGCACTATAATAATAATAATAATAAGAAGAAGAAGAAGCCTAGGAAGAACAGTAGAGTGCATTTTCATGCACTCTAATAAGAAGCCTAGGAAGAACAGTACAGTGCATTTTCATGCACTGTAATAAGAAGAATAAGAAGCCTAGGAAGAACAGTACAGTGCATTTTCATGCACTGTAATAAGAAGCCTAGGAAGAACAGTACAGTGCATTTTCATGCACTGTAATAAGAAGAATAAGAAGCCTAGGAAGAACAGTACAGTGCATTTTCATGCACTGTAATAAGAAGCCTAGGAAGAACAGTACAGTGCATTTTCATGCACTGTAATAAGAAGTTTTCGGATTTCAATAGAGGGGAGGATGCATCCCCTCTAATAAGAAGTTTTCGGATTTCAATAGAGGGGATGCATCCCCTCTAACTAGTTATGTGCACGTCCTGCCTTACCTCTCCTTGTGCCTTGCACCTGTACTTAAATTAGGGGCAGGTGCACGTACCAACCTTGTCATTCTGCAAGGTATTCAGTCACTGTCACTAATATGTACCAATACATAATGTTTGTTTGTCTGTGTGCACTCAAAGATGGAAAAAAGTTCACCTTCACATCACATGCGGCTGTCAGGATATTTTGTCACTCCTATTGTCTTTAAAGCTCTTTGCTCTAAAGCTCTGACTCTATTGTTCAAAATCTATTGTTTTATCCCAACCACCTGACAGAGAGAGAGACTCCTTGTCTGCCTGGCCTGTTTCATAATTCGGCCGAGTGTCCTTTCATCTTAACAAATTGCCTGGCAAGGTCCATAAACATGTCATCACCTGACAACAGTGATGTGTGCAGTGTAGTGTAGTGTAGTAAATACTCCCCGTTCATTAGATGATAAGCATCGGACTGCCAGTCAGCCTGGCAGGTTGGCATCACATTCTGCCATCAGGCTTTGTTTCCTCAGTGAGACAGCTGGTTGTCCTCACAGCTCCCTGCTCTCTCCCAGGTATAACATGTATAACTCCCCCTAAATGTTCAAGATGGGCCTATTACAAATTCCTTTACCTTAAAATAACAGCTTCAAACTCATTCCGAAGCTACGCTGACTTGAGTACCTGAAAAGCTTGATATTGCACAATGTAACGTTGTTGATTGGGCTAAATAGTATTGAATATTGATGCCAAGGGGCATAGATATAAATTCTTCCTTTGTGTTCCTTTAACAAATATATCACTGATACATTATGCGTATTGACCCTTACACTGTGTTTCTATACAGCAGGTGTCTTTGTGTCATTGTAAGTCAAATGTAAGGCTAAATAGACTAAATGCTAGATAGATAGATAGATAGATAGATAGATAGATAGATAGATAGATAGATACTTTATTGATCCCCAGGGGAAATTCAAGGTCTCAGCAGCATACAGACAACACAAACACATTCTTTAACAGCAGAAAGAGTAATTGAAGTATATAGTATAAAAACACAACTAAGCAATAAGGACAGTAGAAGATAAAGAATATGCTAAATATACTAAAATACAAATTATACTAACACTTAAATACAATATATACAAATATACTAAAATACAAATTACAAAAATACAAATTATACTAACTAACACTTAATCTAAATCAATTCTAAAAACAGTATCCACATAGTGGTGATTGAGCAATCAGAGGCGCTTGCAATGACTGAGGCAGGGACTGAGCCTGTGATTCTCTGTGCATAGTAAGGTATGGTAAGGTGCTCTAAGGTGCTCTGTGTGAATGAGTGTCATGGTGGTAGTGCAATGGTGATAGTGGTCATGGTGATAGTGCAAATGAGTAAGTCCAACAGTGCAACAATGCAGAAATAAAGTAAAGTAAAGTCTATATATCTATATATTTAACTATTTAATAAAATGTATAAGTGTGGCCACAGTTCGGCTGTGGCATGGAGGGGGGGTTATGCATATGTGCTAATGTGCTAATATAGCTCGCAAACAGTGAGGCATAAAGACAGTGGTAAAAGTGGCTAGTGGACAGACAGTACCAAACATGGAAACATGCTGTGGCTGTGTGCTGTGGCACATGAATATTTTTTAAGCTGATGATATATGGGGCAACTTTTTGAGCAGTGTTGCTGGGCAATGTTCCTCAGTATTGTGATTCTGGCACTTTCCTATTGATATTGGTCATCAATGTCTTTCCTGGAGAACTTTAATCAGTTGGCAAATTGTCATGATCTTCCAATCACAATAAATGGAACTGGTTATGTGGTTACCCAGTGCCATGTTGCCCCATGTATTAGTTATGTCCCTGGCCATCTCAAAACAAAATATGAGACTTTCATATCTGATTTTCATTTTTGGTGTTATAAAATAAGAGGCATTCCCTAAAAGTAACTTGTAACATGATTTTCTCAGTTTTTCAAGTGGACAAAGATGTCGGGAGAGCATAATTCAAAATGCAATATCTTGAACAATTCAAGATAATTATGACTTTTACGATATAATTTAAAGCCTATTGTGTCCTCTTTTCATTGGTCTCAATTTTGAATTTTGGGTCACTGTGACTCATTTTTCCAGGTCACATATTTTTTTTTATTCTAACTACAGCTGCAACCATTATCAGACATGGTATCCCTTGGTTTGATACTTTTTAATTTTTACAATTTTACCCCAGTTTAATCTTTTTGTCTGAAAAGCAATTACGTGAACCTCCAATTCAACTATTTCCTTTTCTGAGAATAATCAATGACAATAACTCCTTTTCCCGAATAAAAAGTTCTGATATTCCGTTACTGTGTTAACCTAACCCCTTCAGCACCAGTGGTGGGAACTGTAAGAGGAGAGCTCTTCCCAAAACTGTGAGCTAATCTACAGACATAGTGAGAATAAAGCTCCAACAATGGCATTGTGCCCCATGATTGTGTACTGGCTGGCTTTCGGAGGAGAAGACGAGTAGTTAGGTTTCATGAGGTCAGTTTTGGTTACGTAAGGCAAAGGCGTTGGGAAAGAATGCAGACACCACAGTTGATTTAAAACCGTAATAAGTCTGCAAAATATAAAAGCATTTCATTGTATTATATAGTAGCACCTGCATTTTGGAATAACCTGCCACATTTTCAGAGTAAAGAGCCTGAACACAAATTATTACATATTCTGGTACAAAATAGGGAGGTTTTTTTTATGACATTCATGACAATGTAACATTATGCTATAATCAATAAAATGCATCATTTTAATAATAAAATTGTTATAGATTGTCTCAAGCATTGTATGATCTGTCCTTGAAGGTCCATGGAGACATAAAAACATAAAAACTGCACTCTGTGTTATACAGACATGAACAACTAAACACTGGTACACAAAAACACACACACACACACAGTGCTTATAAATAAAATGTTCTAATCACAACTGAACATTTGGAAAAACAGGAGACAAAAATAATTCAGAGTTGAACCAGTACAAACTATTTTTTTTTTCTCCCAGGAAAATAGATCAGTCACCTTACAGTTGATATCTCACCCAACTTGATACACAACCACCCAACCCGAAACAGATATGTCTTCAGATATTTAGTTTCACTTCAGACAGTTTTGTGGTTAGCAATAACTGGCAGACCTGGTCGGTTAGTGGTTCTGTGGGTTTGAAAACAGCTTCACACAGGATCAGTCAAGAAATTCTTCTGGAAACGTATTACCACTAATTATTACAGTGCATGCTCGTTTTTTCAAGAGAAGATTAGCTGTTTCACACACACACACACACATGCACGAATGCACTCACACACACACCCACACACACAAACAAACACACATATTTGTTTGTGTGTGTGGGTGTGTGTGTGAGTGCATTCGTGCATGTGTGTGTGTGTGTGTGAAACAGCTAATCTTCTCTTTGTTTCCTTAATCTGAGTTTGATTGTAGGGCATTCAGTAAATGTCCCCTTCAGATCTACTTGAGTTGGGCTAACTCCAGCAGCTTTGATGTAGTGCAATACGGTCTCATGCTCCACAGTTGCCAGCAACAGCAAAAGAGAGAAATGTAGATATTCTTTCACCTCTCATGATATGTTTACTAGGGGTAATGGCATCTAAACCACACCATTAGCAGTACGGAGTATTGGACTAAAAATCTAAGAAGGCCTGCAAAAAAAATCCTCAAATACCAACAACAATATCTCACAGCTTACAATATTTTTGCAATATGCTTCTGTCCAGTGAATGCTTTTCATTCTTTTTATGGGTACATGGATCACAACACCTACCTGTCCTTGCAGGACCATATTTGAAGATGGTACCAAAAGTAGTTAAATAGGTAGAAACATACCCCAAAAAGTGGCTGCATATTGTGTTTTTTAAATATTTGAAGACAACATACATGCAATTTCCATGCTTTCCTTCTTTTAGGCCACAGTTTTAGGTTTTATTAGCCATGACCGCACAATATGTCACGTCGTTAATGTTGTCCACAATTGTTCTTTTTTCAACAACCGCTTGACAGGCTGGTCTGTGTAGTTCACCTGAACTTTATCTGCTAGATCTTGGAAATAGATCACACTTGCTAGCTAGTATATTCCATTGTTATGTAACTGCAAAATGATAATATGATATTGTTCCATTGTGAAGGTAAGGGATGACATTGCAAACTGGCTCTTTATCAAAATGTTGAGCAACATGCTTAAAGCCTCTGCCCTTACATAAACATAACCATAATTAGGTGCAAAAAGACAAGGAACCTAAGTTATTTTAAAAGGGCTTTGTCAATTAAGTTGGATTTTATACTTTTTACATTATTTTGATTTGGTGAGTTTGGTGAGCTTTATTGAAAAGACTTCAGAAGACATAGGACAAATAGGACATGAGAAAGATTTTGTGACAAAGCGCTCTGCACAGCTGAAATGCGGAGGTAAAATACCAATCCTATCAAATTACTGTGTAACTTCAGTTTATCTCTTCCTCAGCATTTCAGTGCACTTGCACTCTCCACCTAGCCTGGCGAGCCAGACCCACATTATAATGTAGGGTCTGGGCACTCACCGTTCGCAGTGCTCAGTCCGAGGGTCGGGATAATCAGTTGTCTTTCAAATTCCCTCTGCACGCAATAGGACGCAATAGGATATTTGTTTTCAAGTAGCAGGGAATTCAAGCCAAACCGTTGCAACTCTGCCATCAATCATTATGTTAAGCCCAACAAACGACTCTATACACGATTTCAATGCCAGATTTAGTTTCGATTTCTAGAGCTCACAAGTCAACGGAGAGTTGCTAGACTAGCCCTGGTAGCAAATGCTGCCGCTAGGGGCGCGTCTAGATTTCTAGGCTACTCTCCACCTCCTCATCTCATCTCATCACCTGATTCCAGCGATGCATGGAGACAAAGATACGTTATAGCGGCATTAGTTGTCAACTCAGACCTTTCAGTCAATCATACTGAGGTCGATTCAGACAATGCAGCCCAGCGTACTATAATATGCTCATGGTAAGATACCTGCATCTCAATTGTGTTCAAAATACATCTTTGACTGGTAAAACAGTGGCCATTGCTTGCCCAGCCCATGATGAAAAAGCACATTTCATTCAATTTTACCTTGGATCTTTTTTGCCCACTGAACCCCCCCCCCCCCCTTCTCATACACCACACACATAATCACATTAATTCAGAACAATACCACCACCAAGTTCTATGCCCAAAGCATTATGGGGTCAAGCTATTTACAGACTTCATTACCTTATCTGTAAAACTTGAATGACTTTCTAAGCGATCATCAGCTACCCAAAAAAGCTACCACAAGAGGAAATTACAGTGCACAGTGCACAATTACAAAACACAAACACAAATAAGACAACATGTAGCCAACTTGGGCACAAATAGTAGCCACAAGTAAGACCTGAGAAATCTTTGATATCCCGTCAATGTCAAATTCTATCAAAACTAGATGTACCGCATAGCGGTACAAAATATGACCGCAGATCAGTCCTGTACATCCATTCCGCGAAAATAAATCATATTAATGAATTTGTCTCCATCTTCTACTCCATCCCCCACTCTTGAAACTTTTGTGTATGCTTGTTTGGAATGTGTGTTTGCACAAATTCCGCACACAAAGTAGCCTACTGGCGCTGCAAAGGTGAAAAGATTTATTTCTGGGCCAAAAAATGTGTAGCATTGTTATAAAACCTTTAAAATCTCTAAACAATCACAAGTAGGGCAGTTCATCACAGTCCATCCATTGCAACTGGACTGATGAAAGGTACACCTGTAGGCTACATTGTATTTGGGAAAAGCAGAAGATAGCAGCATAATGTATTTATACAAAAACAAAACAATCCCTGTCAGTTCCATGCAGTTTTCAACAGCTATCAAGAAGAGAGGTCATGTCATGGATTTTTGTGAATGTTTCTTCTTCTACGTATGCATAAGTTTAGTCATCTAGTTCAAATGATATTCAGCTTTATTGTCAATGCACAAATTTAATACCAGTAGTCTAAAACAAAATGCCGTTTATAAATAACTGACATGTCCAAAAGGGCCTTCATGAAATGCGTTGCGAGACTGTTCATACACATTTTAACGGGCAAAGTTGAAGAGCTACTGTCCGTTATTGTTTGTGCAAATAATATGCTGATTCATGTTCCCTTGCATTTTGCAACTATGAGGTCCATGGTTAAGCTCAATCTTTTGACGTAATCTTTTGATTTTCACCCAGCCTAGTCCATGGTAGGCGCCCGATAGAAATATTGTTTAATTTTGCGATTGAGATGTCCACGCACTGGCGCCCCCCCCTGCGACGTGTTCGCCCCCCGGTTTTAGAGCTATTCTGAATGCAAAAATGCATAGAGGGAGTTATGACAAAACCGTGACTGTTAACAAACTATAAGCTATATAAGGTAGGCCCTATGCCAGGCCTATTACACAACACAAATTGTCACTAGGCTATGCTGGCGACCCAAATAAAATCTCCTTTGGAACCAATGGCTTACACCTTACAGTATCAAGCTGCCACCTCTTGGCGAAAAGTTAATAGTTTTGCATATCAGTAGTACATTTTACGTAGCTGTGTGAATCACGGAAAGGGCGAATGAAGTCGACACTTGTAAATGGAACCCAACCCACTGTACAGTAGCTCAAGGTCTGTGGCTAAACAGCCATAATGAAAGCATTATCATTGTTTGGATACTTCACACACACGTGTTTTTTAATCGCTAGCTTCGCTAGCGGCGGTCATAATAAGTGTTGTCAAATTTCATTACATTTCCTCAAAATGAATTCTCTCTTTGTTTTGTCATATTGCCATTCATTTTAAAAAGCTCTCCAAGATCATGGTAAATGACCTCTAAACAATTATGTTCCATTGTACCATTTCCAACCAGTCATTGTCTTAAATTCTTGTTCAAAACACTTGATGTAGTTTGACAGACTTCTGCGTAAGAAGACACCCACACAGCACATGTCCACCCATATTAGCCTACATATTATGTACGGCTCACAGATCACATTCTCCTTTTTCCAAAACTAATTCAGACAATGTAGCCCAGTGCACTATAAGCTTATTATAATCTTTCATGAAGAAAGCACACTTCATTCAATTCCACCTTGGATTTGTGTAAGAACTCAGCCTTTGGGGAAATGAGAGGAAATCAATTCACCTGATCTGATTTAAAGGGACACCAGGCAACGTTTTTGTGTTAATTAGGCCTACTCATCTTCGTAAGTCGGTATATGGTTAAATGGCTTATTACAGGGCGAATGAAGACTCTCTCGCCCGCCCCTACTGCCTGTAGGAAGAATATCCCACTTGCACCTTTAGGGACACCAGGCAAGCCTGATGCTTTTTCTCTACGAAACTCCCCCTCGCTCGGTCTGAAGCTCTTTTCCTTTTCTTTGCATCTTCCGTCAAGGGTTTTCGCTGCTTCTTCGCCGGCTCTGCTATTATACACACGTTTGCAACAATCGCTAGCGTTTCGTTAGCCTCCCTCTGTGCTGTGGATGCAGGATGGAAACTGAAACTGCTTCGGTCGCCGGTCTTCCTACAGGCAGTAGGGGCGGGCGAGAGAGTCTTCATTCGCCCTGTAATGAGTCATTTAACCATACCGACTTACGAAGATGATTAATTAACACGAAAACGTTGCCTGGTGTCCCTTTAAGAGAAATGTTCTCATCTTCGGACAATGAACGGAAACTAGCTAAATTGAGTGTAGCCTATTTGAACTTTCTAATTCTTCTTTCTGAAATGTTTCACAGTGTACTTACATGTCCAGTACACCTTTATAAAGTAGGCTACTGTATTTCTCTCATTCCCTCTCTGAACAAAAACATTAACCTTTAGGAGAAAATGAAACTGTGGTGGTATTATCCAGGGGAGCAGAGGCAAGCACAGGGTCATTTCCAACCAGTCATTGTCTTAAATTCTTGTTAAAAATACCTGAGGTATTGAGAGTCTTTTGCGTCAGAAGACACCCACACAACATGTCCACACATATTAGCCCAACATTGTATTCAACCAGTACTTCGGTTGTCTCTGAATTTCCAGGGAAGTATTTATGTACGGCTCGAAGCTCACGTTCTCCTTTTTCCAAAATTGAGCAACTTAAGTGGCCGTTGGCTCATCCACCCCGCCTTGATAATTGGTCGAATGCAAGGAAAAGCATCACACGTGACAGCCCAGATGTTATCCAGCATGTATGTTCGTGCCTTGACAGGGGAAAAAGGTGTGGTTAAGCCATCCTGTTGACAAAGTACAATACACAGAGCTCTCAACACCTACCGTTACGCAGAGGATGATGCCACAAATGATCAACCTCCCTCTTTTCTTTTTGTTTTACTTTAAACAATTGGAAGGGCACGTTTTGATTACTCACACAAAGGATTGCTTTTCATGTAATTATGTAACCCTGCTACAATTATTTAAACAATGTATTCCAATATCTCAGTTGCATGTTAGTGTAAACATTCCCACCAAATGTCTTTTAGACACTTAATGTTGAACTGGGTAAAAGTTCCCATATAATCAATTCAAGAAAGGATCTACTTGACATTGTTTTGCCACATAAAATATATCAATGGCGTGAGTTGACAGATGTATAATGACAAGACAAATCATTCTTCATTCTGGCTTTTGATATAAGCACATGTGGATGTTTAGAATATATCCTTAGTCATTCTTAAGGTTTAGACAGGATGTGACCTGTGTGACCATGTGTGGCCTGTTTACTGTCTACCTTAGAGATAAGAGGATGTCCCCTTCTCTGTACATGCAATAACCCATTCTGACACTGTTAGCCTAGCCTAACATAATTCACCTAATTTTCTATTTCAATTTAATTTCACTTATAGAGCGCCAAAACATTACACATGTCTCACGTTTTACAGAATGTTAGACAATCAGAGAAAAGAAAAGAAGGCCCATGGGTAACGGGCGGGGAAAAAACTCCCTAGAATTGGAGATACATATAGGAAGAAACCTCGAGCAGATCCACGACTCAAGAGCCTGACCCTTCTGCCTAGGATCAGTTACGGAACAGTAAGGTCTGTATACATGATAAATGCATAAGTTAGTCAGATGTAGAGAATAGAACATGGTGTTTAAAGCCATATGAGGTGTGTGTTACAAGAGGTGGGATGGTTACATATACAGTATGATAATGCATGAATATTTAGTGTCAGAAAGTTCAAATAGTCCAGTGTAGGAAATGGAATTGTCCAGGGGGATTAGGAGTTGGCATAGGGCAAGTGTTGGGTCGCTAGGCTGTACGGGGATCCGGGCAGAGTTGTCATAGGGCAAGTGGTGGGTCGCTAGGCCGTACGGTCCAGGAATCCGGGCAGGGGGGACAGTAATACACGATGATAGGACAGTCGTAGGGATGGGATTACCTAAACATTGTCTACAATAAATTTAACATTGCAAGCAAACCACAGCGTGCAGGAGTCTTTCCACGGTTGTTGACCTCTGGTCTTCCCCGCACTTGTCTACAAAGCACCTCTCACCTCACACACACACACACACACAGAGAGAGAAAGAGAGAGAGTTGATATCATGCTTCATAAATTTACTGATTGTCACGTTGCTTATGGGTAAAAATTACCTTTGCTGGCTAACTTACCTTTCGTTTTTGCTATTTGGATGAATGCCAAATTCTCTCTCTCTCTAATTCAATCGTACTCCATCTGTCTCTCCCTCCCTCTTTTTCTCTCCACTTTCATGTTATTTGTACTGCACACCACAGAAGAAAACAATGGCTGGTGACACCAGAGTGTGTTAGTAAACATTAATCACTGGCTTGTCACTGTGTTTATGATGAGTGTACGTGTAAGCGGGCACATGTGCGTGCAGTGGTGGTACAGTCACTGCTTTGAACTACAGCTCCCAGCGATAATGACAAACCAAACCCAATGACCCTGAATACATCTGGGTTAATAAAAGAAATTAATAGCCTACTTACTCAAGCTCTCGAAACTCATTAATAATTCATGTTAGTGTTTTGAGTGCACCCGCCCTTAACATTCTGGTGACTGTGTCAATAGCCTACTGGTTCAACTGTCAATACTGGTTTAACTCATTTGGTTTTAGTTTAAACTCATTTGGTGACATTTGTTTTTTAATGCACCTTAATAATGTTGAATGCAGTGATCATAAAATTATTTTATAGTGTAGGATAGAGTGTATAATCAGGAATTATTTTATTTGATACCACTGAGGAACTTTCAGAGTGGCAAAATTACCTGATGTCTCCTCATATCCCATTATAAGGGAATCGGATCAAGGATTAAAGTTCTCCGTCGTACGACGGATTTCCGTCAATTTGATTTTAGAAATGTCATATTTGAGATCGATGCAGAAAAATGCAGAGACGAGAAAAAAAATAGGAGGGGGGGGGGGGCTATCACCTTTTCTTTTCCTTTTTTTAAGGCAACTACAAATATTAGGTCCGATGAATTAATGTGCGTGATGGTAAATGTTTAAAGACCTAATAGTGTTTGTTACGCCCGGCTCATGGCACAACACAAAAGAGGCTGACAACAGATTCCAATTATAAATAAATTATATTTATTTAAAGTGATCTAGAATGAATAGATATGTCTAGGGGTGAAAAATTAAGTGTATGGATGCGTGTTAGTCATATGTAAGTGAGTAGCAGTGGTTTGCAGTGCGTGTGTCAAAAATGTGTCTGAATGATGGGAGAGAGAGAGAGATACAAGGGATGGCGATGATATATATAGGCCTACACCGGCGCCAGGTGAGGCCAATCTCCCTTAATTAGGTCTCCCCACTGCAAGCCGGCAACCTGCCCAGGTGGCCACCACAGAAAACGGCAGACGGCCCGTAGGGGGAGCAAAGGGGCGTCACAGTGTTCTTGAGAACTTTCTGTGTCTCAATCAGTGACGGCTCAAGAAGATAGCCTAGCCCAGAGCCATATAAAGGCAGAGTTGCGACAACTCCATTGACGCTAATGTTCCATTTTTTTTCAACAATGGCGGCTAATGGAAGCCTCAAATAGTTCCCGAAAGATAACAATTTATAATAGCAGCAGTGCAGTTACAGACTGTTTGTAGCCAACATTTCAGACTCAGATTTACATTATTGTCTCATCCGAATAATAATAATAATAATAATAATAACAGTAACAACAGTAATAGTAGTGAAGTAATAGTATTAATAACCTAATTATAATAATAAACTATTCATGTATCGACTATGACAGCTTTTCTGCTGCTCAGTTTTTATCAGTTCCTTATCAAATAAATTAAAAGAGGCTAAAGCCCAATAAATGTGCCACACATAATAACCTAATATAAGATAAACCTTGCATTTCAATTAGGCAGCACTAGGCAACACCACGAACGAGCTGTCATTAAGTTTTTGCGTTTGTAGCCTACAACTTTTATGATGTGACGTGTCTTGAGCATTTAGCTTTACCATCATGTCAACATAGTTGTAACGTTATGCGCAATGCTCATCTAGGCTATGGATTTAAGTGGTTTAATTTTAAAAAGGGCCGCAAAAGTGGGATAAAGTGCAACTGCTTCCCCCCAAAAAAATCCTCCATAACTGTGGATTTAATCGTTTGATATGTGAATAACTTTCAGTGGACTAAACACATAAAAGGTAAGATTTTGTTATCACAAAGCTAGCTGGTTCGTTTAAATTTAATATGGCGAAGCATATTTACAGCCAACTTTGTACTTGCAACAGTGAAACTGAGTTTGTTGTTAACATTGTTGGTAACGTAAACGTTTCTTCAGTTAGGAGCAGGACTGTTTTTTTTTTTTATTATTTTGCATTCATTTTCTTTGGCAAAAGCTAGCCTAATATGCATGAGAGACCCTAGATTTGAGGTAGCTGCAGCTGTTAGCATCAGCACGGTCATATTAACACAGCAGGGCACACTAGCCCAGTGATGACTAGCCCAGTGATGAAGTATCGTGTAAAATCCCCACCCCCAGAAAGTGTCAAATCAACCTTGCGCTGATGATGCATGATCACTGATCAAATTGCTATTTTCTGACACGATGCACACAATTCCCAGGTGCTCACCTGTCTGAATCTCAAGCTCTTTAGCCTATAGCATCTTAATGCTGTTCACAGCACGGTGAATGACAAATGATGACAAAATGCTGTTCATGTTTATGAGTTCATAGCCTGGTTATTTATCGAAGGACTTACATGTCACGTTTTATATTTTATTATGATTACTCGCATTACCATGGGGTTACTTAATAGGTAGGCCTAATGCTACGGTTAACTTAGAATGCCCACCATTACACTGGAGATGTTAAAAAACGTTTAAACTTTTTTTATTCTCCCGCGACGATAGGCTAGGCTTGGCTAGGTAATTCGCTCATTAGCTCAGATCAGTGACTACCAGAGGAAACGCGAGGTAGAAAACTCAAACAAGTAATGTTAGACTAGCTATGTTACAGTTTCTCGTTGCAAAATCAAAATTTCACAGGAGCTCCATCCCAGCTAACACACGACCAAATGGCAACGTTGCCTATAAGTTGCCATTTGGTCATGGCGACATTACTTTCTGGCAACGTTGTGGCAACATTGCCACAACGTTGCCTGCAGGAAGTTGCCATTAAGTAAACAAATTACGTTGCCACAACGTAGTGGCTTGGTAATTTTGATAACGTTGCCTCTTGGTAGTGTAAGTGACGTTGCCACAACGTTGCCTACAGGAAGTTGCCATTAAGTAAGCAAATTACGTTGCCGCAACGTAGTGGCGTGGTAATTTTGATAACGTTGCCTCTTGGTAGTGTAAGTGACGTTGCCACAACGTTGCCTACAGGAAGTTGCCATTAAGTAAACAAATTACGTTGCCACAACGTTGCCTACAGGAAGTTGCCATTAAGTAAACAAATTACGTTGCCGCAACGTAGTGGCTTGGTAATTTTGATAACGTTGCCTCTTGGTACTGTGAGTGACGTTGCCACAACGTTGCCTACAGGAAGTTGCCATTAAGTAAACAAATTACGTTGCCGCAACGTAGTGGCTTGGTAATTTTGCTAACTTTGCCACTTGGTAACGCAAGTAATGTTGCGGCGACGAAGTGTTGTGGTCATTTACTTACCGTGATACGTCAAAGTTCAGAATTACACCATACGAGTATTAAAGGTTGTTTCCATATCCAGCACAAAGATTAGGTTTGAATGCTATGCTGGATATGACAATTTCTAGTTTAGAATTTGTATTTCCATTTTATAGTGAAAATAAAGGGCTCACCTTCAGACAGCAAAGCAAAACCCATAGGCTAACATGCTATAAAATAACAGATTTTTTTCTAAGTCAACTATCTTTGAGCCGGAAAAATTAACCACTGGTTTGTATTGTTTATTCACTACCTAGGGATGACTCAATTCCCACAGAAACTATTTGTGCTCAACTAGGATTAATCCAGAACTACATAACAATTCTCAGTTCCACAAACTCTGACCCAGTTGAAAAAATAGCAATGACATATATTCAGATACTGAATTGATGAAGCATTTATTTTAAATGCATATACAGGGACCACATAAATAAATCACAACGACAATTATTTGGAGCGGCTGAGGTGGAGAGTAGCTAAAACAGTGACTGGTAATCAGAATCCAATCCTAATGTTAATGCTGTCTAGTGCAATTTTGACTAAGATCTCCCTCTTGTTATCCAATTACTGGCCACAATAACAGTCTTTTTCTCCCAAAAACTCCACAATACTCATTTTGTAATCAAACACAGAGAAATTACAGTAAAAAATATTGTGTCTGTATGAAAAATTGCAATGATAATACTCTGATGAGAGCACAAATGACAACATACTGCAATGTCATGAAGAATGGCCATGAAGATTATTTTTCCCGGTAACACTTTATTTTAATGTGTCGCTGTTACAGTGTACCTACCTAATTAGGTACAGTGGTACAACCTGTGTAACAACATGTACTATCAGGTACTATCATTGTACTTGTATTATGTATTTGTGGGTACCTAGTTGTTACATTGTAATACTGAGTGCTTTTACAAAACTTTGCCAATTTGCCTAAATTTTCATCAGAGGCAAAGAGCTGACCTGAGACCTGCTGGATGGGGTAAATCTGGTCATGATAGATTTGATAAGTATAAGTATAAGTATATATACTTTTTTGATCCCGTGAGGGAAATTTGGTCTCTGCATTTAACCCAATCGGTGAATTAGTGAAACACAAACAGCACACAGTGAACACACAGTGAGGTGAAGCACACACTAATCCCGGCGCAGTGAGCTGCCTGCTTCAACGGCGGCGCTCGGGGAGCAGTGAGGGGTTAGGTGCCTTGCTCAAGGGCACTTCAGCCGCGGCCCACTGGTCGGGGCTCGAACCGGCAACCCTCCGGCTACAAGTCCAGAGTGCTAACCAGTGGGCCACGGCTGCCCAACTTTGATATACAAAGCATTCTTAGCTCCAGTCAAGGCCTCATTGTCTTCAGTGTACATGTAACAGCTGTGCTGCTACAACCTTGTTACTCTTTGATACAGTGGAATAAACCTATTAAGTCTACCAGTTAATTACTTCCATGTACGACATGTATGTTATGTCTTCGATGTCTTGGAACAGGTCTACTAATTCACTACTTAGTACATATATCAACTGTGTTGGTACACACTTATTTCTCTTTGATACAGTGGCATAAACCCATTAAAATGAAGTTTACCAGTTAAGTACTTACAATTACATTTTACATGTATGTTGTGTCATTGGTGTCTTGGAACATGTCTGCCATTACCCTACATACTGTAGTACATGTATCAACTGTGTTGGTACACATGTATTACTCTTTTGATACAGTGGAATAAACCCATTAAAATAAAGTGTACCAGTTAAGTACTTACATCTACATATATACATCCTGTCCATGATGTTATGCATCCTGTAATTGATGTGTTGAATCGTGTCTGCTGTTACACCACACAGTACATGTGAATTAGTAGACCTGTTCCAAGACAAGACCTGTTCCAGTTTATTCCACTGTATCAAAGAGTAACAAGGTTGTAGCAGCACAGCTGTTACATGTACACTGAAGACAATGAGGCCTTGACTGGAGCTAAGCATGCTTTGTATATCAAATCTATCATGACCCGATTTACCCCATTCAGCAGGTCTCAGGTCAGCTCTTTGCCTCTGATGAAAATTTAGGCAAATTGGCAAAGTTTTGTAAAAGCACTCAGTATTACAATGTAACAACTATATGTAGGTACCCACAAATACATTATGCAAGTACAATGATAGTACCTGATAGTACATGTTGTTACACAGGTTGTGCCACTGTACCTAATTAGGTAAGTACACTGTAACAGCGACACATTAAAATAAAGTGTTACCTTTTTCCCTAACAGGAATCTTGATTGTACTTTGTTTCAGTCACCTCAAAACAGTCATTGATCTTGAATTTTAGTACTCCGACTAATGTTAAATACATGCTAAAAACCTTTATGTCAATCATGTCACAAATTCTATGCAAGTTCTGCAAAACACCAATGCTGTTGTGAGGGTTTTTTTTTTTTTTTTTTTTTCATTTCAGAGGACAGCTACTGGCACCTCAACAACCCCACACAGAGGGCAAAATAAAAAAAAGTTTATATTTTACAAAGGTCCAAGACCACCAAAAAAAGATGACTACACAGCATAAACTCACTTGCACACCCTAAAACTCACCATGGTCCAAGGTCAAGCTAAGCCTTATAAACACAATTTTCCACAGACCTTTCCAACAAAACACACAAAGTAGCACGCAGAGTAGCACTACATAGAAAGAAAGTAAACCCATCAAATGCTTCCACTTGAACAGGTAGACTAGGAATAATGGCCTGACAAGAAATGCGTTGAACAAGCTGGTGGCTGTATGGACAAGGCTTTTACTAATCACACTCGCAGGACATTTTGCCCAATTAACAGAACTAAGAGGCTATTTCAAAATACTATCGGAAACAACAAAGAAAGACTGTGGTCGGCATCTCCGATTTAAAACAGTGATTCACAAGGCATATAAGGGACAGGGAAACACTAGACCCCAAAGGTAACTGCCCCCCAGTTTTCTATCAAGCTGACGTTGTCCTTAAGCCGCAGAGGGGCTGGTTCTGCTGTTGCAGCTGAGGGTTGTCAAGATGTCCTTTTGCCTCAAGTCGTCTTTAAAATGGTGGATCCCAGCATCTTCAGTTCGGTTCTTGGAAAAGAAAAAAAAAAGGTAAGAATGTCTTACTTTCTGTTCACATACATACATTATGCTGAGAAACAGTTTAATAAAATATCCAGCGAAATGAAAAAGTATGCGAGGGCAGCTATAAAAGAACAATTGTCTAGCTGGGTTTGACAAATTGGTCTTGTTTTTATGCCTGTAGCTCACAGATAAGTGTGACCAAGTAATCTCCATGCTTGGTCAAAGTTGGTTCAAAATAGAATCATAAACAGACTAAATTAACATATATATTTATTACTATATATTAATTTGTAAGACATTTCTTAATAAATACACTTGTTACCAAAAGCCTTCAACTTTAATAATTAATGATCACCACTTTTAAATTAATGTTACTGCCCCTTTAAGACGCCTTCCTAGCCACGAGCTAGTATGAGTTAGACGCGAGCAAGTTCACCTAACGGAAAAAACGAAAAGACGCAAAATCATTCATCATGGGACAACATACAGCACCGAACTATATAGGAATTAAACACCGTTCACGTCTTTTCTATCACCAAACTGAGTCTGTTCTATCACATCTAAGCGACAATTTCGTGGTGCTTTCAATAGTATGACAGTTTTGGTGAGTTTCACTTTATTTCCTAAAGTGTAGGCTATCTGTAATAACGTGAGTTCAATGAAGATATTACAGAACATGCTAGCTGCTAACTGTATAAAACCATCACCATTACCCAAATACAGCTCAGTTATGTAAGTGTTTTTATTGTTTTCTGATGTTTTTATGTTAGAAAGGGAAATGTGTTTAAGATTATTCCCTATCTTTTGACATTTCGTGGATTATTTTACGGTTAAATACCGTTACGTTAATTTAGCGTTTTGTGAGACAGTTTGGTGTTGCCATGGCGATACAGTCAGTGGCGAGGGAAATGGCATGTACTAACGTTATTTACTGAGTGTTTAATTTACTTTTATGGCCTGTTGTGCAGGTGAGTTTATCAGTTTTCTTTCTATGATACAGACAGTTAGCTGTGCACTTCATCTCTCCCTGAGTGTTGGTGACACGCCCATTTTTGGGCCCGTCCTGTGCTGTGGTTCATGGACTCGTATGCTTTCAGAAAAATAAAGTGTCTAATATCTGTAGCTGCTAAGCGTTTGCCTGAAATTTGATCACAAATTCAATCTTTTTACAGAAGCGGTCATGAAATGGAAGCCAGGGCTGGAAGAGGAGGTGGAGCTCCTGAGGTCTTAAAACATGCAGCCCACACCAAAAGTTTTTAAGGTGAGTTGAAACGAGAGAGGCAAATATCCCTCTAAATCAATTATACGAACATGCCGACAATTAGGGAACAAATATCATATTTTTGTACACCACCTCAAAATGATATGCAGATCCATGCCCTACTTTTTAAGCTTGTTCACAAGACGTGGTTACTCGTCTTCATCTTCAAGCAATAACCTTGAAAATTAACTTTAGTACTTTAACAGCTGAATTGAAAACCGAATTGCATGTAGCCTCCTTATTTCATGCGACAGCTTAACAAACTGTTTCAACAATGTTTTGTCTTCTACGCGAATTAGGCCTAAATGTGAAGCCTCTGCACAGCCCGCGGCGCCATCGACTGGTCTGGCATATGCACTACAGTACTTTTAGCCGCTTTCACCTTTGTGTGCACGCAAGTTTTTTCCTTACCGGTAGGCCTATCGTTAAAGGTGTGAAAGCGGTAAGAGGAAATACATCCGATGGTTTTGTGTAGACATAGCCCAATTCTAGGCGAGACATCTTTGTGCAACAAGCTACAAAACTCCAAAACAATGAAGCTTATAGCCAAAAACGCATGAAATCATGGTTCACTAACATTACAGCTATTGCAGCAATGTAAACTGTAGGCCTACAGTTTAGCTGCAATATGCTGGTGAATCAACACAAAATTATCTCCATGTTTATAAAGTAACTGTCAGACGTCGTACATTAAATGTGCATACCATGTGCATACCATATACCGGATCATACCGCGACTATTTCACTCTCACACTCGCGTTATATCAACGCATTTACAATCCTCAATAATGCTTCTAACGAGCACAGACTGATAACAGTATGAACTAAACTTAACAAAGGAGCTGTATCAATACTTACGGCCGGGTAGGCTATCTGAACGCACAGTTATAATAATAATATTAATACAGAAACACCATCCGCATCTCCAGTCCACTGCTCCGTTATTCCCGCGACTTGGTAGCCTACCGTCGGCGCCGTCATCCTCTCTAGGCTACAAGTGCAAGGGCGAAGGAATGACCCAGCAGCAGCAAAAAAAAGTCTAGCATAACCAGCTATTGGCATATCTTATTTAAGTTTTGACAAATGTAAAATGACTGTTGACTGAATGTAAAATTAATATAAATGCACTCACCTGTTCTCTTTTATTTGTTCTTCACAGGGTCGGATGGAACAGCAGGTGGAAGACCATCCGCAAAATTGAATTTCCACATTATTTTAAATAAAATATAATTTGTTAGTGTACAGTTGTCTTTTCTTTTGAATAGGCTCAACATTAGCAACAGCCAGTCAAAATGCAGGTAAAATATGAATGTGGCTTGTCTAGGCTCTCTCAACTAGATTTTGTGCGTGGCAGTCATAAATTAGAGTGCATCTCTACTGTTCTTCCTAGGCTTCTTCTTCTTCTTCTTCTTCTTCTTCTTATTATAGTGCATGAAAATGCACTATATTGTTCTTCCAAGTCTTCTTATTACAGTGCATGAAAATGCACTGTACTGTTCTTCCTAGGCTTCTTCTTCTTCTTCTAACGCAGTTAATGCAGCTTCAACCGTTTAACGTAGAAACTTCATTCAAACTGCGTTGCGTAGGTCTTACTTACGACATGTGGGCTTTGTATTTTTCATCTTTGTAACTTTTATACTTTTTAAACTATTAATTAAAAACTGTTCAAAATTTCCCCATAGAATTAACATGGGCTGATGACATCACAATAGAGCCGTTAAGCAATTAGAATCCTATGGCAGGTGTTCGGGCCACCTGGATCTCAACTGCCAGTCTCAGGCTTTAAGCATACAAACTGGCTCTATTAAGACTACACATCCTGTCCAACTGCTTCCTCTGCCAAAAACTGTTTCAAAATAAAAGTCCTCACTACAATATTTCATTGTTAATCAATTTAACCCTTTAAACTACTGAACTTTTTAACTGTTCAGCCATTGTAACTGTTACTTGTCATCAACTATGACTCTTACCCACTGTAGCTAGTTAGCATGGTTAGCATAGTTAGCATGTTATCATGCTAGTTAGCATTTTTAGCAAAACTGCTAAAATTGATTAGCTAAGTTAGCTAAGTAACATGGTTAACATGGTTAGCATAGTTTAGCATGCTAGCATGTTAGCATGCTAGTTAGCATTTTTTGTAAAACTGCTAAAAATGATTAGCTAAGTTAGCTAAGTCACATGGTTAACATAGTTAGCATGCTAGCATGTTAGCATGCTAGTTAGCATTTTTAGCAAAACTGCTAAAAATGATTAGCTAAGTCACATGGTTAACATAGTTAGCATGCTAACATGTTAGTTAGCATTTTTTACAAAACTACTAAAAACGATTACCTAAGTTAGCTAAGTCACATGGTTAGCATAATTAGCATGCTAGCATGTTAGCATGCTAGTTAGCATTTTTAGCAAAATTTCTAAAAATGATTAGCTAAGTTAGCTAAGTAAAATGGTTAGCATAGTTAACATGCTAGCATGTTAGCATGCTAGTTAGCATAGTTAGCAAAACTGATAAAATTAATTAGCTAGGTTAGCTAAGTCACATGGTTAACATAGTTAGCATTGCTTACATGTTAGTTAGCATAACTACTAAAAATGAAAACATTAGCTAAGTTAACTAAGTTAAGTATTATCCACCTATTTAACCGTTCAATCATTCCAACTATATTAAACCTTATCTACCAAGCAAATCATTTAACCATATAAACTATCCACCTATTTAACTGTTCAGTCACTCCAACTATATTAAACCTCATCTACCTAGCAACCAATATAGTTTGTTTTTACTCTGTATGATATTTTACATCATATTTTTTGCATTTTCATGCACTGTATTTCCTTCAGGAAATGCTTTTCTAGTTACAGTGAATGAAAATGCACTGTACTGTTCTTCCTAGGCTTCTTCTTCTTCTTCTTATTAGAGTGCATGAAAATGCACTCTACTGTTCTTCCTAGGCTTCTTCTTATTATTATTATTATTATTATAGTGCATGAAAATGCACTATATTGTTCTTCCAAGTCTTCTTATTCTTATTATTCTTCTTCTAACGTAGCTAATGCAGCTTCAACCATTTAACGTAGAAACTTCATTCAAACTATGTTACGTAGGTCTTACTTAGGACATGTAGGCTTTGTATTTTTCATCTTTGTAACTTTTATACTTTTTAAACTATTAATTATTAACTTTTATAAAATCCCCATAGACTTAACATGGGCTGATGACATCACAATGGACTAATTAACTTGATTTGCACCTGTATCTTCTTCCAGCTGCTCATCTAGGCCCCATCAAAGAATCAGTTCAACTGATTGCACCTGTATCAACTGCTTTCTACTGAACTAGACCAACTCTCTCTGTGTCTCTACATTCTACAAGGATATAAGACACATTTCATCCAACTTTCTATCCATTCATCCTCTTCAAACCATTCACTCATCCACAAATTAAACTATCCATCAACATCCATTAAACAATCTGCCTATCAACATCCATTACACTATCTACATTTAACTTTTAAACTATATACTCTGTCTCAGGCTTTAAGCATACAATATGGCTCTATTAAGACTGCCGTTAAGCAATTAGAATCCTAGGCCAGGTGGCCAGGCCACCTGCACCCTATCAGTTTCTCAGGCTAACCGTTTAAACTATCCACCTATTTGACTGTTCAGTCAGTCCAACTATATTAAACCTCATCTACCTAGTTCAGTCATTCCAACTATATTAAACCTCATCTACCTAGCAAATAATTTAACCTTTTACACTATCCACCTATTTAACCGTTCAGTCATTCCAACTATATTAAACCTCATCTACCTAGTTCAGTCATTCCAACTATATTAAACCTCATCTACCTAGTTGTCATTCCAACTATATTAAACCTCATCTACCTAGCAAATCATTTAACCATTTGAATCCTATGGCATTTGTTCGGGCCACCTGTTTCAACTGCCATTCTCAGGCTTTAAGCATACAAACTGGCCCTATTAAGACTACACATCCTGTTCAACTGCTTCCTCTGCCAGAAACTGTTTCAAAATAAGTCCTCACTACAATATTTCACTGTTAAACAATTTAACCCTTTAAACTACTGAACTTTTTAACTGTTCAGCCATTGTAACTATTACTTGTCATCAACTATGACTCCTACCCACTGTAGCTAGTTAGCATGGTTAGCATAGTTAGCATGTTAGCATGCTAGCATGCTAGTTAGCATTTTTAGCAAAACTGCTAAAAATGATTAGCTAAGTTAGCTAAGTCACATGGTTAGCATAGTTAGCATGTTAGCATGTTAGTTAGCATTTTTAGCAAAACTGCTAAAAATGATTAGCTAAGTTGGCTCAGTCACATGGTTAGCATAGTTAACATGCTAACATGTTAGCATGCTAGTTAGCATAGTTAGCATTACTGTTAAAAATGATTAGCGAAGTTAGCTAAGTCACATGGTTAACATAATTATTTATGTTTATAGCATAGTTATCATAACTAATAAAAATTATTAGCTAGGTTAGCTAAGTCATATGGTTAGCATAGTTAACATTTTAATATTGTTAGCATGCTAGTTAGCATAGTTACTTGGTTAGCATTATTATCTTTAACATAGTTAACATAACTACTAGCAAACATTGGAGCCATTCCAACTATTAGTTATTGTCAACTATCTGCCTAAATAATTTAACCATTTCAATTATCAACCTATTTAACTGTTCAGTCATTCCAACTATAGTAAACCTTATCTACCAAGCAAATAATTTAACCATATGAACTCATCATATTTTTGCATTTTCATGCACTGTATTTCCTTCAGGAAATGCTTTTCTAGTTATTCTTCTTCTTCTAACGCAGTTAATGCAGCTTCAACCGTTTAACGTAGAAACTTCATTCAAACTGCGTTGCGTAGGTCTTACTTATGACATGTGGGCTTTGTATTTTTCATCTTTGTAACTTTTATACTTTTTAAACTATTAATTAAAAACTGCTCAAAATTTTCCCATAGACTTAACATGGGCTGATGACATCACAATGGACTAATTAACTTGATTTGCACCTGGTATCATCTTCCAGCTGCTCATCTAGGCCCCATCAAAGAATCAGTTCAACTGATTGCACCTGTATCAACTGCTTTCTACTGAACTAGACCAACTCTCTCTGTCTCTCCATTCTACAAGGATATAAGACACATTTCCTCCAACTTTCTATCCATTCATCCTCTTCAAACCATTCACTCATCCACCCATTAAACTATCCATCAACATCCATTAAACAATCTGCCTATCAACATCCATTCAACTTTCTGTCTATCAACATCCATTACACTATCTACATTTAACTTTTAAACTATATGCTCTGTCTCAGGCTTTAAGCATACAATATGGCTCTATTAAGACTGCCGTTAAGCAATTAGAATCCTATGGCAGGTGTTCGGGCCAGCTGCATCAACTGCCAGTCTCAGGCTTTAAGCATACAAACTGGCCCTATTAAGACTACACATCCTGTCCAACTGCTTCCTCTGCCAAAAACTGTTTCAAAATAAAAGTCCTCACTACAATATTTCACTGTTAAACAATTTAACCCTTTAAACTACTGAACTTTTTAACCGTTCAGCCATTGTAACTGTTACTTGTCATCAACTATGACTCCTACCCACTGTAGCTAGTTAGCATGGTTAGCATAGTTAGCATGTTATCATGCTAGTTAGCATTTTTAGCAAAACTGCTAAAAATGATTAGCTAAGTTAGCTAAGTCACATGGTTAGCATAGTTAGCATGCTAGCATGTTAGCATGCTAGTTAGCATTTTTAGCAAAACTGCTAAAAATGATTAGCTAAGTTAGCTAAGTCACATGGTTAGCATAGTTAGCATGCTAGCATGTTAGCATGCTAGTTAGCATTTTTAGCAAAACTGCTAAAAAGGATTAGCTAAGTTAGCTAAGTCACATGGTTAGCATAGTTAGCAAGCTAGCATGTTAGCATGCTAGTTAGCATTTTTAACAAAACTATTAAAAATGATTAGCTAAGTTAGCTAAGTAACATGGTTAGCATGCTAGCATGTTAGCATGCTAGTTAGCATTTTTAACAAAACTACTAAAAATGATTAGCTAAGTTAGCTAAGTAACATGGTTAGCATAGTTAGCAAGCTAGCATGTTAGCATGCTAGTTAGCATTTTTAGCAAAACTATTAAAAATGATTAGTTAGGTTAGCTAAGTCACATGGTTAGCATAATTAACATTTTAACATTGTTAACATGCTAGTTAGCATAGTAACTTGGTTAACATTATTATCTTTGTTAACATAGTTAGCATAACTGCTAGCAAACATTAGAGCCATTCCAACTGTCAGTTTTCGTCAACTATCTACCTAAATAATTTAACCATTTAAACTATCCACCTATTTAACTGTTCAGTCACTCCAACTATATTAAACCTCATCTACCTAGCAACCAATATAGTTTGTTTTTACTCTGTATGATATTTTACATCATATTTTTTGCATTTTCATGCACTGTATTTCCTTCAGGAAATGCTTTTCTAGTTGATACTTGTTAGTGCAGCTGTCTTGAATGCTTGGGGTCAACATTAGCAACAGCCACCAGCCAGAATGCAGGTAAATGAATGTGACTAGATTTTGTGGATTCTATGGGCAAATGAGGACTGCACATGCAGATCCGCCCTAACGTGCTGGCGACATTATGGCAACCTTTCTCAGGAAGGTTGCTACAATGTCGCCAGTATGTCTTTTGGTTGCCGCGACGTGGCGGTTACGTGGAGGTTACGTGCGAGAAACGTTGCCAAGATATGTTGCGGCAACGTAATCGCGTCTTCCACCCGCACGTATCGGCAACGTTAGAACTTACGTGGCGGCAACGTATGTTTGATAATAAAGTTACGTAACCGCCACGTAACGGCGACGTAACTGTGTTAGCTGGGATGCGCTTTTGTAGGCTACACGCAGGCTCAAAAACACTGTTTACAGCTTTTCGAGTCACTGTACAAGGTCATTTATTTTATATAGCGATAATTTAGATACACTTATGGGGTGGGTGCAATTGCGTTTTCTAAAGAATCTCCCGTCTTGATTTTGTACAGAAATTAATATTAAGTGTCACGTAAAAGGGCGGAAAAAAAGGTCACCTTATATAGCAGGCTATAGATATAAGTTCTGGAATTTAATTTAATATTGTTGTAATGGTAGGATAACTACATAGTTTACACAATAATTACACTGTGTTATAAATATTGTATATCAATGCATTTATTGACTGTCAATTACCCAAAATCGTGGCTCTGTCTATCATTGAACAGTAGCCTCTTTAATGCATTCTAATCCTTTGTCAATCACTTCCGGGAACTAGGTTTACACAAACCACGTGACCAACGGAATTTTGAACACCCATTGTCGCAACTCTACCTTTATATGGCTCTGGGCCCACTTCCCCGATAACGACGGAGACACGCTCTTAAAAGGGTTTTCTACGATTCATCTTACGATCGTTCGTTTGGTTTTTCCGACTGTTTCCCGAACATGCTCGTAGCGTGAACGCGCGTGCACTGCTCTTAAGATGCTCTTAAGGGGAGCTGTCCACATTAATAGTTCTGAAATATCCTCTGATTTGACGGTGATGATGTCAGGTGACTGCACGTCACACCTATAGGCCTATCATTTAAACTTCGGATCTACACATTAATTCACATCAATACGAAAATAGAAACACTTTGACATCTGCATGTAAGCATCCCAAGGTTATATACCACACAGAGACATAAATAATTGTAATTATTTTAAGATTAGATTGTTGCACCATGCAATAATTTTTCGCAGTGCCACTTAAGAACACGTTTGAAGATAAGAAAGAAGTCGAGTAAGAAAGAGAGGAAATGTGCTTAGATTTTGATGCAGTAGGCTACAGACTAAACCACATGTTGCTTTCTCTGCTTTTTACCTCATAGGCCTAATAAAATATTCACTTAGCAAAGATAATGTCAAACTATTCTGGCAACGTCTCGTTTCATAACTTTATTGCATTTTTGTCCGCTTTTCATCACATTATTATGACCATTAAATGTAGGCTATTTTGCACGCTAAAATCTGATTCATCACAGGTAAACACAACAAAGAATGGGAACGTAAGTTGGATTTGAATTCCCTTTCTTGTAGCATCCATTTCTGCATTCTACAGTGGGGACAAGTTCAAGTTCATCTTGTTTAATTAAATAACAATTTTATTTCCTTATTAGCTGCATACTTGAGGTTGTAAATGTAAATGTAAATTCTTGAATTATTCTTCTGATCACACTACATAAACTTGCATACGGTATACTATTTGGTATGACGGGCCAAATTGTATTGTTTTTTTTGCAGTGCTTTCATACTTCCTTGAAAAAAGTATTTTGAGTATTTTCTAAATACAAAAATACAGTATTTTATTTTGATACATAATATGGTTACTGTATTTTGTAGTTTATTTTAATACATTAAAAATGAGGGTATTAGGTATTTTATTTTGAAATACTTTCTGATGTATTTTTGCCCATCCCTGCCTGTTCCCAGAATCAGAACACTTTGCGATGGTTAGCGTGTCGTAATTCAAGTCCAGTGCAGAACTGAATAAGAAAATCATAAGGCTATGTATCTTGAAGTTCCAGTATGTGAGAAACTTGATATGCCTTAATATCTCCAACCTCAAGTATGCAGCTAATAAGGAAATATAATTGTTATTTAATTAAACAAGGTGAACTTGTCCCCACTGTAGAATGCAGAAATGGATGCTACAAGGAAGGGAATTCAAACACACTCAACACCTTACCATCTATTGATGTCATTGTGGTTCATCGAGATATGGCATGGAGACAATAGGACATGGTTGCCTTTGTCGGTGTCCTTATGTGAACTTGCACAGGTAAGCTTGCTCATCTTTACTTGCGTACGACTTCACACCAGTGCAGTGCTTCAGACCAGAGCTGATGCTTCAACAATAGCCGTCACTGAAAAGCTGTTAGTGTCTTTGAACACAGCTGTTCTCACATTAGCTGATTGCGATAAAAATAAACCATTGTTGCCTAATTACCAATTATTCATTACACCTGTGTGTAGTATCTACTTTTTTTAGTGTGTTACACATATAGTATTTTGCAGTATTTCTAAAATACAAAAATACAGACCAATAAAGTATTTTGATACAAAATACAGAGCCATTTCCTTCAACCCAATAAAATACAAATGACAAAATACTATTTTGTACATATTACATGTTTCAGAAATACTACCCATCCCTGGGAACAGGCAGATTAGCCTACATCTTTATAGTTGACCATATGATGACATACTGGATTTCACCAGTTAGGGCTCTTACAGAGTCAACGCGAGCAACGCGAGCAAGCAACGTTAGCGACGCGAGCGACGTGCTCCCTTTCATAGTTTACACGGTGGACGCAAGCAACGCGGCCGATAAGTGAAATGCAATACATCGCTCACGCAACAGGGGGTAGCAGTCACTGGTGACATTCTGAGTGATATTTAAGCTGTCTGTAAAAGTTACATCCCAAGAGGCTCTTTTGGAGAGCCACGGATCATGTTTAATTTAGAATTCTCAAAAAGACTCCAGTATGACATGGAGACACGTATCAAAAGTAATATCTAGCTTTGTTGGGTGACAAACTAGATGGGAGGTGAGTGTGATTCGCTGTGCTAGATTGACTGCATGTTACAAGGACACTGGGTCATGTCATGTAAGCAACATGGTACTGTAAATAAACGCAAACATAGCCTACATTGCAGAGCCACTTCAACATTATTAATATATGGTGAATAAATGTACACTTACACATGTGCACAGCCCCATGGTTTTCTGACGTGACGATGCTAGCACGTTAGCAGCGGTTAGCTAACTATACTAACGTAAGTTATCTACAAGTCTGAAGTGTCCTCCAAGTGACAATCATGTTATACACAATGAATAGCATGTAACCTACAATGTGGAGCTCCATAGACCGTAAAAGAAAGATAAGCTTGCATAATGTTTCCTCTTCTCTGGCCATTGTATTCAAACCTTCTTCTGTAAATATAACATATACTTGACATAATGTACAATACTTGCAGTGTCGCCCCCACCGACAACGCATAGTATTGCATGCGTCAGTGCGTCGCGTATCAAAAACTGGGATGACACATTTTGCTACGCATCGACGCATAATGGCGGCCGAAGCGTAGCGATGCGTAGCCTTGCGGGCGCGTATGCGTAGCGATGCGTTGACTCTGTAAGAGCCCTTAGGGCACCAAAATGGCCAGCAGCGGCACTGTGTAGCCTATCTTGACTAGTTTTGGGTTACAATATACAGGTAGTGGGCTCTCTGTTGATTTTAATGAGTAGGCCTAAGCCTAAAGTTACAGCATTTCTATCACAATTGACCAGACTTCGACCTTTTGTCTGCTTTTAACAAAATTCTGGCTATGATTGTTCCTTGTATTGCATCATGAGCCATCACTGCGCCTATTGCATTCTACTGTTCACTAGTTCACATTCCTGAATTTGCATAAAGACATAAAAGCATAATACATAAAAGCATAATAGAAAAGCATGTTTGGCGAGGTCTCTGGCCATGGTCCCGAAGGGCTTCGCGGAATCGTGCCGGAGTGGACTGCGCAGGCAGGAGTCGGGCAGGATTCCGCCATACACCCCCTTATTCTTTAACTATGGAAGACGGGAGGCGTAAGGGGAGGTGGTGGGTTGCGAGCGGAGTAACACCGATGCTGCAACTTCGGCAGGTAGACTGCGAATAAATAACCTGACTGATTGAAGAAGGAGGCGTGGCAAATTCCGTCACGCTCCTCCCGAACTTCCGTTTGTAAAACGCCATTTCACTAGTTCACATTCCTGAATTTGCATAAAGACATAAAAGCATAATACATAAAAGCATAATAAAAAAAAAAAAGCATGTTTGGCGAGGTCTCTGGCCATAGTCCCGAAGGGCTTCGCGGAATCGTGCCGGAGTGGACTGCGCAGGCAGGAGTCGGGCAGGATTCCGCCATACACCCCAAAAATTGCATTTGAAGATGAAGGACCCTATGGCAAGAACCACGCTGAGCAAATTCAATGGGAGTGCGCAAGGTGCGCTTCCTCAGATCAGAGATTTGATCTGATATATGAGTGATAGGCGTCGGAGGACCACCGGCCGAGAGTTTTGAGGGCTTGATCGGACAGACCGTTATTTGCCGCAGTGGTGGCTGCACCAATCCTAAAGAATAAGTTGAGTAACGGTCTGCTGGGATTCCGACTTGCGTTAGAACAGCTTTGAGCTGCATTTGAAAACAGAAGCAAGTGACGGAGCGTCCGTCGTCTGTATCAAATGGGGGATCTAATGGGGATGCGATAGAGGAACGACTTGAATTAAGACAGCCAGGGGCGCCTGTCGTCTATGGCAGATGGAGGTCTAATGATGATGCAAATGCCAATCTATGAGTTGACATGCAAAACAGCAAACTTGTTTGGCAAGATCCCTACACCAGGGTGAAGGAGTGCTTAGCGGATTGGTCAGACCACCAGCCGCGGTGGTGGCTGTACCAATCCTGAAGTAATGGGAAGCTTGAGAGCTAACTTAACAGGCATGCACTTGCACACATAACATGCACTTAACATGCAGGGCAATGAGCTAGCAGTTGCAGAGCTCGGGGTCAGTGCAGGGGAGTACAGCTTGCAGTTGCAGAGCTCGGGGTCAGTGTAGGGGAGTACAGCTTGCAGTTGCAGAGCTCGGGGTCAGTGCAGGGGAGTACAGCTTGCAGTAGCAGAGCTCGGGATCAGTGCAGGGGAGTACAGCTTGCAGTAGCAGAGCTCGGGACCAGTGCAGTGGGAATAGAGGACTGATGTAGTTGCTGATGCTCATGGCATGTGATTCGAAGATTTGTGAATGATTCATAAAGTTAACATTCCAAATTACGATCTACAATTCTGCTGTTTGGCAAGATCCCTAGCCAGGGTCATGGAGTGCTTTGCAGGGATCTTGCAGGAGTGTACTGCGCTGGCAGGAATCAAGCAGGATCCATGTCATGTGATCACCCCAAAAAATGCAACCCAATTGAAAAGACCCTGGCTAGGACCATGTAGGTTATAGATAAGGTGAAAGGTATCTAAGGCGCCTAGAGTATTGTACTACTCGGGTAGACCGTTATTTGCCTGAATGAAACCCAAACGGTCTGTGCCAATACCAATATGCGTTGGTAGATATCCGAGTTGCCCTTAAAACCAATGAGGGTTACATGTGCAAAAAATGTCAAATATATGCTATAAGGGGATCTTAGACATTACATAGCATACACATGGTCTGAATATAAGGATAGTTACTGAAAGGTGATAAATGGGTGTTACAGGTTTCTACTTTGCTGTATTAAGTTTGTAGAGAACACTGAGCTACCTAGCATTATGGTAGCCAATCTAGAGAGTAAATATGAACCTGTAGCAAACACTTTAATAGAGGCAGTTTGCATTCAAGAGCATGAGAAGAAATTTAGAGAATGAGAGTAAGCGGCTAGGCTGGAGTAGGTTAGGCATTGACACGTAGATTAGTACAAGTGAAGAGCCTGAAGAGCCATCTTGAAGCTAAAACTGATTAATGGATGTTAAGAAACCCATGCTTGGCAGAGTCTATGGCTCGGCCAAATTGCTCTGGGGGGATCGTGCAGGAGTCACTGTGCAGGCAGGAGTCAGCAGGATCCGTGTATACAGCCCAAAGATGAGGGCAACTAAGGCACCTTAAAAAATGAAGCAAAAGGGTTTGTAAAGAGCAAAACATGAAGAGCGGAAAGAGAAGATTGACCTGGGTGTGATCTGGAAAACATTGTTAGAAGGATGCGGTGACCAGTGTTTCCCACAGAATTGAATTCCAATTGTGGTGGTTGGTTTGCAGAATTAACTTGAATGGAACAGTTTATCAAATTAGCACAGCGTGGTTATGATGCTAACCAGATTTAAGCACAATTTAATACAACCTGGAAAATCATTGTGTGGTGGTCAATGTTGATATTGTGGTAGGCCGCTACAAATAAGTCAATGTATGGGAAACACTGGGTGACCCCATGGGTGGTGGCACCAATCCAGGGAAAGAGGGGTGAGGGAGAACCAGGGACGCGGTCCCTGGCTGGGGAAAAGACACGGGCACGAACGCGGTTCACGCCGGTGGGAGATGATGGGGAAAGGGAAAAGGTAGCGACGCGGTCGCTACAGGGGAGGGGGAGGTGGTTGCACAGCACCCTGGGTCTGCAAAGAGAAGAGGCTTGATTAGCTGGAATAGAGAAAAGAGACCGCAGTAGTGGAAGGCAAGGTAGAGGGCTGCACGCGGGCACCCATAACTTGCTGGGTTGACAAAGCATGTTGCATGGACAAAGGGAGAGATGCCGGAGGAACGGAGCTCCACACTACGGCGCAGGTGCTTGGCTGATTGGCTAGCAGGAGGGAAAGAGAAAAGGATTGAGCTCAACACTCTGACTGAGGACAAGTTTCAGGAGAAAATCAGGAAAGTGTTGGCCTTGATTTGAAATTGTTTAAGAATGTATATTTTAGCCAACACCTATCAAGCAATTCAAATGAGCAAATTACATTTAGCCACAAAGTACAATGGAGACGATAGTAGTCTAGTAGTTGTAGGCTGTTGCTTACAACATGCTTTGATGATACAGGCCTAACACCCCAGGATAGTGCATATAATTACATAGAGTTGTGATAATTGAGTTTGAGTAATCCAGGGATAGCAATAGCGCCAATTTAGCAATATGAGGTGCTATGGAAACCAGGAAGTAATTAAAATGGTAGCTAACAGCAAGAAAAGTGGTGAGCAGCACATTATTAGAGAGGATTCCAAGGACCAGCAGAGCTACACACTGGTGTAGGTGCTTCCATGGTCAGCTAGGAGTGTAACAGAGCAAAGCTACACGCTGGTGTACCTGTGCTCCCATGGTCAGCTAGGGAAGGCTTTAATATGCTGGTACTCTCAACAGAGGAAGGCGAAAAACTCCCTAACACTTTAAAGGAGAAAAAAATCCTTCCTTGCCCTCTTAGCAATGAGCGACAGAGCAACAGCTCCTGTGTATCAGCTGCCTTACGGCCAAAGCCGGCATTGAGGTGGGGGTAAAAGCGGCAAAACAGACCTCAACTCCGCATCTCACACACACTGGGACTCCATATTTGTGCATGGATCAGAATGATACCAGATTGTTGCGGCACAGAATCTGGCCGAATAACAGTTCAGCTTGGTGTTCATTAAAGGTTAGCATCATGAACACCGCAGCGCAATGCGTTCAATACTAATGCATATTAAACTGTTCTTATCACAAATCAAATGCTGAGATAAGACTCTTTAAACAGGCAAAGTGGTAGCAGTCAGCAACATGTAGATGCGTTAGCTGTAGAACGCAGCTGAGTTTGTTAGCTGTTTGTTATGTAGGTCTACTACTTATCTTTAATGAGATAGAAACTCGTCACAGCAATTGAGACTTTAAAGTTATTATTGAAATCATGTAGCAGGAATTAGCCTACAAGCTAAGCTAGAACCCACTGCAGCCCACGGTGACACACACTGACTAGCAGGAGTAGGCTAGTCAGTAGCCTACTAAAAACAGTAGGCTAGGTAATTTTAGCTAACGTTATACAATTACCCTTGGCAAACGGCAGCAGTTTGTAGCCTAGTGCCAACTTCATGTGTAGGCCTAGGCTAACCATTAGCCATCTGCAACGAGGGAAGCTAGTTGCTTGCTAAAACAAACAAAGTGGCAAGAGATGTAACGTGTTAGAAGTTACAACCTAGGACCCATGCAAATCACGGAATACAGGCACATTGGCTACTGAAGCAAATTTGAGTGACAAACAACTTAGGAGACAACACGTTGGTTAACACGATTCCAAGCAAACTTTACCAAAGAACCACGAAGGACTGGAAGCCTGATTTATCAGAAATGTCACGTCTAAATAACATGGCCGCTTGCAATGTTCAAGTGTGATTCACAGGATATTTAGCCTAAACTGACTTCAGTTCACCCTATGCCTCTAGACAAGCACTCCGTGAGCCTGTAACTATTAACACAGCCAATGTGACCGAAAAGTTGTTAGCTTAAAAACAAGTAAGGCATAGCTAAACAAGTGCCTTCATCTAGTAGGCTATAGCCTACATGTTTGTGACATGTATCTCAACATTCAGCAGGAACGAGTGGGCTTTACAACAGCTCTAATACAAAGCAACAAGATAAGAACTACCTCCCTGCAGTAGTTTCCCACGCAACCTAGACCATGAAAGTCTGTAACAGATAGTGGGCAGCAAGTTCTGTTTGAGACAAGCGAGCTAACCGGTAGTCACTGCGAGCGGAGTAACACCGATGCTGCAACTTCGGCAGGTAGACTGCGAATAAATAACCTGACTGATTGAAGAAGGAGGCGTGGCAAATTCCGTCACGCTCCTCCCGAACTTCCGTTTGTAAAACGCCATTTGTTAGCCTTAAGCCTAGCTCAGTCATTATGTTATACCACATCGCCCTCCATTAGAAGTGCAATGAGCTGCATTGAGCCAGAGAATGTCTAATAAGGGGAGAACCTTCACTCTCGGAACTCTTCGGGTGTGGTACTGCATCTAGGGGCGCTCACGGGCGAGTCCAGAATGAATGGAGGTCTATGGAGCTGTACCCCTCAAAATCCACTTTTCTCGGGATATAATTTTTTTTCAAGTAATTTGAATATTGTATTCGAAAGGGGAGGCAAAGACAATACACTTGGTTGAGTATTATATTTTTTAAAGTCACTTAATTGTTCTAAAAAGCCTTTCAAACGTGCCAATGACGTCATTCATTAGCATGATCATAGCATAGCATAGCATCAATGCTAGCGTGTTATGGGCAACAACGACCCAACCTGTAAGAAAACGAAAGGACATGACTCCCGGATTATTTCACTTTTGATTGAAAATCCATATCCATTTTGCGAAAAATAAAATAAAATCTGAGGGTTTCAGTTGTTAAATAGGTGAAAACAACAAATGTAGCCATGTAGCTCCATAGGACCCCATGTATTTTGGACTCGCCCGCGATCGCCATCTAGGTGAACTCTGGTGAACTGCAGCCAAATTCGGTTTGTATGGGATTAATAGAGAGTGGGGAGGCTCTCCTTAGAAGGGCTCTGATTGAGCATAATAAACTGCATTTAGAATTCCAAATCCATATTTCTAGATATTTTGGTAAAAGTAACTTAAAAGTAATACAATAGTAGTGTAATGCCTTACAATTCAGAGACAGTAATATTATAATGTAACAAATTACTTTGACGATTTTGAAGTAACTTGCCCAACACTGCCTGTAGGTGGCATTAATTATATAGTAAGTGTACCCTGTAGCCTCGTTTTGGTTTAAACAATTGCCGCCGTGTGAATAAGGCGAATACTCCCTTTACTTTGCTGTTTGCATCTTTTTGTACATTAAAAACCAATAGGTCGCGACCGCAAAAGGGGTGCTATCTCTATAGGTAGATATGAAGAATGTATGACTTATGGCCTGAAAAAAGTTCAGTCAAACGATTTTTTTTCACTTTAATCCCTGTTGAATCAGAATGAGTTGGAAATGTGGTTGTGCTGTGCATACTGTATAGGAGCAGATTTGGGACTTCCGGTTCCGGCGCCGTCAAGTGTGGCAGCCTACTCAGCAGCTCCGTGTCTTAGTGTTTGTTTCCCTTGAATTTCCCCTGGGGATCAATAAAGTATCTATCTATCTATCTATCTATCTATCTATCTATCAAATGCTCAGCCATGGGCAAGGCGACATGTTTCCAAAGACGTTGTGTGGAATAATAACAGGCCTCGCCCTTTAGTAGGTCAATAAAGCTGAGATTCGAGAGCGATGATTCGCCCCGGATGCCAGCCAGCATCGGGTCAGGCGAACAGGGTGTGTGCCTGGCAACTACCAGCCCCTGACGGGAAAAACTGGGTAAACGTGAGACGCGGCTGAGGTCAACATTCAAAAGCAATCAAAAGATTCAGAGAGGCTTTTATCAGCTCACATGTGTGGCTCGGCTGATGTCTGCGAGCACTCGTCACTGCCCTGGTTCTGCGCCACCTCTCCCTTCCATAGAGAGAGGTTGTTAGGTAATTAAGGCCAGGCTTCCAGTAAGCCTTTCCATCTGTAAACAAGGCCTCAGACAAAACAAGGAGAGATTGCATTCTGCCCATAAAGCTGTGGCAATCAGTTATCTTGCAAAGTTTACTGACGCACAATATAGATTTGTTTGTGACTTGTCAGATGACTTGTTTTTTGTCTTGGTTTTCTGTACAAGACCAGATGCACTTAACACCAAGAAAAAATAAGCCATCCAGCAATGGGCTACTTGCACGAAATGTGGCTGCTTTGTTTCCGGTGGAGCGTTAATTAACGCTGTTAGTTAACCGTGTTGTAATGGCATCTTCTGTTCCTAACATCTTCACTCCGACACTGAATATCTTGTTTGCCCAATAATAACAATTTGAATTCGCATAAATCCTTTTTTATCGTAACATGCTGATTTACTAGGTGAAACACCCATTAACAATAGCGGCAGGTTCAAACACACCTAGCTCCACCAGAAACAAACGAGCCGTACGTGCAAAGAGCCCATTGATGTACTGTTTTTTTACTCATGCATGGTGACATGACAGTAGCATTTGTCCTGTACATTTGAACAAGATTTGCATGTAAACTGAGACAAGCAGTAGACGTAGCAGTGGATGATATACTACTCCATGCAACATAAAGCAACTCAATGCAACAATTTTACACTTTTTTGGGTATGCCTTTATCAATCATCTAGTTTTGGTATCATCTCGAGGATCTTGAAGGACAGTTAAACTCATGTATCATACATATTAGCATATTAGCAGCTTCTAGTGCCAATAAGACTTTGGGTGGCATTTGCAAGGTTTTGCCATGCCTTTTGGCTTGCTCACTAGTATATTAGACACACATCAATAATGCTGCTTTGAGGTGAACTCACTGTCTTGCTTATTCAGAACACCATTTACCTGCTATCTTACTCGCACTCCCTCATTAATTCCCTCACATTTTCAGTTCAAATCCCCATCTCACTCCAGTCTCTGTTTCGCCCTCTTCTTCTCCTATGTCTCTCAATCACACCGGGTCCCTTATCTCTGGAAAAAGTCAGTGATTGTGCCTGTGCCTAAGACCAAAGGACCTAAATCACTTAATGATTTTAGACCAGTGGCCCTCACTTCGCTCATTATGAAAGCTTTTGAAAAAATGATTAAACAGGAGATTTTAGCAACAACACAGCCACAACTCGACCCCTTACAATTTGCCAACAGGGCAGGAAGGGGGGTCGAGGATGCTACAGGCAGCCTGCTCAACACAGTTTTTAACCACCTGGAAGGGGCAAAGAATTTTGTACGACTACTATTTATTGATTTTTCATCAGCTTTTAGCTGTGTTCAACCCCACATTTTAGCAGAAAGACCTTTAAAGACACACAACATCAACCCAGGGCTAATAGCCTGGTTAGTTGACTTTTTAACCTCCAGATACCAAAGGGTTAAAGTTAATGGTGTTTTATCTCCCCAAGGATGTGTCCTCTCCCCTTTCGTTGTTGTTTTTGTTTTATACACAAGTGAATGCCGTTCGCAATATGATGGAAGACAGGTTTTTAAGTTTGCAGATGACTGTCATTGTGTCTCTTCTCAATGAAACTGTAACTGACCATGGACCAATAGTGAAGGATTTTAATGATTGGTGTAAGCGCTCCTTTTTAAACATGAATGTATCAAAGACTAAGGAACTAATTATGGATTTTAGGAAGCAGTGCCCTCTTCCCCCCACTATCATTGATGGCCAACCAGTTGAGACAGTACAAGAGTCTAAGTACCTTGGCACAATTATTGATAACAAACTATGTTTTGATTCACACACTGATGTTGCAAACTGAGAAATTGACCCCACTTTTATGAGAATGTTTTATTCCTGTTTTATTGAGTCTGTTTTAACCTTCTGTTTTATCTGTTGGTTCTCTGTCCAAAAACAAAAATTGACTGGAGAGTATTGTCAGGACATGTAGCAAGATTGCAGGCATCAACTTTCCCATTCTTTCTCACAACTGAAAACAGTGGAAACAGATAGTCCAGTGGTCACCAACATGGGTTAGCATGTGGGACACCGGGGTTTGATAACTGTGTGATGCGTTTCTTGAATTTCCCCTTGGGGATCAATAAAGTATCTATCTATCTAACTACTTCAACAAAGTGGCAAAGAAGGCCCTATCTATTGCAGCTGACCCTAGCCATCCCCTGTCCTGCCAGTTTAAGCTACTCCCCTCAGGCTGTAGGTACTCCATGCCCAGATGCAGGTCCAATAGACTCAGAAACTCTTTTATCCCGAAGTCTGCCAGAACTGTTTTAACTATATTTATTATTGTGTTTTAGATACTGTGGGTATTGTATGTTTTTATGTTTTGCTGTATTGTTGTGTGTCTTGTCCTTATGTCTGTCTGCTGGCTGTGCAAATAATTGCCCCTCGGGGACAATAAAGTGACCTTGACCTTGACCTTGATCCTCACTCACTCCTAAACTCACTGTAGTCACTTCATTTGGCACTCTTGATCCTCACTCACTCCTAAACTCACTGTAGTCACTACTTCATTTGGCACTCTTGATCCTCACTCACTCCTAAACTCACAGTCACTTCATTTGGCACTCTTGATCCTCACTCACTCCTAAACTCACAGTCACTTCATTTGGCACTCTTGATCCTCACTCACTCCTAAACTCACTGTAGTCACTACTTCATTTGGCACTCTTGATCCTCACTCACTCCTAAACTCACTGTAGTCACATTTGGCACTCTTGGTCACTCTCTCAGGCTACACCCTCATTCCCTTAATATAGATGTAGCCTACACATTTTTGCATTTTACTTATCTAGATCCCAGACTCAACACAAACACCAAGAACATCTTTAAATCAGCATTTGACAATATAAAAGTGAATTCTTAAGTGTTCATACCACACAACAAAGGACACTTGTGTCAGTTGTGCAGCTGAGTGCTACACTCTAGGGGCATGATTTTAAAGATGCCCCTATCGATTTCCCCATACCGACAGTAGCCTACTTGGTGAACGAGAAAAACAGAGATCTATGTGAAAAATGGTCGGAATTCTTCTTTAAGCTTTTGAGACAGCATGCAAAAAGGAGCAGCAGGTCCTCATGGGGCTGAACCTCAATAATCTTCCTGAAAGTTTTGCAAAGCATGAGACCAAGACTTCCCAGTAGCATTTGTTCAGGCCCCACCTTTGTCACACACAGTATCTGCGGAGGAGGCTGAAGTCAAGGACGCTAAGGGGATTGAAACAAGGAGGAGGAGAAGAAGAAGAGAGAGGAGAGTGGACACCTTTAGGAGAAATCATAAACTGTCGGGCTGACAACACTACGTCACTGATAGCTTACTGGAAAGCTTTAACAGAACTTAAGATAAGATAAACGTGTGTTAAACCTCTGCCTCCAGGCCTTATGGACATGAGAAGACTGTAGGTGGTGAAGAGGTGGAGGAAGGTGGGGGTGTTTAATTACAGTAGTCTATTGTTGGTTGTGATACTTCCGGTTGAATTACATTTTTACTTTAATGAACTGACATCTTATTTACTGGACTGACAGATGACAAAGAGACCCCTGAGGTTACTCATTGGTTCAGTAGATTAACGTCATTGTAATATAAAAACCTGATACAAACATGACCCTTATGTGTAGCTGAGAGACAAGTACTTTACACAAATCTTATCGCTAGACATTCTTTATCTGCATCTCTACTTCTGCACCTCAAACACAGTAGTTTATCTGTATAGACTTCAGTAGAGGGTGGTCCTATCTCTGTAATTGGTCTTGGGGCGAAAGTGTAAAGTGGGTGAAAACTGTCCACTTCTTGAACATCTACGTATATCCTGGATATATTACTGTAAGAGCTGATGCTTAACATGCATGTAAAACAATAACGTCTCCTGAGAGAAAAATATCATCTAATAACAAACTTAGCTCCTCCTTCATACTTAGTTTACTGGCAACGTTACATGGTCTTCCAGTAAATTACGTGCTGGAGCAAAAATCTGGCGGCAGGCCAAATACACCTGCTAAACAGGTGTGACTAACAAAAAGCAAGTGAGCGTGTGTGTATATGTCTACACCGGTGCAGTGTTGTGTGTTGTTGACAATAGGATGGGCCAATTGCTTTCAAAGTTCTCTTTTTAAATGTGTGTGTATTCAATAGAAACTCTATTATAATGGTGTTTTACTGCTAAAGGCGCTAAAGTTTGCTCACCAACACACCATAGAAGTTCTTGGGTTCAAAGATTTGTACAGTAGTACAGCATGGGCAGCAGACTTATTTTCCAGCGTGTCTCATGAGATCTATGAAAACTTGATCATTCTTTCATTAGGCCTACTTATGGCCCCACTCAGCACGCCTGGTCTCAGAAGCTAAGCTGCATCGAGTCTGGTTAGTAGGCTGACTTAGAAGGCAGGGGAAACAGCCTGGCAATACCAGGTGCTGTAAGAAATGGTTTTATCTCAGGAATATCATAATTATGTGAACAAGAAGTTGGAAAATACTTGTTGAAACTTTCAAAAAGGGATGTAACGGTATGAAAATTTAACCTTAAGGTTATAGTGACCAAAATTATCACGGTTTTCGGTATTATCACGGTATTTGTGTGTTCAATATCAGAAAGCACTGATAGGCTTACACAAGCTGAAATAGTTTCAAAAAGTGTCCAGTTCACTTTTTCCTTGGTCATGTTTAATTGGCTATGTGTTTATAACTTAACTTACCCTACCATGACTTGGAGTTTGCTATTTCTGTTATTTGGATCCAATGAGTGAGACCAAAGTAAGTCTTCGAAATAAAACTTTAGGCTACTGTATTCTCCTAATAACGTGAGTGGAATTGATTTAATGTGGACGCGAACATAAAAGGATGCAGAGTGGCTACATGATACAGTGCACGTCTTGCGGTGAAAATGTTCCGCCTTTTAAAATCAGGTGTAGCCTAATCCGAATCGCAGTTAAAACCATCAATTAGACAACAGAATCAGTAGGGTACCAGTTTTGTTTCATTGTACCAGGCCTACTGTATGTCAAAAGCAGGCTCGGATGAAGCTGGGAAGGATTAAACACAAGGTTTCCACACTGCGGTAATCAACCGTGATAATTATGATATTTGAAAAGAAAACGGTAATTGTTATCGTCAACATTTTTATCGCGGTTTACCATTATACCGGTAATTGTTACATCCCTACTTTCAAACCTTAGTAAAGTCGACAGTCAAAAGTTGGGAAAATTCTATTGCATATTACCGCCTAGATATTGTTTATTAAACATCGTCTTGTTTTTACAGGATTGTTTATCCGGCTCTCCTGTGCTGAGAGGTTATATTTACCTATTAAACAACACTTTATTCAAAGTAACAAGGACAGGGATAGTATTCTTTAAAGTGTCTGCAGTGTCTTAAGTGTCTGACCTGGCATATTCACTTCTAACCAGTTGACCTGTTAATGCATGATGTGCCCTAAGGTCTATCATGCATGCATAGCAGGTTAGCTTGGGGGATTTCCTTTATCCATCAAACTGAAGAGCCATGCATTACACACACTGTCACTGAACCCTGTTCCTGTGGGACCTTTGCACTGCATAATTGAGTGGATTTCTCAACATTCCATCGCAATTTTGCTGTTAACAGGAAAACACTTTTTGACTCTATCCTCAGTAATAGGAGGAGTGACTTTGTAGCATGTATTTATTATTCCACTAACAAGCAGTAAAGAGGCACGCAAATGATAAGCCATCATGCCAGTTCATACAGTAGCTCACCTCGTGACCTCGTCACCATGTTTAGGAGGGTCTTACATCTATTCATTTCATTATGCAAAGTATAAACAAAGCACATGGCCTGTATGTTTCTTTGATCATTTTCTCTCCATTTTTTCTACTGATAAAGAATAAAGTGTTTGTTTTCCCTCACAATCAGACGGTACATAGCCTTATTCAGTGCAAAATTCTGCACTGTACTGTACATATTACACTAAAGAGAGGCTGGCTAAGATCTACAAAGATATATTTCCAGAATGTGATAGTAAGCAAACCCCAGCCAATATAATTCATACCGGTAGCTCTGCCCATCTCTGTGTAACTACTGGACGGACATTTTTGAAACTATTTCAGAAACAGTTGAAGATACTGTAGGATCAATCCAAATGCTCTCACAGCATTGTTTGATGTCTCCTCCTTTGAACCTTCCCTATTACAATCTAATAGAGATGTTATTGCCTTTGTCACCTTATTAGCAAGAAGACTAATTTGAACTAAATGGAAGTTAAGAACCCCCCCCCCCCCTTGTCATGTACGCTGGTTGGCAGATGTTAATTGGAATAAAATCAGACTTTTTTTCATTACAACCATTACTAAAAAAGCCCAACCTTGACCCCGCTATCCTCTCAAACTTCAGGCCTATCTCCAAGCTACCGTTCCTATCCAAAGTCCTTGAGCGAGTGGTTTATGTCCAGCTGCAATCCTTCCTATCCAACAATAACATTTATGAGAAGTTCCAGTCTGGCTTTAGAACAGCCCACAGCACAGAAACTGCGCTCCTGAGAGTCCTCAATGACCTGCTCCTAGCCGCTGACTCAGGTTGCCCTGTGATCCTGGTGCTCTTAGATCTAACAGCAGCCTTCGACACGGTGGATCACAGGATCCTGCTGGCTCGGCTCGAGCATCATGTGGGCATCAAAGACTCAGCCCTGGAGTTCTTCTGGTCCTACCTGGCCGATAGGAGCTTCTCTGTCCAGCTAGGAGACTCTATCTCCTCTCCTGCCCCCCTCACCTGCGGGATCCCCCAAGGCTCTATTTTGGGTCCCATCCTCTTTTTACTGTACATTTTACCCCTAGGGGATATCCTGGCAAAACATAACATCTCCTTCCACTGCTTTGCAGAGGACGTCCAGCTGTATATCCCCCTTAAGGCTGATGGGCAGGCTGCACTCCATCTACGGCGTGACTGTCTTGCTGACATCAAGGCATCGATGGGTGCAAACTTCCTCCACCTTAATGAGAGCAAGACTGAGTTAATTGTCTTTGGCAAAACCTCTCTGGCCTTCTCCACCAATGCCCTGGGCCCCCTTGCCTCTAACATCAGGCCCTCTGTCAGAAATCTGGGCGTGATTTTTGACAGCAAATTCAAGTTCGAACAGCAGGTCAGTGCAGTTAGGAAGAGCTTTTTCCACCTCAGAACCCTAGCTAAGACCAAAGCCTACCTGCCCCAGAGCAATCTTGAGAGAGTCATCCATGCCTTCATCACATCACAACTGGACTACTGTAATGCTCTCTACACTGGCATCGATCAATCCCAGCTCCGCCGCCTGCAGTTGGTTCAGAACTCAGCCGCCCGACTCCTCACCTGCACTAAAAAAGTGAACATACGCCCAACCCAGTTCTGGCTTCACTCCACTGGCTCCCCATCCGCTACCGCATCAATTTCAAACTCCTCTTGACTGTATACAAATCTCTCCATGGTCTGGCCCCCACCTACTTGTCTGATCTTCTCCACCACCATTCCCCTTCCAGAGCACTACGGTCAGCAGACCAACTGCGGCTGGAAGAACCCAGGGCCAGGCTGAAAACTAAGGGGGGCAGAGCCTTTTCAGTGGCAGCCCCTAGACTCTGGAACTGCCTCCCCCTCCACATCCGTTCAGCTCAGTCTCTAATGTTTTTAAGTCCCTTTTAAAGACCCACCTCTTTTCACTTGCCTTTGGCTAGTGTCTCCCTTTATAACTTTAAATGTTATTTTATTCTGCATTTCTTCATTTATCTTAACTGTAGCCCTTTTTGTTTCGTGCCTTCCTGTTTTTATTTATTGCACTTTATTGTGAAGCACTTTGGTGCAGCTAAGCCGTCTGTAAATGCGCTTTATAAATAAAATTGACATTGACATTGACATTGAAATTCTACAAGGAGTTCTTCTCAAAATATTTGTAAAGTATGGGGCCCATTTTTTCTTTATTTTGAGAGTACTAGTTTCTCACATATTCCTGACTAAGACTAGACTGGCCTAAACCTAGCAGTTTGTTGTATTTTATGCTCTGTTGGGGTGACTACCTATTGAAAGGTTTTGCTGAATTTGGATAATGTATATGTGTCTGTGTTTTTGTATTTAATCCTCATTGCTGACTGCGGGGGGTTGTTATGTTTTAGTTTGATTTGATTTGATTTGTTGTTGTTTATTTTATTTTGTGTATGTAAGCAAAAAAGGAAACTTGTTTTTATACATATTTTTTAACTGCTTTTGTATTGTTGTCTTGAAATTAATAAACAAACTTGGGAAAGAAAAATAAAGAATCAGACAGTAGACTGCACTGGTCTTGTTGGTCTGATGTCTGCCTGATGAGGACAGTCTGCGTAGGCCCTTGCTATACTTACATGTTGCAACCACCTTCCAGACACATGTCAGGCCATTGTGACACTGATACAGTATGTCTGTCGTGAGGTAAACAATGTGCAACCTCTGAGGAGATCATTAAGGGTTTTTATGCTGTTTGTATAAAGGGAGCGATGACATGGAGGACATCTGTGACATGTTAGGCTGGGGGGGGGGGGGTTCTTGTGTGTGAGAGGGTGGGGGTGTGATGAGACGTTTGTTATCTTTGACAGGAATGTCTCAGTTTTCAATGTGTGTGTGTGCCAAGACAATTGCATCCTTTAATGCACATTCAAGAGCATAGTAAAATGAGTATATTTAAGATTATGATCCAGACCATGGTTAAGGGGTAGTTGAAGTGATTTTCTCATAGTCTGGTTTACGGTCATCTGATCCTTTTCAAAGATCCTGTGATAAACAGTGTGACAGAGACATACTAATTCATCATTTCCAGTAACGTAACATTTTTTCAGATGCCATCTATTGTTCTTTATGAGCAGTTGCTCTTGAAGACAGCATGGCTATTAAATCACTGTCATGTCACCCAGATGGGGATTGTTAGAGATGGGATGTTGTTCTGTGGAAATACTCAAGTAATTTGTAGACCACTGTGTCACTAAATGATGTTTAAAAAACGTTGGAGCACTTACGTTGGACATTATATGTATAGAGAGGGAGTAATCACTAGAGCACTCATGTGGATGATTTTTATTTCGGTGCAGCAAAACGTTTTGATATTACTCTTCATTAGAGTCCATGGGAGACAAAGGAGGTAGTGCCATATTAAGTTGAACTGAGAACCCAAGGGTGTGTGAGGCATGCCTTCAGTTAACCTACTGTGCTCATACGTTTACACACTCATGCTAAAGTTGACTAAAAAGAGGAATAAAAAAATCATCTTTTGGAAATTGGCATGGTTTTATTTCAGTTATAGCCTAATAGCTGTTTTTATTTGCGTTGAGAGATTATATTATGGAAAGTACCCCATGCCAAACTTTAGGTATGGTGAAGGGTATGTGATGATGTGGGGCTATTTTAATTCGGCCAAGGGAACTTTATTCACAATCATAGAAAATTGGTGTCCTTAAAGGTTGGATTTTTCCTCATTTTTTAAATCAAGGCATTAAGATCAATTTCCAAAAGATTTTTTTTATTCCTCTTTTTAATCAACTTTAGCATGGGTATGTAAACTTATGAGCACAACTGTATGTCATCCCTAGGGATACTCTCATTTGAATCATCAGTAGAAAACTATGTACAGGGGGCAGCCGTGGCCTACTGGTTAGTGCTTCGGACTTGTAACCGGAGGGTTGCCGGTTCGAACCCCGACCAGAGCAAGGCACCTAACCCCTCACTGCTCCCCGAGCGCTGCTGTTGTTGTAGGCAGCTTACTGCGCCGGGATTATGTGTGTGCTTCACCTCACTGTGTGCTGTGTGTGTTCACTAATTAACGGATTGGGATAAATTTCTCTCACAGGATCCAAAGAGTATCAATCATTACAGAACAATGTGAGAATAAATAGATCAATAAGAAAATTACAGTTATTCTAAGGTTATTCTAAGGTTAAGGAACCAAAAGCAGTGTGGATGATCAACACGAAGGGATCTGAGTCCATTCACTTGAAATGTATATATACAGTATATGTTTGAACTTCAAGCTATTTATTATAAAACCTACAGAGATTGTAAAGAGGACTTTATACCTATGCATGCTGTTTTGGTCAGTTTTTTGTGTGGTTATTTTTTGTTTTGTTTTGTTTCCTTCATTAGTGATATTTTAATTTGTCACACAGGATTCAGGAGATGAAGTAAAAACATTAACTGAGAATCTTGTTGTCATTAACTTTATTTAGCAAAGACATGTACAAAAAACAATATGCCATACATTAAAGTAAGTACATCATACAGAAACTGTAAATGATACACATTTGAGATTTAACTCTCATACAAGACAAGCTATTGAATGATTTTGATATAAAAAAGCAGTAATCATCTATAGCCAGGTTTTAATTGTTGTTGATTTATAAAGGTGAGCTTACAAATATGCATATTTAAAGTAAAACAGAGATGTCATACATCATATGACTTTTCACAGTTATTCTCTCACCCTGAGTGTTTCATCTTTTCATTTCTCTCTTGCTTGTCTCAGTACTTTCATCTCCGCTATTCACTCATCCTAGTGTTTGTCTCAAACCAGGCTCCCTGAGTTGCCAACTCTTTTGCCTAGACCTAATCATTCACATGAATTCTAAAGCTGTCTAAAAACTTAACTTGGTAACATTTTTCAGTAGGCAATGTGATGTTAAGGCTTTGGTACTCTGCCTTACTCCAGATTAGGCATGAAAGATGGCAACTCTGGACTCTCTACATGTTATAACAATAGTGCATGAAACAGTAGTCCCTGTTCAAAAACCATCACCATAAAGTCATACAGGTAAATATATACAGGTAGTGCTTCAAAGTTTTTCAAACCAAGTCCAAATGCCTCTCTCATCAGCACTGAGGTTTTAGAGATGGATGACTAAAATCCATTCCTGAAATCCCTCAGATTAAACACAAAGTGACAGAGTCGAGAGGAGCACCTAGACATGCAAGGCCTGTCAATAGCAATACCTGACCAATAATCGGACAACTAACCATGCTTCCATCCACCTTAGGGAACATGAACATGGGAAAAGAGTATATGTACAGTACACACACACTCACACAACATTATTGGTTCATAAAACCTACTTGAGCCAAAAAAAACATTGGCTTACATTGTCTGCAACACCACTTCCCACATTCTTGGACGTGAGAATTTTGTGTCTTTTGTATCCTGGAGGTGGGAGGAGATGGATTTGGGTGGACTTTTTTTTGGAGTTTCAGTCTTTTGTCCCCTTGGCAGAGAGGGGTGTCAGAGGACACCTCTTTTCCCAAAAGTGTCAGACAGTCATCATCCCCCCTGCTACCTGACCCTCTCCCCCTCTCATCCACTCCACCCCGCCTGTTGACACTTCACATTCCCAGGCCCACTTCCTCCAGCTTCCAGCCGCTGGCGTTCTTCCCAAACTTGTAGACGAGCCGGCGCCCATCCACACGTTCCAGGATCTCTCTCTTGTAGTAGTACCTGAGGGGGAGGAGCAGACGTTGCATGTCAATTAGGTTTTTTTTAGCGTGGCAGTTACTACTCTCTGTGCCCCTGAAGCATTAAATAATCATGACACTTCTTTTTTTGTTTGTCTGATTTAGTTTGATTGCTATTGCATCGTTGGATTTGGGTTCTACTCTTTACCTTTTTCTTAAATCTAACTCAATGTACAGTATGAGTTAATTTAGATAGATCATATTGTCTGGATTGTAGTGTTTAAGGCTCAATCTCATTCTCTACTGCTCCTTTGATAGTCCTCCGCAGTAGCACAAGTTCCCTTTCTGTTCTACGGGTTCCCTCTGTGTTCTACAGGTTCTCCTCTCTCCTCTCTCACCTCATGGCACGGCTGAGCTTCTCGTAGGTCATGCTGCTGTTCTTCTTCTTCTGGCCCCATAGCTGGGCCACAGCCTCGGACTTGAGAAACTTGAAGACGCCATCGCGCCGGTCCTCCCACTTCATCAGGCCCTGGTTCTTCTCCGGATGGATGAGAATGTCACGGATAAACTCCCACAAATGTGTGCCTCGCGGCGCTGCATCATGAAAAGAAGGTATGTGTTATTCTCTGAAAATAACACTCAATCAAGATTAAGCTGTTTGTGTGTGTGTGTGTTTGTGTGTGTGTGTGTGTGTGTGTGCGCGCCCTTGTGTGTGTGTTTGTGTCATGAATTATGCATACGAATAAAACGGCATGTCTGATTAATAATGCAAACAATAAGTGGATAAATGTGTCTGATAAATATGTAAATGTGAATGTACAGTATTGTCTAATTCTCTCTAGCCAAAATCACCACTAATATGTTATTAACATTAGCATGATTACAGTTCAGGAGCTCTCACCATGTTTGCTCTTTTTGGTCTCCAGGTAGTGGTCACTGCCTCTGTTGATCTTTGGGGGTCTTCCTCTTCCTCTCTTCTGCACACCACGTTCCTGTTTCACAAAGCTCTCTAGAGCAAAACAACAACAACAACAACGCCATCAGTACACAGTCTTGTTTGTACACTTTCAAAGTTTATACATCTTTATTTTTTTAGTGATAATCCAAATGGGAATCAAAGTGAGGGAAAAACAGAGGCAAAACACTCACTGTTGATGGAGAATTGCTTCTCCATGTACTCTGGATCTGATTCACTTCCAGTGGATTCTGGAGAGCTGGGGTTCATTAAACTCCCTGTGATGAGAAGAGCATGTGACATTAATTATATGCAAAACACAAACAGTAAAGCAAATATAGATGTTATCCTTCAGGTCAGTGACAGAATGGGAATCCCCCTTACCCATGGGGGAACTGTGATGGCTGTCAGACATGGAAGAGCCAGACTCATAACCATCGCTCAGGGGAGTCATGTCACCACTGAATCCAGAGAAGTAATTGCAGGAATCGTAGGAATCCCTCTCTTTCTTGATGTCTGCTGAGGGTAGTTAATGAGGATCAGTTAGTAACTGTATCAGCTTAGTGGGACAGTAGAGTCAGTATCACAGGAGATAACAGCAGTTCGGTGAGGGAACTTACCACAACCTACGACCACAGTGTCCAGGAGTCCAAAGCCATCATCGTTCAGGAAGGTCGGAATCTGTGGTAAGTTGCCCAGGAAGTCTGTCAAAAGGGTGTAGGTTTCGTTTAAAGGATCTGACAGGTCACAGGGTATATCTGTAGAGAAAAGAGAACACACAGAGATACTACAGTGAATAAAGAGAAAGCACCAAACATCAAACATTTACATTTGTCACTTATCGTGTTTCCCATTCTCAGTGATTGGGACACAATGGGAGTCAACAGAATTACACCAATAAAACCACAGAAGGCTATTGCTGTTTTTTACCATTTATCGCTAACGGCACACACCAGCTCAGATTGATATGGTACCAGACTCGTGACAACTGGCTTACCATGCTTGAGCCTGAGGCGCTCCAGATTCTGGTACAGCCTCTCTCCCAGGTCGCCATACATGTTGAGAAACGCCTCACGGGACAGCTGGCAAAGACTGACACCATCTATGTAGCAGTAGTCCATGTTGAGCAGGCTGGCGTCGTACTTGCTGTCTTCCACGTGGTACTCGATCCAGTCCAGGACGTTCTTCTTGGTCCAGTAAACAGGGTTCACCTGCTGCCAAGGACCTGTGAGGGCAAATCAGTTTGAATGCAACTTAAAGTCAGGGTTGATTTTTTGTGCACATTCATGTTTTGGTTATTGAGTGTGTGTGTATGTGTGTGTGTGTATATAAGTGTTATTTCATGGAACTTGTCATTCTAGTTAGACTGTAATCTAAGGAGCGATGCATACAAAAATAAAATGCCTTGGTGAAAAAAATAGTCAAGGTCAGCCCAGGCAACCTAAAAATGACTCTCAAGGCAGTGACACCTCCATCCTCCCAGCAATAGCACAGACTGGCCTTGCGTTCACCCATTAACCCATCAGCGTCTACGCTTGGAAGCCCAGGGTAGCATAAAGTAGGAGTCTGCCTCAGGCTTATCTGTGCCTGTTTGGCTGCCTGGCCAGGTGACGCCACTGCAGCGAGTCACACCGCAGCTTTATCACCAGGGAGAAGTTAAATAAAGTTTGGGTCGCTCACAGGATGAAAGGGACACATTCATCTCGGACGCCACCAGGCCCAGTTAAACATTTTCTGAGAGTTAATGATTCAAGAAATTAGGTCATTGCAAAGTTCAGACCATCATGATTTTTTTCTCTCTCTCTCTTGTTTGCTCATTTGTCTTTTCATCCCTTAAGTGCACCAATCGAAACTTCTGAGGACTCAACAAACAATGACAAACCATGTCGAACAAACTTGTCAAACTGAACAGTTGAACAGTTTTTTTTTTTCTTCTGCTCTTTATGGACGCAACCCAACAGGCTGGTCCTAAGTGCTAAGATCAAGTGCAGGCTTGGTGCTGTGGAGCTTGACGAGGTTAATTGCCCTTACCCAGCATGTGTCCACATGACAGGTCCGTGAGCTGGGCTGTCTTGTTGATGCCAGAGGCAGGGAAGGTCACTGTGTGCAGCATGGGAGGCAGGGGAAGCAGCTCGGTGGGGTACACCGCGCCGTTTGCGTTGTTCAGGATCCGACTGAGCTCACTGGAGGTTGCCATGGTGAGGCTGAAGAGGTTCCCATGTAAAAAGTTATTTATAGGGAAAAACAGCACCATTTCCAAATGGCTTTGAGCTATGCAAATCTCTATTCTAGTTTTGCACATTTCATTTCTGGCTGCATTCTACTTTATTTGTAAAGCAGTGGTTACATCGTTATTCAGTCCATTACATTATACACATTTGGCATGTGATGAAGATCAAGTATCATCTAGTGTGATTCTACATTATACTATGAAAGGAAGACTTGCCAGTGAAGGGATGCTAGCTAATATTGGTCCCTTTCTAAGAGGACTCACCTGGTTTAGAATCAGGAGAAAATAAAGTCCAGGTTCTTCAACAGGATCAGGCAATGTGCCACTGAATTGTAATCCACAATTGTAGGAGGAGTGTTCTTATGTCCGCATAAATGTACAGCTCCGGAATGGCTCTCTTCTCTCCACTGACTCTTTCTCTTTCTCAAACAGTTTACCTCTGTGTGTGTCTAGTACACCTGTTGCCACTTTTACCTGTTGAGACATTTATACCTGCAAGGCGGGCCCAGGTGAGCACAGGGAGGGGGATTTCCACACACTCCAGAGTCATACACGCACACACACACACACACACACAACCCTCCCCTCCTCCCTATCACAAACACACCCCTCCCCTACTTGCTTTCCTGAGAATACAGTCAAACAAAACAAGCCCGCGCCTTCACACCTCCATACTGCAGTTTTTCCATGATGAAACGAGAGGGCTCCTAGTGTTGGGTCGTATATATATATACATATGTATGTACAGTGCAACCGGAAAGTATTCAGACCCTTTCAAGTTTTCCACATTTTGTTATGTTTCAGGCTCATCTTAAAATGGATATATATATATACACACACACACACACACACACACACACACACACACACACACACACACACACACACACACACACACACACACACAGAGGCACGTATACACACAAACACGTTCTGTTGGTTCCACACAAATAAGCTCATTTGTGCCAATATTTACTGTTGACCCAAGGCCTCCAGCTTAGCTTGAGTTTTGTGAGTTTATCGCAGGTTTCAATTGGTGGCCTCTCACCACTCCGGCCACAGCGTCGCTCCCCTTATGCAATCAGCGTCGGCTCTTATCAGTGCCTGTCACACACTCAGTGAAGCTGGCAAGCCCTGAGGCTTTCATCCAGATTTTCACTGCTCAGTCTTCCATGTGTTCATATTTAGGTTGCTTGGTTTTTGGCTTTCACAGGAAGCTCACTGGATGTTTTTCATTTGTACACATTTAACACATTGCATTTTTTATATTGTGATTTTGAAGGCACCCAAAGCACTTTATAGTGAAGGGGGAACCTCACTAACCACCCCCAATGTGTAGCACCCACCTGGGTGACGCACGGCAGCCACTGTAAAATTAATATCAGTGCAATATTTTTGGCTATACAGCACTGCATATACTTCGACTTTGCCATGTGTTTCATGTGAGTCCTTTCCACTATCCATTCTCAATCTTTGCAAGTCAAGAAGAATAAAGACTTCATTCATGCATGCATTTATTATTCAAAGAATGGGAGAATAATCTATAGATAATGATATGACTAATACCATAGTAACATACTGGTGTCATAAACATGGGAAATTGTTACATTGAGTTTTGTTTTAGCAATCACTCACAAAGTCAATTTGGCTCACTACTGGCCTCTTGTGGTTGTTTTAATTACAAATTCATTATTTCTATGACCCCTCCATGGCATTGACAGGTGATGATGTACAATGATGTACATGCATTTATGCTTATCCACATAAGAGGGGCTATTTATAAAAGTTATGGCCAATTACTTACTTACTTAATAATGAATTGTTTATATACTGAATTACCAGTTTGACCTTATTTAAAAACTCTGAACTGGGCTGGATGAATAATCCATACTAAATGGTGATACAATGGCACATTTTTGTTAACTGAGACAGAGGAATCCCAGAGCCATCCCTCTTTCACACACACACACACACACACACACACACACACACACACACACACACACACACACACAGGCTCAGCGGTGAACTGTCAGGTCAGACAATGACCAAGTGTGTGACAACACCGAAACCTGTTCTCTAATTTCCCCACATTTCACAATTCTACTGGCTGGCCGCCCTCTTGCATTGCGTGGTAATCCTACCATTTTCAGTCAGTCATGGAAAGGTAAATTAAACATGGAATGCTGTCATACAGGTTCCTGACACACGCTTTCTCTCTCACTCTCATACCCTGAGGACCTGGCTTATTCCTGCTAAAGACACTATCTTTGGCATTGGTTTGCTGCCACTCATTGTTATATAGTCTAAACAATACTGACGACAACTAAAGACATAATCAACAGCTGTTACTCAACTTGTCTTGTGCTGGATAGCCAAAAGCCATTGACTGACAACGTTATGTTTTTTTAAACAACTGTTGACTGATTCAGAATGCGTCTTTGAAAACAACTGCACAATTGACATTGTCATGGCCAAACTAGCCATGTCATTAAAATCATTAGTCCTTCAAAAAAAAAGGCCTAATGGCGTCACAGATGCTTAGTTTACGGACTCCTAGTTTACTGATATCCTTCCTAAACCTTTTGATCATTTAAAATTGAAAGTTTTTAATATGTTAAAGAAAAGGGCTAAACATGTAGCCACAGGGCCCAACAGGCCTAAAGATACCCATCCCTGAACTTCCTTGCTGATTTCATGCTTTTCACAAATCATTAAGACAATATTGTGTTTAATCTCAATTAATGAATCACAGCGAGGAATGGCAGAGAGCAAGGCTGGAGGTTGGAAACGCTCAGCTAATGAAAACAAGGCCAAGTGGCAGGCGACAGGCACCCTTCATGGGTAATTGACCCGAATGTGGGCTCAGGCGAGCCTGTTACACATTTATGAGGGCTCGGGAGTAAATCTGTAGCGAAGGAATTCCCCCTTGCTGTCACAGGGGTGGGGGTGTGTGGGCAAGAGGCAGAGAGAGAGAAGTAAGAGAATTTAAAAACAGAGAATGACCTCTTCCCAAGCTGAATATATACCCCCCCCCCCAAAAAAAAAAAAAAAAAATACCCCTGACGTCTGGTTAAAGATAAAATCAGACAGTGGTGTCACACTTCACACCAGATTCTGTAACACAAAGGGTTTCTCTTGTGGAGGTAGAAAATTACCCTGTCAAAACAATGTTTTTCAACTCCTCTGTGTCACCTATTCAAGTCGTTGCATCAGTGCACATTGTTACTGAAACAATAGCATTTTCACTCAAGGACTGTTTTCAAATGTCTGACTAAACAGCTCATCAGTTTAATCATTGGACAACAGATTTTTCTACCAAACGAAAACAAACCAAGCTGGCGCCTTACGACTAAGGTCACTCATCAAAATCAATTCTGAAAATGAGAATTCAGGATAATATTCAGGATTCATGTATAAAGCATTTCCAGGCCTAAGATACCTAAAACAAACAACTGTGAGTTTGGTGATCCAGAAAAAGATGTACATGAGCAACAGGATAGGTGGCTTAATTCATGCAGCATGAAATGTGACAGTATCTGTGTTGTATTCTGTTGTGCATCTACGTTTGAAAGTCTTTAAATTAGGAAAAGACACACACACCCACACACACACACACACACACACACACACACACACACACACACACACACAATCCAATGATCTTCACCAGTCCCACGGTTTAATTGTTTTTCCTCACAAACTTAAACGTATGCTGCCTCTATGTGGAGAAGAGTTGTTGTTACAAGTCTGATATGACAAGTCTTATCCAAAACACATGCACCTCTGCGTGTCCATTATCTAGCTTTATTTCCCTACTTTGTGGTTATTTACAAAAACACCCCATAAAAAAAAAAAAACTTAAAAGAATGGTTAGACAGGTGCAGATAGTTATGCAGTCAGATCATTGATTTAGTGTTCCACAGATGCAATGTGGAGGAGCATGGTATTGCTTGTGCCACTACAGAATCAAATTGTGTAGGGCAAGACTTCAACACAGCATACATCTGTACACAAAGTCACAGGGTTGGGTATGTATTGAGAATGTGGAGAGTTTGAGGCACTCTCTAGCCCTGTACATATTCCAACAGGGCATCTAAGATTTAACCCATCGAAGCCCATCAAAGGGTACTAAAATGTAAAGTAATAAAATATTTAGCATAAGAGTCAAGACATACTTTCCCCTGACTTTTCCTGACAAAAATAAAACTGAATTTCCATGACTTACTATATAATAAATGGCACAATATACCGACTAATGATTTTAGAGCAGCCGCATAGTGTTCAAGAATCTTTTACTACTTTAGAGCGGGAGATGAATAAATGGGCATTTAACAAACAAAGTTGGGCTACTCAAGCAAGCAGTTTAAACTGCTACAACAAAATTCCCTGATATTCCATGACTTTGCCCCCCAAATGATAGAATTCCCTGACTTCCCATGTCTGGAATAGACTTTCCAAAATTCCATGATATTCCAGAAATCCATGACCTGTGTGAACCCTGATCGGAGTAGATCCACTGATTACTTTTTGTTGTTGTTGATTTTAGAGAAAAACACAGGAAAAAACATTTGGATCATGAGGATCATGTTGTCCAGACATACATCTTCTGTTTAAATAATTATTGGACTTACTGAGATCCATTACAGAGCCCAGACATCATGGATGCTTCATTAGAGCTTAATCTAATAAGATAAAAGTGGGTCTGCCAGAATAGGCCCTCAAACCACTCCAAGGGGGTCAGTCCAGAGGATCAGCTATCTCACAGCTCTCCTGCCTCAGCCCTGAGGTCTTTTAATAGTGCAAAGCAACAGCTGTCTTTCTGTCCACTGACACCCTCCTGACACACACACACACACACACACACACACACACACTCTAACCTCTCCTGCAGTGCTCCTTCAGTCCAACCTTCTCAATCTCACAGATGCACACACACACACGTGCATACCCATGCTAACACACACACACACACACACACACACACACACACACACACACAAACTCACACACACACACACACACACACACAAACACACACACATATAAATTCCCCGTCCACCCGTCAGCCGTAAGCTAGTCATGGCAGACAAGAAGAGTGCGCCCGTGGTCAGGAGGAAGGAGAGGTTGGTGGACAAGAAGAAGGAGGCGCAGGTGGCAGTAAAGGAGAAGGCCAAGGAGGACAAGGCCAAGGAGGACAAGGCCAAGGAGGACAAAGCCAAGGAGAAGAAGCCCGCGGAGGTGGTGGCGAATGGGGAGGCCGCCGTCAACGGGACCAACGGGGTAGTAGCTGACGGGGAAGCCGCGGAGAATGGAGAAGGCAAAGTGGAGCCCATTGAGCTGCCACCCTTCGAAATAACGTCGGGGTGAGTGACACAAAACGCTCCTACAGTAAAATACAAAGCCCTATGTTTGTGTTGAGATTGTATATTTTTGTTGAGTATATTGGAGGTGCTGTAAATGCACCGGCTGTCTAAACATACATAATCAATTATTTTCCTATTATTGGCATTTTTAAGATCTTTCACAGGCAACTACAGTTAGTTTGGGAAGCTCTGTGCCCTATGGTATACATTATCATAGGCCTTTTGTGTGATTTATCAGTTACTTTTCAGTTCAATTTATCACTTGATTTGTCAGATAAAAAGGACAATGGTGCTGTAGCTGATTCAATAATGGGTAATTTTGTTGGATATATAATGGTCATTAAAGCAATTATAAAGCTGCTATCCATCTTTTTAAATGTATAAGTTATGAAGTGTTTTATTATACTTGTTTTATGCATGTGGTTGAAAGTCAAGTCAAATCTGTTAGGGTTAGATACAAGCAACACACAAGAACCCCTCATAGCTCTACTCCCAAACTACGATCTGATCTGACTTAAATGATCAGAGATCACAATTCACATTTTAACTAAATTCACCCAAAACATATAATATGACTTTCAAATTGTATGCTAAAAATACATACTGGAGAGTAATTTGACTTATTTTTGTGTCCTGGCAAGAGCTATTTCATGCTAATCCTGTGCCAACACTGAAAAAAACAGGGGAACTCCTGAGACACTGGAGACAAGATGGTGCACCCGAGAGAGGCACAGTGCCATTAGTTACAAGCTCACACAGCAGCAAACTTTTGCATTCTTCGGTATCTATCCATACAATGGAAATGTTTTCATTCAAAAACTCAAATGATGAAATTTTTTATCAAGGAGCTCTTTGAACTTATTAAAAGTTCTATGGGTTTCTGAAGTCTCCTGTGTCACCAACACCAACCCTCAGTAGAAACTTCAGGGAGGTCCATTAAACCTCTCAACACCTTAAAATGTTTTCCTGTCTGACAATTTGCAGGCATACGGATAGATATAGTATTTATAGATATAGTATTTTTGACAGGTCTGCTGACTGTCTGTCTGACCTTGAAAGGTCTGTTGAAGCCTCTCAAGCACTTGGTTGGACCAAAGAAAATAACAAAGTTCTATATCTTCTATTCCACAATGGAATGTACATCCGCCCCAGCAGGACAACGTTTCTGTAACGCAGTAATGGGATTGCATGGATCAATATTCATTCAGAGATGCATTATTCCGGGCATCCTCTTGGCTTGTCAACAGGAGCTTTTGTCTCTATATTACAGTGGGTCAAAGGTATTATGAAAACGAGGAGCTGGCTGAGGATCCAGCATACCTAAAGGTACACAGCTGTGGTGTTAATAGGGACAGACACTATAGTAGCCCCGAACGGCCCTGCGTCAGCGGCCAGGGATTCGGGGTTATGAAGCCGGCAGTGATAATAGCAGGTTGGTGCAGAGTTAAATGGGACTCAACTCCCACAGGGCAGAGGGCCAAAATTAGCACCGGCTTGCCTTGGCGAGCTACTCTATCTGCTCGGCATGTGAAGCAGTTCCATATCTAAAAGCCCTAACGGCAGCACTGGATGTGGCCCAAAAGGGCACTAAAGCTGCTTGGAGGCTTGGGGATGGAGGGGGGGGGGGGGGGGGGGCAATATGGGGCACGAAGGGAGTTGCTGCAGTGCCGGAGGATGGGTTGGGCGTCATGTTCGTGTCACGCTAAATGTGACGAGTGAGGAGCTGCACCTGTTAACCTAGTTCCCCTTTCCTGATGTAGGACATTTGGCGAAGGTTATTGAATGAAATGTCAACAATGAAACATATAGGCTGTATACTTCACATCAGATAATAAATGTCATCAGTTCAGACGCAGAACAATGTATATGTGCTGTGTTAAACATTTTAACTGCTTTTTGAGTTCAGAGTCCAGAGTTATTCAGAGAGCAAGCCACGGGTTAAAGGCTCTTGTGCTATCAGGTCACAGTGGTATGTACAACACTTAGGCCAAAGTCAGACGGACTGCAATGCTTTAACATATGTTACTGACCTAGTAACCTGGGGACTGCACAGTCATGGTGGATATGGGTGGGTAGACATAAGTCTTAGTCTAAGACAAAAAACAAAGGCTGTATGATTACACTGAATTGTTGTAGAGCTTTTGATTACAGTTGTACCTTCACATGGATCATGGGTAGACTGTTAGATCAGTCTGGTTAGAAGCATCACTCATCATTTGAGACTAAAGTTTTTGTCAAGTGAATAAATCACAAAATAAAAGTCTTTGCTATCTCAGACAGTGAAGCCATACAAGCATTAAAGGGATATTCCACTCATTTTCCACCTCCCCTCGAGTTAAACAATTGATTTTTTACCTTTCTCCAGTTCATCCAGCCGTTCTGTGAGTCTGGCGATACCACTTTTAGCTCCAGTCTAGCATAGGTCATTGAATAGGATTAGACCATTAGCATCTCGCCTGCTAGCATTACACTTAAAAGTGACTAAGACTTCCAGTAATTTTCCTAAAACTTGTCTCTTTTTGTAAACTTGTCTGATTTGACATGGAACTATACTCTCATGCTGGAAGTTACAGCCTACGGGACTATTTGCAGGTGCTGTGAATTACTGGAAGTAATTTTGTTTTACTCGAAAAAATTGTTTAACTCGAGGGGAGGTGGAAAATGAGTGTGATTCCCCAAATGGTGGAATATCCCTTTAAATAGACAACCCCTGTCAACCCCAATCTTATATAGTACTGCATTACATGTTCACACTTTTCCCTCCTTTCTCCAGCGACCGGATGGACCCTTTCTTCTTCAAGTTCCAGTTTAAGAATGTGGAGTACTCCTCGGGCCGCAACAAGACCTTCCTCTGCTACCTGATGGACCCTGGCAATGACGGGCTGCTCATGCGAGGCTACCTGGAGGACGAGCACGCCTCTGACCACGTGGAGGAGGCCTTCTTCAAGCAGGTGCTACCCTACTACAACCCCAAGACAAAGTACACCGTCACCTGGTACATGTCGTCTAGCCCGTGCGCGGCCTGCGCCGTCAAGCTGGTGGAGATCCTGAAGGCGCGGCCCACGGTTCGCCTCACCATTTTCTCTGCCCGCCTCTTTATGTGGGAGGAGCCAGAGATCCAGGAGGGGCTGAAGGCGCTGACGGCGGCAGGCTGCAAGCTGCGCATCATGAAGCCGCTGGACTTCACGTACAGCTGGGACACGTTCGTGGACAACGACTGTGACACCTTCACGCTGTGGGAGGACTGCCAGGAGAACTACGAGTACTACCAGGACAAGCTGGCTGACATCCTGCAGTGACAGTGAGTGTGACAGTGAGTGTGACCGGGAGCGACGCGCCACAATCCGCTCTTGGCTCTGCCGCCCTCCCACCATCACCACCATCCCCTCACCCACAGACACCCACCGTTGCCCTATCACCACTGCCAAGAGGGGGCACTGTGTTCTAAGGGGGTGCTTACACAGAACACAGTGGCATAGTCAGTCTATGGGAATCACCAGGTACATTTGGTGATATATACCAGTATATTTTCAGATCTACAGTGATGTGAAAATTTTGTTGTCTGTGTTTCTGCCCACACTAGGCACCAGAACAGAAAGAGTCAGCCGGTTTTAAGGGTAACAGCTAATGCTGACATATAATATAACACATGCTGCAGTGTCAAACTGTGGTCAGGCAGTTCATGAGCCATCTGTTTTTTAAGGCAACGTGTGGTAACCCAGTTGTAGTGTGTCCTAGTATGCCCCATATGCAGTGTCTGGGGCAGTGAGAACTGGCAGAGGTGTGTTGCCTTCAAGTATAGATACAGTATAAACAAGTCAGGATTGCTTCGCGGTGCAACAGGATTATATTACACAAACTCACTTCTTTGGCAAAAACATCAACTGAAGTTTCCAGCCATGAAGTTTCCATACACCAGATAGTGGAGGTTATAACTCTATGCTATTTATACTCTAAACTCTTACTGCCTTCCTTTTGGAAGTGGTTACATTTACGAATGCTGGAGTAAATAAGGGGTAACTGTTGTTGTTGTGGCCTTTGTTGTTGTTGCTGTGGTGAATTTCAAGTAATCAACTGCCCAGTAACAGAGGAGCTTTTTAAGGAAAAGGCCTAAAAAGGGCTGGGGGAAGTGTAAGTGGTGTCTATTTGCCTGACAGCACCAACATTGGTCCTATTTTAGTGTGTCAGAATACCTAATACGCATGATGGCTCGGCACATCCAATGGTTGTTTAAACCTCCACTGTAGTGTCAAATACTAACACAAGATAAAATATATATTCATTTTGTATTTTGTATCAGTTGATACTCTTAAGGACATTTTGACTTGACATTTGTTTATAATGTATTTGCTTTGCATTTCATCAATTTCTCTCTTGTTCTTTGTCAGGACCCTGGAGATCAGTTTGAAAGGATCATGAGAAAACACCTGTCAATTCCCTTACAACAACTGCAGACCTGTAATGCACATCTTAATGTGTGTGTGTGTGTGTGTGTGTGTGTGTGTGTGTGTGTGTGTGTGTGTGTGTGTGTGTGTGTGTGTGTGTGTGTGTGTGTGTGTGTGTGTGTGTGTGTATGTGTGTGTGTGTTTGTGTGTTTGTATGTTTCCAAGAGTGTGTGAGTGAGTGGATCTGTTTGCTGTGCACCAATTTGTGATATTAAACTGACAATATTTGTTTTGAACTGACATGTTGAGGAGGACTACTGAATCTCAGTGGAACTTGCACAAGATATTTTTTATGAAATCTTAACAATGATGTACATGCCAGAGTTCATACATTACATTGATAATGATAACTGTTCAGTTATTCTGCAGCATGAACTTGCTATCGGGCCTTTTACAAAGTCTATTGTGTATGCCCATCAGTCACTATACTTTGAAATAATAATACGAGAAATCATTCTATTGAATATACTGGACTGAAATCATTCGTAATGTGCAATATCTGCACTATTATTTTAGGGATGAGAAAATACAATATTATTATTATTAAGATAAAATTACTTTATGATCATATGCTAATCAAAGGAATATTATCGACCACCTTTCACCATTGAGAAGAGAAAGTGTTTTGATTGATGATTTATTGAAGTCAGATGATTTTTTTTATTTTGTTATGTTTTTTAAACGTACCTCTAGAATCATGTATGATCCAACTCACAATTTTTTAAGAATTAAAAACTTTTAACACTCAATTTTTGTATTGTACAGTATCTTAATGCACAACTTGTTTTATGAGAAGTTTGCTTTCCACAGAGAACAGACAGGTTTACCTCCATAAATAACAGTCACAAATATAAACCAAAAACTTTTATTAAACTGCATACTAGTATCATCTGACAACCCTTCAGTATTCAGTCTTCACCTTTCAGCCATGCCACTTTTTCTGCATAACTACATAGGAAGCTGCAGAGCAAACTACATTGGGACCTGCACATTTCCTATATATCTGGGGTTTCTAGAACACACTTTCCCTTTCCACAATGATCCTGAGTCGGATACAATCCAGAATTTCTGTGATATTCTTTCAGATGTCCCCTCGACTAGTCCACAATATCATCTGTTTGCTATTTACAACAGTAGCAGCGCTGGTGACATATGAATAGACTGAACAATGAGGTCTGCAGAAGACACACACACATGGGAATACACACTAGCTAAGTTCTGTCTACACATCTCCTGTTCAGTGAAACAAGAGGCCATTCGGGAGCACACTGATTGCATTGGCACAAAGTTTAGAAACCATGAACATATATATAAGTAAAAGCTATTTTTCTGGACCTGGCAGTACTGCCGTAATGTGGGGTCTGAAGATGTCACTGAACGTTGACTCCATCACCCCCTTGTGTCTATTGCTGTCCCTGCTAGCCTGAGCAATGAGCTGGTGTGGACGGTTAGAGCAGCACCTGGAAGGGTCGTTGTTGTCGTTGTCAACAACATCACGAGCTTGAGCTGTGTGGAGCCCTTCGATAGCGCTTGAGAGCCAAATGAGCCTCTTCAGACTCTGAATGGTGCGACCACGGTCATGCAACAGCTGATGCTCTGTCACTGACCTCCTAGAGAAAGAGAATGAATAACACATCCAATTTGTTATATGCCGCCTGGCCAGGAGTGCCTGGGGGAATGTAATATTTCTAATTTGTTGAGTCACACAACATTGTTATGTGGCTAATGCCACGAAACTTAATGTGAAATGGTCAAATACTGATTTTTTGATCTGTCTATTAAGAGTCTGCCAAGGTGAAAACTGACCCTCACTTAACATTCCCATTTTCACCACAAGCAATTAATAAAATAGCCTACCTATCAACTTCCTTAGTACTTTGGAAGAATATTTATTAGGTTTTGTGGCTAACCTCTCAATAAAAATATGTTTGGTTTATTGTAAATGTTTTATAAAGTATCTAAAATAAAAAAAATGTACTTGTGATTGATTACCCCAATGATGGTGTTTAGATGACATTCTCCAAAACTAGGTTTAACTTAGTTAACCAAATGCAAACACAGCATATATTGTACATACTTAGGAAGATTTATATTAGCAATCCTAAACAAGACACTGGAACATGTGAGTGAAATACAGTATAATTGTATCAACACATAAACGCTATTTTTGAATGAATTGAATTATACTGAACAAAAATATATAAATGTAACACACAAATCTGTGAACAAATTTGGATATAATCAAACCACCTGACAGCTGTGACATATCAAAAGACACTGATTGAAAAAGCATGGTAATTACACAGGTTTATTGCAATGGGCATGCTAACTGCAGGAATGCCCAGAGAACTGAAAGTAAAAAGTGAAGTGCTCACAAATGCAGATTTTACCAAGTTTGTGAACAAATACTCCCTTTGTGAGCATAGAAAACATTTTGGTTCACTTCAACTCATAGAAAATGGGAGTGAAAATTAAGCGTTTATTTTTGTTCAGTATAGATACAAAGTTATACGATATGTTTGTCATGCACTCACCGTCGGTCATCCTGGCCATGAACAGCTGTTAAAACCACAAGGACCAGAATAGCCACAAATTGTGACTGGGATGCAAGCATTGTCTGGACACACAAAAAACGCAGTTATACTTTTACATATGTATTATATTCTTCTGAGATACAGAACATTACCCTTACTAATATCATAGCAACTCAAATACAGTTTTTAGAGTAAAACTTCACAGTGCTCCTTTTTCCTAATAGAATCAGTCTCATTACTTCTTCCATTCTTAACTGTCACAATATCCTACACCAAGATTTTATTTTCACAAATTAGCAACAATACTTAAAATCAAAGGCTTTTTGCAAATTTAAATCAAAGGCACAAACCTGTTCCTGGCTGATGACAAGCGTACAGGTTGCGTAGATATCCGTGGTCCCCTGAGAAACTCGTCTGGCCATGGGTTGTGTGTGCGGACCCATGGCTTTTATATGCAGAGCAGAATAATCCATACACAGAGTCCGCTACCCAACATTCTACCAGTGCTTGAAAGAGTGCGTCATTCTTACATCCTCAGACACTCCCACAGAAAACAGGTAGAAATCCATTCATCTCCTATTTCAAAAGGTGAACCGAAAACTAATTTCAGATACTTCTGTACCTGGCTTTTGGTATTATTTTCTGATTGTCAATGAAAGCAAAATGAGTCACTGCTATAATCATATTATTGGTTAATCTGGTTGATAGTGCTGTGTTTTGCATTCCAGTGTGTTTTCTATATCCTCTCATTGAAATGTAAATGTGTGACAATATAATGACTTCAAAGGCATTTTCAGGTTTATTGGTTTACATTTTTGTGGCTATCATTCTCTCTTTACTTTAACTTTATGCGTCACCATGTACTGACTCATTAATTTATTTACTGACATAGGCTGTTTATATTTATGAGAAATGACGCATACACACAAAGTATTTCTTAACAATTTGGAGAAGCAGTCAAAGAAAGAAGCTTTGCAGTCATTTTATGCTCAATTCACTTGATTAGCCAACAGTGAAGGCATTACAATTTTCCACTAGTTGGCCAATCAGCGGTCAAAACATAATTGAGCTTTAAAATCCTCTTATGTTTCATGCTTGTTAAAATTCCTTTATCATGGAATTGATAGAGACCTGACCCTGTGTGCTGTCACATCTGTCGTATAACACAATCACACCACATAAATGCATAGCCATAGAACAGAAACCATCACCTTGACGACCCGTGATTGTGTTGGTTTCTCCTTGAGAGAAATGCCTGGTAGAGGAAAGAGAAAGAGAGAGAGAGTTAGGCCAATCCAAAGTACTGAAAATTCTTGCCTCCCCAAAAGCTTTTGGCTAGCAACTGCCATTTTCAGAAAAAGCCATTTAGCTATAAATGTAACTTAAACTTGCTTAAATGGCCTGTCTAAAATATAGGCCTAAAATATAGGCCTAAAACCATGTTACTTTGATCCCATATGGTTATTTTTTCAAATTCAAAGAATTATTTCTCTTTTTTATCAAAGAATTGTATCCGAGACAATCAAGTGCTTCAGGAGCAATGAGAGGAGTGTAATTTCTTCGGCTGTTGAGCAAGATGTTGGTATCAACAACCTGAGCTTGAGATATGCCAATTTATAACAATGGTCGCTTTGGACAAAAGCGTCTGCCAAATCCCATAACCATAACCATGCCATAATCAGAGATGGTTCATCAACTGCTCTAAGAATCTTTAGTCCATAATGTCAAAATGTTAGACTGCATATCCGAGGTAGCTTGACATCAAAAGTTGTCAAAGTCCAATAAGAAGTAAACTCCATGGTTGGGAAAATGAAGGTAAATATTCGGAGCTGGCTGACGCATCAGTAAGCCTAGATCACATGATAGGCCTGTGAGGATAAAGGGAAACTCATACATCCACAAGTTAGGGAAAGAGGGTGAGGTAGGAGGCAAGGCTGAAGATGAGTCATTAACTACAGTACACAAAATTCAGTGTCTGGAGAATGGTTTCAGGAAGTGTTCATCTGCGGAAACATTAACAGGACATGTTAGGATTCGACCTGTTAATGCCTAGATAAACTGCAGAGAAAAATACAAGTAGAAGAAGAGCTGCAAGAAGAGTTGGTCAGGGTTTTACCTGCAGTAGGCTACTGGGTTGTCTTTTTTCCGATTCTAGAGCAGGCCAAACTTTTCCAACACAGGCCCCCCCAAACCGTTCTCTAGTGCATGAAGGCCCCCCTGACCCCATTTGTGCCGCCCCCACCATATCTAGGTGGTTTGATATATATATATGTATAGCACCTACTACCACTACTACTATACGGCATGGTGGTGCACTGATTCCTCCTCCGTTTCCCCCACAATTCTGCTATCTCAATTCTACTCTTCCTCCACAATTTGACAATCTCAATGCCCAAATATCCAGTATCCCCATCATTATTATTGCCATCCTTCTGTAGGCTACAAGAGATGTCAAATTATACATTTCAGTTTTTTCGCCAAGCTGAAGAGAGGTGTCTGTCATTGTTTGTGAAAATATAGGCTGATTCATTCCCCTTGCATTTTGCTGCGAGGTACATGGCATGGCACGTTTTGTGAGTGGCACGTTCTCATTTTGCGAGTGAGCTGTCGTACCCCCTCTGCGATGTGTTCGGGCAAATGGAAAAGCTTCTAGCTGCGATCTACATTGTCCTAATGGTCGCAGTGAGATTTTGCCTAAATGCAGCAGGGGTCTCACGAACATTGCGCTACGTCTAGTCTCTGCACTGGCTTCCAGTAAGTCACAGGATTTACTTTAAAGCTCTATGCTTGTTTATAAATCACTAAATGGAACAGTATTTAACCCTCATAGGGTGTTCGTTTTTTTGTTACACAGGAGGTGCTGCTGGGTCTGGTGGACCCATTGCATTTTAGGCCTTTTAATTCAACATAATCAAACTTTTTTTTTAAAAAATACTCACTAGATGGTTACTTCATCCCAATTGCAAGTAATATAAACAACACATATGTTAAATGGGTTGCCTTTACCTTTGTTAAATCACAATTATGAATAGAATTGCCACTCATTTTTGTTTATTTTTGTATTAAAATGTAACAAAATAAGGAAATGCATCATAAAACAGGCATAACTGGAAAATAATGAACAATTGTACAAATGAAGCAAGTTTTATTTATTTGAATTTCATCAGAAATGGAACATACTCAATAACATCTGTCTGAACAACACATTGAAGCCATTGAACACGGCAATTTTATACCAGACTATACCACATGAGGGGCAGAGTCTAATATGTATTTTTGATAGGGGATGCCATAAAAGGGAAAAAAAAGAATTGATGTCTTGTGCATGAGTGACTGCCAAGTGTGTAGGTCCTGGTAGCATCCGAATCACATTGGCAGCCATGCAGTGGGGTTCATTTCTTGATCATTTCAATTCTACCATTTTTTGACATCCATATGTTGTCCTTTGCAAGCTGCTGACGGTCTAGTCCAATGTCCGGCTGCTCAATGGCTGGTTCTATGGCTGGCTGCTCAACGGCTGGTCCTGCGGCTTGCTGCTCATCGGCTGGTCCTGGGGCTGGCTGCTGGTGGGCTGGTCGTGAGGTTTGTTTGCGTTTCGGAGCTGGCTGACAACCTGGTCCTATGGCTTGCTGCTTATTTGACCGGTCCTGGCCTGGCTGCTGGCAGGCTGGTCCTGAGGTTCTCTTGCGTTTCGATGTAGGCTGATGGAGTAGTCCTACAGCTAGCTGCTCACAGGTTGGTCCTGGGGCTGGCTGCTTGCAGGCTGGTCCTGGCTGCTCACGGGATGGTCCTGGGGCTAGCTGGTCACGGGATGGTCCTGGGGCTGGCTGCTTGCGGGCTGGTCCCGGCTGCTCACGGGATGGTCCTGGGGTTTGCTGCTTGCGGGCTGGTCCTGGCTGATCACGGGATTGTCCTGGGGCTAGCTGCTTGCGGGCTGGTCCCGGCTGCTCACAGGCTGATCCTGGCTGCTTGCAGCTGGTCCTGGCTGCTCATGGGATGGTCCTGGGGCTGGCTGCTTGCGGGCTGGTCCCGGCTGCTCACAGGCTGGTCCTGGCTGCTTGCGGCTGGTCCTGGCTGCTCATGGGATGGTCCTGGGGCTGGCTGCTCGCAGGCTTGTCCTGGCTGCTGAGGGGCTAGTCCTGAGGCTCTTATACGTTTCGGAGCTGGCTGATGCTTATCCTCCTCTTCAAACTCAGTGTCGGACTCTGAATTTTCAGAAATGTTATCCTCATTTCTTTGAAACTATTTCACCAACAAAACCCACACACACACACAGGACCTGATTTCCACACTTTAACTAGTTCCGGGTCCAGTGGACCCGAACATCCTGTGTGTAATATAAATGTGAAGGGGGGGTATGCAGGGGGGGTTCATTGAAAATGTTTTCTGATTTATGTTCCTCATAGAAAATGAGCCAAGGCCAATGAATCTTAGTTTAAAAAAATAATTATTTGTATCATTTTTATTAAGCTAAAAAGTAAAAACGGGTCCCACAGACCCGAACACCTTATAAGGGTTAATTCTCTATCAGGCGTGCTTCCGGCCTACACGACCTCTCAGGTCCCAGGAGAAAATATCCAAAGTTAGCTCGGGAACCAACTTACGGATGACATCAAAGATGGCCCTAACGCCAGTTTTATATCTAGACTGAAGACCAAGCGTTCTCAGATGGCTTCTGCTAATTGATCAAATGCACTTCCTAATAATCAGAGGGCTCACTATTCCTATGGCTAAATTTAGTGCAACCACCTAACTGGAGATGTGACGAAGCAAGCTTTGGCTGTGTTCCAGCAATCGAAAGTCAGGTACTCTGCCTTTTATGTTATTTTTATTATTCTATTCTATATAGACCTACTTTATTTATGTTTTGCATGTTTTGAACTATTGCCATTTTAAGCTTTTATTAACTATTATTCTTTGCTTTTGTTTATGTAAAGCACATTGAATTATTCATGTATGAAATGGACTATGTAGCCTAAATTCACTTGCCAGGCTTTTATGATAAGGGTATGAGCATATTTTGCTCCACTAGGTGGCGGAACACGCTTTGCAAGCGTAACCCGCCATTACAAAATTGAAGAAGAAGAACAGCATGGTTCTTATATCATAACTGTAGCTCCTTTTAGACATGTAGGTTACAAAGTTGCCATATAATTTCAATTCGTGGTCGTGTCGACAGTGTGTAGCCAACAAACGTTCGATCTCTCTGGCGACAATGTGCCATATTGTTGAACTGTGTGAAGCTGCTGTTACTGTATCAAGAGGATAGCGTCTCAGATCCAGTTAAGTTACAGCCATCAACCCTCTTCATCTTGGACTTAATCGTTGTCATGCAGATGCAACATGGATTTTTGTATTAAAGTAGCAAGACAGTTTCTACGCGTGGGGAAAAAGAACAAAGCTCTCTCCCATTCAGCCTGTTTAGATTTGTCGGCACAGTTTCTGGCCATAGATTTGGGTCTGAAACCTGCAGTCTTATATGACGTCAATGGTGCAAGCCCGGTGGAAGTCCATCATTATCTGAACGCTTTGCAAGAGGAGGGCTTTGTATCTTCTGCACTTCGCACAGTAGTGCTGGGTGGCAATATATTTATAGTGAACCTCGACCAGATAATTCTACACTTAGAGAGACTGCTTCTGAGACGCAGTCTGGTGGTCATTGACGTTTGTCCTTCACAGGTAGAGCCTGCTGCCTTTGACATCACTTTGGGTGGGACTGAGGCCATGGTCAAAGCTATGCTGAGTTATTTTACCAAGGAATCTGTGAGCCAAGAAAGAAATTCGATTCTTGAGATAGGAGAGGACTTGCTCCAAAAGTGGAACCTTTGCACTCTCTTTGGAGTTCTCCTGGGCTACCCTGCCACCTATTGGTTTGACCAGGACATAGGCTTTGACAATTGTCTGAGTCTGGTACCTCTCTTAGTAACCAACGTTTCACTGACATGGCAGACAGCTTATGGACAGCATCAGTTTTGCCTCTTCTCCTTCAGTATCCCAGAGGTTCTGTGGACACAGGCCAAAGCCACATTTGAGAGCTGGACTCAAAATCTGCAGCAGCAATTCAAGAGACAGACTGCTTTAACAGAGCTCAACATATCTAAAACAAATGTCACATTACCTGCTGTAACCCTCTAAATTTCAGTTTTGTTGATAACTGACTGACTTTTTTGATGGTGGGGTGTGTTGTTTGTGTGACTGACTTTTATTAAACCACTTCATACATTTTAGTAAATGCACTGTGATGGGGATGCTTAAAGTATATTAAAAACGACGAGTCATTTAAAATGATGTGTATTTTTAAACTTTCCACAGACCACCTCCTCCACATGAAAGGTAATTTAATGTGTTTAATTGTCAAAGACCCTTTATTCAATATTCACACATCTAAGAATAAGAAACAGGTACATCTCAAAGTAATTTCAATCTGTTTATTGCACATTCAAGAATGGAGGAGAACCATCTAACCATTTATGACAAATGTAGGTAGTTCAGACAAATGTTATACAGATTTTACAGATCACCCTAGTCTGTTATTTGCCTTCAAATACAAACACATATCCTTTCCTCTTCTTTTACTGCATGTTGGTATTCATTAATGAGCAAGAGTGGATCATTACATGTCCCTTTACAGTTCCACTGGGTTCTATGACATTGTCATATGTCCAGTGGAAGTCCAGTCAAAAAGCATTGAGGATAAGATTGGTATGAAACAGTGATATAGCTTCTTCCTGTCCTCCACTTGAGGCTGATTCAGTTCAAAACATACATAATATTGTATACAAGCACAAAGGACCTGTAAAATGTTTGCATAAAATGGAGCACTGCATCTTAATATCAGTCTGTCCCCTCTTGTAACGGCAAGTTTTTAGTTATTCATATTGTGTTGTTCATTCCTTGAGGTAATTCCTTTGTGTCAGTACTAGGTCTCTAGGTCTCTTACATGACCTGGCACTATCTCAAATGTATTTCCTGAGAGAAACACAATTGGAAAATACAAAAGTTTTTGTTTGTGTATGAAACTGGTTGTGCTCTAAAGGACACCAGGGGTCTCCATTTCATTTAGTGACGTAGAGCGATCAGAGGTCAACAAGGCTGTATAGCAGGGAGCACCTCTCCACAGCGGGCACTCACTCGTAGCTCGGCCATTTGATCTGCCCTCGTGGCCCCAATGTTCAGGATTGCTACAGGGATCAGTCTCTCACTCGCCGCAAGGAGGAAGCGGTACGCTGAATACACCTGAGGGAAAGCACAGTGCAGTGACAGGTCACCTTCAGATCTAAGAACTAAGAATTCTACCCATACTGGCTCGCATGTAATAAACATGGCTCTGCAAAACACTACTCTACAGCTTGTAGTCAGACAAGTACAATAAAACTGTTTGGATTTACATACACACAACTCACAACTTTGCTTTCACACATAGGTAGTTTAAGAAACACTAATATAAAATATGATATTTTACTTGATCTGCTCACAGGCCACCAAGGATAGCTTGCGGACCACACTTTGAGAAACACTGCGCTAGGCTGATGTGTAGAGAGGACCCACCTGCAGAGAGGAGCCTGCAACCAGCACTGCGTCCGACTCAGCTAGCCTTTCATGCACAAACTGCACTGTTGACCGGTTGACTGAATCTCCAAAGAAAGTGACCTCTGGCTTTAGGATGCCTCCGCAGCTTTGGCATGAGGGCACTCTAAAGTGCAGCACCTGTTCATCTTCCAGAAAGACATCTCCATCTGGTGCTACTGACCCTGCTTCGGCGGCCCAGCCAGGGTTCATCTCAGTAAAGCGCCTCTGCAGATCCTCTCGGGGAGTAAGGACCCCGCAACCTAAACACACCACCCTGAGAAAAGGACAGATACTGTTAAGAAAATGTGTAAAAAACAGAAACTTCTTCAGCTTTGCCCCATATGACAAGGCAAAAAGCAGGTACCCCAATGAACCAAATGATATTTAAATCCTTTTAAAGATCCAGTCATCTTCATCATGTTGTCTAAATGTCTTTGTTCATCATAATCAAAGTCACTGAGTTATCTTACCTGTGTGTACAGCCATGCAGCTCTGTCAAACGTTGATGGCCAGCCTTGGAATGCAACGCGTCCACATTCTGCGTCACCAACCAGTGTACTTTCCCCTGTGCTTCCCAGTCCCGCAGGGCCAAGTGGGCAGAGTTCGGCTTGTGTGAGGAGAACTGTGGCCAACCCATATAGTTGCGCGCCCAGTAGCGCTGTCGAGATTTGGCACTGCGCAAGAACTCCACATGCTGCATGGGCCGCCGATCCGTTCGCGCGTAAAGACCAACTCCTTCTGAGCGGTAGTCGGGGATTCCTGACTCCGTGGAAAGTCCAGCGCCAGTGATAACGAAGAGGCATCGCGCACGTGACACAAAAGCCTGAATCCGTTCCAAATCGCTGGGTTCAATGGAGCGGCTCGTGGGAACGAAATTAACAGCTCCCGCACACGCTGAAGAAGAGGCACCCCTTCTTGTGACTAGGTACCGCGGCAGGTGTCTCCACGTAGTCATCATCTGGGCGCCTTAAAGCAGAGGTCTCAAAACACCAAAAGCACACATCAGCATAACGTTAGTTGCAATTGGTTACGAAAGACATTTCGAAGTAAACGCTGTAAAGTCCATATTAGGCGTGTTCGTCTTCATGCAGATCTGTGCAGATCTGACTTGATGTGATGCATGCTGGGTTGAACACTAGTTGTGGTTAACTTCAACTGGATTAATGTCAGCAGGTCACCAGAATGCACAAGGACATGTATGTTATATGCATGTTGAAGTGTCACCGCATGCTACTCACCACATATAATGCACAGATTATGCAGCATGAAACCCAGCATAAAGTTTTCTGACTGACATAAAGCTTCAGCTTAAAAAACACAACATAGGATATGTTTTTAAGTGTCCGGCAGACAGGAAACGGAAATTGTAAGTTACGCAAACATGCGGAAACTGGGAGTTGTAGTCCAATTCTCTGTAGCCTATCAGTGGTTCTGAAACTTTCCACAATTACTACCACCTCAGAAAACAATAGGCTCTCCAAGTACCACCATTATGACTAGCATTAAATATGACAATTTCACATATTGTAGGCCTATATTGTACATACTGTTTTGCGTAGTTTGTTGCTGGCAGGTGCCATGGAAGCTTCACTAGTCACCATTAAATTGTTTCTTGTTTCTGCTCGACATATTCACCACACTTCTCTTTCTAATACTTCCCGTTTGGAGCCATGATTGCATGAATGTTTTTGATCCATCATGTTTTCTTCCTTTTCCTTTACTTGCCATCACAGCTTAGCGTGTCAAACATTTGCTAATGTTCCATACAGTTAAACCAACTAGCCTCGTTTTTTCATGAAAGATGAAACAAATAGTTTAAATTTTACTTAAGTGATCTGGTAAGGATTTTGAATTATAGACAGGTGCTGGTCATATAATTAGAATATCATGGAAAAAGTTGATGTATTTAAGTAATTTCATTCAAAAAGTGAAACTTGTATACAGTCATTCCACACTGACTGATATATTTCAAGTGTTTATTGATTTTATTTTTGATGATTATAACTGACAACTAATGAAACCCCCAAATTCAGTATCTCAGAAAATTAGAATATTGTGAAAAGGTTCAATATTGAAGACACCTGGTGCCACACTCTAATCAGCTAATTAACTCATAACACCTGCAAACACCTTTAAATGGTCTCTCAGTCTAGTTCTTTAGGCTACACAATCATGGGGAAGACTGCTGACTTGACAGTTGTCCAAAAGACGACCATTGACACCTTGCACAAGGTAGGCAAGACACAAAAGGTCATTGCTAAAGAGGCTGGCTGTTCACAGAGCTCTGTGTCCAAGCACATTAATACAGTAGAAAGGCGAAGGGAAAGAAAAGATGTGGTAGAAAAAAGTGTACAAGCAATAGGGATAACTGCACCCTGGAGAGGATTGTGAAACAAAACCCATTCAAAAATGTGGGGGAGGTTCACAAAGAGTGGACTGCAGCTAGACATGGGTTTCAGCTGTCGCATTCCTTGTGTCAAGCCACTCCTGAACAAGAGACAGCGTCAGAAGCGTCTCGCCTGGGCTAAAGACAAAAAGGACTGGACTGCTGCTGAGTGGTCCAAAGTTATGTTCTCTGATGAAAGTAAATTTTGCATTACCTTTGGAAATCAAGGTCCCAGTGTCTGGAGGAAGAGAGAAGAGTCACAGAATCCACGTTGCTTGAAGTCCAGTGTAGTTTCCACAGTGGCGTTTGAGGTGCCATGTCATCTGCTGGTGTTGGTCCACTGTGTTTTCTGAGGTCCAGGGTCAACGCAGCCATCTACCAGGAAGTTTTAGAGCACTTCATGCTTCCTGCTGCTAACCAACTTTAAGGAGATGCATATTTTCCAACAGGACTTGGCACCTGCACAGTGCTAAAGCTACCAGTACCTGGTTTAAGCACCATGGTATCCCTGTTCTTAATTGGCCAGCAATCTTGCCTGACCTTAACTCCATAGAAAATCTATGGGGTATTGTGAAGAGGAAGATGCGATACGCCAGCCCCAACAATGCAGAAGAGCTAAAGACCACTATCAGAGCAACCTGGGCTCTCGTAACACCTGAGCAGTGCCACAGACTGATCGACTCCATGCCACGCCGTATTGCAGTAATTCAGCAAAAGGAGCCCCAACTAAGTATTGAGTGCTGTACATGCTCATATTCAATTAAATTCCGTTTATTTGCCAGACTCAAAAGCTACGCAAGACAGAACAGATAAAGACAAACAAAACAAAACAAGCAGACAAACAAGAAAAACAAATACAACAATTAAAATACATACAGACATTTCAGCCAATGCACTCTCAGACTGGATGTGTACCTGGAGCAGCTCACAGATGGATTTGAGTGCCACCATGATACTGTTGGTGGACTCATCCAGATGTTGCATGAACTTAAACATCAAATTTCTTAAAAGTGCTTTCAGTGTGCTTACTCCTGCAGATACAAACATCTGACTAGCACTCCCTCCTCTGGGAACCTTGAGTAAAATTCGCATTGCATCATTGTAGGCAACTTGTAACTTCTGTATGCTGGATTTTTTTTGTAAGACTGGAACAGTAGCTAAACTTACGTGCTATGGTGTTTGCCTGTGCATATAACTTACAACACTGTCTGTATAGGTCATCATAATCATTCATATAATCTGTAATAAAATGACCAAGGTATTTAATCTTTTTGCAGACCTCAAGACAATTATTGGCTAATTTGAACACAGGGAAATTAAGCCATTTGTCCTGTTTCGTTCTGCACATTAAATCAGCACTTTTGCTGGAATTATATTTTATGTCAAATTCCACACCATAGTCAGAGCATATATTAAGAAGCTCCTGCTGCCCAGCACTACTTGGACTAAGAGTTACAAGGTCATCTGCATACTGTACATAAGATGATTCACCAGCATGCCACCAATCATACAGCCAGTGTCTTACTTTTATCATACATTATCTTACATTTTAACATTTTATCACTTATTATTTTGTCATACTTTTCAGTTGCCCAACATTTCTAAAAAAACTTTTTTGTATTGGTCTGAAATATTGAATTTGGGATTTTCATTAGTTGTCAGTTATCATCAAAATTAAAAGACAAACATTTGAATTATATCAGTCTGTGTGTAATGAATGAATATAATATACAAGTTTAACTTTTTGAATGGAATTACTGACATAAATCAACTTTTTGATGATATTCTAATTATATGACCAGCACCTGTATATTGATATAATATGAAGCGATTGTCATCTTTATAAAAAAAAATCTTGGACTCCTGGAGTACCACTAGAAGGAGACTGCGTACCACCTGTGGTACTCGTATCCGTAGGCTACCACAGTTTGAGAACCACTGGCCTATATGGTTGTAGCCAAACACAAGCCAGTGTTTGATGAAGCCAGTTGGTTCCATCAACCAAATGGTTCTGTCAATCTTGTTTCTAACCCTTAGGCCTATCTGAAACCCAATCATGTAATATAAAGTGTAAAAACACCACAGGCGTAGGCATTTGAAAGAAACAGTTTGTGATGTAAAAAAACCCTCAGATGTAAACAAGTTTCTTTTATGTTATACAGTTAAAATGTTGGCATACGTTTATTGGAAATTTGTTTTACACAAATGAAAAATATATACCAGTATATAACATATGGATCAGATGCAACTGGACCCACAGGATATGTTGAAGAGGTGATTTCTTGTCTCATTGGTGTTGACATATTGTTCAGAAAATACTGCAAACATCCTGGTTGCAAAACTCCAAAATATCTAGGGAATATCATTAGAAAATGGTCAGAAAGTATTTATTTATTTGACAAAATAACATCACAATTTGTAACCTTTTCCATTAAAGCCTGGGCATTTGTAAAACACACAATATGCACTCTCATTTAAACCAGTTCAAGTTAAGTTCACAATCCTTTCTATCAAGCATGGTTATGGAAATAGTGAAGAACCGTCTAAGACAACTTCCCACCTGTGTGTGTGCAGTTGAAGACTGCTTCAGCTTGCCTGTAGAACTCCTCTCCGAGGATAGTGTGGTAGTCCATGTGGCTCGTGTGGACCAGGCAGCGGGTGGAGTCTTTGAACAACAAATCACTCTCGCCGTATTCCTGAGACTCAAACAGTTGAAACTCCGAGTCTGGATGGGCTGCCAGGGTTTCCTGAGGAAAGGGAGAGTTTTATTTCATTATTGCATTGCCTTTGCCTCACTGTTCTTATATTTTCAAAGGAAAACATCATCTTTTACGTGTAAAGGTAATGAAATTAAAAGGTGATAGTCTTGATCTTTTGACCACTAAACCCTGACCTGAGACTTCATGAGAAAGTCATAAATGCGGGTGGTGAGAACAGGTCGGGTCATGACCGTATTGGGTGGCACTGCGCCCAGATTGCAGTTCTGCCAGTCAGAGAGTGGGGCTCTGCCACCCGTCCCACAGAGTAGCTCAAAGTCCCAGACCAGCCAGCCCTCTGCCCAGCCAGTCATGTTCAGCTCTGCCCAGAGACACACACTATCCTCAGACACAGCAGGCACACCAGTGTTGGATGAGAGCAGGATGGGAAGCACAGCTTTCAATTAATTAAATGAGGTTGGACTAGAGATCTACAGTACATGTGTGTTAGTGAATAATAAATTAATGTCCACTTCTAATTTCCAAGTGGCTCTGAACAATCTATGTGTGAGCTAGAATTCAACATGGAGATAGAAGAGAGACAACATGAGATCAACAACACAAAGTGTGATGCTTACGCTTGATATTGTTTTCCAAATTGTGATGCTCCAGGAAAGCCACATCTCCGTAACTCTTCCCGCTGGAATCTCCCACAAGGCACCTGCAGTGAGACCAACATCGAACAATCAAGGGGCACTACTCCGACTAGCAAAAACACTATAGAGGAGAAGTCGCAAGAATTTGCTCACCTCAAAGCACCCATATTTCCATAGTAACGTTCATTGTGGTTGTCGGCACAACGTTTAGTAGCTGCCTCCTCTGTTCCTCCCATGCAGACCTTACAGAGGTTATCCCGAGCGCCAGGAAGGCATCCCTTCCAGAAGACCTTAGAGTATACTTATAAAAACACTTTACTTTACAAAAACTAGTATTTCAGCGGCTGGTTCATCAACTATTTCTGCTGTGAATGATATGAATGTTTGTTATGAATGAAAACTTGAAACTGTTATGAAGCTAAGTATTTATATTTCCAGGTACATTTTCATATTATCTGTTATATTATGTAATACATTTAATGTTTTGTATATAAAGCAGGATTTGTATTGCACAGACTCCCACACAGAGCATTCCACAATAACAACATCTACAGTAGGCCTACACACAAAGTTTGTCTGTAAAAAACACAGCTTCAAACAGATACCTTGGTTGGGGTTGCTACAGCTGGAGCTGCTGTTGTGTTCGTGGCTGAGGGGGTGTTTTACGGGGAGCAGCCAGCCTGCAGGGCTGTACATGTGGCCGTGGCACGAGCGCCGCCCCCCCAGGTTCCCCAGAAACACATTCTTGCTGGAGCGCCGCACCAGGGCCACAGCCCACACGGGGGGCATGTCTGCAGGAACACAAACCTGTTCAGTCAGGCTCACTGTGGGTTGCTCAACATTAGCATTCCAACATAGTCATCTTAAACTACCGTAATGCTAAATGATTTGCAAAGTCAACACTCAAAACAAAAATTTGGGGAAATAGTTCCATGACCCACCCTCAGTCTCAAAATGAGTTGATCCCTCAGGTGGTTCACACTTCTCTCCTTAAATGTATAAATATGTGCACAAACAGTTAACATTGTACAAATGTACAGAAACACCCATGCTAACACAGAGAAAAACACACCAGCCATTTTAGAAAGGAAAGTATGCTGACACACAACTATTCATGGAATATCATATTCCGATGGGTTACCATAGTACTCTGTCACCACAGGAACAAGACCACACCTCCCAGCAATGAAGGTGTGAGTTGCATCCAGTGAAACAGCATCCACTTCATCTCTCTGTGGACACACCAGAAAACAACTGTTCACATCAGAGGTGACACAATTTGCAAGTTTGTTAGAACCGAAAACATACATACATAGGTGTCAATTGAAACCTAACCTGTACAGAGATATATTACATATAAAGAAGAGATACTTAAGGACATATAACAGGAAGATATTTGGTCCCTCTGATTTTCGGCTTCTGTTCCAATCCCTCATTATTACACAGAATCATAGAAGTTCTACAGTAGATGGGACTGATGGGGCTTTTTCAGCATGCCCCCCCCCCCTTCCTACACACACACACACCACCACATTCCCTCAATGAAACCCCTTCACCTTAAGTAATACTTATAAGTGTCACAGTGAGAACTGGGGTTGAATTTTGGACAGTAGATCTTACTACACCTTGATCTTTTCGATGCAGTCGCTCATGGAGGCCGCCTTCACACACACCAGAGGGTCCGACTTGATGCTCAGGGCCCAGCGCTCGCACTTCTTCTGCTCCGCATGGCTGATGCAGCACCAGCGCACCACACTGTCCTCAAGAGAACTACCTGCACATACAAACAAATACCAGCGCACCACACTGTCCTCAAGAGAACTACCTGTACATCAAGAGAACTATGTAAAGTGATTATTGTGTACTTGAGAGCAAAGAGCACCGGAGTGAAATTCCTTGTTTGTATATGCAAACCTGGCCAAAAATAGCTGATTCTGACTGAGAATGAGATAACATGACAGTAGCCGGAAAAGTTGTGGGTTTGATTCCTGGCTGCCACCTTTGTGCCCCTTGAGCAAGACACTTAAGGCCCGAGTTGCTCTGGGGAGACTGGCCCTTGTGATACCTGACACATGTAAGCCGCTTTGGATAAAAGCATCAGCCAAACACATAAGTAAGAACCTTCGTGTCCCAGGCCTTTCAGGAGGGCAACGTAGTCCAGGCCCAGCACCTGACTGATGTCCATGTCGTCAGGGAGGATGGCCAGCTTCTCAGTCACATCCTTGAAAAGCAGGTCGCTGGAGCCAAATGGCTTTGAGTCAAACAGCTGGAACCGTTGCCTCTCCCTTCCTCGCAAGCCAAACGCCATCTTACATATTCAAATACAAAGGTAATACTTACATATTATAATCCATGAACTGGTGCCATTTTTTTTTTTCAGACAAAAGAACACATTTATTTAACATACATATTAAAATCTACACAGACTACATATTATACTAAAAGCTCTGTATTATGATGTCAGATGCAGACGAATGTGTAAAGCAAAGTGTACAGATTTGGAATCACTGTAAAATGTAAATAATACATGATCTCGATCAATCTGTTTTAAAACATATCATAGATTCATTCTATCTGCATTTCAACCTACAACCTGTACAGCAAGCATTGAAACACACACACCACTGATGCTGTGAGGAATTTGCGGGCGATCTTGCGGTAATTCACACGTGTGACAACTCCACCTCCAGGACCCCTGCCCAGGTTACACCTTCTGAAGTCACTAAGAGGAGCAGTTGAGCCGTCTGTACAGAGCAACTTGTACTCCTCTCTCTCACTTTCTGAGCAGTAAAACAGACCAAAGTGGACATGATGAATGAGAGAACAAAAAATTGCGTGCAGAGAGGCAAATGTTTAAATACAAATACTTATCATAAATGTCTTCAAAATATATGAACATATTAGAATATATGAATGGGAAATATAGTAATAATAAATATATAAATGGCTTAGAATGTCCATGCACTTTATTTTGTTATTGACATAGGCAGAACTGTACTGTACAGTGTTCTGAATTGTTTGCAAAAGTAAACTATTTTTACTTACATTTTATTAACATGATTGTGTCTTCATTAATTTTAGAAATACTGATATTATAGACTTAAATTGCAATATATCGCCTTTCACACAGTATCAAAATATATTGCAATAAATTTAATCGTAACCCATGTATCGCGATATGTATCACCAAATTCTTGCCAATACACAGCCCTAGTATTCTATTCTTTTACATTACACTATCTGGTGTACAGTTCTGCCTATGTCAATAACAAAATAAAGTGCATGCATGTAAACTATAAATAATAATAATAAAAAACAATACTATGTTTTTGAAAATTGTATACATTTTTTCTTACACCCCTAGAGGATACTAACCTTCAATAGTGTTCAGGGCAGTGTGGTCCACAAAAGCCACCTCTCCTGCTCCTGTCTTTAAACATCTGAGAGGAGGAAACACATGAAGTTGTACACTAAATACAGTGTATACCAATTATTCAGTATATACCTTGATATAATCCTCATAACATGGAGACTCTACAAAAGATTTCAACATCATATTAGATTTCTGTGTGAAGGTGATTATGCAAGTATATGGGATATTCCATATATGTAAGAAATGGTTCTAGACCTAACCTGAGTGCCCCTTGGTTGTTATAGAAGGGCTCACTGTGAGACGTTTCACAGTGAAAGTTGCGATGGCGGACGTATGACCTCTGACCTTGGCAGAGGCCACACAGCTTGGGTGTTAGGGAGGCCGCCCCTGGCACACAGCTGCCGCTGAAGAAGTTGCTCACCGCTGGCAACACACAAAGGCCAAAGACATGCAGGTTTCAGAGTGTGTTTCCAATCTCATTAACCCTCATCAGGCATGTAGAGGACACTGCAGCTGCATCCAGTCACTGCTTACAAACTCTACACTAAAACTACATGCAGACTGATGTGTTTGAGTTTGTGTTTGCTGTATTTACGCAGAGTGGTGTGTTTGTGTGTGTGTGTGTGTGTGCATGTGTGTGTGTGTGTGTGTGTTACCGTGGCTGAATGGCTGGTCCTCGGCCCAGGGCAGCAGGTTGCGGGACATCAGATGTCCCAACGGGAGGCTCCAGCCAGCAGTCCAGCGAGCCCCGCTGTGGCAGCTCCTGCGGCCCTGCAGAGACCGCATGTCCAGCCCCTCGCTGCTATTCTTCACTACAGCCACCGCAAGGATACAGCCACCTTTCGTCCGCACAGACACACAATCACAGCATAGCATGGATGAGGGACTTGAGACAAGTACAAGCACAGGTGAAACAAGGCAGTGCAGTTAGCTACATCATGCCCAAAAAACAACTGCAGATCTACAAGGAAGGGAGAGAAAAAAGACCCAGAAAGAAATTGAGTATCAGATTTCTTAATACTCTCTTGTTAGATTGAAATTTTGTTAAAAACAAAATTCATGATAAACAAACAAGCACCATCACTGTAGATTTCTTTGGCTACGGCAATGAGGCCGAACTGCTTAACAGCAGTGTAGACTTCCCCTGCATCCAATGTCACCAGGTCGGCACGGTTCGCCTAGAGGAAACCAGGAAGATTTGTAATCATAATTTAACAGGTCAGTGAACTTCCCTCAGAGGAAACCATTCAGACAGACAGAGACAGAAAATTAGATGCTGCCAGACAGATGTGTGAAAGACTGTTCCAAGATGGTCTGTACTTATTTGTCTGTTCTCTGTGTCTCTCTTGCAGTGATGTACGTGTTGATTGAAAGCAGCTGTGAGCGGTACCGATGCCTTAGATAACTTCCCCCCAGTAAATTTACATGTACATTTAGTCATTTAGCTGAGGTTTTTATCCAAAGCGACTTACAAAAAAATGGAACCATCAAGGCACAGTGCAACAAGAACATATTAGTGCAGTGAAGTAGTGAAGTACTCGCAGAGAATCGGGTGACAGTTCTAGTTGAATTAAGTTAAGGGAAGCAGAAGAGAGTCTTCTTGGGAACTAATTAAGCATGTCCACTTGTTAGCAGTGCTAGGAGAGGAGGTACTCTCGAAAGAGCTGGGTCTTCATACGTTTTTTGAGAGAGGGACGACCTTGCTCTGGTAGGAACCGGTAACGTGTTCCACCAACGGGGTGGTGAGAAAAGTTTGGATTGCCTTGAGTGTACAGGTGTCAGAGCCAGATGTCAATTGGTTGGGAAGTTGATCAGATCTGACTGGGTGGGTGGGTGTACAAAAAAGGAAAGACAAGGAGACGGATGTTGACAGACAAACGGGCAGATGCAGAGAGATGGTACTTTGCAGTGTGCACACATTTTGTGAGAGGAGGGAGGAGGGAGTCTGACCCTGATTTTGTCAATGCAGTCAGCTGTACTGGAAGCCTTCACACAGGACAGCCTGGCGAAGGCAGCCACGGCCGCTGGAGGAAGGACTGCCACCAGGGCCTTGGACAGCTCAGCACACTTCCTCTGCTCGATCTCGGACACTGTGCACCACCTCATCTTCTTACCTACAATAACAAACATTTGAATGGATTCAAGCTTATCTACAGTATTCATAGAAATTCACCCTCAGGTTGCACACTCAACATATTTACATGTAGAATAGGCTACCTGTGAGTGAGTGAATGAGAAATGCATTACTTCTAAGAGTAGCCTATAGAAATCCCAAATGTACTCCTGTAGACCAAAGAGATTTGCAGAAGGAAGTAGTCTAGGCCGGGGTTCATATACATCACCAACCGTATAACGACACGTGAGTTTATAATCGGGTACATTGATCGTCAGCGAAATTACAATGATCTACATTGGACAGTAAGTAATACGAGATGTGTGCAGAAAGGATCTTAAACAGGTTTTTATTCGATTATCAACCATGTAACGTTATGCATAAGTTACGATTTGTAGCATAAACATTTTATAAACAATTACGAAACGTAGCAAAAAACTTCAAAATCACACTACAGCATTACAGAATGAATACAAGGCTTCTCACTCACCCGAGGTCTGAGAGGCGCATATGACAATGATTACAATAACACACGCAGCTTTCATGATGGAGTTCGCAGGAAAGTAGTACTGAATGCGTTCGCAGTTTATCGCTTGGAAGATATATGGAGTCCCATGGAGATTGGAGGTAAACTTGGGCACCTAACCATATCCTGGACCCACGACAGATGGCCGTGATCAAATTCAGATCTCTTCGGTGAAGAATAAAGTCTCGCTCAAGTGTATGCCCTGCTTCATTCACTTGTGGCTCAGGTTTTCAGATTGGGGCAATGGGCGCATCTGGAAAGCATTAAACCGATTCTGTCACGCGGACTATTGTCGTCCAAACACTTGCCAGTGAATTCAAGATTACCTAAAAAAGACCTAAACTTGGACGCAGATATAACACGTGAAGTCATAAGCAGAGCAAGAATATGCTATGGAGCAAGTAAAAATGCCTATTGACACCAATCAATTCCATTGTGGTATATTGCTTGGACATTTTATTTTTGCACGTTGCACTGACACAATGACTTACATAAACAAGTAGAAGTATCAAAGATATAAAACTAAGGCACTTCCATGTTATTTTTGTCCATTTTCATGATAATTTAACGAGTGTTTGTTCCCACAGAATGCTTTCATAGCCAATCATTTTCCCTCAAGGTTAAAAGTTTATTTTCAACAACTGTCATTTAGTTCCAGTTCCAGTTGTCACAGCAGGACAGGTGAGGTCACAGATCAGCCTGCTTCAGGGTACCAAGTCAAAGGTCATGTTTCCATGGTGACACGATTGAGGAGGCCCTCGATGCTTTGGATGCGGGCTGCATGGCGTACCATGGCTGGTTTCTGCTTGGCCAGATGGTCAGACACATTCTCTATGTTCACCTCCAGCTGAAAAGAACCACATCAACATCACAGTTAAAGGAACCATATGTAAGATTATGGCCAAAACTGGTACTGCAATCACTTTTAAATTACTGTAGAGTGATGTATCCCCTCCCCCTCCCCCCTGACTCGAGGTTGCCAACCCGGATGCCAAAACACTACTGACTTTGTGATTAGTAGATAGGTTGAGGGTGGCGCATCAGGCCAAAACACAACATGACATGACAAAACACAACATCAACATCAGTTGAGGGCTGCAACTTTACTTTTTAAATGACAATATCCTGGCCGGACTACTGTTGTCAGTGATAAAAGTATTTGAAATGAACATGATTTCTTAATGTCTAGTGACATATCAGGGACATTTTATGATTAGCTGCTAATTGAAATACATTTCTTGCATACGGTTCCTTTAACCTGTGTGCACCTGCTAAATATCACAAGACACAACTCTATTAAGACAAGATGTAATTACAATGTTACTAGTTTGGCCTAAATTTTAACACTTCTGTTAGATGCTCATCCTAGGTATGCAATTTTAACAACCCTCGTCAACTATTACAATTGAACTGATTAGTTCAGATTTCCATGGCTGCAGCCTGCAGACTTATGGATCCCCCCCTCTCCGGTAGGAATGCATGTCAAATTTCAGCCACCCGTGACTTTGCTGGACAGCATTAGCACAGCAGAGCTCCAGACAGACACACAGCTCCAGGCGTGTCTTCTAGAGGGTCCCATCATCGAATCTCCCTACCCCTCATCATACTCCGGGTATTCTAGTGGAGCCAGATTAAACACTGCCACCAGGTAGTGGAGCAGTTGTTCTTAAACTTTTTGTCTGGCGACCCCCCAAAAAACATGGACCAAGTCTCATGACCCCCTTCTCTTTAACTGGGGGAATTTGGTATTGAAATGTTGCAAGATGGGCATTGGAAGCAGAGTCAGAAAATGTATTCTCTCATAGGTAGTTTATGTCAACACAAAAGGCATTAATGTCAATGGCAGCCTTTGACTAAAAGCCTTTAGAATAATGTCTTTATTCATTAATGCAAATCATTAAATCACGACCCCTCCAATATTTTTGATGACCCCCCTGGGGTTCCCGACCCCCGGTTCAAGAACCACTGTAGTAGAGCACCTGTCTGAGTGGAGACTAGTAAATCTAGTCTAACAAGGCCACTGACCTGTAATCTACTGGTCAATTTTGACAAGGTAACTAATGTACTTGCATGTGTGAATTACTATACTTACTTCCCCTAAACTAATTATGCCGACTCACTTTTAATGTAAAAGTCTGCATGTTTGGCAATGGTGACCCTCACCTCTTTCAGCTCTTGCTGGACACTGAAAGTCTCTGAAGCCTCCACTTCACTTCCTGTTGTCTCCAACCAGCTCCTGAGCACCTGCTCCTGCTTCCGCCAAGCCCTAAGTCCACACACACACACACACACAATTTCTTGCGCCACTTTCACACACTTTCCAAACTCATTGTAAAACTTCATTCCTCCACAGAATATTCTGATATTATCGGTATGACATTTGTTGCATGTTTGCAGTGGCTTGTGGGTAAGTGAGCAAAGTGACGTACTGGAGCTGCTTTCTGTCGCGCTGGTAGCGCTGCATGTCCAGCTGGATGCTGATGAGCTCTCGTGTTAGGGCCGCTGTCTGGAGAGCCTTCTCCTCTCTCCTCCGCTGCTGGTCTTCTTCATCCTCCTGCTTGGACGTATCCTGACACACACCTGCAGGGGTGTGGACAAGAGACAAAAGACGATTATACCATCCCCACAGCAGATCTAACCAAAGAGCTACAAGCTCAGTCAGTACATCTATTTTATGTGAATGACTGACTCCGACTTCAGAGCAAAGAGAATTGTATTATGTGGCTACCTTTGGTAAACTCAGGGCTAAAAGCAGGGAAAATGTATGTACCTGAAAGTTCTAAGAAAGCTATTTTATATAATCATCAATTTTCAAATCTTTAATGGCCCTGTCCCATGCCTGAATTCAGGCACAGTGCCTGAGTACTTTAAGCCCTGTAAACTGTATGAGTGCTAGAAAGGTTATCTGGAGTGACTCCTTAAAGGTTTGTGTGGTAAAGGCTGGTACTAGTTTTGGACATACCTGGAGGAGATGGGTGTTTGTTTAAGTGCATGTGAGGCTCCCTCAGTCTCAGCCTGAAGTCCTTTTCCAGAGAGAGTGTGTGTGAGAGAGAGTGAGAAAAGAGAGAAATAATACAGTGAGAGTCCACACAAAATTAGACAAGTGTGTGAAACAAACATTCATAAAAATTCTTTGTGGAAAAAGATGTGGAGGAGGCAGTCACCATGGCCTGTGTGTGGGGAGCCATAAACATAGATGGAGGCAGCAGCACGTCACTGCTGGCATCTGGTGTTGGCTGAGCAGCTGATTCCTGGAAGGTGCTGGCCACAGGAGTCGCAGGCAGAGGGAGGTAGGACAAGGAGACGCCCGAGGAAGACCTCACAGGGACTGGCAGGGTGCAGTGTGGAATAGGGACAGAGTTGGCCCCGACCGGGACACCGTCAAGAGTCAAGGGCGCAGAGCCTGGAACAACATGAGCAACGCTGGACATTGTTGGCACAGGGGTTGGCATGGTTCGCACATGAGCGTGGGGGACTAGTGCTGAGGATGTAGGGTCCTGATCTTCATCAGCCTGGCAAAGTGAAGTTGGCTCAGCAGAACAGAGGGGCCTCTGATTGCTGGTGGAAAAGGAGAAAAATGAGACAGTGTCTTTAAAGTGAGAAGTTGAAACTCTTAAGATTTAGGCTACTTGATATGATTGCTCTAATGGATGCAGCCTAAAACAGGGTTGGTGCATGCAAAGCAAGACCAATCAAAACATTCATCCAGGAATGTCGGCTAGCAATTAGTCAGTAAAAGTTAACTGAAATTCTTTTTGTACAGGTAGTGTACAGGTTACTTTATTCAATTTGTAATAAATGTAAGATACATTTAAGATAAATTAAAGGTGGAAGTAGCACAATTAAATTACAATGAAAGCTACATACTAACCATTTTCTTTGGGTTATATAGGTATGACTATAGCCTTTTGACAACAAAGATTATATTCTACCTTGAAGGATATTTAAGTGATTTATGTAAGCCTGGGTCATTTGAGTATTTTTTAACCATTATATGTCCTGTTGGCTTGTTGAGGACTTGGTGGGCCTAGGTGTGATTGTGTCTGAATACATCTGAGCATGCTCAGTACCCGTCCTGTGGATGGCCTTTCTGCTCTTCTCCATGCAGATCAAGAAGAAAGCTTGGTGTCCGTGGTGGAATCCTGGAGGATCTTAAAAACAAACTACAGAGACAGACAGAATGACAAGAATACAATGTGGGCACAGCAACCTTAAACTTTGACCTTTGAACTCCAAAATCAAGTCAGTTCATCTTTGAGTCCAATTGAACATTTGTAACAAATTTAGAGCACGTGCCTTAAGGCGTTCTTGAGATCTCGCTTTCACGAGATTGGGGTAGACAGATGGGCGGACAAACAAACCCAAAAACATATTGCCTCCAGTCATGGCTATCGCTGGCAAAAAAGAAGATAGGTAAACAGGTACACAACAGTTGCCATGGTAACCACCATCACTCACAGCTGTTCGGTGACTGAATCTCCCAGCCCCCTCTCAATGTGGGTGAAGTTCCTAGGCTGGTGCATTGGCGTTGCAGTGACCCTCTGGACACCCATACAGGTTGGGGTCTGGACAGCACTTTGGGCAGAGGACCTGCTAGCTTCAATAGACCCCACCCCTGGGAGGCTGAAGCTCACACTCTTCTTAGGCTTCGTTGGTTTATCGACGTCCGTCTGCTCTTGGCTGGAGAGTGCCCGCTGCTTCCAGCGAAGGGCACATCTCCTCACCACAGCCTGGACACGACGGCAACTCTGCTCACCCAACAATCAGAAAGGTGCAACACCTGAATCAAATATGGCTGCAAGAAATTCCACATCTCACTTAACTCTTAAAATGTGTCATATGACTATATCGGTTACTACTTCGATACTTACCAGAAGTTTTTAACCTTATAGTGCAAATGAATTCAAGGTTTTAGCTAAAACCTAAGGTGGTAAACAGCCCCAAACACACAAAGATCTTGAGAGATGAAGTCTTGAAGCTGAAGGCAAAATGAAGTGCTTTCCCTTGTATGTAGCAAAGTGAAGAGCAGTTGTCCCACTTGCCCTCAAACCCCTTGTCTACAGAGCAACAATGACAAATTCTGACCACAACGCAAAAGAGTGACACTCATTACCATGTTGACAGTAGGGGTGGGAATTGCCAAAAATTCGATTGCGATATTTGGGCCATGATGCGATATTATTGCGATTCTTAACACATTGTGATTGATAAGTATTGCGATTCGATTCTGTGATATATTGCTATTCATGTCTCCCATATTATTCATAGGCATTGCAAAAAATAAGGAAAATAAGACAACTCACATTAAATGTCACATTATCTTCTACACTCTAACTGAAGTGAAAAAACTTTGTCTGGCATGGTGCATCGTTGTGGTTGTGATTGTGAAGCCATTTTCATTTGCCACCTTGTCGACGTAATATGCAAATTTAATGCTATCAGAGTAAACCCTGAGTGAACCCGACTCAAATAAAAGTAAAATAGATAATTTAATTCTATAATTAATTAATATTGCGATACTTTGCGCTACTGTATCGATATAATTGTGTGCACAAAATATCACAATAATGAACAGAATCACCCCCCCACCACCACCACCACTAGTAGACAGAGCTCGTATTTAATTGTAGTGAAGGTGCTCCATAACACTGCTCTCCCCTTTAGGAAGCACACCCATGCACTTGACGCACTCAGGCATGCAACGTACAGTACTTCTATAATTCCAGCATGCCCAACACCCTCCTACCTTCCCTGGAGTCCCTCACACATTTGTCAACCTATCCTGGGAGCTCCCTTACACGGCTCATACTAGGCACAGTGCTCTGGCAGTCAGACAATATACTCAACTGTATGACTCTCGATTACTTATTGATTTGGCTGACAATTTGATCCAAAACGATTTCTATACAGAACATAAAATATTACGAGGGCCAGTCTTCCCAGAGCCACTTGGGGTAAAATGTGATTTATGGTGTTTTAAGCCCCCAACGTCGTCTTCCAGGCAGCACTGCATGGAAGGCACTAGGGTTAGGCAAGGGTTAAGGTTAAGTGCCTTGAAGTCGACGTTTGCAGCGCTGCCTTGAAGCCGACGGTGGGGGCTTAAAACACCATTGAGCGTTAAGTGTCTTGCTCAAGGGCACAACAGTGGTGGGCCCGTGAAAAGAACCCAGAGCTAGCACAGCTCGTTAGCCACTATGCTAGCATCGCCCCCCATATGACCATGTGAGCCCAAGCTGAGACACACCTGCTCCTGGCTTTGCTGTGCGAGGCTGGCGGAGAAGCGGTCCATGTGCTCTGCGTAGGTGAGGATGTGAGTGATGCCTTCCTTCAGCAGGACCCCCCGGTAGACTTTAGAGGCTGCAGCCAGACGCTGCTGCTTCCTCTGTCTGTCTGATGCCCACTCCCGCCAGGCATCCAGCACCTTCACACACGCGCACACACACACACACACACACACACCATGCAAAACCGCTAAAAACATCTTTAGGGCAACTAAAAGTTCATTTTCACATTATCGTCAAGTAGCTTAGTGTTTGCATTAGCCCATGGCACAGTTACAACATGCTGGCCAGAACTCTATATATTCAAACAATTCAACGAAAAGGAATTGTGTAATACACAGTGTTCTGAAGACCCACTACAGTATTTTTATAGACAGGCAATACCTTGGCCTGCAAGTTCAAGGACCAGTGCCAGAGAGCCTTCTCTGTCAATTCCGCCTCTCTCCGGCTGTTCTCCAGCTGTGGAACAGTGCACACACCCACACACACACACACACATATGTAATATATTTGCATATCTGAGCAATGTGTGTCTTGCCATCTCTACTTGGATCACAAAATCACTTTATCTACATTCTCTCCGTAGAAAAAGAATAGAGAGGTAACCTAGTACAAGATTCTACTCAGTATGTGGATGAATAAGAGCAAAATGTTCATTCCGAGGCGTCATGATGGATGTGGAGTAAAACAGATGATAAAACAGGGAGAGCTGCTGTGCGTCTCCAGCTCACCGCGTTTTTCCAGCGGGTGAAGAAAACACGATTGGTCCTCTGCCTCAACACCCAGATGCCCTTCTCTTTCATCACCTTCACACACACACACACACACACACACACACACACAGTCATTGATAAGCATGCAATCAAAAACACAGAAATCCTCAGTACACAGTACTGTAAGGATCTACATCCCAACTTTTATAATGATAAAGACCACATTAATGGGCAGATCACACATATCATGTACATGTATTTTGCATGCATAAGTAATGCTTTATATCAGCGTTCATATGGATCAAAAATACACACAAACACAACCTGATGCAGATTCTGCTGTTGGTGCAGTATGCTCCATGAGCGGAGGCATTTCCGGAGCAGCGTTTGGCCGTGGAGGTAGCCGGCCTTCTCCATGCTGGCCCTCTCCAGCCTCACCTCCCTGCTTCGCTCTCTCCATCGCAGCAGGGCCACTCGCAAGCGCCCTGACCACCAGAATGGAACGGGGGACACAATAAATGTTTTAAGAGTTTTTTTTTTTTTTTCCTATTTATAGTAACAGAACAGAATATACTCAATACATAACATAACATATAAACAAATCAACAAATGAAAGTGTTAATCTAAATGAACGAATTAAATTAACAATTAAGAAATGAAAGGGTTAATCCAAAAATAACCAACAGTATCAAAGGAAACTGCACATAGTTACAACAATAGACATCTAATCCCACTTAACCCCCCCACACCTTTGTTCAGTGCAGTTTGGGCCTCTGTCAGCACCATTCCAAAATGCACGTGACGTGCATTCCTCTCAGCAGTGACATGTCGCCATGCCAACACCACCTGGAAGAGAACCGACAAATATTACTAGCTGCTACAAGCTACAATACAGTTTCATGAGGCAAGACTGCAACTGATTGATTAAAAAATGCACAGGGTGAGGCAGGATTTTAGATATAAACAAATTACAACTAAATACTGCTGAACAAAAGTAAACAAACATGAACTCAGTCAATCTTGTGTCAAAGTGTCTAATATACTACAGACAACAGGCAGCTTCAGACATTTCTTACTTTTGCCATGAGGTGGCGTCGGTGGTGAAGCACTGCTTTCCCCTCCACGCTTCTCTCCTCAGCCAGCAGGGCAGCGTTTCTCCTCCAGAGAAGCAAACATCTTCTGCAGGATACACAACAGGAGATCACAGGAATGCAATATTTCACCAATTTTCTTGCATCAAATGCATTGAGATCATTAATTAATAGCAGCTGTGGCGCATTAGCCATGCTTAAAAAATGAAACAATGTTCAAGTTGTATATACTGTAGGTGTCTACAGCAAGCCAAGTCATTATGGCATTGATCACTACTATTTATTTACTACACTACAATAAAAAGATGGTAAAGACACACACAACATTGCTAAATATATATTCATTATTTGACACACAACTTGTCAAATGATAAAATCATATTAGCCAGTATGTGTGTGTGCATGTGTGTACACCATGGTTTACTACCATGTACCTTAGCTGTTGTGTCTGTTGGCACCTAAAGGACTCCTCAGCACGACTGTACACCTGCTGAGTCTGAAGGTGGTGATCCTAACAAAAACACATAACATGAATGATGAGTTATGACGATCCACCACCAGATCGGTAAGACGACTAACGAAGTGGGTTAAGGGTTGGGAGGTGGTAAATGTGTGTGTGTGAGAAAGATTGTGTGTGTTAAAGTCTTACCTTCCAGGCCTGTAGTGACTTAGCAAGGACCCTGTGGTTGTGATGTTGCTCAATCTGCCCCAGTTTCTGATTCTTCTCCCTTCTCCTTTCCACAAACTGACACACAGATGTGCACAAATAGTAAAAGAACAGTGTCACTTGAGTTACAAGATTTCCTCTTGCTTCCCCTCCAATGTCTTTAATATACATGCTGGTCTACCATACCTTACGCCAGCAGTTCCAGGCTCGCCAGACAAGATGAAGGTCACCATGACGACTAGCAAGCTCTTCTTGTTGTAGACTATAGCATAAAAAAACATACATCAAGACTCATATTCTCGAGAAAAACATAATTTAACTACAGTGCGTTGGACCACTCAATAAAACTAGACAATTACTGTAATGTTTGAACTGTAAGCAGCCAGAGGTGGAAAAGTCCAACCATGGTTCTACCTGTTCACTTAACACAGGTGATCTCACCAATTAGCTGATCTACCTGGCTGAAGAGTTGTGCTATACACTGTAGATATGTGGTGGGACTTTTAATTTCTGAAGCTGGACTTTTCCACCTCTGTAAGCAACCTTCTTTAAGCATATTACAGTGGGATGAAAGAAACTCATTCCTTCAGCCTCCTAGTGATCATGACGGTTGCAACACAACCCAAGATGGGCATTCTGCACTGTGAGACGTTGGATGTTGTCTCTCTGCCCACCTGGTCCGGATGTGCTGGCTCCTGGCCCTCCACAGGCCGATGGCGCTCCGCAGCAGAGTGTGACTGTGCAACCGGTCAGCAGCTGTGCATCTCACCCGCTCCTGTGCCTGCGTGCCAGCAGCTTCACGCCACCGCTGCCACCCACGCCTCACACACGTGTGCTCTTCATGCAGCACCGCCTGTGGACACGAGACCAAGTGAGTGTGTGTGTGTGTGTGTGTGTGTGTGTGTATAGGTGCATATGGACACTCTGCCACTGTGTGTTATAATGCTAGTCAATTTTTTTTCGAAATGTTGCACACATCAACAGAATAGGTGCTGGACCCAAGGCAGTGCAATATAAAAAAAGTATATAGAACGCCACACACTGTAGTTTCCTTTTGATCAGCCAGTAAGTATCTGTTGTGTACTGTGCACATAACCGAAGTGTTTTATTACCGTTCTTTCTGCTAGTCTGTTCTCCTTCTGCTCCTCCGAATGAGTCCACCACGTGTAGAATGCCCATGAGCAAACACGCTGCCTGCATGAGTAAACCACAGAACTTACAACAATTAATGACTATACCATTAAGAATATGTATAGGTTTGAATGTTATAGTGTATATTAAGGTTGCAGATTAGCTGTGTGCTTGTGCATGCAACAGTAGAACTAACTGGTCAAATAGCTGGGCTTCCTTTCTTCTCTCTGTATATGTCCTCCTGTGCACGGTGAACTCTACCCAGGCTCTAAAGCAATGAGGAAGGATACGCTTGGCAAACCATGCATCAGCATGCTGATCCAGAGCCTACTCAGATAGACAAGCAAAATATAGTTAGCACAAAACACAGACATGCAAAACCGATAAATTATTTACTTGTGCTGTTTTGTGTCTGCAAATATATTTCTTCGTATTGTTCAAAGTATCATGTGTAGACAGCAGGCAAACGGTATGTGTACAAACAGAGGATCACCTTTCTATTCAAGCATTCCTTGAGGCGTTCTCTCCAGAGATTCAAGTGCTGCCTTAGTACGATGATGCTAGGGAATGAACACAGAATGAACACATGCCTGTAAACAGAAATAAAGCCCCACTGAGCCTGAGCTTGCCTGAGCTTGCCTGTGTGTGTACCTGTGGTAATGATGGGCTATGTCAATCTGAGGTTGTAGCTGGCTGTCCTCCAACTGTTCGACACGTTGCTGCCACAGTCTCCATGACCTACATATAACCTTCCGTGAGACACAGAGGGGTCAGTGCTCAGTACAGTTTAAAAGGACACAAAACGTGGCCATCATAAACACTTGGATTTAGATTTAGAAAACATTGGGCCAGTTTAGACCAGGTGAAAATCAAGGTCTTACAGTCTGATTGTGGTGCTGGAGGGCCAAGTGATTGTTGAGGCGGTAGGTTCTACACTGTGAAACATTCATGGACAGTCCTCTCATGGCACCTCTCTGTAACAGACACGGAGTGAAAACTTTTAAACTTATACTTCTTTTATAAAATGTTCATCTACAGTATGTACAATACTGTATATGCATGTCTTTCAAGTGGAGTGCTATTTTCTTACTGACCAGAAGATGGTGCTGGTGATGTTGAGTAGCAGACTTCCACCTCTCAGCTTCCTCTGCTTGAATTCTGATGCCTGAACACACACATCTCTCAGGAAACTAAACAGCAGATCGTGGATATTCTTCATGGTTTCCTATGGTTTCTGCAGCTATGTCAACTAGATGCACACAGGCCAAGGCAAAAGTACAGCCTAAAAAGCCATCAGACCATCTCAGCAGCATCCTGAACAACACAGATTGACAACAGATCATTTTGAGAATGCTTTAGAATAAATAATTTGGCTTGTGGCAGACAGATACAGCAAAAGGGAGATAGTGATTGACTCTGTGAATGGGGGGGGGGGGGCGCGTATATCATTGAAAGGATACAATGTCTCCACTGCCCAAGAGCCCAGCGCTGGATGCCAAGCTGTACCCGCTGTTTGAGTGCCAGCTGCAGCTCCTTCTCACTCCGCTTGCTTTGCCACTCTCGGAGCCACCTACTCCAGTAGCGCCGGGCCAAAGTACGGTGCCATGCACTGTCAGCTTCAGCTACAAGAAACATCACTGGGTGTTAATAAGTGCATGCTTTTAATTACAGAGCAGTCAGTTCATCAAGCGCTTAAATAATCAAACTAAAAACAAAATGCATAAAAACACACAGGAGCCCATTCTTAGATATTAAAGTCTGACCCACAAAATAACTTGACCAAAGATTAATTACTTTCAAAAGAAAAATAGACGTTAACCTCAGCAAACCTCAGATTTTATTGTGATGTTTATTACATAACATATGTCTTTGTACCAGTTTCTCATCTCAATTTCAAAAGGTATGCACTGTTTCCTACCCTTGGGCTGCCTTGTGGCTTGGCAGTGCTGGGTGTACATTTGCCAGCGGCTGATGGCTTTCCTGCACAGACTCCTACAGGCATGCAGCCGAGCTCTGGCCTCCTGCTCCCTCCACACCTGGGCCTGGAGGCCCCGCTCTCTCCACTGCAGCCACACCTACAGGAAAACCACACAGTAGAGCCACTGGCCTGCTCAGACACTCACAAACACCTTAGCATGTGTGCTGAAGCACACAAAAGCTAATTCAGGCACAGTCACAGTCGACTATAGAGACAAGTTTGCAATCACATTAACAAAGCAAAAATACACATATTCAGCTTTTCGCATATGAGGAAGCAGCAATCCAGACTTGTAATATAATGCATGGGAAAGGTGCTTTGAAATCAGATTGCTTGCTTAAGCTTGGCTGGGTTCATGGCTTCATTTGTGAGCACCTGAAGACATACACATTTCTCCGTAACAAGCATATGTTTCTATTGGCCCAACGTTAACGTGAGTAAAAGCAATGGACACAATATTCTTGCACAAATGGTCCTCTTCTGTAAATATGCAATTAATTCCATTCATGATACAGCACAATCTTAGAATTCATTCAATTCAAATTCATTCAAATGAATGTCTCTCGGTCATAAGTGACACCTTAAGAACCACTGATGTAGAAAGCTCAACCACAAAACATTTTCTCTTAGAAGAAAGGAATGCTATCGTCATTCACTGAAATACTCACTCTGCTCTGTAGAGAGTAGGCCCAGTGTTGAAGAGCCTCCTCCTCCTGCTGCTGCTCAGAATATCGGCGTTGAAGAGCACATCTCCAAGCTGCCCACATCCGCCTCCAAAACACATATTTACACAAACACAGGTGCACAAACAGTGCACAAACACAAACATTTACACAGGTGCAGCGGACCACAGGGATGACCTGCCAATCAACAAGATTGGGATGAGTATTGTGTGATTGGTGGAGTGTGATCATATACAAATGCTGTTCTAAAATGTAGTTGAGAACACAATCTTCTGAATACCAGAGAAAACCCTTAATCCGTGCAGACTGATTAAGACTGATTTGAAAACACTGACTGGAGAGTGTTCGCAACTCAGGCCACTCATGACTCCCACACGGACATTGATTCATATGCCTCCACCGTTTTGGACTGTATCAACTCCAATATCAACAGTGTCACCACCCTCAAACGGATTACGACTTTCCCTAATATGAAGCCATGGATGAACAGTGAGGTCAGACTCCTGCTGAAGGCACGATACATCAGATCAGGTGATGCTCATCCAGGGCTGACCTGAAAAGGGGCATCAAGAAGGCCAAGCTAAGATTGAGGATCATTTCCTGAGGATCACAACCACAAGCTAAAATTGAGAATCATTTCAAGAACAACTCTGACCCCCGACGCATGTGGCAAGGCATCCAGGCAATCACAGATAATAAAACTACTAACTCCACCCCCCCGTCACCGACACCTCCTTGCCTGATGAGCTGAACCACTTCTATGGCCGCTTTGATAGGGACAACAAGGAGGTGGCCATCAAGGCAGATCACCAGCCCCTCACACTCTCCACCCGATGTATGTGCGGCACTGAGCAGGACTAATGCACGTAAGGCTGCTGGTCCTGATGGTATCCCCGGACGCATACTCAGGGCATGTGGTGTGCAGCTGACTGAGGTTTGGACTGACATATTTAATCTGTCACTAGCTCAGGCGGCTGTTCCCGCGTGCTGTAAAAAAACAACTCCATCATGCCAGTGCCAAAACACTCCACTGCAACAAGCCTTAATGACTTCCGTCCAGTTGCACTCACCCCCATCATCATGAAGTGCTTTGAGAGGCTGGTCCTGGCCCATCTCAAGACCTGCTTATCACCCTTACTGGACCCCTTCCAATTCGCCTACCGTCAGAACAGGAGCACAGAGGATGCCATCTCTACGGCACTTCACTCTGCCCTGTCCCACCTTGACAATAGCAACACCTATGTGAGAATGCTGTTCATTGACTTTAGTTCAGCATTCAACACCATCATCCCCTCCAAACTGATCACCAAACTCAGTGAACTGGGCATCAATACCTCCCTCTGTAACTAGGCTCTGGACTTCCTAACTAACAGACCTCAGTCTGTTAGGTTAGATAATCCCACCTCCTCAACCATCACCCTGAACACCAGTGTACCACAGGGATGTGTGCTGAGCCCTCTCCTCTACTTCCTCTTCCGTGCAAGGGGAACTCAAAGTCAAGCTGAAGGAGGCTAAGGAGGACTACAGAAGGAAGGTGGAACAGAAGTTGCAGGAAAACAAATTGAAGGAGGCATGGGATGGCATGAAAATTATAACTGGCCTGAAGAAGAGCAGCAGCTCTGTGGAGGGGGACCTGGACAGGGCGAACCAGTTGAACCACTTCTACAACAGGTTTGACTGCCCTGCTCCAGCTCCAATGGGAGTGGTCTGTCCACTACCCCCGGCTGACTCAGGCACTGCTCTTGTTTGCGTGCCTGCCCTACCCCCACCTCCCAGTCTCTCCAGCTCTGCATCCCGGTGATACCCAACGACCTAAGCCACCATCACCTCACGCCCTGCCCCCGCCTGACGCCTCCTTGCCTGTGCCTGTCGAGGCGTCCACGACTCTGGCAGCCTTGACAGGGACATCAAGGAGGTGGTCATCCCCCAGCCCCAGCCCCCACCACCACACCCCCTCAATACCAGTGCAACACTCACCTCCACCATCACAGGCTATCGTACCCCCACCATCACTGGATATTGCACCCATCCCCTCCCCTTACACCCCCCATCATCACAGCAAATCAAGAGAGCTAAACTAAAAAAACTGCACACGAATAAGGCAGCGGGGCCTAACAGACTGTGTCCAAGGCTACTCAAGGCCTGTGCTGCTGAACTGGGGGAGCCACTGAAGCACATCTTCAATCTGAGTCTACGCCTTGGACAAGTCATGTCTCACCCCTGTCCCTAAAAAGCCACATCCTGGGGAAAGTGGGCGTGGACGATGCCATCACTTATCTTCTACACATTCTCACCTAGACAAGGAGAAAAGTGCTGTGAGAATCATGTTCTTTGATTTCTCAAGTGCTTTTAACACCATCCAACCCCTCAGACTGGGAGACAAGCTCTTGCAGATGGGTGTGGACGCTCACCTGGTAACCTGGATTACAGATTACCTGACTGAGCGACCACAGTTCGTCAGACTGAAGGACTGTCTCTCTGACACTGTGATCAGCAGCACCGGAGCGCCACAGGGAACTGTGCTCTCTCCAGTCCTGTTCATCCTGTACACATCTGACTTCTGCTACAACACTGAGTCATGCCACATGCAGAAGTTTTCTGACGATACTGCAATTGTGAGGTGTATCAGGAACGGGCAGGAGGAGGAGTACAGGAGCCTGGTGGAGGACTTTGTGCAATGGTGCAAACTCAATCATCTCCAACTCAACACTTCAAAGACCAAGGAGATGGTGGTGAATTTCCGCAGGTCTAAGCCCACTCTGCTACCAGTCTCCATTGATGGGGTCAATGTCGAGGTGGTAAGCACCTACAAGTACCTGGGTCTCCACCTTTACAATAAACTGGACTGGTCAGCCAACACCGACGCACTCTACAAGAAAGGGCAGAGCAGGCTGTACTTCCTGAGGAGGCTGCGCTCCTTTAATGTGTGCAGCAAGCTCCTCAGGATGTTCTACCAGTCTGTTGTTGCCAGCGTCCTCTTCTATGCAGTGGTATGCTAGGGAGGAAGCACAAAGAAGAAGGATGCGGGGCGACTTAACAGGCTGGTAAGGAAAGCTGGCTCTGTAGTGGGAGCTGAACTGGAGTGCATCACTTCAATATCTGACAAAAGGACCCTGAACAAACTGATCAACATCTTGGACAATGAGTGTCATCCACTCCACAACATTATTGTTAACCAGAAGAGCCTGATCAGCTGGAGACTTCGCTCACTGCTTTGCACAACAGACAGACTGAGGAAGTCATTCGTCCCCAGGGCCATTGAACTGTTCTATGCTTCACTTGAGGGAAGAGGATAAATAGAGTCTGTCTGCCTCTTCAGCACCTCCATGTCTTGAACTGTCTGTCCACTAGCCACTTTTTACCCCTGTCTTCTGCCTCACTGTTTGCGTGCTATATTAGCACATATGCACAACCCCTCCCTCCATGCCACAGCCGAACTGTGACCACACTTATACCTTCCTTAATATAGTTATATATATATATATATAGATATATAGACTTTATTCTTGCACCGTTGCACTGTTTGACTTACTCATTTGCACCATCACCATGACACTCATTTACACAGAGCACCTTACCTTATCTTTACCTTATGCACAGAGAATCACAGGCTCAGTCCCTGCCTCACTCATTGCAAGCGCATCTTGTTGGATTAATTACCCACTATGTGGATACTGTTTTTTTAGAATTGTGTTATTTAGTATAATTTGTATTTTAGTATATTTAGTATTTAGTATACCGGTATATGTATCTTCTACTGTCCTTATTGCTTAGTTGTGTTTTTATATTATATACTTTTAATTACTTTCTGCTGTTAGTGAATGTGTGTGTGTGTGTTGTCTGTATGCTACTGTGACCTTGAATTTCCCCTGGGGATCAATAAAGTATCTATCTATCTATCTATCTATCTATACCTACGACTGTACACCTGTACATGGCTCTAACACAATTGTCAAGTTTGCAGACGACACTACGGTGATTGGTCTCATCAGCAACAACGATGAAACGGCCTACAGGGAGGAGGTCCAGCACCTTACATCATGGTGCACTGACAACAACCTGGCTCTCAACACCAAAAAGACCAAAGAGCTCATTGTGGGCTTCAGGAAGTCTAAAGCTGGCACACACACCCCCATCATCAACGGGACTGAGGTGAAGCGTTTCACCAGCTTCAAGTTCCTGGGTGTCCACATCTCTGAGGACCTCTTTTGGACCCTCAACCCCTCTACCCTGATCAAGAAGGCTCACCAGCATCTTTTCTTTCTGAGGAGACTAAAGAAGGTCCACCTGTCTCCCCAGATCCTGGTGAACTTCTACCGCTGCATCATCGAGAGCATCCTCACCAACTGTGTCACAGTTTGGTATGGCAACTGCTCGGCCCACGACCGAAAAGCACTGCAAAGGATGGTGAAAACTGCCCAACGCATCACCGGTTCCTCACTCCCCTACATTCAGGGCAAGCGATGCTTGCGTTAGGCGCGCAGCATCATCAAAGACTGTTCCCTCCACTACCCTACGGGAGGCGTTACAGGTCTGTCCACACCTGAACCAGCAGGTCCAGAGGAAGCTTCTTTCCTGCGGCTGTCACCTTACTGAACTCTAACTCTGCATCCCGGTGACAACCAATCAACTAAGCCCCCAATTTCTCATAATATATTCTGTTAATACACTGCATATATTATTCTTACTACTATTATATTGTTACTGCTACTACATTGCACATATCTGTATGTTGTTCACACATTGTTCATATCACATAGCCATATTTATTCTGCTCTTATATAGTAACTGCTAATACACTGTGTATATTTATATCTAATTTATATTACTCTAAACCAACTTCTGTAAACCTACTGCATACTACTGTCTACACTGCACTAAATTTCTTGTCCTGCCTATGCATCACCTGTCTATACTTTGTAAATCACATTGCACTTTTCTGCTTTTTTGCACTTCTGGTTAGACGCAAACTGCATTTCGTTGGCTTTGTACTTGTACTATGCACAATGAAAATAAAGTTGAATCTAATTTAATCTAAACATGATTTGCCACACAGAAAAGTAAATCTGGTAAATCATGTTCTGTAAATCTGAAGTGTGTGTGTGTGTGTGTGTGTGTGTTTTCAAGCTCAGACACACCCCTCACCTCACACAAGAGATGTTACTGTGCTGCAAAGCAGTCTGCTGCATCTGCTGCGTCATGCGACGCTTCTCTATGTACATCTCCCAGCAGTCCCACACAAGACGCAGCCTATGTTTGTGAGCTGTAGAGTTATAATTATAGTAAGATTAGAACTTGAGCAAATCATGGGGTGGAGTGCCACCACAACGTCCAGAAAAGCACAATAATAGAGCAAAGGAGCACCCAACTCAGTGTACAGCAGAATCATAGTCAAATACAGTGTGTCAATGTCTATCAACCTAAAATAAACTAAGGATTTTGTCCCCAATTGACGTTGGTACAGGATTTTAAATGGAGAAGGTAATCATACCAAAGTTTGTAGCTATTTGCCATTTTGTTTTCTTCTCTCTCTGCAAGAAGGTAAAGCTTCTCCATGCTGGGAACACTTTGTGGAACAGATAATATCTGTGAAAGAAGACCATCACATCCTGAACCCAATCACACTCTGCCTTTCACACACCGTGCTTCATCAGCGGGAAAAATAGACTGTTTATAACCTGTAATGACAGTCTGCTCGTATCGCAAGGCTCCACTCTTTTCTGCTGTACCACCAAACATCCCTCCATTGCTCCAAGGCCCTGCCAAGGACCACTCTCCGGTAATGAGATCTGAGGATTATTGACAAACTTTCCTCGTGCCTTTTGTTGTGATACAACAAACATAATCAGTTCAGATATTAGAGACCCTCAGAAAAGGGAAGAGACGCATACCTGGCTTTAGATGGAGATACTCTTCCGAAAGTCTTTCGCATCCATATAAAGAAGAATTTCCTTGCCAGATGTCTGTCAAAAATACATCTCACGTTACTTTTTAGGGACCGAACAGAAAGAGGAATGCATATAATTCAATATCTGTCCCCCACCTTATTCGCAGTTCCTTCAGTCTTCCTCCTCTATTCCAAGAGTATCCAACCCTATACTTAAATTTACGCGATGTATTGCGTGGCTGGTTACTCCGATTGGGACAGGTAGGCCTGTTAATGCTTTGGGTACCTGGTTTAGAAGTGTGCATTATTCACATCCATGTGTGACTGTAGCCTAAAGACAATACCTTTACTGACAGCTAACGTTAGCCCAAAGCGAACTATCAAGAGTTAGTAGGTCAACCCGAATCTCCACAGCCCTTCTCAATACATCTAACATTAACCGTAAAGCTTAGAGTTAGAACTAGAGTACATTTTGATTCAAGGTAACGTTTACGTGTTTTTTCCGTGAAAATGCTGTACTTAACTGCATTCTAACTGCACGTGAAGTTACTTAGATCAGACCATAGACATATAAGAAACTTCTCTACAGACATTGATCTCTATTATACAGTCGAACCAACGGATTTGCAACCTTCGTTTGCCTATTATCAAAGTTGTGGGGAAGTGAGCTTCATGGTGGTTTGCTGATGTTTTGGAAACCAACTGTCGCGCGAAATGTAAACTTCAACTGCACCTGCGCAAAGACCCAAGTACGTATATACAAGGCGTGTTCGACAGCGTCCGATAATGGGAGGATTGCGCAGAGCTTGTTGTCGAGTATTGCGGGCTATAAATTCATTCATAGGTTCTGTTTCTTTTGGAAAATATTAGTATTTTGGGGTATATCTGGCTGAGATGTATCGGTATACAGGTTATTTGTACTTAACGTGCATATGTACAAGACGCAGCTGCTGACAATCTAACAATTTCTGATGCGTTCAAATCTTCATACCAAGCTTCATGTTTTCCCCCACTTTACCTCCGCTCTGCTTTATAATCTTTGGTATAGCCTAGTTGGTTGTAGTATGATCACTAGATAAAAAATGGAACTGTTACAAAAAAGAGTTCAGTGATGCTTCTTATCAGTTCAGCATCAGAGTAATCTACACGTAATTCCTGGTAGATTAAAACTAAACAAAAAAAACAAATACAGACTCCGTGACTTTATTCCAATTTGCATACTTCTGTACTGACAATATCTAATATGAGTGCACAAGCCAATGCACTTGTGCAATCATATTAGGTATTGTAAGTAGGGTACAGAAGTATGCGGATTGGAACATAGGCCCGTCTCTTCACAAGATATTACTGGCCCAGAGCCCGTCTCTTATTAGACATTCTCTGACTGGCCCACTGGCCCCAGGACAAATTAATTGTCAATAATGAGGGGCTACTTTGGCGTCCATGTACATTGCCTGAAATGATGGCCTTTTATTTTATATTCATTACTGGTGTGGCATCACACAAATAAATGTACGTTATCACCATCACTGTTGTAGTTAAAAAAAATAATAAAGTAAAGTGCCACATAAAGAGCCAGCGATTAAATGTTTTTGGGATGGCGAGTTCAAGCTCTATATAATCCTTCAGAGGGCCTTCTCTCGGATGCAGTGAGTGATCAAAATCGCCGCTGTGTGACTGGCAGAGAGAGGAAACAGAATAGTAAAGTATCCTAAGGTAGCGTTTATTGCAGTCTTATTGGGACAGTCAGCATTTTCGCGAGCGCAGAACGTTTTTCTCCGTCGACATACACATGCTTAGTGTTACTTCCTTTTGGTTTATTTTTCAGAAAGTTTATAACGTTAACTAAAGACGCGATTGTTAACCAGCTAGCTAGCTAGCTTGCAACCATAGTGGTCTGTGGGTGCTAGCTAGCTAGCTAGATTTTCAAGACCGTTAGCCATTAGGCTAACTTTTACCAGCTACGAGTTTGCTTTGTTGCGACCATCCTTCTCCGTGCGTTTTGCGGTTAATAATAAAGTGAGCTGATTTATCTCTGTTCTCTGAAGACTGGAGTGAGGTTTGGGAAACGTCGGGACCCTAATAGGCCAAGTTGAATTACACAGTGGGAAAGGATATCGAGTTGTGTGCTTACTTTAGCGAGCTAACTTGGCTGTCGCTAGCGTTTCTAGCTAGTGACGCTTTCGGCGTTTGCTCTGTAGAAAGTTGTTTGGTTTATTTGCGAGGAAGAGGAGTTATCGTCGCGAAAAATTGGATAGGTCACAGCGTGTTTGAAGCGAAGTTATCGAGTGTTTGCCATTAAATAGCAGTTTGAACCAACACAGGGAAAGGGGCGCATAACTAAACTTAAGGTAAGTTTCATTGCTATCTATCATGGCTATCTGTAGTTGCATTAGCTGACTTTACCCAATGCTAGGTCCCCTTCCCCATGAACCAACGTTAACATTATTAAGTTTAAGAGTCTAAGTTTAAGTCCCCCATTCCCTTTTTACCGGTACAAATTTCGTTGTGGGATTTTGCTGATTTGGTTACGTTATTTGCTAAGCTGTCAACGTCTCGGTTTGTTTTTGCTAACATAGCCGGTGTTTGCTAGGTACTATTGGTTATAAATTAGCTTTCATTTTGTGCTAGCTACCTAGCAAACCAGCTAGCGACCCAGTCAACAAGACATTCGTTGACGTTAACGTTGATACAGTTTTAGTAATTGATACGAGCTTATTAGTGCTTGTTAATGCTCAGCTATATTTTGCTAAATAGGCCAAGTTGGTTAATTACCTTACGAAACATTTACTTGAACGAGTTAGCAAATCTGACGATACACTGTTAACTAACACAAACGCTTAGTTATTTCTTGAAGGTCTAGTATTCACTAACGATAGCTGATTTAAGTTAGCGTTACCGCTAGCTTGCTAACAAATGTGTTCAGTTGTCAGTGGTGTTATGGCTAGCAAGTTTATGAGCGTTAACATTAGTTTCATAGCTCGCCTTTTCTACTGGATCTTGATGAAACTAGACGTGTCTGCTGCGTATAACGTATAATTACCGTTAACTAACGTCAGTCAAACCAACACGGTGGCAAGTTAGGGAGTGGGTGCAACACCGACGCCAGTGTGGACTGTGGGATTCAGCTTGAACACCGAGCCTTTTCTCATTCTCAGCGCATCCTCAGTTATTCAGGGACATTACAACTGGGGTATCATGGGATGGGCATTCAAGAATTTAGTGTAACTTGGTCGCTTTTTAAAATATTGTTTAACTAATGCATAGTTGGTGGCTGAATTCTGTCACATTAATACATACATATTCACAGCTTTTGACCTCTCTATTCACATAGAACACACGTACAAATACACTTACACATTAAATTGCTCTGAGGTAATATTACTCTTCCAAATTGTCAGTTGTAATGAAAACCCTGCTGGTACACTGAACATCCCCTTGACAGAGTTGTCTTCTGTCAATCCTCCTCCACAGCTGTTGAGATAATCTGAGTCAGAAGCAAACCTTGACCTCCAACAGCAGTCATGGAGAAGGATGTCTGCGTGGGGGAAAAGGAGAATGTTGACAGTCCAACTGATCTTGCCAAGGAGTCCGATACAGGACCATCCGCTTTCAGATATACCAAGGTATGTACATTCGACCTGACCACTGTTGCAGGTACAGCTTTGTTTCCACCAACCAAGTCATGCAATCGGTTAGCTTCTGTTTCTTTTTCTGCTTGGTTACAGAGAACAATGTTTAAGAAAATGGTGGTTCTCTTTGTTCTTTGTATAGTGTAAATTCACTGTTTGTGCCTGAACCAGATTCTGCTGTTACATCTTGTACCCTGAACCTAACCTGACTCCGCCAGATGGATTTGCTCCGCATATCCATCTGGGAACTTTTCATTGAAGAACTTTTGGGAAGGGGCAGACATACTGGTTAGCTGATTGGATAAACCATCTGTCTATCACCACCTTTGTTGGTTATCGACGGGCCAAATCAACCAATTAGATGAACAAAGTATTCTTCTAATGCCGTTTAACATACAATTAAGTTAGGTAACGTGACAAACGTGAAGATGTTTTAACTTACCATTTATGAACCTAATCAACGACAATTCCCATCAAGTTTTCACGGTAGGCCCTACACTTCTGAAGATAGTATATTCCTCCATTATGAACTGGAATCAGCCGTGGAGGATGTCTGTGTCGTTCATTCCTCCCAGCTGCATGGCTGAGACTCATAGCTTCACAGTTTACCCAGGAATACTTTCTAATTTGAATAAAACTTGCGCGATAGCTATGCTCATCTCTGTGGATGCCGTCATGTTGTTCGTTGCGTCACACCTCAACCCGCCTCAAAGCCAACGCTGATTGGACGTTCGTTTGGTGAACTGCTCCAAACGGAAAGTATCCAGACTGATCTGCGAGTGAAACCCTGAAGCTCACGAGATCAGGATGGTCTCACGAGGCTACCCTGAACCTACTACCAGATGTAAAGCTTGATAAAAAATATGTGTAATCGAGAATCGAAGGTTTGAAACCCCATAGTTCAGTGTGTGTAGAATAGCCCAAATATTGCAACCGTATTGTATGTTACCTATGGCATATCAGCCCAACCATATAGATGGAGTGTTTTTATCAGTAAAACCATTGTGTAGTTTTTAAAATGCAGGATTTGAATTCAGATATCTGAAAAAATAGAAATGGGCCGTCCTAGTTGTGCATCACGCTGCAGAGCACTGCTTCGCGTTGCTATTGTCAGGACATTCCAATTGAAAACGATGTAATTAAACTGATTTTTATTGCTAAATGCTTGCTCGCATCGCATGGTAGTTAAGACTTGGTGTTAGTTCTGCGATTACTGGCCCCTTCGGTATAAATGTGCAATTATCAGACCGAAACCACTCGTGTCCTGATCAAGTGCTTGGATTGTCATAGTCTCTTTGTATAGTGGTGTCTGGTGTAATAATGCTAATGTAACCGGTGTTGCATGACTACAGAGTAGCTTGATGGTTAGCCTTGTACATGTTGCTGAACAGGTTGAATGTGTATATTTACTGATCTGTGCATTCAAATGACAAAATATTGAAGTAAGGCATGCTATGTTTGCTGCAGTGGCTGTGGTAGTTTCAACATCTACAGTACTGTGCATCAGGGCCTCAAGTCAGCCAGCTCTTCCAATATATTGCCCCTTTTGTTGTTTTTATAATAAATTACACAACAATGGCCCTGAGCATCTCATTACATTATCTCTGCGTTCAAATTGGCATCAATACATGCACCCATGTTCACCGTCTGTAGCTTATGCCCACACATACCATAACCCATCCTACCACCACTGGAGAATATTGACTGTAAACTACAAAACGCCATACATCTTCTTTGCCCTGTGCTGGCTACAATGTAAACTGGGATTTAACACTTCTCCAAAAGTGGCACATGCCATCAAAGGTGAGCATTTGCTCAAGTCATTTACAAATTGCTGTCAGACCAAGACTCTGGTGAGGCTGATGGAACACTTGGGAGAACTTCCCTGATATGGTTTGTGACCGTTTGTGCAGAGATTCTGCAGTTGCATTTATGCAAATCAACAGGTGCATCAGCTATCGGTCAAAGCAACCAGATGTGTTCAAAATGCTGCCAAATTCTCGAAAACGACGTTCTGACCGCTTGTGGTAGTGAAATGAACGTTCAACTCGCAGGCAACAGCTTTTGCCAACATACTTGCCGTCAGCATTCCAATTACATGTTCCCTCAAAACATGACATTTGTGTCGTGTAATAAAACTGACATGATGATAAAATTTGACTCCCAAAAGACGTGGTGGAAATTTAGATAAATGTTTATTGCAATGTGAATGTAGATATATTTTCTATCTAAAGACTCTTCATCCTAATGGTCTAAATGAAGAATTAGAAATGTCCTGTTTTCTGTAAAATGTATTTGACATGTGTGTCTATTGTACGGTTTTTTCTATATGTCTGATCACTATGCCCTATAAGGTAGACTCATGAAATTGTGATGTAATTGTTAAATTATGCGATCTGAACGAGCTGTGACCTGCTAGGCCTGTTGGCCACTAATTGGATGCACCTGCTCTAGACTGTTTTAAAAGGTTGCCTCACTATGCTGCTGCTCTTTTTTGCACTGAAGATAGTCTTTTGACTGAAATGTTTGTACAGCTACTCTTTGCACTTTTTGCACATTGTGTTGCCTCAAAAACTTTTGAAAAAATAAGAAAAAAACTAAAATACAGTGGTCTTATAACCAACCTTGTGTGATTACTGGTCTCTCAGAGTGCAAGTCCTCCTTGCCAATGTACTAAGACTTTTTGACCACTGCACCAGAGAACCTTTCTCAAGAGGACTTAAAAACAAGGCGCAGCTCTACTTCATGCTTTTTGAGTGTAATAAAACTGCACACTTTTTATTGTGACCAGTCCAAGGCAACCCTGTCCAATAATCATGCCATGTAATCAGAATCTTGATATGTCAAAAAATTAAATAGAATTCTTGTCTATTGCGGTATATCTTTGAGTGTAGTTGGCGATTTTAATATTTTTAACATTAGTAGCCCCCATATTGTCATTTCTAATTTTGAAAAATCCTTTTATCTTGGAATTGCCTGTCTTGTTCAGCTTGTGCTCACTATTGTATGCAGTTAAGTTTGTTTGTTTTTGTTTCTACAGGAAGAGCTACTGGAAATAAAGGAATTTCCCATTTCCAATGAAAGACCAGAGTGTCTGTCAGAAAAATATGACAGGTCTGTATAACTTCTATTCATAGCTGATGTTTTCTTTTTTTTCCAGCAACAAACACTCAACAATTTTAGTAGGTTCTTTCTCCCCTGTAAAAGAACGTTGACTGGCATGGTCTTGTGTAGAGAACCTAATGATTTTCATACTGCCCACCCAAAGCAGGTTGGGGGCAGCATATTACTACATTTGTCCACTCCTACCTCTTCTCCCTCGCAGACGTAACCGAAAAGTTTGGCCAAAGTGGAAAAGACTAAATCCTACATGTAGCATGTAAACATTTATGATTCAAAGATATCTGGGTTAAAATGTTGGATGTCTCCAACATCGACTAATGATTGTGTTACATTTGTGTTGCTCAAACGGTCAATTTATTCATGAGTTAACAAGGACTTTGTTACTTTTGTGACTCTGAAATCAGGTTTTAGCCATTAGTAGCACCATTCCTCATGATGAGATAATGTCCATGATGGCACGTTTGTTTTGCGAGTTCTAGTTAGTTTCAAGTTTAAAGGCACTCTAAGTGATGTTGGGTAACGTCACTTTCAACTGTTGATCTTGAAACTGCTACTCCCTCCCCCTCCCTCCCGTGCGATTGAAACTCTCCTAAAATCGTGGATTGTCGGTGATTAGCTGGAACAGTTTATGTTTTTATGGTCCAGGCTGGACCAAGTTGTTTTTGTTGCTGTTTTAGGAGCCTGGGCTGCTTTTTTTTACAGTGTATTCAGGGCACACACAGCTAGCAGATGGTGTAGTAATGTTTGCTGTAACATTGCTTAGAGCACCTTCAAAACTAATGTTCTTGTATATAACACCTTTTAATGGCTGCAAAATGCATATGTCTGTGTGTAGTTTTTGCATCGCAAGCAGAAATGGGAGCCAAAGGTATTGTTGTACCATGATGACTGTCTAACCTGCTGACTAAACTGAATTTTGGTTGTGCAGTGATGGCGTGTGGGACCCAGAGAAATGGCACGCCTCGCTCTACCCCTCCTCAGACCGGGACTCCCCTGTCGAGGGTCACAGAAAGGATTACACAGATGACAGGGTGCCGCTTAAACGCAGGATTGCTGGTAAGTGCCTGCATTGCCCATAGTTTCTTTATGTGGTCTTTGTAATGTATGCATACAGTGGTTAAGTGGCGTTAAAGCAGACATAGAATGAAAGACCGGTTTTACCTTGGCTTTCTGGCCATGCATCGAACTCCCCTTATTCAGCAAAGGTACCGTGAACCGGAAACATGGTTGTTTCCTCCCTCATATTCAAATCTCAGACTTTGAAATGACCACTTTAAAATGTGCAAATCTGAACAAAGACCGAGTGTGATTCCAAACACAGACTGACGCACACCATCCCTCTGATAACTGGCAGTCAATCTGTGTAAAGCTCTCTTTATTATTTATGTGAGTGTTAGAAAAACATGAGGCGGTGCTAGATATCTGCTAAAATGGGCCCTTTTATTACCAGGCCTGATAATATTGTAGGATTGAAACAGACATTGCTGTTTTTTGTTTAAAATGCTATTTAGGAAAAGCGTTCTGTGATTATTGGTGTTAAAAAATGTTTTTGCCATCTTACCAAGCTCTGGGCCCAGCATATTTTCCAAGCTACATGCCACATCATCCCATGACTGTGTGTCTGTCCCCAGACCCTCGAGAGCGTTTGAAGGAGGATGACCTGGAGGTGGTCCTCAGTCCCCAGCGACGGAGTTTTGGAGGTGGTTGCCAAGGCAATGCGGCCTTGCCATCAATGGCACGGCGACCCGTCAGCCCACTGGAGAACAAGGAGAATGAGAGTTTGAGGCTGGTGGGGATCCGCCGCATTGGCAGTGGGCGCATCATGGCTGCCCGCACTTTTGAGCGGGACCTGCGCACAGAGCGAGACCTACGCCCCGACAAGGAGCGAGAGAGGGACTACAAAGACAAGAGGTTCAGGGTGTGTGTTCAGTGGCTCTACAAGATCACTCTTTTTGGTTGTAGTCTACAGTAGGGCTGCATGATTTGGGGGAAATGCCTTTGACCGATATTGTGATTGCAATTCGATTTGTGATATAATTTTTGAAAGTGAAGCAAAATTTGGAATATTGAAATGAAGCTTAAGTTGAACCACCTCTGATTGGTGTGCATGCCTACTGGTAGTTTCATTGTGTGTGACACAAGGAGGATGACGTGATTATAAAAACCATGCAGACAGTTATGAGTTTAGCGATTAGCTAATTGCATTAATTGTTCAATTAAAAATTGATTAATTGTGTAGCAAATTTACTGCAGCAAATATCTGAGAGACTAGTTGTCGTTTACATTCTGTATAGACTTTCTGTTCATACATGGCGCACGGCACAATCGACACAAGCCGCAAAGTGACTTTCTCACAGCACTTCTATGTATTTGCTCTTCCTGCATCTGCTTTCAGTGCAGAAATGAGTATAAATGATTGCATGTCTAACTTAACTCTCCTGCATCCTCAGAGGGACTTTGGGGACAAGCGTGTGTTCAGTGAGAGAAGAAGGAATGACTCGTATGCCGAGGAAGAGCCAGAGTGGTTCTCTGGCGGCCCCACCAGTCAGTCGGAAACCATTGAACTCATCGGCTTTGATGACAAAATCCTAGAGGAGGACAAACGCAGACCAAAGCGCTCTCGAAAGAAGAGTGATTCCATAAAAGAGGGTGAGAATCTGCCCAGCACTCACTGGCCAAACGACTCCTTTTAGGCTGCATTCAAACGGACACACTTTTTTTCACCTCCAAAAACGAGTAGAACAAAGTAACAAGTGTCAAAAACATGTGAGGTGGAAATCGATTGTCTAAGTGTTGTTGCAATGATCGTGTTTTATTTAGCCAAATAGCTACCTCCCTGACTTGGCTAAGGCACGCAGCTAAGCAACGACCAATTGTTGGGGAAAAAAACGTGACCCCAAAAGTTATATCTTTAACTTGCGTCTGGTGTTTTTAGAAGCCTCACTTTTTGTTTTGCTTGCGACTAGCTTATCTTAACATGAGGTGCGTTGCATCAATCAGTGGCAGCATTTCTTAGGGAAAGAACTGAATTTCAGCACCCGGAGGTGAGAGAAATTGTAAGTGTGAACGGGCCCTTACTTAAGAACATTCTCTTTTTTATGTTAAATTAAAAAGTTACATGTCTGCTTCGTCAAGGGCCTAATTTGGTGAATGTCCCTTTTCTTTTAGCTCTTTTTGTAATGGGGCCTGTTTGTTTTATTTATTATTTATTTTTTACATTTCCCAATGCAGTGGAGTGCAACGGGGGACTGTCAGAGGAACCGGAGCTGGCACAGGGATCAGGAGCTGATCAGGAAGTGCCCCGTTCAGGGGTCCTTCCAGAGCAGACCTCAGGAGACTTTGACTTCAATGAGTTCTTCAACTTAGAGAAGACCATGCCTGGGCTGGCCTCGGTAAGGCTGAGGATTGGGATGTGGGTGACGGGGTTGCTGAGACTGGCTGGCTCAATTTATTTATTTTTAATCAGTATGGTTGGGAGTAATGTTCATTTCTTCATTAATGTTTATCCATATGATCTGTTATGTTTATATGTGTTCATTGGATCTGTTCTTTTGTGTGTGTGTATGTATATATGTGGCTCTGTCTATTATTTTTCACAGGTGTTTTACTGTTTTTGTTACAAAACAAATAGCGTAGGATGTTTGGACGACAAGATTTAATACTAGCAAGTGGATAATACTCCCCTGCAATAAACATTTAAAATCCCTTACTGGAGTTCACCTATAGAGCCACTAGGCAGGGAAATAGTGGGCTGATATAAGGATATTATAATCATCAAAGTAGTGAACACTTGCCTTTCCCAGATTTAAAAAAAAAAAGCAGGCATGTTTTCGTTATGCCGAAGTTGCTCGATTTCTGCAGGACGCATAATTTATCCGATCAGTCTACATGCAGCTTCTTGTGTGATAATTTTAATTAGAACATGGCTATGGGCGTAGTCGCCAACACACATAATTGCCTTCTTACTAATTGCTATCAGGATCGTATACATTTTATTTTATGCACCAAAACTAAAACTTATCTTTTGTTATTTGGACTCAAAAAGACCTAGTTATGTTACCGAAATAATTAATCTCCAAATTATTGCCCTATAATGGTAAACAAAAGGCAAACCTGGCCAAACTTCACAAATTACAGTTCATGAAAACAGTGACCTTTAGTTTTCTAGACTTTTATATGTATGTGTAGATGTATATAAATGATCTCACCCCATTTCTAGCTGTGTGGTATCTTGTTCAGTAGGAAAGCACTCTGTACATTTCCCGAATGAGAATGGGTGTGACTTGGTGTTACACCTTTGACATATCTTTGGGCACTTGGTGTCCTGGCTTCAGAGAAATGTCTTGCATGCTGAATCCTCTGTTGCTGACCTGTTGGATCTCTTCATATTTCTTATCCTTTGGGTCTCCTTTCTCTTAAATGTGGCTTGGTGATACAAATGTATGCCCATCTATTGAGTATAGCTGCATCGAAGCTTTATTGGCTGTAAGATTTTTTTGAAGCACGAGTTGTATTGCCCCTTGGTATTATAAGGCTTGCCCAACAATTCAATAGAAACGGGGAAATCTGGGGAAAATAATGCTTCCTCCTCTCTCAAACTTAACCGCTTTACTGTAAACCCAAACCCCAGCCTATACTTTTCTCTGTAGAGGGTAAAAGGCTGCAAACTCTCTCTACCAAGTAAGTGCCAGTATCTACTGAGCTGCACTGCATCTACTGAGCTTTTAATTCTGTTCTCTTCAAAAGCCGCTGTGCTGATGCTGCTCATCCTCTGTCCTTCAGATGATCGAGGATGTTCTGGGTGAAGGTCCGGTGTCGGCCAGCCGCTTCAGTCGTTGGTTCACTAATATGAGCCCATCAGGCTCCCGCTCCAGCAGTCTGCGCTCCACCCCACACGAGGAACTGGAGAGACTGGCAGGTAGGACCCTTCACATTTCACTAACACACACACACACTCTGAGTCTCTTCCATTTCCTAACTACGGACAGATACCTGGTAGGAGCAAGCTTTAATCAATCAAAGCAAACTTTTTGTTGGACTGGCCTGGCTACGCTGTCTTCCACACTGTTTCATCAGACTTCAGGACTGTAAGGAGTGTGTTCTCACTATCAAACTATAGCTATGACGGCTATTCAAATGGCTGCTGTTTGTGCAAGTTTGACAGACCTTCCTCGCATAGAGACCGTTGCTAATGTAGGATTGGACAATAGCTGTTCTAGGTTAGAGATTTTTGCAGAGGTAATAGCGTGCCTTTATCCAGTATTCCTAGCACAACTTTAGACGTTGCTTATACACCACATTGTTTAGCCCAGGGATTCCCAAACTGCAAGCTGCCACTAGGGGGTACACGAGATGAAAAGGGCAATGTCGGAAAGGTGTTAAAATGATTAATTAATTAATCATCTAATTAATTAATAAATAATACATAATTATACCATTCCATATAATGATATGGAAATTTGAAATTAAAGGAAATCCTTTGTAAACTCTATAGTAGGCTATGTTTTCATTAAAAAATAAGCTACCCACAATGCACGTGATCTCCTGCGGGCAGCCAGAATATCTGGCTCGTTAGTTTCGTGGAAGTATAGGCTAGGTACGCAAACATGGAAAACTGGCTAAAAAGAGGGACACTGTCCAAAAGGCCTAATCAAAGCGATCGACGAGGAGAAACGAGAGAAACAGAGCAACTATGGGATGGGGGCAGAATGATTAAGGCGGAGGTGGCTCCGGAGCGCAGGGGGATGAAAGAAAGGACGAGACAGGAAAGAAAACGAAATTATGATGAGGCATATAGGCCTAGGCTTCACGTGGATTTGTCTAACCAGTCTAATGTTGTTCTCCACACTGTTTTTTAGCTCATAGACCAGTTGCACATTTTGATTTTGTTATTTGTTATGTAGGGTCGCTAATTAAATATGATGCCTGGAATGCGTCAATAGAATGTGTTACGTTATTATGTGTCGGATGGTGGGGGTACGCGAGCCGAGTCAGGATGTAAAAGGTGGTCCGCGGGAAAAAAAGTTTGGGAACCGCTGGTTTAGCCTAAATCAACTCATTGTATACGGTTTATATGCAATAATGTAGATTTCACTTTACTATTGACCATCAAACAAAAATCATAAGTGAGAGTGACACACCAGGATCAGAGAAACTATCGGCAAAATTGGTTATATGTAGGCTTTGGGTAGTTAAGTCATTACATGTGCCTGTAAGTCCATACATTTCCCGGCGGGGTGCCTAGCTTCCATGGTATATGTCTCATTGTGATAGAAAATAAGCTACTTACTTCCAGACGTTGCCAGCAATGACTTGATACTGATTGCATTCAATCCATTTCTAACGTCACCTTGATCTTAATCATCCTTGATGATCTTGGCACTGTACTGAGGGTTCCTTGCGTGGCTTTCTCTTACAGGGCTGGACCCACGCTGCAGCTCTCCAACTCAAGGACCAGCGCCATACTTCACCCCCATTGGCTCGGGGGACAGCCGTGAAAAAGTGGACATTTTGCAGCTGCTGCACAATGCCAAGATTGACCTGAAGCCTCTCCTCTCCAGCCTCTCTGCCAACAAGGCCCGTCTGAAGGAGAGTAGTGAGTACCCTCTACCTGGCCAGGCTTCATTATGAGTGCAGCATGTATTAATATTTTACCCTTGCCTCTTGGTAAGGGGGAAGCATTTTGTAACTCACAAAAAGTCAGGAATATTTGGCTTTCAGGTGAAATTTCAGGAATTAGGATGAACCTAAAATCCACTATAACCTTGCTGTACTGAAACATAAAATTTCACCCGAAAGCTAGATATCCCTAACTTTTTGTGAGTAGTGTAGCTTAAAAAGCACTGGTCTTCTGTACTTTTATTCAAGCTAGAGGGTCACCATGTCTCAGGACTCGTGCATGATTATCCTGATCCAACTCAGAATGCAGATGATAGAATTTGGTTTCACTTTGGTTAATATAATGTGACTGGGACAATGGTCTGCCATCACCTGACCTGGGGGCAGAATGGGACATAAAATATTAGCCTACTGAGAGATCTTAAGGGGGGCGGGGTAGTTGATGGGAGTATGACCCAACTTGACCTGATTCCTATTTCAGGAGAGAAATCCAGGGCTACTTGAAATGTTTTGCGGCTGTTCATCTAAAATTTTACCCATCACATACGCATCTCATAACTTGGCATGTCAGGTCATCATAGTTGTTACCGTGTTGATTAACGGGGCTGAGGGGAGGGGTCCACAGGGAGTGAAGAGTTAGGGGCCGCGATCACAGTCCAGGCTGCTGTGGGGCACAGCAAAGAACTTACACAAGCAGTGATCATGTCCTTGTGGTCAAAAATAATCCAAGAAACTGGTGTGAGACTGCAGTTTTATTCACGTCACCGGGAACATGTTGCCCACACGAAATGCCAAGTAACATGCCCACTTCTCTGTAGTTGCACTCTGGTCTTTTACCCTGAACACCCACACATACAGAAATCAGGAGGTGTCACTCCCAACAATCATCCATCCACCCAGTTAGTATTAACCGAGATAAGGATGTTACAAAACCCCTTAACCTTCCCCTAACCCAGGCCATGTTTGTGTTGGTATCCCCCCTGGGATGAGAACAATCAGACACCCTACAACAAACCCTCTTCTCACACTCTGGAAATTGCCACAGAGGTAGGCTTTGGGGACAAAGAAGAATGAAAAGAACCATATTGCCATAGTACATATGCATGGTTAAACTAAACATTTCCCTTTTAAAATCACAATAATCAGTCTGGCCTCAAAACATTACTAGGCCAACCGGGAATTGTCCTGATTACCCCCCGCTACTGCAACGGACTGATCTTGTTTGTTTCCTGATTAGCTCTTGCAATTTATTATCTACATTATGTTTATTATAAAAGACTGAAGGATGTTGTTGCAAACAATGATTGAGTGCCATTATACTATATAATGTTTGGAAACTGGAAGTAACACTTTTCAGATATTGATCATTTTGCAAATACTTGCTCATTTTACTACTATATTGTACCTCAGAAAAGGCTTACATGTCTGTCTGTATATACTTGGACTCTATACTGATCATGCATGTTGATGATTACTGTCTGTTTGACTTGATTAGCAAACACTGGTGTGGTGCTGTCCCTGGAAGAGGTGGAAGGGGGTCTGAAGGGCCTCAAGGTGGAGTCCGAGCAGCCGCAGCCCCCTAGGGGCGGCTGTGGAACGCCCTTCATGGCTGAGCAGCTGGAGCAGGCACTGACTGGTGGTCAACCCCGAATCACACGCCCCCGGGACTCCGACATGTCCGCCTTCAACAAGCTGGTCAGCAGCATGAAGGCAAGTGGCACTCTGCCCAACCAGCCCAACGTAAGTGGCAGCCGCTTGTCCAACTCCAGCCACGCCACTCACCTTAGCTGCATGATCGCATGGACCACCATCGCCTACTAGCCCCGCATTGCTGCTGACCCGTGCCTCTAGTACCATCGCGACTCCTTGTCATCTTGCCAGTGCTGCAGTTGGACATTTTGTGTGTGCAGTAGTAGATTCGATGGGCATACATTTGTTTTGCTCACTTAGTGTATCCTGTTTTTTTTTGGTTTTTTTACTCCTTCCTCCCTCTCCCTTCAGTCTGTTTGCCATCATGCTTCCAGTGCTTGCTCCCTTTACGGTAGTGTGCAGTGTGACAGCAGCGTAACTTCCTGTATTTTCTTTTTATATGCTTGTGCTGTTCAGTTTTGTCATATACTTACTCTTGTCTCCTTTTCAGCTCCAGCAGCAGACTGAGTCCACTGTGATGCAGCTCCCTGAAGCCCAGGTCCCCACAGCACAGCAGAACAACATTTTCCAGGTGAGGAGCCAGTCTGTTTGGAATGTCTTTACAAAGAGGCTGTTTATGAAAGCTCGTATGCCACCTTGACACAATTCTGGCTGCTGTCTGTTTAAGGAATTGATGGGTGGCCATGTACCTACACACCCCCGAAGCAGCTCCCCAGCCCTGCTCAGCAGCCTGTTGGGGAACCATGAGGGACCCCCTGCCCAACCTGGAGCCCCTGCAATGGTCCACCGGAGGGGCCCCTCTCCTCCACTTTTTCCTCAGAGAACTCAGATACAGGACTACTTCATACAGCCAACAACTGGTAAAAGTGATTTGCCACTTGAATTGAGAGTTGTTTTTCAGTGGATATTTTCATTCATTCTTTTAATAGGGTTTCCACCTGTGGCAGGTGTATTATAGTAACCTGCAGGATATTCATACTGTCTTTTGCTGTGTTTGTCCTTTGCACTTCCATGGGTCCAAACGGTGTTAACCATGCACGTGAATAAAGTAGTCATAGCATATTCTTGCGTTTGATTTTCTATTAAATAGCTTATCACAGCTAACATTATGCAAGAAGCCATTTCATTACTAGTGGTTTTTGCAATGTGAGACTCGATAGTTCAAATTAAAACTATGCTTGAATCAAGAATGTCACATACAGGGCATTTCTTCATTCATCATGGTATAGTTGTGTTGACAGTTTTCATTCACTAGGCATGTTGCTAAAATTACTAAATTCTATCCAAGTTTCCTACGTCCAATGGGGCCTTGCCTCAAAAATGGGAGTGACATCTGCTTCCAAGTTAAAAATTGGACGGGAGGGCTTTTCAAAGTTTATGTTCTTCAGACATATACAACCAGGAATGGCACATGTTGTTCCTGAGCTCTGTAACATCAACTCAAAGGTTTGCGACTTTACACAGTAAATATTAATCTGAAAAATACTTAGTCTCTTCTCTAATTGGTACACTTCTTCCGCCACCTCACTGGAGGTTTTACCCACTACCCTTCGTAGTGCCCTTCGTAAAAAGGCAAATGGGTATGGTATTACAGAAGTATGCGAATAGGTATGGTATTACAGAAGTATGAGTAACATGTATTGGTGGTCTGTTGCAGGTTACCCCATTGGCCCTCCGCCCATAATGGGAGAACGCATGGTTGAGATGCGTTCCCTAAGTCCTATGCAGCCTCAACAGGTAAATACACAATCCTCACACCTCATCCATTATTTTCTTGTAATAGACTGTGTGTGTGTGTGTGTGTGTCTGTCTGTTGCTTTGGAGTTTTGTTTTTTTTCTCCCCTGACCCCTCAGTGACCCTACCTAACCCTAAGATCTACACACTGCTCTATGTGCAGATGCGAGGCCTACCAATGGGAATGGACTTGCCTGACTTGGTCTTTCAGCAGGATCTGGCCATTTCTGGACGTCACCCTTACCCGCATGGTTACAACAAACAGGCCCACGAAAACAAGCAGCAGGCCTACCGCAACAGGTAAATGTGTCGAGTACAAAGGGCTTTCAATCATTTCAAGAGTGTGTTTAGATTGGCTAAATTGTATGTGCTCCGTCTGTCTCTGTCTGTCTCGGTCTCTGTCTTTTTGTGTTTTGTTTGTTTGTTTGTTTGTTTGTCTGTCTGTCTTGCCGTAGACAACCCAGACTGAACCGATCACCAGGTCCCCACACCACAGGCAGGAGCTCCCCTGCCAACCCAGTCACAAGCATGGTGAGTGTGAGCACACTGCATTCCTAGTCTGAACATTTACATTGGATTTATCTGTGAACTGCTGAATTATTTGACATCCTGCACCCAGTCCACCAGGTTTGGACTGGGTGCAGGATGTCAAATAATTCAGTCTTTGGCTGTACAAACAGAATGCTCGAGCTGTATTAAAAAAAAAAAAAAAAAATGTCTTCCCTTCAGCTGTCTCCATCCTTCACACCTACATCGGTCATCCGTAAAATGTACGAGACAAAGGAGAAGACCAGAGACGAATCTACGAGCCGACCAGGCAGCAAAGAGGATGCAGCCAATTCACTAGAAGGTAATGAATTATGGGAGATGGCACTATTCAAGATGTACAGTCTGTGTAGAGTAGTTGAAAGTGTTATGACGGTCATCCTCACATCTTTATTTGTAAAAATGATCTCAAATAACACAAAATAAGCAATTCAGGACTTCTATATTAGTGAGGCTTAAAATGACAGCTTAACATTTTTATGTAAGGTATCATTAATTGAATGCTTTGTGAGTTATACGGCTTCTACACACAGTTGCGTTCCGTCAACGCATGTCAGTAGGTGTTTCTATACTATTCCTATTAGCTATGCAAATGACTTGAAATATAATCGTAATTTGATTGGTTGGTGCCGTCCGTCAATTGGCTTGATTGGCCGGTGCCGTCTGTCGGTGCAGCAACAGCTGAACTTCTCAACGCCAGCGACGGGAGAAACGCGACGCAACGGACCCACAATTTAGTTTGGCAACGGATGACGTGAGCCCCTGTAAAGTGAATGGGATGCGTCTCCAGCAATGCAACGCACGCAACTGTGTGTAGAAGCCGATATTCAACCAGATTTTACATTAAACTACAAGATTCCTTTGAAATGTTTTATTACTTGAAAATGTAGTTGGTCCTGAATAAAATTCTTGATTTCTCTCCACCCTTTCAGAAAGCGCCTCCCCAAGCCCTGGCCTGGATGGAGGAGAGGGTGGATGTCCTCCGGGTGGGACAGGCAAGTCTTGCTCCACCCCCGTTTCCTCCTCCTCACCCTCCTCTTCCTCCCAACACCCCCGCTCCTCTTCCCAGCGGCCTGCCGGCGGCACCTCCTCAGGGCACCACACGCCCACCTTGGTGTCCCCGGGAGGAGGGTCGTCTTCCAACTTCCCCCGGCCCATCTACCCTGTGCCACTGATCTCCCATGTGCCTCTGGTGCGGCCGCCCCCTCCTCAGCTGCACCCCAGCGTGGTCCAGAGGATGCTGGCTCAGGGCATACAGCCTCAGCTACTGCAAGGTCAGCTCGTGCTCCACTGTCCTGTCCAGACATGGGTTTGTTCAGACTAGGGGGGGGGGGGCGTTGCGTCATTAACAGTGTCAAACAGTCTGCAATACGCATGTACTTCTCTACATACACATGTTTAACTAATTTCTGGTCTCTGTTATAGGCATTTACCCCCAGGCAGTGGATCTGTCTCAACTTCAGGGTTTACCCCCAGCCCTTCTAGGTCAACCCCTGTACCCAATGGGACCTACAGGGCACCCTTTGCTTGCCCCCCGGGCTGGCACTCATATCCAGCACCTTGCAGTCTTGCAACAGCAGCAGCAGCAACTCCAGCAGCAACAGCAGCAGCACAGACCATGTGAGTGTTTCTTTCAGTGAAATAAACCAAGATTAAATTAGTGTCGGTTTTGAGCTGGTTTAGTGCTAGTCTAGTGAGTTGGTGTCATCAGTTTTGCACTGATTTAGGTTGTGTAACGTGTACTCCTGTCTTGTACATAGGCTACTGTGACGTTTTTTTGTTTTGTTTTTCTTGGTCAGTGATGGTAGACAACCAAATTGTTCATTAGAATTCTGTTCTAGTCAGTAAATTCAATAATTCTTGTATCACTCATCTTGATGCATTACAGGCTTAATTTCCCCAACATGCCACACTCTAAAATATGTTTTCAGATGTGTAACTGGTGTGACTGAAGTGTTGGAATACCTTGACCTGTTTAATGATTTTGATAAATTGACATGCTTACTGATTGCTTGTTTCTCAGCCCTGCATCCAGCGTCCCAGGGAGTCCCTCAATCCCAGAGCCACAGCTCCAGTCGGATGAACCAATCCCAGCGGCGGGGAGGAAGTCCTCCCCTGGGTCTTGCAAAGTGGTTCGGCTCTGATGTGTTGCAGCAGCCCCTGCCCTCCATGCCATCAAAAGTGATCAGCGTAGATGAGTTGGAGTTCCGGCCATGAGCTGGGGAAGGATTGGAGCGATGACGTCCTTTTGGCACCCCATCCCTCTCCTCTCCTCCTCCCTGCCGGTGAAGTGGATGTGCGGACTGGAGAGTGCCGTCCAAGAACCGCGCTCATTCTTAAAATCTCTGAACCCCCCCCCCCCACCCCTTCCCCTCCCAATTTGAGCGTTTACAGAAAAGTCTAAAGTGCACGAGAGGGGGAAAAAAAAGGAAAGACGAGTCCTGGACACGTGTTTTTCAATTCATTGTCATTGTTTGAGTCAATGTAGTTCAAGGATTTTCTTTTGTATGTTTTGGCTTTCCGTTCTCTTTCCGCAGCATATGAAGTAAATAATGTATAGGCCAGAATTGTACATACCAGTGGGAAATGGTGGTTCTTTTTTGTTTGTTTCGTTTTCCTCTCTTTTGGGCGAGGACTCCCTGTACATACTTGTCCCCTGGTCCTGGAGAAGGGGAAGGTGAATGCTGGAACCTAAGCGTGAATTAGGACTCCTGAAGAGTTGTGCCCCTTTAGTCCTGTCCTAGTAGTGGTGCTGACCCTACCTCTGCCATTATTTGCCCCCTCCCCTCCCCTGAATTATGCTGACAGGCAGCACTACCGGGAGCCCACTGGAGCGGTGAGACTCGGCCTGTGTGAAGCAGGTGGATGTTGGGAGTTGTTCAGACAGGCACAGTCTCGCCCTCAGGACGGGGTCCAGGCTAAAGAAGCTGCTTCTCCGTGTTCTGACTGCTGGTTGTGCCTTTCGATCTGTTTTTGGGTGGGGGCCCTTTTCCCCCTTTTTTTTTTCCTTCCCCCCCCCCCCCCCCCCGTTTTTCTTCCCTGCCCTCAATATGTCCTTTGTCCCTGGAGGTGTAAGCACTGCTCTGAATCATGGCATCATTTGTTTTAGGGTGGTAGGGGTTCAACTTAAATGGTAATGTGCTGTTAATTTAAACAGAAGCACAACTAGAGTTAATTGGGGAAATCAAACCGAATAAATAAATAAATGACTTCACAACAATGCTTTTTTGTTCTTTCTTTAAGGAATGTGTGCCATGTTTTTTAAAATGACTAAAGTGTGTGTGTGTGGTGTCAGTAGTGTCAAAAAGAGCACATCGCACCCACCCAGTACTGAAACCCTAAATGGCGGGTAGGTTTAAGAGATGGTGATGGTGTTCCCTGATGGTGCTCCCCTTCTAATCAATGGGGGGTGGGGGGGGGGGTTGATGGTAGCATTGTTTGAGTATTTACAACTGTGACAACCTTCATTTTGGGCTTCAACCTTAATTAGTTTGTGCAAGGTGTGACCGGTGTAGTTTTACTCGTAAAAGCATACTTCATCTGTTTAGATGTACAGTCTATTGTTTTGGAGGCGTTCCAGACACGTGGGATCCTTTCCACCTTTGTATGCCAATTTCATGTAATGTAGCAACAACTTGGCAGTTTTTATTATTTCGATTCTGGTAATATCCTTAATGCAATCAATTTTAATCCCACTTAGCGGAACGTCCAAGAGAATACAAAGCACCCGAGGCAGTGCGTCCGTCCGTCTGGCAGCGTGGGGGGAAGGGAAATTGTAAGGGGAGGGGGCTAAGAGGAAAACAAGGATGTGAATTCACCGAAAGCTGAAGAACCAGGAAGATAAATACCGCTTTAAAACAAGTTTTGGAACTTCATATGAGAAACCGATTAATCGAAAGTTGGAGTGACTGCTCGTGGACTTCCAAGTTATGAACGAATAAAGAGCGTCTCATTCATTGCTCGCGGTAAGAAAACGTCAAATACAGTCCACCCTCCCCTCTTTGAAAAAAAAGGTCAAAGTTCACAGGAAGCTGGGGGGCTGCCATTTTTTCCCTCTGCTAACATGTTAGATGCTAAAAAGACGAAGAGGGGTGGTCGTCGTTGATTATTTTTATTTACTTAAACCCTTTGTACTAAGCTCTCTTAGATTTTCGGATTTCTTAGTCCAGTGTCGTTTGCTAACACATGTCGTTGGCATATAAAGACGACATGGAGCGAATAACTGAACAGTCGTGGAATTCTTCTTACACATACCAGGTGAGCAAGCATAGCGCCGAGATGCTACACAACCTTAACACACAGAGAAAAGATGGAGGCAGGTTCTGCGATGTGATCTTGCGTGTAGGAGAGGAGAGCTTCCCTGCCCACAAGGCGGTGTTGGCGGCGTGCAGCGAGTATTTCGAGTCTGTATTCAGTTGTCAGACGGAAGGCGACGGCGAAGCTAAAGAGCTGGAGATGCATACAATCAGTCCCAAAGTTTTTAAAGACATCTTGGACTTTGCATATACCTCTAAGATCGTGGTCCGTCTGGAATGTTTCCCCGAGCTGATGACAGCGGCTAAGTTTTTGTTAATGAGGTCTGTCATCGAGATCTGTCAGGAGGTGATCAAACAATCCAATGTGCAGATCCTTGTCCCTCAATCTCGTGGAGGGGACGTCAGCTTTTTCAGGACATCAGGGAACGCGGATCCGTCTTTCTCTGTGCCCGTTAATATGTCAAATGGCAATGGAGTAGTGACCAATGGCGCTGTATATCCAAACAACGGGCAACAACACACAGCTGCCGATGCTCATGGTGGTGATACAGTTATGTCAGGTGTTAGCTCCCAGTGCGGTATGCCGGTTTTACAACCCGTCGACAGGCTACCCGTGTCTCCGTCGGAGATCACGGAGACCAACTTCCCTGGAGGGTCCCCTAGCAGCAAACGTGGTAGAGGACGGCCGAAGAAAGTGACTACTGTCGAACCCATACATTTCAATAACAACACCACCAAGGAAATTGACATGTTTTCTTGTGGAATATGTGGGAAGATATTTACGGAAGTTGACCTCCTGAAGAGTCATGAAGCGCAGCATGGAGCGGGAGCGACTAGCGGTGGAGTGAGCGAAAGGGACGGTTTAGGTCTTGAGGATGGTCCTACCTTGATAGCACACTCGCATGGGGGGATGATGGAGAATGGTGTCCCAACTCACAGCACCGTCGACAACAGCCGTAAACGCGAGAGAACACGACGTCATGTTGGTTGTGAAATTTGTGGGAAGGTTTTCCGTGATGTTTATCACCTGAACAGACACAAACTCTCTCATTCCGGCGAAAAGCCATACGCCTGCCCTGTGTGTGGCCTGCGCTTCAAACGGAAAGACAGAATGTCATACCACGTTCGTTCTCATGATGGTTCGGTGGGTAAACCGTACGTCTGCCAGAGCTGCGGAAAAGGTTTCTCAAGGTGAGTGAACTAGCCTTCCATCAGTCAGACTTCTTAGTACTGTTAAGTCTTCATGGTATGCTGGTTTTGGTGTTATGGAATGGAATGACTGAGCATTTTTGTAAGGTAGGTAATACTTTATTTCCAGAATTCTTTATTTCCAAGTATTCAGGTTCAATAGAGACTGCCATGCTGGTATGGTTATATTGCTATTATGACTTGTGTTGCTGCATTTTTGTATAATGTAGGATATGCTTATGCTGTTGTCTGGGTGTGAGTTTGTGGACTTGACTCAAATAAATTAATTATTTGACACCTTCCCCTGAAACCTTTAGGCCTGACCACCTGAATGGACACATCAAGCAGGTGCACACCACAGAGCGACCCCATAAGTGCCAGGTGAGTAGGCTTCTTTCAGGGCTGGAGTTTGACACTAAATATTACCGGGAGATTTCCAGGGGTATTGATGGGAGTATGACCCAACCTGGTCTGATTACTATTTTCGGAGTGAAATCCATTTAAACATATCACAGCTAATCTAAAATCCTCAGTAGTCTGCACCCATTTCATACCTCTGTGTCAGGCCATTGTTATTGTTACCATGTTATTACCAGGGTTGAGGAGAGGGGCTGTGGGGATTTAGAGAGAAGGGCTATGATTGCACAGTCCTGGCTGCTGGAGGGAGCAGCAAAGAACTTAACAAAACAGGGATATAATGACTTTTTAAGTTCACAGTAATCAGTTCGGCCTCAACACATTATTGGCCAACTGGGAATTGTTCCAATTATCACTCCACTACTGGCTTCTGTTGTTGTTCTCAAGCCAAGGTCATGCTGACTCATTCATGCAGCGGTGGTAGTGTGGTACGGCGGGGGGTAGCATGGAGCTGGGTTAGCATGCAGTAGCCTGAAAAGGTGTGGGTTCAATTCCCAGCTTCCATTGTTGTGCCCTTGTTGAACCCTGAGTTGCTGTGGGGGTAATGGCCCTGGTAATATTAACAAGTTGCTTTGGATAAAAGTGTCTGCTAAGTTGTAATTGTAAATATAAAAGTAAAAGGTGTCTCAGTTCATAACAGGCAAACCCTGTATATAAGATTAGTTTCTTAAACCCTCAGCAAAGAGTATAGAAGTAACAGGTGCTTACATGTTCAAGCTGGTAGTTATTATTAGCTAGTCTTAAGGTGATCGATCAAACATACAAAGCCTTGTAATGGGCTAATTATCCGTTTTGAATGACTTTGTGTATGTGTGTGTGTGTGTGTGTGTGTTACGGCTATGTAGATCTGTAATGCTTCATTTGCCACACGGGACCGCCTGAGATCTCACCTGGCATGCCATGAGGACAAGATTCCCTGCCAGGTGTGTGGCAAATACCTGAGGGCTGCCTACATGACTGACCACCTGAAGAAACACAGCGAGGGTCCCCACAACTTCTGCTCTATCTGCAACAAAGGTAGGAACTCTCCTCATGCACCTTTTTGATGATTCTACACAGAATTACTCACCACCTACAACAAAAGTGAGAACACATGGATTCAGGAATGTCCCTTGCATACAGTCACTCCCAATGGCAGCCTTCTGCACCATAAATAACAGGTTGAGAGGATGCCCCAGATGCGAGGTGAATTCTCACTCTTAAGCACATTCAGGGACATAGCCCCTCCTAATGGTGTACAAAATACAAATGCCAATTCAACTAACTTCAATTTGTCTGCGGCACGCAAGCTGCATTCAAATCATGTGTATGCTATGATAAAAAGAAACTAAGGTATTGTGGAGCTACTCATGGATACAAATAAACTCATGCAGGGCTGCCGACTCACACAACTGAACTGACATACTGACAACTGACACAGTTTTTTCACACTTACTTCATCTCTGCTTGAATTGCTTCCCCCAATGTACTTGTGACTTTTAAATTAAGCTGAAAAGATCTGTACCTGAACGCAGACACAACGTGGATTTAGAACATGCTGGCAGCTACACTACGGTGGAGGTCAATCTGCATCTGCCTTAAAGCAAAAAAAAAAAGAGGATAGAAGATACTTATATTAATAGCAAATATTAACTATGGAATGTATGTGCCCTACATTAAGGAACAAAAATATGTGCTTCAAATGTGTGATTTTGAGTACAATATACATTTGAAGTTGTGAGACATCGCAACATGTCTCAGTTTTGTAACATCATGTGAACATGATGGACAGGCCAACGAAATCAATAAACCTATCGATTCAGATGGTATCATAGAAGCTTTGTAGCTTTTCAAAAATCAGTCAGTCAAGTCACAATACACACAGTGCTCTCTGTGCAAGTGGATTTAGTCTCACAGCACTTCATCAACTGTCTTCTATTCAAGGGAAAGGTGCGAAGTTTACAGATGGTATCTCACATCCTGTAAGAGAGAGCACGTTTAAGAGAATTCAGATGTATTTATAGCTACCCGTGTGAAGATGGGTTAGCGATGGCAATGCAAATATCCAAACAAGGCCCATTATTTTTACTCTGGGATCTTGTGATGACATTTCCCAGGAATGCCTTATTTCTGCTCTATGCTGGTTCATTATCTGTTGTTATCAGCACCTCAGTGTTCTCATGGGAGTGCACTGTAGTGGAATTGTCAGAAACCTTGGGTCAGATTTCGGTTATACAGATAATAATTCTGAAGTGAGCTATTATGGGCACAAAATACTCTTACTGATGGGGATTTCATATGCTGGTTGATAAATTTAGTAGATGTGAATTTAGTAGATTCATGATGGGCTTTTTTTACATGGTTTTCATGTAAAATAGTAGGTTAGGTCTTTTTTTTCATGACATTTTTTGTAAATTTGGAAATGGTGTCAGTGGCATACATCACTAAGCGATTTACAGTGTGGTCAAATATTTTTAGGCGTCCGGACGAACGTAAGAAGAGGAAGGTAGCACTTGCACTAAATTCTCTGTCAATGCAATCCACAGTTTATGACTATTTATCTTCCACCATCCACATCCTTTTCTAATGCAGAGACCACATGATGACAGAGCTGTAGACATGGTACATGCTTGGCCTATTCACTGATAATACACAAAAAGAAATGAATATCAGTGTGACTGTGATTTGGTCATTACTGCATAGCTGCAGTCCAATATTAATATATGGAAAGCGTAAAAGGCATAGAGCCTTATTCATTCAGAAAGTAATGATGGGAGAGTGTGTGAACCAGCAGACAGTATTCATGAAAATATGAGTACTGATGAAATCCTTGTCTTGTCTGTGCTTGAATACATTCAGTTGATTATTTAGATTGGTTATTTCTGTCTAGGATAGAAGCTCTAGAACCACTGCTGTGCTCACTCCTGTACAGAACAACATGTCTGTCAAGCTGAGAAAAGAAGGCGTTTGAAAACAACCCCCCGCCCTCCATCCCCTCCCTCCCAGCCGGCCTGTTTGAACTGATACTATGAAGGGATGCCCTTTACTTTCAGCTTCTCCAAGCTTCTGATTGGTGAAAAGCCAAAGCTGTCTGACCATCCGCTGAAGAAAGTACCTCTAGCCTATATAGCCTCTGGGGTTGCATAGCCACTTTTTCCTTTTCGTGGTTTTTCACAAAAAAAACAACAAAAACATACATTTTGTATCTGTATGTAATTTAACAGAACAGTTTACAGTTGATAAAGTGTGATGCACATTTTGCTAGGGCTGGGATAAACGATTATTTTTTAAATGATTAATCTAGCGATTATTTTTTCGATGCATCGATTAATCTAACGATTCATTTTTTCAGTCCGATTCGATTTCGATCTCCCCATTAATTCACTAATAGCAACTTATACATGTTTATTTACATATCTGAATGAAAAAACATGAATTCTTTAACATTGCAATATATGTTTATTGCTCTTAAGATTCCAAAATAAAAGACTATACAAGTGCAAAGTAATGCATTCTTTGTCAGAGGTAGCATTCAATAAAGTTCAGTAGTGTAGGCCTATGTCTAATTGAGTGCCTGTCGTTTTAAGACGTTCGTGTGGGAATCCTTGCAATTAACATTAACACAGTTAAAAGGCTGCTGATGTGTGGATGCAATTCATAACGTAGTTAGTTCAAATAACGGTTCGTACTTCTCCTTTGGACAAGCACTTTTGAGTCTTGGAAAACACTTTTCCATTTACATCGGGATTTTGCAAACATTCAGAGTCAATAAAATGAGCCCTGCATGAATAACGAATACAAGCAGCTGCAAGTAAGCATGCTAAACTTGACATCCAAACAGTATTCTAACGTTAGCTCTGAGATACTGCTTGATTGCATACTGTAACTTAACTTAGTTTAGTCTCCTCAATGTACAATGTTGCAGAGTTTACTTTAACTTTAATGCAGCCGTTTTGAACAAGCGCAGCATGGTCACGATGCTAAGCAGATTTAATAGCAATTTAGCCCACTGTGTTCTATGCAGTGCTTCTATGTGGCAACAACAATCGTGAATATTTTGTTAAATGCACATGCAGAGGAGGAGCGTCTATGAGGAGGAGCACCGGGCTCGTTACGAGAGAGAGCGGGCGGGGCGGGGCGAGAAAAGGCTCTGTGTGAGTAAAAAGTGCGTCATCGATTACGTCGGCGCGTTGTCCCAGCCCTACATTTTGCCTTACCTGGTATGGTATGTATGTGTGTGTTGAGTGCTGATGTGTGTTTGGTGAAGGCAATAACGAAACAGCTGATTTTGTAAATGGCCGCATTGGCTATTGGAATACATTAGAAATGTGTGTAGTCCAGTAACACACACCCAATGCTCACACTCGTATGCAACTGTGCCGGTGTGTTCTGCTGTGTTCTTCTCCTGGCCTCAGGTTTTTCCACCGCCTCCTACCTTAAGGTGCACATAAAAACGCACCATGGCTCGGCACCTCCGGCGGGGCCCACCCCCACGCACGCCTTCCCCGAGCCCCACGCCGAGCTGCCAGCCCACCACGCCACGCTGCCCTACTACACGGGACGCCAGTGCGCAGTGGAAGGCAAGCGGGGCGTCCTTCTTAACCACCCGTCTCCCCAGCCGTCCGCCCGTATCCCCAGGCACTCATGTCTCTGTGCTGTCACCCGCTTGCTCTCTGTGCCCCCTCGCCCTGCTGTTGCTGCTTTGCCTGTTGCTTCAAATGGGGACCGGTGGGGTGGGGTGCGGTGGGGTTGGGACCAGCGCTTCATCTATCTTGTTGACCCCTCATGACCCATCGCTCGTAACTGTCACTTTTAGGAAGCTGCCGTCATCTGTGGTCTGCTCTGGTTAGACAATAGTCTAAGTTAATGTTACCTCTGGGGGTACTGCTGCTTTCTAGGGATATGGTTGGTGTACTGGTAATTGTTAGCATTTTAAGCATCATATCCTGGGAATTTTATTCCTAGGCATTGTACTGCTTAGAGTTCCCTACTATGGAATGGCTGAAATGTTCTGGTCGTAATATATTTTGGAAAAAAGAAAATCTAATTGGTCAAATTATAAACCGTAAGTGAAAAGACTTTGGTGCTGATCTTTTGTCTCTTCAGTCATCTCAGTGTAATATTCTGTTCAAGTAAAACAAATACCTTACTGTTCAAGTTCTATTTTTTTTATCAAGACTAGACAGTGAAAAAAGACAATAAATGTCCACAGACACCTGATGGACATACTGAGTACCTCTACCAGTCTTTAGGTTTACTGCATGTGAGGCCCTCTCCTTTATAATGGCACAATGCCTCTGTCCCAGGATGTTGTATGCGTTGCTGGCACTCCCCACCGTCTCCTGTGTAGGTGTATAAGATGGCATGGCCGGGATGCTTCTCTTCATTTCCATCACTCTGGACATCATGATGCTGTCTGCATGTCCAAAATGTATCTGTCTCTTTCTGTGCAGTTTTTTTTTCCCATGTGGGTACAATGGACCTTTTTCAAATTATTATTGCCATGGAAACCAGCAGCCCATTGTTGGGAACCAACTGCATTCTCTAGAGTGTATTTTATCTGGGGGGAAGCAAACGTTGTCTGAGCTCTGGTTAAAATCTTACAGGTCTCGTTAAAACATTTTTGTCTCAAATTATGGTAATAGGGTAGCATAAATCGATGGCCTAACGTTAGCTATGAAAGTGTTATTGGTTTATTTCAGAGAGAGAGAAACCGCTAAACAAGGTATTAGCCTAAATGAATTAGTATGGTATTATGAAAAGATATGGCGCTAATAATTACACTTACGTAATGCAGGCTTTGTAAAGATCAGATGAAATTAATTGAAAACTGGATTGGGTGATGTAGGAGGGGCAGGATGTGGTAGATGTTTGAGTTACGAGGGGAAAAGATGGAGATAAAGATATTAAAGATGGCTGTTCTGCTGAGGTGTTGGGACAGTATGGTGCTGTTTGTGGAAGAAACACAAAATGAATTCCAACAGAGAGTCTGCTGGCTTTTGGCAAATAATATGGGGAAAAAGATTCATTTTCTGAAACTGTATCTTTCTCTTAGACCGATTTTCGACTACAGTGAGTAGGCCATGGGCCACGTACTGCTCGTTAAACTTTAGCAACCTTCCCTTATGGGGCATGCACATCTGTTAAACTTCTGTGTCACTTATGACCGCTACTTTGAACTGGTTTGTACAGTCGCCTGCGTGTTTTTTATTTTCTTTTTTTTTTGGGGTGTGTGATTTTGGTTTCCCTGGCCTCTCTGATGTCTCCCCTCCACCCCTCCTGCTCCGTCTGGACTGGGACGGTGTCGGTGTGTAGACCTTTGCAGCAGTCGCCGGCTGCTGGTTACCTTCTCCGAGCCAGAGGGCGGGTGTTTCCGTGGGCTCGCCGGACACCCCGTGCTCCCCCAGCCTGGTCCCCCCGCCCTGAGTCTGCAGCCCGAGCTATTTCTGGGCAAGCCCGGCGGGGCTCCCTATATCTGGGAGTGCCGCTCTACTGGGGGTCCAGGCTTCCCGGGCCTCCACGGGCCAGTGGCAGGTCAGTACGGGCCCGGTAGACGGGGTGGGGGATGGGCAGAGGAGACCCGCAGGAGAGACATGTGGTGCGTGAGATCCCGATAATCATGACAAACTGCCTCTCAGCTCTGATCTGGTGCTTTTGAGCTTTCCAGTGTCCTGTCCTCTGCTACACCAATGATGGCACCTAGAACCTCAAGCACTGTTGAGATGACTGCAATGCGAATTGGTTGTCCCTCATAAACTTTACTCAAAGGACACTGCAATTCTCTAAGGCCAGAGATTGTGTTTTTTTGGGGGATGATTCTGGTTTTTGAAATCTAGATGGCTTTTAATGATCTATATTTATTATTGTACATTTTGCCTCAAAATAAGTGTTTGTAAATATGTTCACATTACCTTTGGCAAATGCAAAGGATAATATTTATAGATTGTTAGGAATTTGGACAATGTGAAATTTTGGGTTTTGTGTTTGTTTTGAAAATCTATTTCCTAAGGAATAGCCAAACATCTAAAATGCTTTGTGGCATGTCCTTTCATTTTTTTGCAGAGGTCCTTTATACAGCTCTTTTTGTTCTTTGTTGTTCCAAAATGCAAAATATCATTGAATTATGTACCTTTGTAATTGTAGCCTTATTAGACATTAATAAGTACCTATCCTGCAGGTGTAGTAAACAACATATTTATTGTAAGAGGTAATTTATAGAGGTCATCTTCCTCCATACATTTCTTTCATGGAGGGCACTTACCTCAGTGTCGAGCTGTTTTGAAGTAATTTTTTGTAAGCGGTGTAATTTTTCAAAAATCGGGGCATCTTATTTTTTTAATAAATGAAATGACACAAGCCAAACAAATTCCCATTTTACCCACATTTCACCTGTACACTTGCTACCCACTTTGCCTACAGTGGTCGGTAGAGAACTGGCCTGCTGTTGAAAGTGCTCAAATCTCCTTCAGTCTGTCTGTCACAGTGGGCAGACTGGGGACTTTTAGGCCTATGTTGATTAATTACTCTTCCCATATGCCTCATCTGAGTTTCCCCTCTTTCAAACCCCCACTTCTTTCTGCACCATCCACCAAACCTCACCAACACTCCCACCCCCACCCCTTCTCTGTTTCCCCAGACGGGCAAGAGAACACTGGGAAATGCCCCCACCAGGACTCGGAGGGCTCCGACACGTCCTTCACTGAGCTCTCCAATGGATCCGAGCTCAAGTCACCGCACAAGGAGGACGCAGTCGGGCTCAACTGTAACGGGGCAGGCAGCGGGACCCCTGAGACTCCATCCACGGCGGGCGCGGGCTCCAAAGCCAAGGGCCCGGACTCCGACAGGAAGCACCCGTGCAGCGAGTGTGGCCAGGCCTTCCGCACCAAGTCCTACCTCAACAAGCACCTGCAGCGGGTCCACGGGGTGGTCGGGGCAGGGAAGGGCCTAGGCGACCTGTCCTCCCCGTCCCTCGGCTCTCCCTTCTCCCCCCAGCAGAACATGTCTCTGCTCGAGTCCTTCGGCTTCCAGATCGTGCAGTCGGCCTTTGCGTCCTCCCTGGTGGACTCCGAGGGGAGCGGCAGTGGGCTGACCGGAGGCAAGTGAGACGCGCAGGACAAAAGGCCCCGATGTCAAAGGTCAATGGTCGCCTTGCCCCTCTCCTCTCCTCAGTGCCGCTTGTACCTCGCTCGCAGTGTTCCATGATGCCATTGAATATTTTCTACCCTTTCAGAGCAGAGTAGGATGGAAGTGTACATATATGCATTCTTCTATTTTCCTTATCTAAAGCAGCTAAACGGGTGTGTCCGAGCCCCACTGGCAGGTTGAACACTTTACTCTCATTGTACATGTAAGTGTCTTGTGATATGCATAGCAATGAAAATGTGCTATGTGAGTTTTTCTATTATTATTATTATTATTGTTTTGGGCTTGTGGAGTTGATGCGGTGTGCGCGTTAAGGTATGACATGGAGCTTCGAGGAGCTCCACAAAGGCTTCAGATTTGCTCCCGCCCTCATCTCCCCCACTCCCCTTGCTTTGCTCACTGACCCTTGAGTGCTAGAGGTCAGAGAGGTCACTGATGCTGAATGCTGATGCTCGGAGGTTGTTGATGAACTTTGATGTTCTTCTGGGGGGTATTCCAAGTATGTGGTTTAGTGACAAACCTGGGTAAGTTAACTCAGAGTAAGTGGTAAACCTCCTACAACAAGAGCCCTATGGCATTGTATACATATAGTTCTTCTATTAGGAGGTTTACCCCTTACTCTGAGTTAACTTACCGAGGTTTGTCACTAAACCACATACTTGGAATACCCCCCTGGCGTTGTCTAGGTCAGCCTGCTGTTGGATTGTGGTGGAAACATGATGATAATGGTGGTTCTTGGCAAAGTGCTCTAAGATAATTCACACGTCCCACCGGAGACTATGGCTTGGCCCAGAGGTGAACAGTCCAGTGGGCTCTGTGGACGAACCATAATTCCTGACCACAACACAATGTTGGCTGTGTATGATTTTGTTTTGCTTTTGATACCACAACATTATGACTCTGTGTGTTTGAATGTCACACTATTCATAAGATTAGTTCTAGATATCCAACAGGGACCAATTTCAGGTTTGACTAAAAGATTTTTGGCAAGAAAAGTAGAGTCTATTTTATTAAGTTATTGATTATTTTGTCCCTAGGTCTTTGTAGTTTGCAAGAAAAAGTATATATATTGAGTTGTTACAAACATTTATGTGCTGTTCATTATTATCTAAGTTATGCTACATGACATGAGGGCTGTGTGAGAACTGTGTAACTGTGTTTGAGAGCGTGCTTGTATTTGTGAGTGTATGTCTGGTGGTCCCTGGTAGTACATACGTCTACCCTCGGAATGTAAATCAGCCAGAGGGCTTTTGTACATTTATGCTTTGAAATCTTTTTTTTTTTCAGAGAATTGTGTTTACTCAGTGAAGTTTCAAGCATTCCCTCTTAATTTATACTTTTACTTTTTTGTGATTCAATCATGTGTATATAACACACACATACAAATATATATAAATATATGAAATGTATATAACTGACTAAGCTTAATAATGGAGACATCTACATAAGCGGGGAAAGTTGTATTGCTCTTGTTGGCTTGGATGGAAAGTATGTGATTTTGACTCTGGTTTTAGACGCAGTGCACACGGTTGTCAAGCAATCACACACTCATTTCTGCACCCTGATTCAGGACCTGATAGGTATGTGATTGCACAACCAGTTGCATGTATGTGTGCGGTGCACTTGAGGGTTTGCCTGCATGTATGCATTTCTACATACATGGTATATGAGTGATCATGAAAGAAAGTGTGTGTGTGTGTGTGTGTGTGTGTGTTTATGGGGAAAGGTCCTGTGGGGTTGTTAAGGTCACTAACCTCTGCACATCTCCAGGATAGCCCCACCCCTTAATGTATTACACTGCAACTTTGATTCACTGGCCTCTACAGATGCTCATGTACTAATTATGCACTTCCCTTTTCCCATGATCCCTTTCTGCAGGGGACAGATCAGCTTAATGTCCTTAATCAACTATGACCCTCAATTACTGCCATCTCAGTTCAGTCATTATTGGTGTTACTTACAGCTGCCCTCAACCCTACTTCATGCAAATTATGTCATGGGACCTCAAAAATACCCCCGTGACTCATTCTCAGTGATGTTTGGTCTGTCTGGTGGAGGGTTTGTCTTTTATCTGTTGTCCCTTGTGATTCACTGGAATTTTTATCAATATTCTGATTTCATTCATGTTAAAATACTTTAGCTGTTGAAGCATTATTTCTGTCTTGGCGTCCAAGTCTTTTTTTTCATGGTCTTGCAAAGTGCCTTCCCAATAGTGATTGTGATTGAGCCATGGGTGGAAAATCAAAAGTGAAATGGACCTGTCATCTTCAAGGGTAGACCACAAACACATGTAGAGCGATTTGCATTGACACTTTTTGTACGAGGTGATCCACACATGGAAAAGATGTACATTTGTATATGTATGTTTGGTATTGGATATTCAGTCCCTTGAAAGGTTGTTCTTTACGTCACAATTTCTTTTGTTAATTTTTTGGAACATTTCAATATAAACATACTTTTCTATAGATGTTTGGTTTTTGTACACTGTTTTTGGAGTCTGGTGTCTCTGTCGATTTGCAGAGATTGGGATAAAATAAAATGGCATTTGAAACTCTTACCATGTTTGCTTTTATTATAACATTCCCTGAGTGTATATCTTCACCATAATGGTTCAAAAACAACAGCAGATTAGTCATCACTATACAAACATTGTTTTCAGTTACACAGCCAGGGAACATAATCAAACTGGTTTTAGAAATTACAACAGATTAGAACTGACAAATGCAAATGGCAGCTGTAAAATTTAAATGGCAGGTTATAAACTGAACTCTCTTTGAGAGTTCATAATTGAACTGTGTTTTCAACACATTGCAATATGAATTAGACTTAAGCATGTCTTACTTTACATGTTGTGATCCAATGTAATGCAATGTAATGTTTGAAATACAAAAATCATATATCTCTCAGCATCATTGTTTTAAAATGCCTTAACAAACTAATTCAAGCTTAATTTATTATTAACTTCCAGTTACCTCCACAATTATTGTTCCTGTGTGGGGTGAAATATAAATGAAACATATTTACAAATATTTAAAATGTACAGAATAAATACGTAAACATCTGCAAGTGCTGTCATGTAGATCGTTAGAGCTTAGTTGCAAACAGATCAATTCCCTTTTCCAGTTCTGTGCTGCGTTTCTTATAGTTCAATTTATTAAATTCCTCAGTGATCTCCATTGAGGATTTCCCTTTTGTTTCTGGGATGAAATACAGCATAAATGCTGCAGTGACGATACAGTAGGCAACAAATACCAGGAAACAGAACTGTCCTATTCCATCCTGCACAAAAAACAAACATGAGTTAATACAGAAAAAGTCTGAACTTATCAATGTAGAACATTGTGCCAGGGTGCCAAAACATTAAACGTTAACAACATACAGGCCTTGCTCACAACAGAGGGGTATTTCACAAAACCTAGATAAGGGATTAAGGTGGGATTTTTTTTGGATGAATTTAGCCTTGACTTGGTTTCACAAAAGAGATGGCACATAAGTTACCATGGGGATTTATTCTCTGCACCTAGCCTGGTCCACAGCCAGGCTTAGTTAATTCTAATGTTAATTATGTTGTGTTATTGGTTCAGACAGCTGTCATTCAAATCAGACCTCCATGGGAATTTTTTAAGAGCTTTATATACTATTTGGTACATGTATTTACTCGCAAAACACAGCAGATTGTCTGCCTAAAATTGTTATCATTTTAATTATGGTAGCCTTATAATTATTAACATACTCGTTGTTTAGAATGAATAGCCTACTGTAGTAGTTGATTGGAAGTGGAGGGGCAATTTTTCGAAGGTGTTTTCAACTAATTTGGTTATAAAGACAATGTAAAGGTATATACAGTCATATTATGTGCATATTTGCAGTGGCAAGCACTTTCTTAATGATGTTGCGTGGCAAGAAAAGGAAGCACTCACACGTGGGTGGGTGCATACATAAATTTGCATTCAGTTGGTCTACCACACCTACTCCCGCTGTTTTACAGAAATATCCATGATTCCCCATTTTAAAAAGGAAACTTTACTTCATTGTTAGTCTATATCAAAAGCGGTTGTTCACTTTGTGTGAATGACACTATATTTCGCATCTTTTTTATTCCAACCGTGGGTTCTTTGGGGGAGAAACGAGAACGCGCACGTATCCTGAATTATTTACACCTGGCTCACCCTTGTCGCTCCTACTCATCCTGGATTGGCGTTACTGATATGAGTTGAGCTAGGATGACCAGACATCGCTATGTCAAACCTCGCTTTATCACTTATCTTGGATTTCTTAATTCTACCTTTGTGAAATATCCCTCAGGAGTGAAGCAATGCCCCCTTCTGATAAGCAAATGGCTTGTTCTTACCACAACATAGGGGAAAAGCATCCCAATGAGGAAGAGGCCAACCCAGTTGACAATGCCTCCAATTGCAAATGCAGAGGGACGCCACATTTGCAGGAAGAGGTCAGCTGGAAGGCACATGGATGCTCCGCCTGCAGGCCAATCACAAAACCAGATTACAATCAATGGAGGAAAGGCCTCCTTCTAACTAGTGGTTGAAACACCAGCTTTCAAATATCAATATTAGTACTCACAAAGGCATTATGACTTTAAAATTGCACATTGCTCCTTTCATGGATTGTGCCGTGACATTGCTGTGAAAGTTGGTAGGAAAGACTGCATCTGAATCAATCTATTTCCTCATTTTGCTACTTTCTACACAGCTAAACGTTTAACCAGAGGATATACTCACATGGTCCTAATCCATAAATACAGATGACAAAGAACAGAAGGGCAATGTTGAAATAAGGCAACCAGGGGTACCAATCCTATCAGAAGAGACATAAGAGATAGTAAGGTTGGGCATTCTGAACCCGTGAATTTACACATAATTGTTTTGTGACATACTGTACATTCAGCATAAACAGATCCATATGCACTGTACTGTACATGATAACAAAACACTACAGTAAACAACTAGTTCAACCAAGAAAGGTGTGGCAGTAAGGCAGTGAGGAATGTTACCTTGATAGTCAGCAGGACAGTCAGCACAGACATCATCACTCCCATCAGGAGGTAACCGTAGCCCAACAGCTTTTTCCTGCCAGCACGCTCAATCATAAAAGCCTGTACACACACACACACCAACAAAGCTGTTATTCGTTATCACATGTTGACGACTTTTTCACCCGACCGAGTTGAGTTGGCTGAAGGAACAGAACCCCATAGCATATTTTGTGAGTTAGATACAGCACTCGGTAAAACCTGGAAACGTCTTTAATTGACCGTAGTCAAAAGATAGTATATCCAGAGGCATCTATCTGGCCTTTGTCCTGTACAAATACCCATTTGGTGAGGTTGGATATCTCACATGTTTTCACAAACTCACTGAATGTGAAACAACACATTGCAACATGTTTAGCTTGTAGGAATTTCCAGGTATAATTATTTAGATGTGTTACAAGCTGATCAAGTGCTGTTGTTATTTTTTGCTACTTACACATGCTGATACAGTGATCACTTCAGCGGCTCCAATGCCAAGAGCGAGATAATGCATCTTTTCTTCTGGGACACCAGATTCACGGAAAATGTCAAACGCGTAAAAATAAATCTGTAAATACAAGAATACGTGGAAAATCTATAAATTCCAAAGCCCACCCAGTCCCACATGACAAAACATAAAAAGTTAAGGGTTAATAGACAAAATATTAGTAACAATAGACAATAGAACAGCAAGCAGTCTTGTTAATACTTCAGCTTGCAACACACACACACACACACAAACACACACTTTGCTGTATTTCACAAAAAGTTGTTTGGGTTAAAGCTACACCTTTACAGTATACATGAGTACAGCACACAGAAACAGACACACAGATGCCATACTACTCCTGGCCATTCTTGTCAATATGTTGCTCTCCTTATTTGGAGGCCTTATGATCCAATGGACCAATATTTTACATTCTTCCTCGGTCCTCAACTGGGGAATGTTTTGACCAATAACTCCTGCCTGACCTTACCAGTGAGTTGCAAACAAAGAGCCAAACTCTAAACTTAAAGGCACACTCTTTGGGGGAGCTGTGGCGCACCGTACCACATTTTCATCTCAGTGCTCATGGGGACCCAGGTTTCATTCCGGCCTGCGGTATTGTCCCGACACCACCCCATCTTTCTCTCCCACTTGTTTCCTGTGTCTCTCCACTATCCTATCGTTATAAAGGCAAAAAGTCCCAAAAATATACAAAAAAGGTACACTCTGTGTCATATTCAATCAACTGTAAATGGAAAGTACACATAATGCTTAGACTGAGCATTAAAACATTCTTGCGAATCAAATCAACATGACTGGAGTGGATTGACTGGAGTGATGGACAGCATTTGTCTACTTACCGCATTGATGCCGCAGAACTGCAGACCAGAACTGGGAATCAGCATTGCCATCAGCTGCCAGCGCACGCTGCGATCTCGCAGGGCATCCAGCATCGTCTTGGTCTGTGTCACCTGGGCACTCTCCCTCTCCTTCCTCATGTCCTCCAGCTCAATCTTTAGATTCACATCGTCTTCCCGCCACAGCCACTGAAGCGCTGAAAAATGTACACATACACACACACACATACACACACACACACACACGAATATCATTACTATGGGACCTGACTGACAGGCAGGCAGACTTAAGAAATGGTTTCACAACCTGTGGCTTTATAGCCTTGTTCCTTCCTTGTTCTACCTCTGAGGGTAAGTAGATAATCTCACCTTTCTTGCAGCCATCCTCGTCTCCCTTGTCGATGTAGAGGTAGCGCGGAGCCTCTGGGAAAAACGGCATGCACACAAACTGCAGGATGGCAGGCAGGCCGCTCACGGCCAGCAGATACGGCCACATGTCCTCTGTGCCCATCAGCTCTCTGTGGAGAGAGAGAGAGAAGGAGAGAGACAGAGAGAGAGAGATAGATAGATAGATAGATAGATAGATAGATATAGATAGATAGGTAGATAGATAGATAGATAGATAGATAGATAGAGAGAGAGAGAGAGAGAGAGAAAGTTTGGATTTTGGAATGAAAGGGAGCAGAGTTATGCTCTGCTACTGAGAGACAAATTCATACCAGTGCTTTGCACATAATCAATACAAAAGTATTCTTGCACTGAATGCACTGTGCTGTTTAAAGCAATGCAGACCATGAATTGCGTTTGTTTTTAAAACCAGTGTGTAATTTATTACCCAATGTGCCTTGTGTTAATGACTGACAACAGCTAGAGACAAGCAGTGATTACCCCTGAAAGATATTACAAGTGAAAAGTCTCCTCCTAGTTCAGCAAAATATTTACAAGTGTGTTACACTTTAGGCAAGTTATGAGAAAGGGGCAACACAGGCTTTCATGCTGTATCACATGTCATGTGTATGAATGGCGAGCTGTCTAAAAGGTATTGTGGACTTTTTTTGACAAGACCATCTGATTTCCATGCATATGGTCCCATTTATTAAGTAGACACCTCAGTGGTGTAAACTTAATAAATGATGCATGTCTGTTGTGCTTGTGTGTATGACAGTTGACAGTTGGCAGAGAGACAGTCAGGAGAAAGACTCACTTGAGGCCGATCACCTGACCCAATAGCTTTCCAACACTGAGATAGGCGGAACTTGTCAAGGCGAGAAAGCCACGCATCCTCTTAGGAGCGATTTCACCCAAATACATCAGGTGCAGATTTATCCCCAGACCTAAACACAGTCATTGATGGATGAAGTTCATACAGAGAATAAGATAAGGGGAGACTTTACAATACCAAACCATCTTGGAACAAGAGACAAGGAACATGAACTAGACTAGACAACTAAAAGACAAGAACAGGAAGACAGAAGGACATTGAGATGGAAAGCAAAAAAGAAAAGGTTTGAATCATGTAAATGTTCAAATATGACTACACATACCTGCATTGTATCCATATAGAAATCTGGCAAGGAGGATCATCTCAAAGGATTTTACCATTCGGCTCAGGATCATCATCACAGCAGCAAGGATGGCCACCACATTATTGATCTGCAGACAGGTCTTCCTGCAGGAGTTATTAGAGAGACAGTACAGTCATGTACAGTCATGTACAGTCCTTCACTGGATAATTACTGTAAAATTATTTCCACATCTTTAAAAAAGTGTGCAGGTTGGTATGGAGGGGAGGCACTTCTTCTGACCGTCTATATTTCGCTGAGAGGCTCACACAGGTCATTGTTCCAAACAGGCCCCCCAGACTCAGAGTGGAAACCATGAAGGACCATATGAGGGTGTTGGTGGACTCTCCCACAGGGACATCGTATCTGCCCAGCCATGTCTGGTTCACAAAGCTCTGGATGTGCTGCAGGCAGACGGAAACATGTTTTTTACACTGCTGGGACTGTTTAACTTCATGTTATGTCAGGGGTGTGAACAGACGTGAGTCGACATTTTAGAATGGCTATTTAAAGTAACACAATGTAGAAAATCCCCTTTTTGTCAATTTTCGACACAGTGGGCACCCATTTAAGGAGGTAGGGAGGTATCCTATCAGTCCAATTCTGATTAAAAGAGTCATGCTCCTCCCCGCTCCCCATATTGTAAGTCGGTGTAGCATCAATATGAATTTGAAAGTGTTATTTCAAGGTAAAAAACTACATTGTGTTGCTTTAACTTTGAAAGAAAAGTATGCAATGTTGATGTGCAGGAGACTAACCTCAGCAGGTGAAGTCATGATAGAAACTTGAATTCCATACTGGAGTGTTCCGCCAATTCCCAGGACTATTGTCAACAAGTACAGCCTCCAGTACTGGGTCTGAAAGAGACAAGATTCCAGTCATTGGACAAATAATAATTCAAAGCAATAATTCACAATACCAGTCCATGTTAGTCCAAACAATGATGTTATACCACACACACACTCATCACTGAAGGATAAGAACCAGTGTATTAGTAAAACTGTAAAATAAATTTGTAGGTTAATGTCCACAGGAAAAAAATTGTTAATGCAGATTAATGTTGTAGTGCATTCTGTTGTTGTTGACCAAGTTGACTGAGAAAGTGTTGTGAATAGAATGCATGAATGCCTGTCACCAGCTGTTGTAGATTGTTTTTCATGGCTCTGGATTCTGTGGATGAGGATTCCAAAAAGGATCTTAGGAGTATGTTCACCTGAAGCCAGTCAAGACAAGGAGGCTCACTCCAGCTGTGGATATATATATATCCTCTTTCTGATTCGGACTCAGGTTAATCATATCAAGCTGGAGGGGCAAACCATTCAAACCGAGTGCTTGTGTGTATGTCAAACATTTGAACATTAACTGCAAGAACTTTGGTTCAGGTATATCCCTGGTAGCTAAAGCTGAAGCTAATCAGGTATGCCCCAGATGAAACTGGTTTTCGGCAGCTTAAGCTCTGTCTTGTGTCATCTTACCGTTAGTGACTACACACTTTTCTCTTACTGTATATGTGGACATCACGGTCTTGGTTAACCATTTTTGAAAGGTTGTGTAGAGGATGTTTTTTAATAATTAGGAAGCTGTTAAGCTGAGGAAGCAGAATGGAAGACAAAATGGTGAAACCAGGGGACTACCATACCCTCCTTAAATTGCAGCTGCCAAAGGGATTGCTGTGAATATTATGGTCCACAGTCTACTGTAGACACACTTTTTACATGCGGGGCATTCTACCAGAAACATACATTTCCTGTCATTGGATTGTTTCAACGAATGAAACTTGTATAATCCAAAACTGACTGGATGATTGATTTCTAGGAGATGTTCTGTAAAAGGATATGTAATTCATTAGGCTCTAAGATGTTTTTTCTTTATCAACATTTTTTTTTTAAATTTAGAAATCCTGAAAAATGGGCTGTCCCCAGCCAAATCTGAGCTATGTCTTTCACAGTTTTGTTGTGATAAAGACTGATGTTTTTTTCTTTTAAAAAATACAAATTTAAGTTGCTATCATTCACATCAATTTATTAAAAACATTAACATGATCTGGAATGAGCCATGTTTAGGTTTTCCCCCCGACATTGCACTGTGCCTACTTCAGAGGGCACTGTTCCCACCTATTTTGGCCTACCATTAAATGCTTGACCTCTTTAAAAAGCTCAGACCCCGTCGTTTCAGAATAATGGTGTGATGTACTGGCACATAGTTACAAAGGCTAGAATATTGATTTTTCTTTCTTCCGGATAACAAGCACCTCTGAATGACCACATTCCAGCCCTCTAGGTCACTTGATGTGACTTAGAAACACAACTGAGCCCTAGCACCAGGTCTTGTGAAGCTGTGTGCAAAAGTAGATCAATATAGAATGAAAATCAGTACATTAGACCATTATTTGCCAAGGTATGCTCATGCGTTTTGTAAAATGCCCTATGGAAACTCCCCATAGGACTTTTGGTTACCCAAAATGCATACTGACAATAAAAGCCTTATTGTGTGGAAACCTCTTGGTGTAGAAGCATAATCCTGGTCTAAAAATGAAAGGTAACTCTGAGGTTTCTTGTAGTTTTTGACTATTTGGATTGTGTGTCAGAGGTTCTGATATAGAATGACTACACAAAATATGGAATAATGGGTGTGTATAAGATGGATACATCTTCTGCACAACTAATATTGAATAAAACAACATGAATATTAACTGTCTATGGATTCCTGTGAATATTTCAATACCCAATATTCTTCATCTACTTCATCTACTCACTACTCAAATGGTGTATAACATTACTATGCTACATAGCAATATTGATTTAGAATGTTGGGGCGAGGTGGGAGAGGGGGTAGGTGTGCTGTGGAAGGCATACTGTTTCATAGTGTTACAGGGAGGGGATTTACCACAATGGCTAGCCAGCGTTCTCCAGTTGATCTTCTTCTCTACATCATGCTAGTTCATCCATTGTCCTTGTTTTGCTTGAGGCACCGCTGTTGAACGTCTAGTATGCTCCTCTTGTTCTCAAAACAAGCTGGTTACCATCTGTCTATTCTACTGTGCTGTAAACTTACCCCACACTTTCCAACTGGTACCAAGACCAAACTCTTTTCTTCTTTTCTGCTCCTGGCCAACTACATTGTACCACCTGCCTAAACTTGTCATGTTTTTCACAATACACGGAATCACCTTTCCATCAACATAAAACTATTCTTCCACTAGTTTCCGTCTCTTAGATACACCTCTACATTTGCTAGATTATATTCTCGTTATCCATTTTAGACTCATTCAACTTGGCCTATGGGTACATGGAGCTGAAAGATACATGGCCAACATTGAGCATGGACATGTCATCCACATAGGCTTAGATGGGAGGTAACTGAGTGCCACCCTGCAGCCTTTTACCTCCAACAACCCATTTGACAACCCATTATGATGCTCTCATAATTACCTCCATTGCCATGGTGAAAACCACTGGTATAATAAAAAGAAAACATAACATTACTGATTGACAAGAGATAGAAAAAACCCACAAGCAACTGATTAAAACACTATCATTGGTCTTAATGCCTGAGTTGTGGTGTGCCATGCAAGTAAACTTGGCACCAAAAAATTACAGACAGAATCCAATTAAAAAGACAGAGCCAGTACAGAGCAGACCAGACAATCGGGGCAAAATTATATCAAGGGACCAGGCAAAAGCCTGTACATAAAACAGTACATTGGCAATAGTCAAACATCCAAGAAGACTTAACATGAAATAGGCTAAGCCTGAAAAAGATTATCATCTAGTGAGGACAAAGCGGTATCACATCAATAGTTTTAACCCCTTTTAACAACAGGGTGAGAAATACGTTTGTGGAGAGAACACTAGATGTTAGGTGAACCTGACTAGTAGAGGGAGCAGGTCATCTTATATCAAGATCATCACTGCATCATCACCGCAACTCAGCTTCTCATTACCGTTATTACCTTTTAAAATGAGTGGTAATGAGAAATTGGAGTAACGGTAATGAGATGTCTTGACATAAGTTGGCAAATAACACAAAATGCTAGAAGGTTATAAAACCTTAACCTTTACAAAATATGAAAGTCTTATATTGTCTTCATCATCATAAAATAGAATTTCATAAAAGCATTGAGTATTGCAGCATATCGGTAATGATAATCAACAGTGTAACAGAATAAAGATTCTATGACATTAACACAAATATCAGGATGTGAGAGAAGACAGAAACAACTGAACTTGATTCCATTTTAAACCTTTTGTCCCAAGTGATGCATCATGGGTCTGCTTGTTAATTTAAAGGAATACTGTACTTTTTATAGGAAGGTAAAGTCGCATTACAGTAATGAGGAACATTTAGTATGGACACAATAATTTTACAATAAATGTAATATTTCCTTTTGCAAAATACCATAAATATAAATATTAACCATAGACATTTACACAACTTTGCATAATCTTCTTCCATTTATGTAAAAAGGACTTTTCATGAAATTAAAACAAACAATAGAATAATGGATCCAGACACATTTCAGTAATGAGAATTCACTGTGATTTTTGGTTAAATTGCTATGAAATAATGCTAAAATGAGAATAAAAAAACATCTGTCCCTATAGTGTTCTTAATTGTCTTTGCAGAATATATCATAGTTACTATTAATAAAATATTGTTTTTGGAAAATAGACCCGGACATGGAAAACCTGTACTATATAATGTATGTTATTAGATATAACACTTTTGTTTTGTCCTGGGGTGGCACAAAACGGCCACAAAGCAATGGTAATGGAGACACTTACTTTATTATGAATAAGAGGGAAAATAAGTCAGATAAACTAGAAAGGTGTTTTGTATTTTGTTTATAAAAATATACTGTAGGCTATATATGTTTAACCTTGGGTAAATATTAATCTTTGATTTCAGATTGTGGGCTATGTTACACGCACCATTATCTTACATCTTAAGAGCATCTTAGCACGTGTATTTAAATTACTCAAGGCATTTACTTGTGGGAAAATGCATATTCAAATGCTACAATTTATCAGGAGTCAAACAGCATATTTACAATACCAAGAACAAACATATATATTCATAATAAATATGGTGTACACAGTTTTTTTAGAACTGTGTTAACCACAAAGTCTTCAAATACAAAAACAACAGGACATTAGTCATCCCAATACAAACATTGTTTTGAGTTACACAGTCAGGGAAGAGTTTTCGATTTTAGAAATGACATGGATTAGAATTGTATACAAAAAAAATCAAATGGCAGCCGTAAAAAATGAATGACAGGTTATAAACTGAGCTCTTTAAGAGTTCATAATTGAACTACACTGCCGTTCAAAAGTTTGGGGTGACTTGTTTTCATCATTAATGTTGTAAATGACTGTTGTAGAAAGAAATGCTGATCTTTAATGCAATATCTACATTGCCCATTATAAGCAACCATTCATCCAATGTTCCAAAGGCAGATAATGTTTACTAATCTTACAAACATTTCAAATATATGTGCAGAATAGATACATAAACCTCTGCAAGTGTTGTCATGTAAATCGTTAGAACTTAGTTGCAAACAGATCAGTTCCCTTTTCCAGTTTCTTAAAGTTCAGTTTATTAAATTCCTCAGTGATCTCCATTGAGGATTTCCCTTTCGTTTCTGGGATGAAATACAGCATAAATGCTGCAGTGAAGATACAGTAGGCAACAAATACCAGGAAACAGAATGAATTCCACTTTGCACAAAAAACAAAAATGTGTTAATACAGAAAAAGTCTGAACTTCTCAAAAGTCGTGCCTATGTGCCAAAATATTAATAGTGAAGCAATGCCCCCTTCTGATAAGCAAATGGCTTGTTCTTACCACAACATAGGGGAAAAGCATCCCAATGAGGAAGAGGCCACCCCAGTTGACAATGCCTCCAACTGCAAATGCAGAGGGACGCCACATTTGCAGGAAGAGATCAGCTGGAAGGCACATTGATGCTTTATCTGCAGGCTAATCACAAAACCATAATACAATTGATGGAGGAAAGGCCTTCTAACTTGTTTGAAACACCAGCTTTCAGATATCCATATTAGCACTTTACGGACGAACTCACAAAGGCATTGTGACTTTAAAATTGCACTTTGCTCCTTTCATGGACTGTGCCGTGACATTGCTGTGAAAGTTGGTAGGAAAGACTGCATCTGAATCAATCTATTTCCTCATTTTGGTACTTCCTACACAGCTAAACATTTAACCAGAGGATATACTCACATGGTCCTAATCCATAAATACAGATGACAAAGAACAGTAGGGCAATGTTGAAATAAGGCAACCAGGGGTACCAATCCTATCAGAAGAGACAAAAGAGATAGTAAGGTTGGGCATTCTGAACCCCTAAATTGACATATAATTGTTTTGTGACATACTGTACATTCAGCATAGACAGATCCATATGCACTGTACTGTACATGATAACAAAACACTACAGTAAACAACTAGTTCAACCAAGAAAGGTGTGGCAGTAAGGCAGTAAGGAATGTTACCTTGATGGTCAGCAGGACAGTCAGCACAGACATCATCACTCCCATCAGGAGGTAACCGTAGCCCAGCAGCTTTTTCACACACACACACACACACACACACACACACACACACACACACACACACACACAAACCAACAAAGCTGCTATTCATCATCTCACCATCATGTTGATAACTTTTTCATCCAACCGAGTTGAGTTGGCTGAAGGCACAGAACCCCAAAGCATATTTTGTGAGTTAGATGCAGCACTCAGTAAAACCTGGAAACGTCTTTAATTGACCGTAGTCAAAAGATAGTATATCCAGAGGCATCTATCTGGCGTTTGTCCAGTACAAATACCCATTTGGTGAGGTTGGATATCTCCCATGTTTTCACAAACTCACTGAATGTGAAACAACACATTGCAACATGTTTATCTTGTAGGAAACATTTCCAGGTATAGTTATTTAGTTGTGTTACAAGCTGACCAAGTGCTGTTGTTATTTTTTGCTACTTACACAAGCTGATACAGTAATCACTTCACCGGCTCCAATGCCAAGAGCGAGATAATGCATCTTTTCTTCTGGGACATCAGCTTCACGGAAAATGTCGAACGCGTAAAAATAAATCTGTAAATACAAGAACACGTGAAAAATCTATACATTTAAAAGCCCACCCAATCCCACATGACAAAACATAAAAAGTTAAGGGTTAATAGACAAAATATTAGTAACAATAGACAATAGAACAGCAAGCAGTCTTGTTAATACTTCAGCTTGCAACACACACACACACACACACACTGTCACACACACACACTGTCACACACACACACACACACACACACACACACACACACACACACACACACACACACTTTGCTGTATTTCACAAAAAGTTGTTTGGGTTAAAGCTACACCTTTAATACATCAGTACAGCACACAGAGACAGACACATAGATGCCATACATATGTTGCTTTCCTTATTTGGAGGCCTTATGATCCAATGGTCCAATATTTTACGTTATTCCTCGGTCCTCAACTGATTAATGTTTTGACCAATAACTCCTGCCTGACCTGATCAGTGAGTTGCGCGCACACACACACACACACACACACACACACACAAACACACACACACACACACACACACAAACACACACACACACACACACACACACACACAAACATACACACACTCTGTGGGGGAGCTGTGGCGCACCGTACCACATTTGCTTCTCAGTGCTCATGGGGACCCAGGTTCCATTCCGGCCTGCGGTCATGTCCCGACACCACCCCATCTCTCTCTCCCACTTGCTTCCTGTCTCTCCTCTCTCCACTATCCTATCGTTATAAAAGCAAAAAGCCCAAAAAATATACAAAAAAGAGTACACTCTGTGATTCTAGTCCAGTACACTTCCAAAATTCAATCAACTGGAAGTACAAATAGTGCTCGGACCGAGCATTAAAAAGTGGTGGTGAATTTCGGCTGGCTCAAATATCAATAGATTTTAAGACTCCACCTTTAAGGACCTTGAGGACTGGAGTGATGGACAGCGTTCGTCCACTTATTGCGTTGATGCCGCAGAAATTAGGACCAGAACAGGGAATCAGCAATGCCATCAGCTGCCAGCGGACACTGCGATCTCGCAGGGCATCCAGCATCGTCTTGGTCTGTTGCACCTGGGCACTCTCCCTCTCCTTCCTCATGTCCTCCAGCTCAATCTTTAGATTCACATCGTCTTCCCGCCACAGCCACTGAAGCGCTGAAATATGTACACACACACACACACACACACACACACAAATATCATTACCATGGGACCTGTGTGGCCGACCTAAGAAATAGTTTCACAACCTGTGGCTTTATAGCCTTGTTCAACCTCTGAAGTTAGGTAATCTCACCTTTCTTGCAGCCATCCTCGTCTCCCTTGTCGATGTAGAGGTAGCGCGGAGCCTCTGGGAAAAACGGCATGGACACAAACTGCAGGATGGCAGGCAGGCCACTCACGGCCAGCAGATACGGCCACATGTCCTCTGTGCCCATCAGCTCTCTGTGGAGAGAGAGAGAGAAGGAGAGAGAGACAGTCAGAGAGACAGAGAGAGAGAGAGAGATAGAGAGAGAGAGTTTGGAATGAAAGGGAGCAGGGTTATGCTCTGCTACTGATAGCTTCAGTTTGGGAGACAAATACCTTTGCACATAATCAATAAGTGTACTTGCACTGAATGCACTGTGCTGTTCAAAGCAACGACTCTTTTGTTTTTGTTTGTTTTTAAACTTAGTGGGTAATTTATTTTCCAATGTGCCTTGTGTTAATGACTGACAACAGCTAGAGACTCACTTGAGGCCGATCACCTGACCCAATAGCTTTCCAATGCTGAGATAGACAGCACATGTCAAGGTGAGAATGCCACGCATCCTCTTTCACCCAAATACATCAGGTGCAGATTTATCCCCAGACCTAAACACGGTCATTGATGGATGAAGTTCATACAGGGAACGAGATAGGGGGAGACTACAATACCAAACCATCTTGTAAAAAGAGACAAGGAACATGAAGTAGACTAGACAACTAAAAGACAGAAACAGTAAGACAAAAGGAAAATGAGAGGGAAAGCAAAAAAGAAAAGGTTTGAATCATGTAAATGCTCAAATATGACTACACATACCTGCATTGTATCCATATAGAAATCTGGCAAGGAGGATCATCTCAAAGGATTTCACCATTCGGCTCAGGATCATCATCACAGCAGCAAGGATGGCCACCACATTATTGATCTGCAGACAGGTCTTCCTGCAGGAGTTATTATTAGAGAGACAGTACAGTCATGTAGTATATGAACAGTCCTTCACTGGATAATTACTGTAAAATTAGTTACACATCTTTTCAAATGTGTGCAGGTGTGTATGGAGCTTTATGGTCTTTTGGGCTCCTACCGTCGACTTCAAGGCAGCACTGCCATACCTATCCCTAACCCTACTCTAACCCTAACCCTAACCCTAACCTTAACCCTAACCCTAAACCCAAACCCTAACCCTAACCCTAACCCTAACCCTAACCCTATCCCTATGCCTATCCCAGGGACATTGTATCTGCCCAGCCATGTCTTGTTCACAAAGCTCTGGATGTGCTGCAGGCAGATGGAAACATATTAACGCTGCTGGTACTGTTTAGCTTCGTGTCATGTCATGGGTGTAAACAGACATGAGTCGACATTTTAGAATGGCTATTTAAAGGAACACAGTGTAGGACTTCCCCTTTTCGTCAATGTTTGATGCACGAAACACTCATTTAATGCTAAGGGGGGTTATCCAATTCGTCCAATTCCGACGAAAAGACCCGCTACAACAACTACATAGTGCAATACCAGATGTTCTAGGGGCATATTGACAATGTCATAGACCCCATTATCCGCATTGTAGCATCAGTGTCTTAGTAGCATCAATATGAGTTTGAAGGTGTTATTTTAAAGAGAATTCCGGTGTGATTTTGACCTAAAGTGTGTTGAAACATGATACCGAGTGTGAACGTATGTCTCGGCTTGTCCCCTGCACTCAGAAATCTGGCGCTAGTTAGCCGATGCTACCAACAGTTTTTCGATGGGGGTGCCTCGGGCATCGGCCTAGCCATGCAAATGAAAAGTGAAACAAGCAGTAGTGCTTTAAAGTCAGTTCTATGACTTACTGGATGCCAGGGACTTAAGAATTGGAGTAATGTGGTCAGTTCTTTTAGTCTTTGTGAGAACCCTAGCTGCTGCATTTTGTATCACCTGAAGCTGTTTAATAGTCTTTTTAGGAAGGCCTGTGAAAAGTCCATTGCAGTAATCAACCCTGCTGGAGATAAATGCATGAATGAGTTTTTCTAAATCATCTTTTGACATCAGCCCTCTAAGTTTGGCAATATTTTTGAGGTGGTAAAAAGCTGATTTAGTTATCGCTTTCATGTGGCTGTATTTTTAACAGTATCCTTTGCTTTCAACCCTTTTGTGTCAGTGGCAACCCTAAGTCTTTCCTCCTTTTTACCAAATATAATTACTTCATTTTTGAGACATTCAGGTGTTGATTTGATTTAAAAGAATATCTCTGTACCCCTTAATGACAAAAATGTACCTTTACAAAATGTACCGTGGGGGCAGGGGCAAGCTGACAGGAGGAGGGTTGAGTCAACAGGTGTAAAGTGGGTGAATTTAGGACCCAGAAGAGGAGAATATGGTAGGTTTGTTCAATTTTGTTTTCAAAGAAGTATAGGAAAGCCTGGTACTGCTCAGGTGTTTTGGGGCAGGCAGTCACAGGAGGCTTGAGGAGTTTATTGACCGTCCTGAAGAGTGTTTTCGGCCTAGACTTAGAGCAGTTGATGAGTGATGAAAAGTGCCTAGAGCCGCATTAAGGGCATCCCTGCACTTTATGTATTTGAAAATGTTCAGTATAGAGCATTAAGTAACAAGTAAGACCAGTTTTCTTATACAGGCGCTCAAGACAGTGGCCTGTAGTCTTCATTTATCTAAGCTCAAGGGTGTATACCAGGGGCATTAGCGAGTGGCAGGGACAAGCCTATTCTTTACAGGGGCTACATCATTAAGCAATCCAGAGACAGTGTCATTATATCTGGTGATTATCAGGTGTGTGGTCAATGGACCTAAGAGGAGAGGGGAGGGTAGGTGGTATGGAAACTGCATTCAATTACTTTATGTTCAGAGATACCAGAGACAGAACCAGTGACAGAGATGCCATTCAGACCAGTAGAACAAAGCAATTCTAGTGTGTGTGAGTTGGAAAGTCAACATGCTGCTGTACCAGGTTAAAACAGTCCAGCACAGAGATAAACTCAGAGTTAAAATCACTTAGCATAATAACAGCAGGGCAGACAGATGAGATAACTGTGAGGAGTTCATTCAGTTCAGACAGAAAATTAGTAGATGGTTTAGGTGGCCGATAGACTAGCAACAGCATAATGGTAAGTGCAATTGTCCGGGGACAGGGGCTGTTGAGAGGGCAAAATGGCATCAGTGTAAAACGGCACGCCCAACAGGAAGTGAGTTGAGCAGCTAAAATTCTATATTGGGTGAGAATGGGACATTTCATTCTCAAAACTCTAGCAACTAGTCTCCTCAATTCCTAAACATTTACAGAATGTTGTTAAATGAAGAGGTGAAGCAACACAGTGGTAAACATGCCCCTGTTCCAACTTTTTCTAGATGTGTTGCTGGCATCAAATTAAAAAAGAACATGACAAGCCCAATTATTTTCTCAAAGTTGGTTGATCCCTGGATTGATGTGGAAAACCTGTACTATATAATGTGCGTTATTTGATATAACACTGTGGTCATCCTCAACATTAAGTTGTTGTTGAGTATGTTTCAGTTAGAACATCAGTTTACCTAGCGGATCATAGTTTGTTGTGTGAGTGATTGAGTGTCTTTAAAACATATTTATCAAGTTTATATGTACTTTCTAATTTTCTTTTACCAATACTTTTGTTTTACTTATTATATTGCATGTTATTGATTGGATCATAAATGGCCACAGCAACGAAGAGGAATGACTGAAGTGTTGCTGATCGGATCATAAACGGCCACATCAACGAAGAGGAATGACTGTACATGTTGCTGATTTGATTATAATCGGCCACAGCAACACCTAATTCAATGAAACACCTATGAAGGAAGGTGCCTGCTTGATAACCCAGGTCAAATGCCCTTGAAGGCTGTTCTGTTGTTGTTAGTGATTTGTTAGTGATTTTGGTTTTGACGGTAAATAGGCTTGGTTGTTGATGTGTGAGATCCCCTATCTATAGTACTAGGAATTTAACATCTCTCCTGTGTATATATAAAAATTGCTGCTATTTTGAATGTTGAAGTTAAAATAGTACTGGGATGGCACAAAACAGCCACAAGCTTATAGTAATGGAGACACTTACTTTATTATAAATAGGAGGGAAAACAAGTCAGAAAACTTGAAATATGTTTTGTATTGTTTACAATATTTTGTAAAAAATAAAGTCTAAGCTTGGGTAAACATGTATGCTTAATCTTTGTTTTCAGATTGCGGGCTATGTTACATGCACCATTATTATTGTCTTAAGAACATGTCTTAGAACATGTATTTAAATTAGTCAAAGGATTTACATGTGGGGAAATGCAAATTCAAATGTTACAATTTATCAGGGGACACACAGCATATTTACAATACCAAGAACAAACACATATTGAGAATAAATATGGTGTATACAGGCTTCTAGAACTTTGTTGCAAGAACAAAGTCTCCCTTCTCAATTTCTGTGCCCCTGTTCTTAAAGTTTAATTTGTTAAAGTCTTCAGTGATCTCCACCATAGTTTTTCCTTTTGTTTCTGGGATAAAATATAACATGAATGCTGCGCTGAAGATGCAGTATGCAACGAATATCAGGAAACAGAACTGCCCCAATCCCTCCTGCAAAAAAGGAAGATACATTCAAATCAATGATATACACACTCCAAACTGCTTCATACAATTTGTCCAACTGTTACTAGGTAGATACAAAGTTTCCAATGTGCCTCTAACTGCCCTTTACTGTAAAGGCTGTTAACTGCAGGAGGCTTGGACTCACCACAATGTATGGGAAGAGCATCCCAATGGCGAACAGGCTGAGCCAGTTAATGGTGCCGCTAACCACATATGCTGATGGACGCCAAGCCTGCAGGAAGAGGTCAGCTGGCAGGCACATGGACACCCCCGCTACAGACACAGTAACATACTGGATCAAAATTCATTCAAGGCAATCCCTCTCCTGGACAGAGGAGGCAGTGGAGTATGTCTTTGCCAAATATCTGTGAGTTTGTTCCTGTCTTTGCGGCATCAATCACTAAATTTAGGTACTGTATCCCCCCTTTCATCCTTGATTTGAAAACTGTCAGATCCATACGACTTCATCTAAATTATGTCATCAAATTCACATATAAAATACTACTCTATTATTGAAAAAAAAAACTAGGCCTGTTTTGAGTAACTGAAAGTTGGTGTCACAAAGCCCTGCACTTCCTGGTATGCTTGCTATGTAAAAAAAACAATAACCATAAGAGAATGCTTACATGGTCCCAAGCCATAGACGCAGATGACAGAAAAGATCAGTGCGATGTTGAAATAGGGAACCCAGGTATACATATCCTAAGGTGGGATAAGATCATTACTAATAGATTCTAAATTAAATGAATGAGACTTGGATGAGTTATGGCTTTGGCAGTGGCAGTTACCTTGATAGTCAACATGACAATCAGCACGGACATGATCACACCCATCATGAGGTAACCAAAGCCCATAAGCTTCTTTCTGCCAGCTCGGTCAATCACAAATGCCTGTATGTAGACACACATTCACAAACACAACCAAATTAATAGCTTTCCAAATGCATGAGATGAATGTATATTTATGTGTGTATACATGTCTGAGGAATTACAACATAATAATAACTAGATGTACTGCAGAGCGGTACGAAATATGACTGCCGCCCAGTCCTGCACATTATCTCCGCAAAAATAAATCACTCTTATCAATTTGTCTCCAACTCCTACTCCATCCTCTACTCTTGCATGTAAATGAGTGTGTGCATCTGTGTGTTTGTGTTTGTGTACATGTGTGCTTCTGTGTGTGTGTGTGTGTGTGTTCGCTTGTGACTGTGTGTGTTGGGGGGGGGGTCATGGTGTGTGTGTGTGTGTGTGTGCGCATGTGTGTGTGTGCGTGCTTGTGTGCGTGTGCATGCCTGTGTATGTGTGCTTGTTTGCTTCTGTGTGTGTGTGTGTGTCTGTGTGTCTGTGTGTGTGTCTGCGTGCGTGGATATGTCAACTCCACCATCTACAGGACGATTGGTGTACAGTCACTAAATGTATGCATAAATTAATTTATTGTATGGCCCCCCATTGAACGGAATCCCACGAAACTCAGCATGCATTCAGAGGTCATAGGGATCTTACACGTCAAATTTTGTGCAATTCTGAACACATCAGCCTCACAACACCTCATTTTTGCATTTTCAACTAGGTAGTGCTATACCGCAAATGAGTGGTTATGGGATGGGTTGAGATGGCCCCTTGAGACCAGCATACAAAAAAAGGCTCTACAGCAGAGTTTTGAATGTATTGTAGCATTTTATCCATTGGCATGGTACCCTGGGAATCCAGAGTTCTCGCAGAAGCATTTGCTCAGAGAGAGACTCTGGCAACGAGTAATGATGCACGTAACTTTTGCTCCTTGCATCGCGGGGAACCAATCATATTTGTGTAAGAAATGACAGTCGTAGTGTTATCCAATTGTGTGCAGTGAGATTTTCAAATGCATGCTTGGTGCCGCCCCTCGAGTTGGGCCATTACATTATTCGTGGCCAGACCCATAATCTTTCAGATTTGGATCTGGAATCTCCAGGCTATTGGCATGGTATCACAGAATAGAAAACTAAAATGCCATGGTAATGACATGTCAGCAGCCAAAAGATGTCGCTTCTAATGAGATTTTAGCAGAGCAATGGCCTGGTCAGGTGACTCTCCACCTCTAAATTTGCACCCTCCAGTTCAAACTGTTCTCAAAATGTCTTGGCCCTTAGATTTGGAAGTGAGAGACAGACACCATACAGCGTAAACATTATATAAAATGTGTCAAAAGTATATAACTTAAATTGATAGACATTAGAAATGTACTACATTTAGTTTTGTCACACTGTTCATTATAAAAGTTTTTTGTATAAAAAATGTATAGGCCTATACAGGACATGTCTTAAGATACTCACGCAGATTATTACAGTGATCAGTTCTGTTGCTCCAATGCCAAGGGAGAGATAGTGCATCTTGTCCTCTTCAACTCCAGATTCACGGAAAATGTCAAAAGCATAGAAATAAAGCTGTGCACATAAGGGGAAAAAAACGATCCTTCAGTTGCAAACCATGCTACACATATCTCTTTTTTTCTCCATGGAAAATAATCTTGCAACAAAATAAGCAATAAGTAAGCCATTGCCCTCCCTCACCGCGTTGATGCCACAGAACTGGACACCGGCACAGGGAATCGCCAGTGCCAGCAGCTGCCAGCGCACGCATCGAGATTTCAGAACGTCCAGTACAGTCTTGGCCTTCTCGCCCTGGGCTTTCTCCCTCTCCTTCCTCATGTCCTCCAGCTCCAGCTTCAGGTCATCTTCTTGCCACAACCAGTGCAGGGCTGTAACACACACACAAAGGTTTGAGGTGCCTTTATATTTCTTAAACCTTTTTCACTTTCACTGCGATCTGTGATTAAACACATTAAAGCACACTTTTTGTAAAAAGGAATTAGAACATGACTCAGACATAGCTAGAGTTACCTACACTATTCTAGCTAATCAACAACTTGGAGGCACTGTGGCCCATACCACATATGGGTTCAGGTACCCATAGGAACCAAGATTTAAGTCCGGTAATTACCCGATCCCATCCCATCTCTCTCTCCCACTCTCTTCCTGTCGATATCTAACTGTCCTATCACAATAAAGGCAAAAATGCCCCCCCGCCCAAATAAACAACAAAAAAAAACAAATGTATGTGTATGTGTATGTTTTTTTCTCTGTGTTTAAATAAATGGCTGAAATGAAAGACGTAACTACCAATACTACTTCTAGTATCTATTAACTGTACAGCTTATGCATTTTACGATGATAATTGTCACAAAAAAGAGCATGGAAACCATAATGGTGGTGAAACTATTATCCGCCTCTATCTCAAGGATTAACTGGGATCTAAGAACAGAATGTTAGACGTTGATATCCCTTAATATCTCTCTTAGCAGGACGGAGCTCTCTTAGCAAAGACACACTGGGGCTATAAACCTATCATGTTGATTTTGACTTATTTGCACCTTTAGATACAGGAAATATGACTGGAAATGTCTGAAGCTCTTCATATTCAGTGTCCATTTGTCATACATGTGAAGTGTAGCCTCACCTTTCTTGCAGCCATCCTCATCTCCCTTGTCGATGTAGAGGTAGCGCGGAGCCTCTGGAAAAAACAGTAAGGACACAAACTGCAGGATGGCAGGCAGGCCGCTCACGGCCAGCAGATACGGCCACATGTCCTCTGTGCCCATCAGCTCTCTGTGGAGAGAGAGAGAGAGAGAACCTATTTGTTAGTATGATGGGAAAGATAAGAAAAAACCAGCTGATGTAACTGAGGCACATGACACAACTCTTTGATATCATATTTTGACATGACACGTTTTCCTGCTTCTCAGTCATTGTTAGCCATGGTATTGTGGTATTTGACCACAGTATACGTGTACAGTATAATTTATATGTATATATGTAATTTGTGTGAGAGTCACTAAAACGAGTCACTAAAATGACTCACTTGATTCCAACCACCTGGCCCAACAGTTTACCGAGACCGATGAAGATGGAGCAGGTCAAGGTGAGAAAGCCACGCAGCTTCTTTGGTGAGCTTTCTCCCACATACATCAGGTGGACACTTAGCCCCAGACCTGGATGAAACCATTACAAAGTCAGGATATACAAACAAGAAAAAGGAAGTATTGCATTTATGAATATTTGACAAAGAATGACAAAAAGTGATTCATTAGACAAGAATGATTAGACAAGAAATTCATTAGACTATGGCATGTAAAGATGATAGCAAATACAAACACATACCAACGTTGTATCCATACAAAAATCTACCAATCAAGATCATCTCAAATGATTTAGCTGTCCGGCTCAGGATCATAAACACAGCTGCAACGATGGCCACCACATTGTTAAAGAGGAGGGCCTTCTTCCTGCAAGACGAATGAGTGACAGGACAACAAAGTTGTCACTGAGACAATATGCTGATATGCTGTAAAGTATGTATTGATACAACAATGCAGATCACATTACATGATACAGTATACAATAATGCAAACAACACAATGAGCTGAAAGTGATGCAAAATATGACGACACACATGCTTGTGAGCGTGGGTCCTTGTGCTGAATCTCACCGTCCATATTTGACTGGAAGGCTGCCACTGTGGACAGCCCCAGCCCAACCCCCAAGGCTGAAGATGGACACGATGAAGGACCATATGAGGGTGTTGGTGGACTCTCCCACAGGGACATCGTATCTGCCCAGCCACGTCTGGTTCACAAAGCTCTGGACGTGCTGCAGGCAGAAAGGCATTATTTGTATTTGGTATCATCACCACACACTTCGAAGAGTGAGGCTGAGATAATATCTTTGCATGGTCCTTGACATTTGCTCCTTAAAAGTGTTTGCTGTGTGTAGTGTGTATACACTAACCTCAGCAGGCGAGGCCATGATGGAAACTTGAACTCCATACTGGAGTGATCCCCCAAAGCCAAGCACTAGTGTCAACAGGTACAGCCTCCAGTACTGAGTCTGAGAATGCAGAAGCAGATTTCACAAACATCCATCCCACAGAAGGAGAGCATGTTGGACAAGGAGAGCATGTTGGATGTATCTCCAACTCAAAGCAAATTATTATACACAGCGAAACAGATGTCTTCAAATCATCGTTTTGCTTGCTTGAACACGAACTTAGAGTGATGTTAACCTATTTAAGTTAACAGCGTGGTTGTCGTGAGAGCACAATTCATTGGCGATTGCATAGTGTACACTACGGCCGTATACGTGCGCACCTACCATCAGCCTACACAGCTACGAGTAGAGAAAGAATTTCCCCTGTTTGTATATTCACTCCAAGTTGGCCTACCATAACTTACCAACCCGGTCTGCACTGTAGACCATAAACTGGTTATTTATATTTTTCTGTAAAATAACCAAATGTAGCCTATTTGTTCAACTTTATGAAGCAGAATTACGCACTAGGCTACTTGGAATGTAACACATTTTGTTTGCGCAGGAGAGAGAATGACAGCGATTACAACTTGCATTTGTTGCTGGTTACAATATACTATATTTTTTGCAAACAACAAAAACAGAAATGATGGAGACAGCAAAGCTAGAGAGATGGGCAGGAACAAGGTAAATTGGTAGATATGCTTGTCAAAACATTAGGAGCTGGATGTGTGGAATGAAGCACAATTATGCTACTAATGTTAAGCATGCACACTGTTTAAAGTCACACAGTGGTACCAAATTACCAAAGGTAAATTTAGCCTTTTTAGGGCTGTATAAAGTTGACCAAATGAATAGGCTATAGGCGTGAATAAAGTAGGCTACTTTGTTGCTACTACTGCAACCCTAATGGGGACAAATGTTGACATTTTCCCGTATTTTGGGTGAGAAACCCGGGAAATCTCCCTTATTTTCAATGTTGACAGCTATGGAACGAAAGAGAAGATATAGAATATTTGCTAGTGCCTAGAGGACCCTCAGTCTCTCAAATCAAAAGCCACAGCGCGAGGCCTTTATAGGCTACCCTGCAAGAAAGAAGGAAATGAAGGATAAACGTGGTGTGTAGGGGAAAAATATGCACCAAACCAAGCCAGTTGGGTGACCCCCCCCAAACTAAAAAAAGTTGTGTGACCTTAACAAAGAATAAAAACACATGACCCTCCCCTATTTTCCTCCGGTGGTCTAGAACGGTCCCTTACCATCTCTTGCAGCGCGGTCTTCATGGCTGTGGACTTCCTGGATGATGACTGGTGAAAGGATGGAACACAGGCCAGCGTTTTGCTGAGGCGAGGGGGATGAGAGAGGTTCTCATATGCAGCACTTATATATTCTCCTTGGTCCCATCTTGGTAGGTTATGTACAAAAACTGGTCATGTGTGTGTCATTGATCATTGACTGAGAAGACATCTGGACGTATGTCACGGATGTAAGATCCTTCCTGTATCCTGATGGAACTGGATCCAGGCAGAAGCTGGATATGCTCAGTTGCTCAGTTGCTTTGGAGTTACCATGTGTTAGTCTTTACACATTGTACAGCATCTAGGTAGTTACTGTTTGTTTTTTGTTTTTTTTATTGGTAATCCACAGCAAACATGTAAGATAATGCATTTAGACGTTCAAACATACAGTATGCTAAAACAGCAAACACATCCATAGAGTAATATAAAAAACAATAATAGAGTAATAGAAAAATAAGGGGAGGGGGGCAGGCCTATAATAGATGGGCACTCTATACAGATTTCTTGAAATAGTTATGTCTACATTTGCTTCATTTTGTAGTCACCAAGGACACAAAACATAGCCTAGGCCATTAGAAGGTTAGGGGTTTTTGTGACATTCTTATCTCTCTAAATACTAACTGGTTGAATGGATCATTGCTAGGGACATATCTTGTTTTCCATGTGGGTGTGTTAAGTGTACAAGAACTCAATTCAACCACAGATATGTGGGTTACTTTGACATTTTGTGTGGGTAACATGCTCCCGGTAATGAGAATAAAGGCATCATGTTTCTCTGGCACGTTTTTGGATTACCATAGTAAATTAGTACCTAGGTTGACGTAGAAAAAACATTTACACATTTATTCAGAGGAAGACTTGATGTATGAGATGACGTGCAAGGAGGAACTGAAGCATGAAAGGCCACAATAACAAGAGACAAGATTTGTATAAATATAAACACATAGATAAAAATGCTTGATTGTGTTATTTCCTTTGTGGAAGTTCATACAGCACCCAGGGATGGATTACTGCATGGGCCTACCGGGCCCAGGCCCAGGGGCCCAAGGGGTCAGGGGGCCCTGAAGCCCAAGCCTTTGCATGGAATCATTGCTTCAATATCAACAAATCAGGATGTAGGCTATGAATCTGATTGAATTTAGTATTGGCCATCCCCAAAATGGACCAGAATACAGGAGGACCCTCAAACCCCCCCTCCCACATATACGACAATTAGTGGGGGGCCCTTAATACATCTTGGCCCAGGGGCCCGAAAGTTCATAATCCGCCCATGACAGCACCATGGCAGATATGATTATCTCAACCCCAGCAATGAAATGTATGCTTGCTGACAGCTAGCAAAAGTCTCCAATAAAATGTGACATGTCCTCTAGTCAACACAGAGTAGAACATATCATGCCAACAGCCATGTGGCTCATAGGCCAGGATCTGCTGCAGGTTCTGCTCAATCAAGACCAGATCCACCTAAACAGTTATCCCCCTATGGCCATTACTGTCATCAACAACCGATAGTTCCCACCTAATTCCCATGGCAAAACTCCTCCACCCCCTGGCCACACACATATACAGTGCCCATAAGAAGTATTCACCCCCCTTGAATATTTGCCCCTTTCTTGATTTTATAAATAGAATCTTGGTCAATTTAATTGGGCCTTTCTTTAAAAACAATAATTTACAAAAAACTCTCTTTAGTATCAAAAGTGAAAGCAGATTTCTACAAAGTAATGTTAATTAATTAAAATATATAATGTAGAATAACTGGTTGCATAAATATTCACCCCCCTTAAAGTGACTGACCTTAATCAACAGCAGTCCAGCCAATTGGTACTAGTAGTCTCACAATTAGTGAAATGGAGATTGCCTGAGTGCAGTGGATGTGTATAGTTTACAGACAACTGTGTCTGGACAGTCAAGTCACTTAATCAGTATTCCTGGCTACAATTCCACCAAGACCAAAGAACACTCTAAACAACTCAGAGAAAATGTTATTGAAGGGCATAATTGAGTAGGCTGGGTGAACCCAGCCTGATCCGCCGGCGATTTCTTTTTTGCCCTGCAGCTCAGGCTGGAAACCTGTGCATCTTTTTCTGCTGCTCCCGTTACAATTTTGCCGGGACCAATCACAAGCTGGCTTATCCACCTGACGCGCTGGTTTAAAACGATGACGATAACGGGAGAGCCTGGAGTTTTCGCGTCACTCGTGCAAACGTCACCTGGTCGTTGGTCAGATTGGTGAATGACTATCCAATTGTGTACAAAGTCATTTGAACTATGCCTGTTGATCACGCCTCTTGTGCAGTAGAAAATACATAGCAGACTCCCCAGACAGTGGTTCAATCTTAAAAGACTGAGCTTGGTCTGGTAAAAGCCAGACTAATAATTGAGGGGATGGATACAAAAAATGTACAAGTCACTGAATATTGCAGAGACCAAATTCCTTGTATACACAAGTATACTTGGCCTATAAACCTGATTTACATTTACAACTATTGCCGAAGTTCTTCACCAGTCTATAGGTGAGTGGCAAAGCTCTTATTAAATCTCGACCAAAGTTCACCCAAAGACATGTGGGAAACTCCAAGGTCAGATGGAAGAAAGTTCTTTGGTCTGATGAGACCAAAATTGAGCTTTTTGGCCATCAGACTAGATGCTACTGTATGTTTGGCAGACACCAAACACTGAACATCACCACTCCACCATCTATAAACTGAAGCATAGTTGTGGTAACATCATGCTGTAGGAATGCTTTTTAACAGCAGGCCCTGGAAGGCTTGTAAAGGTGAAGGTAAAATGAATTCAGTCTGCAAGAGAATTACAATTTGGGAGAAGATTTACTTTCCATCAAGACAATGAGCTGGAGCATACAGCGAAAACTATACAGAAATGGTTTAAAAGACAAGGCTTGAGCAGTTTTGCAAAGATTTTTTTTTTTAATTGCAATATCCAGATGCGCAAGCCTAATTGAGACCTCAACGCCTCCATGCTGAATACTTTTTATAGGCACTGTACATATCTTTTTTCTTGTTTACGGTTATTTAATTCAAGTGTTTCCCTTTCTATTCTCACTTTATGTCATCTTTGCCTGCTCATCTATTATACGCCTTGTTTCCTTATTTCTCTGCGCTGTATCACCATGTTAAATTGCTGTGTACATTGTACATTTGGCAAATGAAGTGATTCTGATAGGTATTTCAATCACATTGTTTTCTGCGTTTAATAAATATCACTTTCATAGCTTATAGCACGTTTATTTGCTTTTTCTGAGATACCATGTTGTAATTTTTTTAACAAAATGATCCAATCAGGTACCCATTTTACAACTTTTATTGTATAATCTAAAAGATTCTGAACTTAAAGTTACAATTCTTACAACAAAATCAAAATAAAACAAGAAAAAAAAATGTCCAAACATGAATTGAATTAAATTATGTTCACAGTCATTTTTGCAACTGGAGAGGCATAAAGGCTATTATATTTACATTTTAGACATTGCTAGATTATCACATCACTATGGTAATGGTGATTGAGATAGGTAATGGGAATTGATAATTCATTAAAATGCTTGCATTTCAGTTTTTAATATCAAGCCCACCTCCACACATTGATATGCTCAAAATATTGTTTCAGTCATTAAGTCATTACTCACAGTTCAAGTGTTAGTGTTCAGCCCAGTCGATACTCCGATATGAAATATAATGTTACCATATCATATAATAAAAATATGATAAATATAATTTATCATATATAAATAAAATTGCATTATATCATATATAAATATAATTGAGTCATATCATATACAAATATAATTCTATCATTCAAGGATGGGCTGCATGAAAATGTAACATACATATCCCTTTACCAACTTATTCAGCAACAATTAGTCATTGAGCCAGAGGGGTTGGTCAGTACCATCTGTAGGGTTTTTTGGCAAGGTGTACCACCCAGAGTTAGAAAATAAGTGATAGCATAGCATTGGTAGTAGCTTTTTGTGTGTTATCACCCTGTATATGTCTATTATGCAGGGATATATTACAGGTGAATAGGCTAAAAAGAATAACAACAATAACTAAAATTGTTGGATATTTTAAATCAGTGGTCCCCAAACTACGAGTGTGGGATACGGCCCGCCACCTCATTTTGGGTGGCCCCCCAAAACATGTCCGTGGTATATAGCATCTGGCCCGCATGGGAGTACACATCGTCAAACTATAACCTCCGTAATTTCCCCCATTCATTCTCTATGTAATACTCTCTTCATACACATGTAATACTCTTTTTGTCCACTGGTGGTTGTTTTGGCGCTGTTTCGCGTTTGCCATCGAAAACGGAATGAAATGTAGGCCTACCTACCTGCAAACAATGTAAGAGGCCTATGCTGACTGCATCAGTGCTCAAAGTATTCTACAAGTTTATCAATTAATTGTTAATAACTAACTAACTTCTATTCAAGTCATATTTCTGGGACTTTCTGGGATAATTATTTCTATTTTTTATTCACTCATTCAAATGTTCATACAAATTCACAAAGTTCTCATCAGGTGAGTGAAAGTGGTAATTTCAGATTTCAACTTCAAATTATTTGTAGGATATTGCTTGTTCACAACTTGAGCTGTGTATGCAAAAACACAGAGTTCAGAGTTCACACATTTTGAATAAAATACACTTTTGGGACTCCCTACTAATACTTTTGGGAATGCTATTTTTTTATTACTATTATTTCATTTGAGCTACATTTTACACTGATATGGCATGATTGCAATATAAACACAGCTAACAATGGTATTAAATTGCAGCCTATGATTAAATGGAATGGAATATTCAACTAAGGTAGACTGCTGTTGTTCACAGCACTAAGCTATTTATGGTTACTAATATACTCCGAGTCTCTGGCCCTCTCTTAGAGCCAGGCATAGTGAGCTGGCCCTCGGAAGAAAAAGTTTGGGGACCACTGGTTTAAATGGTTAAATTATTTAATAGGGAATTATTGTTGAGTACTTTTATTTTTAAACAGTTGTGGGCAGAGGAAACAGTTGAACAGGATCTGTAGTCTTAAGAGAGCCAGGTTGTATGCTTAAAGCCTGAGACAGACAGTTGCTGCAGGTGGCCAGAACACTTGGCATAGGATTCTAATTGCCCTATTGTGATGTCATAATCGCCAATGTTAAGTCTATGGGGAAATTTTCAGTAGTTTTTAATTAATAGTTTAAAAAGTATAAAAAAGTTACAAAAATGAAAAATACTTTGCACACCTGTCAGTTTGAATGAAGTTTCTACGTTAAACGGTTGAAGCAGTATTAAACGCGGAAAAAGCGTTAGAAGAAAAATAATAAGAATAATTCGGATAACAGTAGAGTGCATTTTCATGCACTCTAATAAGATATCCCCACATGACACATGCATTATAGAAATCTAAACATTGGATGAAGTCAGGTTCAAAATTCTTGTTTTTGTTTTTCATTTTGGAGACATATTAGAGTAAAATGTTATTCCTGAAATTTCTCAACTGCTGTATTTTTGAGATTGTCTTCATACAATTTCTAAAAACCCATGTTATAAATGTTCCAGAACTGTTATTTACTTTTCATACTAACAAATCATATGAAGAACCTTCTCTATAAAATCCTCTGGCATATAGGAGTATAACTGGAAACAGTGTTTGTAAGTACAATTGAAGTGGAGATTTCTGGTTCAGAGTTGTGAAAATGGCAATAATTTTTTTTTTAATGACTGTTGGCAGTATTATGATCAGTGTTGGGAGTAATGCATTAAAAAAGTAATGTAATTACAGTAATGCATTGCTTTTTGCTGTAATGCAGTAATGTAAGGCATTACCAATACAATTTCAGTAATATTTTACTCGGTACAATTCTCAGTAACTGAAGTTACTTTGCTTTTTAATCCAAAATTGAGAAATGCTCAATTGGCACCAGAGAAGATTTTCCAATAATTAAAAAAAGTCATCTATTCTGGTCCTGGAATTTGATTGCCTTGTTTAGATGACTGTAGAAAGGGAATTTGAGTTATCTCTGCCATTCATGCAACAGATCTAACATGGTTAGTCTACACCACTGTAAGTGGAAGGAAAGGCAACCAGCAATGATGAGAACCATTTAAAGTCAACATACAATTTCACTATGGCTATATTTTACTATATTAAGTTGTGAGTGACCTTTGGCCTTTGGGGCCTACATTATCCCATGAGCCATAACTGCAACCATTATATTGTTCTTTTGTTAGCCTTAAGCCTAGCTCAGTCATTATGCCATACCACATCACCTCCTGCCGTGTAATGAGCTGCATTGAACACTGCATTGAAGATCTATTGAGAACACCAAATCCATATTTCCTGTTATTTTGGTAAAAGTAATGTTAACGTAGTGTAATGCCTTACAATTCAATGTAATGTAACAAATTACTTTGAAATGACAGTAACAAGTAATAAATAATGCATTACGCTTTTGAAGTAACTTGTCCAACACTGATTATGATCTATTCAAAATACCCAAATTCAAAACACCCACTGTAATAACATTTCACTCCAATATGTCCAAAATGAAAAACAAAAAAAAGAATTTTGAACATGACTTTATCCAGTGTTGGTTTCTGTACTTAAAATGTATGCAAATTATTGCATATTTTAGTAGATGATGGCTCATTTACATACTTATACTATACATCGAATTTCAGAAAAGTTGCAATCCACAAAAATATAGACATAATGTAAATAATCATGTGGGGATATCTATTAATTATTATTTTAGTTTATTCACCTGTAAGATATCCCTCTATAAACTGATAAAACACAAAAAGATACCCGAAATGCAATGCTATCACATATTGTCTAATTCTAGGGTGGTGTATCATGTCAAAAATCACTATGAGACTTATTCCCCTTGAATGGTACCGATTGACCAAAATTAGGGGGTCTGGCTCAAGGACTAAATCCTTGATTGTCACAGGACACAATCTTTGATTGCACCGCTTTGTTACAGTAGTGAGTCTGCATGTGACTACAGGGCGGTGGAGTGTTGGACTTCCCCTAGTTTGTACTCTGCTTGGCCAGTCCTATCCTGATTGCGGAAGTTGAGCCGGTTAAATTCGCTGGCAATGACAGGGAGGGTCTTGCCTTTGGTCTCAGGCAAAAACAGACCAATGTAGAGCGCCGTGAGGACACAGACGGCACAGAACGGAACGAAGCAGAACTGGCCAAGTCCATTCTGAAGACATAAACACACAGTTAACACGACAGAGTGCCTAGGATGGAACAGAATACAGAGAGGTTTGAATTATATTCCTTAGTGAAATGATGTGCATTTGTGTAGTTATCAGTGCTTATGCTCCCTAATAATCGCTGTTCTCCACATTTTTAGAAATGTATGAAGGATTGATAATATTTTTCTCCTGTAATTTTTGCTGGATTGACAAAATCATGACATAAAACTGTCTTTGTCACACATCCTTTTGTGAGACACAGCAAGTCACGTAACACTTTTCCAGACCTAGAATGTTCATAAATCACTCCACCTTTGAAAGTTAAGGCTGACTGAGTAGTTATAATGTGTTCTTTATACTAAATATGGTGAAAACACTGTGTAGAAACTCAGGAATGATCTCATTCTAATAGTTGACAACAGAGCTTCCACATGCATATCCAATCTGATTCAGGTCAACAGCTCTTACCACAATGAAGGGGAAAATCATCCCCACAATGAACAGGTTCAGCCACATGAGGGAGCCAGCAATCATGTAGGCAGCCGGCCGAGCTGTCTGGTTAAAAATTTCTGTGGGCAGCACTCCTGTTACACCAGCTGAATGGGAGACATGCAAGAGAAACGGGCGCACACACACACACACACACACACACACACACACACACACACACACACACATACACACACACACAAACAAAAACACAAACACACACACTAATGAAATATAATACTTAGTTTAAAACTGGAAACCCAAAGAAACATACGAATATACATTTGCCTATTTTAGATGCAGAAGAAATACTCTTACCTGGTCCCATTCCAAAGCTGAGTATATACGTAAAGATGCAGGCCATGCTGAGGTAAGGCATCCAAGTCACTTTATGCTGTCAAAAACAGTGGGAAATTACAATGGCAAACAACACTGTCTTTGATGCGGAGAACTATGAAAACTCCATTGTCACATAAGAAAAATATTTACTGTGTTAAATGTGTTAATATGTACTGATGAGTACATATTCCATCTTGTTAGTCTTGAAACACATGGCCTATTTTCCTATGAGATACTGCAACACTGGTGCTTGCATTACGATCATGACCTGAACTATCAGTATTCCATGTGTCGAAACTGAAGCAGAAAATGGTCGGCGCCACCCTCCCCACCCTGGTTGACATGTACAGTACAACTCTCGATGTCTCAGCAGAGTGAGAAACATCATCACAGACATTTCACACCAATGCCACCATCTGTTTGACCTGGTGCCCCCAGGAAGGCGCTACAGGTGCATCAAGATGGAGAGTGAGGGAGAGTGAGTTCTGTCCATGCCCTTTAAATTGGAGTGTACCTGAATGCACTGTTTGATTGAGTTGAACTTGAACTTGAACACTTGAACACATGTGGTTGCATGTTCTCGTTGTTCATGTCGGTGCCTAGTGCACTGCTGTTATCACAGCTCACTGGTGTTGCTAGCCTCAGTCAGCTCCTGTGGGACTTAACATCGCTAGTCATCAGATGCTGCATTTCACTGGATGAACTTGGTGGTTACTTGCACTGTCTCTGAAGTGCTATGGTACTTAATATGGAGCTGATAAACAATAAAACAGATTGAAGCCATTTACATGTCACATTACAGATATGCACTTTACTGTAAAATGCAAAGCTTTTCATTTCATTGGACTTGTCCAATGACAAATAAATTCTGATTCTGATTCTGTCAATGTGTCTACGTGTCTGTCAAAATCTCATGGGAAAATGATCCATGTAAGTATAAGCCTTACACAGAGGGACCAAGTTGTAGGAAAGCAGATGTCTGGATACACAGGCTCACAGATTTGTTAAATATGCTGACTGAAGTCAAGCTGGTGTATGGTGAGCGTTCTGGCGCATTTTGGCTGCCATGCATCACCCAGGTGGGTGCTACACATTGGTGGTAGTTGGTGAGGTTCCCCCTTCACTTTGAAGCGCCTTGGGTGTCTTGAAAAGCGCTATATAAATGCAATGTGTTGTTTTTATTAGTTTATTTGTGAGGGACAATGCAGCGCACATTATTACATACATAGCTATCACAATCAATGCCATAACAATGTCTGTAGATGTGTTACATAAAAGGTTTCTAGCCAGTTGGCTAATTTGCAACCCCAGTCCCTGGTCAGACCTTTCTAAAAACATATTGTAATCTAAAAGTATTCTAAAAAGTCTAATATATGTGTGCATACACCTCTCTATACACATAGAGACCAACAAAACATGAAGGGTAATGTTAGTGTTCATACCCTAATCATGCACATCAGGACAACCACAACATACATAGGAACATCACAAACAGCAAGTCACGTAACACAACCCCCAGACACCCAACTGCCCGCAGACTCTCACTGATACGGACAGCCAGTCACAACATACACAAATACAATAACACAGACAGCAAATCACATACAAAACAACCCCCAAATTCCTAGCCGCCCGCAAACTCTCACCTATGCGAACAGCCAGTCACACATAACATACAATAACACAGACACATAACATCACATCACGTACTACACAACCCCCAGATACCCAACCGCCCGCAAACTCTCACCTATGCGAACAGCCAGGCACCTACACAGACAGTACAGTAAAACATAGACAATAGAGTGTGTGTATGCATGTGTGCATGTGTGCGAGCGTGCGAGTCTTAGTGGTCACATCCCTGATTTACTTTCAGCCAATGTTTTACCTTACTGCTAAATGTTGTCAGTTCTGTTTGTGTTTTTAGTTCTATCGGTAAGTCATTCCAAAAGCGGGTTCCTATTACTGAGAAACATGACTGGCCGAAAGAAGTTTTGCGCCCCTCTACTGTGCAGTTACCACCCACTGCTCCTCTTGTGGCCGCGCTCCTTGCCTTTGTTTTAATGACAAATGGACAAAGTACAGAGGGCGCCAGATTATTTGCACATTTAAAAATTATTTTAAGAAAAGAAAACTTAATGAAATTATCAAAACTTAATAACTTATATTTTTGTAGAATTAAACAGTGATGTGATGTTATTGGTTTCTGGTCCATTATTTTCAGTGCCTGTTTATATAATGATGTGACTGGTTTGACGGTTGTCTGGGAGGCTTGGCCCCATACGGTAATACAGTATGATAAGTGAGAGAGTATCATTGCATGAAAGAACAATAGAGCTGCCTTGACCGGGATGTGATGTCTTATCATTCTGAAGCAGTTCAGGTTTGTCCGGACAGTCTTGCAGAGTTTCTTAACATGTTTTTTGAAATTAAGTTGTGAGTCTAAAATAATACCTAAAAATTTAAATTCATCCACTTCCTCTATAGCCTCTTGGCCTATTTTAATGGTACATTTGGCTTTACCTCTTATAGAGAAGCACATTGAAACAGTCTTTTTAATGTTAAGCGTCAGGTGATTATCTTTGAGCCATTGGGATACTCCCTCCATTTCCTTGGTCAGGACCTCTGCTGCTGCATCTGGTGTTCTAGCTGGTGCATATAAGACTGTATCGTCAGCATACATTTGACAGTTTGCTGACTGACAGCATGTTGGTAGGTCGTTGATATACAGACTAAACAGCAGAGGCCCCAGGATGGATCCCTGTGGAACACCCATTGTCGACTGAAGTGGCATTGAGAGTCCTGTGTTTATTTTAACACGTTGCTCTCGATTGTCCAAGTATGAGGCAAACCAACCGATGGCATGTTCAGAGAAGTTGAAGTTGGTGAGCTTGTTCAAGAGTATGCTGTGGTTCACTGTGTCAAAGGCCTTTTTGAGGTCTATAAACACAGCTCCCACAACATTACCCTTGTCCAACTTACTCTTAATGTTATCAGTTAGGTAGCAGTTGGCCATTTCTGTTGAATACCCTTGTCTAAAACCAAATTGTTTGGGGTTAATGAGACTGTTATTTTCGAGATGCCTAACTAGTTGTTCTGTTATGATTTTTTCTAAAATTTTTGAGAGGGCAGGTAATATTGGGTATCATTACTCAGCCATGGTAAGGATGCTTTTCGCTGCGTGCCCTTGAACGTTTTCATGTATTTCCCAATTAGGTTCGTGACATTTTGTGTTAGGGAGTTACAACAATTTTCTAACTCGTTTGATTGTAGAACATTATCCCAGTCTAAATTGTTTAGGTCATTTTCAATTTGTGCCCGCTTGTTTTTGAGAATACCCTGGTTACCGGGTTTACTTTCATTCGCAAATTTTGTTGAACTGTTAATTCAAATTCAATTAAAAGAACTCCATCAAAGGTCAAAATCCCTGTGCACAGCTCTTCTTGCTCCAGGTGCTGATGGTGTGCAGTATAACTATTGAAAAGTCAAAAGAGTAGTATACATCGCACACTGGATTTTGATGACTTTATTTGGCGTGAACAACACGTTTCGGAGGTTGCTTCATCAGGTTCACGTTCACAGTCAATCTGACACCCGCAGGTGAAATAGGTGGTAACATCATCACATGACCACACCAGACCCAGTGAAAGTACTCCACTAACACACCAGAAATTGCAATCAATATCATCAATTCAATATCCTGCATATTTTAGCTTGCATATAGGCCTACATATACACAATCTATGTCATTTATGATTGATGTCATTTATGATGATGTTACCACCTATTTCACCTGCGGGTGTCAGATTGACTGTGAACGTGAACCTGATGAAGCAACTTGCGAAACGCGTTGTTCACGCCAAATAAAGTCATCAAAATCCAGTGTGCGATGTATACTACTCTTTTGACTTTTCAATAGTTATACTGCACACCATCAGCACCTGGAGCAAGAAGAGCTGTGCACAGGGATTTTGACCTTTGATGGAGTTCTTTTAATTGAATTTGAATTAACAGTTCAACAACAACACATTGCATTTATATAGCGCTTTTCAAGACACCCAAGGCGCTTCAAAGTGAAGGGGGAACCTCACCAACTACCACCAATGTGTAGCACCCACCTGGGTGATGCATGGCAGCCAAAATGCGCCAGCAAAATATACCCTCCAGTGTGCGATGTATACAACTCTTTTGACTTTTCAATTAAAAGAACATTCCAAAAACTACAGCATTTCATCTCAGAATAACAAGGAAACAAAGAAGAAATACTTCCCCTCAAGCTCATTTCAAATATTCATGATTTGGACTGACAAATTGTTAGTCTTGTCCAGTGTAGTGTTGCAGTGTATTCAGTGTGTAGTGTAGAGTGGTCAGGTATCACCTGTGGACAGGAGAGGGTGTACCTGCAGTGCCGTTGGTTAATAATGCATACCTCAAACGACAGAGCCACAGTGAACACCACAGCCCAGCATGCCATCAGGACGTAACCTCCCATCAGTAGCAAGCGCCGGCCCTGTCGCTCAATCAGCAGGCTCTGTTAATCACAGGCATTTACATTTACATTTATTTGTTTACATTGCAGGACCAGACCAGGCACATTCAACACGCACAGGCTTTACGCGTTTATCTTGCATTACATTTACATTTAATTATTTAAGAGACTAATCCAAAGACTTTATCCAAAACAAGGGCCATTCTCATCAGAGCAACTCAGGGTTAAGTGCCTTGCTCTAGTGCAGGGGTTTTCAACCAGTGGTCTGCGGCCCACTTGTGGTCCGTGAGGACTTTGCTAGTGGCCCGTGACCATGGATTCAGTAATGTAGTTTCAATGTAGGAATCAGTATTTTCATTCAGAGGTGGTCCTGGGGTTGCGTAATTAGTCAGAATGGTGGTCCCTGGTTCACACTCAGTTGAAAACCCCTGCTCTAGAGCACAACAGTGGAAGGGAAATTAACCTGTGGTATAATTTCTTATATAAGTTTCTCATTTAATAAAATATTAAACCATGTATATGTGCTATGAGAATATAGTTCCCTTTCTCCTTCTTAGTAGTATTGCCCCTGAAGCCTCCATCTGTGGAAATTTCCAGAGAGTGAGAAGAATATTTGTTGTAGGGTGTCTGATGGTCCTGACCCCAGGGGCACAAACATGGCCAAGGAGTGGGGAGGCTAATGCAGGTTAATACTAACTGGTTGGATGAATCATTGTTAGGGTGGCATCTCCTGATTTATGTGTGTGTGTGTGTTAAGGATATAAGAAGTGACTTCAAATACTGAGATTTGGGCTTGTTACTTGACATTTCGTGTGGGTAACACGTCCCCGGTGACGTGAATTAAGCAGTATCACACCTAAATTGTCTTGGATTATTTTGACCACAAACCCATAATTTTTCAGGCTACTGCATGCTAGCCCAGCTCCTTAGTCCCTACTACCACCCTCATCTTCCATCTCTACCTTATATAAATATTTTAGAATATTTATTATAAAAGCACTATTACCTTTTGAAAAAGCACAGGCTTTACACATTCATCTTCAATCTTTACCTTACTCCTATCATATTTTGTCTTCTATTATAATCCTATTATCATCACAATTCTTTCTGCCAAAAAGCAGTGATAATATCTCTTATAAAACATTTAATGACAGATCCAGAGTTCACAGCTCAAATAACTTGTTTTTTCACACTGTTCAACAGCCAACCAGCATACATTTTTGCAAGCCTTTGCTAACAGAGGTGAAAGGTCATTTTACAGTTTGTGTAATCCGGATTAGTCCCATATACTTACAGATATTATACAGGCAGTGAATTCACACGTGCCCGTGCCAATGGTAATATACTGGATGGCAGCGGGATCTATGCCAGCTTCCTGAAATACGTAGTAGGCGTAGAAATAGATCTGTACAAGGAGACATAAAGAGGGAGATGTAGAAATAGATCTGTACAAGGAGATATATAGAGATAGAGAGGGAGATTTCAGTGATGTTTTAAAGAAACAAACACATTCACTAACTAAAACAAAAAGGGTTTGTTTTTGACAAAAAAAAAACAAATACGTTCCTTGTTTCTTGTTTGTGTCTACTGTATATCAACCACGATTTGCTTGGTTATTATATTCACACTTAATATGTTATCAATTACTATGAAGTGGTATTCTCCAAAATCTTTCCCTCCTGTATTATTAAAGGCACATATCAAATTCTCAGGTCTATTACAAACACAGAAATAGGAGCCACAAAGTCCACTGGATCACTGACTACAGCATGGTAAGTGGAAACATCACCTTGTTCGATAACTAGATGTACCACAGAGCGGTACAAAATATGACCGCTGTCCAGTCCTGCACATTCTCTCCGCAAAAATAAATCACACTTAATCTGTCTCCATCTCCTACTCCATCCCCTACTTTTGTGTATGTAAATGAGTGTGTGCATAGTGTGTTTGTTTTTGTGTATATGTGTGCTTCTATGTGTGTGTGTGTGTGTGTGTGTGGGGGGGGGGTTTCGCTTGTGAGCGTGTGTAGGGGGGTAATGCTGTGTGTGTGTGTGTCTTTATGTGTGTGTGTGTCTGTGTGCCTGCTTGCCTGCATGTGTGTGTGTTTTTATGTGTGTGTGTGTGTTTATGTGTGCATGTGTGTGTGTTTATGTGTGTGTGTGTGTGCATGCATGCGTGTGTGTGTATGTGGATGAGTGTGTGTGTGTAGCTGATATGGCCCCCCATGAACAGAATTCTACGAAACTTGGCATGCATTTAAAGGGTGTCATGATGGTCCTACACTTAAATATTTTGTGCAGTTTTGAACCTCTCAGCCTGCAAGTACAATACCTTGCTTTTCCACATAAACCATCTACAGGCTGATTGGTGTACAGTCACTAAATTTACATTTATATTCAAAAAGTTGGTCATCCTAGGCCCAACGGTTCTCAAGATATTCACAGAAAACTGTGTCCGGCCTACCCTCCTTTCGGCGGCCCAGTGTGGCGGGTGGGAACAGATCAAAGTGAAAAACAATGGTTCTGTGTGATCCTTGTGGGGCTATGGGGCTACATGCCCACTAAGTTTCATGCAGCCCTGTCTTTTGGTGTACCGGGAATCGTTGACTGAAATTCACTGAAGAAGAAAAACCTCTGACTAAATCTATAGCTTCGCTAGTGCGGCAGTCATAATAAGGTACTGTATTAAAGAAGCAGTCCACGATTTTGGTGCAAGGATGATCTCACAGTCAATTAAAATACACCCCTCCCTTCCATGCTCCATGCTCCTGGACGTGCTGATTGGATGGAATTGTTTAGGGCTCCGCCCGAGCCACCATGTTTGATTCTCATTAGGCTTATTCGACTTCATGCCGCCCTGCGCAGATCTGGCTGAATGTGATGCATGCTGGCCCTAACACAACGCCTGTTTGCATTGTGCAGAAGTCCAGCATGCGTCACGTTCAGTCAGATCTGTGCAGCGCTGCATGAAGTCGAATGAACCTATTCACAGGGAAGATGTTGCGAACATTTGCAAACAGTTTTCTGTTTGCCTTGAGTTTTCCAAAAATGTTTGTGAATGCTCAAAAACAGTTTAAGGGGGTAGTTTTCTGCTGGACGGATGGCTACTATTGAAATGTTTGAGAATGTTTACACAAAATCACTCAAATGTATCTGCTCAGAGAAAACATGTTTGACACAAAGGTTTGCCTCTGTTCAATGCATCTCTTTTAAAGCTGCAGTTGGCAAGTTTGACAGATTGAGGGGATTTAGCCAAAAAATTTTACAACTCTCATGCCCCTCCCCCACTACCACCGAGCACCCTGTCATTGAGTTTGTGCTCGTCAGTGCACACCAGACTGCACCAGACTGTGATTGACAGTCAGATCTCACACAGCCCTGCTCTGATGGGACCAGAAGAACCAGGAGCTGTGGATTTTTGCAAAACAAATAACAGGCTCTAAGTGGAGGTAGAAGTGCGGGGTTTTCTCTAAAACCGGCTGATTTATGTTGTTCTGTCGGAGCATAGTGTCGGTGTCAGTGAATATGATCAAAAAAATCTTGCCAACTGCAGCTTTAAGAGCACATGCATTGATTAGACAGCTGGAGGACCATGTGGAGCAACTTTGCGAAACACAAAAAGTGTACTGGATTAGAATCACTGACTGAACCTTCATGTCAGTACGAGTGTGCATACTGACCGAGTCATTACCACAGAGCTGCATAGCACTGCTGATGATAGCCACGGAGATGACCTGCCAGCGGACAGAACGGTCCGAGAAAAGCTCCCACATTCGCCGCGGACGCACACCCTCCGCCTCGGCCTGCTCCTGAAGCATCTCCTCAATCTCGACGGCCGTTACCTCACAGCCCCTAAGACGCCTCAGCGCTGAGGAGGCCGCACAGAGAAACATCAGGTCATGAGCTAATAACACCATTACTTAGCATTACGGGTGTACTGGGCAACCAAGCATGATTTGGGAGAACACAGTGCGAGCATTGTTTTGTGATAATGGTGGACACTGTAATACCTCAGACTGTGGGTTTCCTCTGAACTATTGGGGAGGGAGATAAAACTAAGGTGATTGGCCTATTTGGAATTCAATATCATGGCAGAATGACAGGTTAAAGAATTAGAAAATAAAACCCTAATGGGGAGATGTTTGATCCATGTGAAGCATTGTTGAGTTTGCCTCGCCCTGCTTGAAATGTCCTACCTGCGAAGCAGGCTTCCTTGTCCCCACGGTCTATGAGGAGGTAACGGGGGCTCTCAGGGAACCAGGGCAGTGTGAGCAACTGTATGAACCCAGGGACCGCATTACTAGCTAGCAGGTACTGCCAGTATGGCTCGCTGCCCAAGATCTCCCTGTACAAAGACCAAAGCACCCCAAACATAGCACACCAGATTATCCCAAAAGCACTCAAGAATGAAGAAAAAAATTCAAGAAAAAGAGAGTAAATACATGAATGCTCTTACACTACTTTAACCTAGAGTCTTTCTCAATTTACATAGTTTTAGAGGACATGACTTTGCAGGTGCCTTGGTCTTACCTGAGACCAACAATCTGTCCTAATACCACTCCAAAGGCTGTGAAAACAGCAGAGGACAGTGATACTGCTCCTCTGAGATGTTTTGGGGCACTCTCACCAAAATACATGGGCTGAACATTCATGCTGATCCCTGCAAAAGGTAAAACGGAAGAGGCCAGTCATTACTTTCAATTAGATGACCGACTAATCTTATGGTCTTAGATGTCAACTAAGGCGATTAAGCTCAAATATGGGAATCTTTTTGGTCAACCATTAAGGGTGAATGTGAACGTGCCTGCATTAATTCCCACAAGGATTCTGGAGAGGATGATCATCTCAAAAGATTTTGCTGCTCTACTCGTAAGACCTAAGAGTGAACTCAGCATAAGGAAGATATTGCTCAGCAACATTGTCTTCTTCCTACAACAGGATTACAAACCAAATATCATACATTTTAACAAAAAAAAAATGAATGTGTCTCAAGGACTCAATTTACAATTCATTCTATATTTTGCAATTCCACCAAATAACTGACAGGCAACCCTCTTCAGAACACAGGCAAATATTATCCAAATATACCCAACTATAAGTGGAATTAAACAGGTATGCCTTCTTTCTCAACTTCTTGATAACAGGAAGCACCAGTAGCCTACCTCCCGAACCGTATTGACATGGGTCCAGCAATCAGTGCACCTGTCAGTCCTCCGAGTGAAAAAATGGACACAATGAACGTCCAGATCAGAGTGACCTCATACAACTCCAATTCCATGCCCCATCGTTCCAAAAACGTTTCATTGATGAAAGTCTGAATATACTGCAGAAGGAAACAGGATTGGAGCCAGGAGCCATTGATTGCCATGGATATACAAAGCCAACAAATTAAGTTATGTATGAAACCAGCACACATTAAAATGCATTTAAAGACACAAAGAAATACATACAACCAATAGACGTAATACAGAAGAATGCCCCTTACAGTGGTTGGTGCATTCATAATAGCAAGATTATAACCATATTGTAGTGTTCCCCCTATGGCTGTGCAAGTCACCATCAAAGCCAGTGTCCTGGAATTACCCTGAAAAATACATAAAAAAATACTTGTCATGTCGGTTAAATGAGTGTAAAAGGCTATTGACCAAAGTGAAACCATCTGCATTCGAGACTATCTGCATTCGAGCATCTGCATTCTGAGCCATATCCAGATGACCTTATAGGACAGAGGTGGGCGAACTAATTCCCGCGAACCACATTGTGGTCCGTTATGCAGTTTAATCTGGTCCGGCAACCATTTACAAATTAGGTCTAAAATTAAGGTAACAAACTGGTATTGATGTCTTATTATCGTTTGTCAATTAATAAGAGCCCTTGGGTTATCAGAAGGGTTTTCACGAAGGGTTATTACGCAACAGTTGGTTGTCTGATGAATTGCATAAGACATGTAGGGTTAGTGAACTGGCTGATAGAATACCACACATTCATCTGTGATCATTATGGAAAAGTGCCTGAATGTCCAATACGATGTTTGTATTTACAGTGATATCTATATCTTGCCTTGTAGCTAGACTGAGAAAGCAACCATTGTTGACCACAGCAAAGTCACCTCTTTGCAAAACCTTTTCTTTTTCTTAGTTTAATAGTTACTTGATTCTAACCTTTTAATGGAGCATTGCAAGACCCGTTTACTTAGAGCTACATTCAATGATAGACATGATCAATTCACATTCAACATACGGTGCGTAATAACTCCACAGTAAATTCTGGGGTTTAAACGTATTATCCCATGGGACAAGATTAGTACAGCAACCTGCTAATGCAGTTCTTGTGACCAGAAAATGCTCATATGGCCCAACTTTCTGTAAACCTGACTTATGCAGATCAAGTTGTAGCCTACAATACACGGTGCGTGAAATAATGCTGCGTCATAAAACGTAAATTAAACTAGAATTACCTTGTTCTGAGGATCAGCTTTCATCCTGGCTCACGGTTGCTAATGTCGTAGTGCTATCAATGTATCACAGGCATATCTCTCAGACTCAGTGCAGTCGCTTTAGTAAAGTGATCATAGTGTCAGAAGGTGAACGTTTTTGCAAGCATCTGTAGAGTGCGCCCAATTTGCATGGATTCACGTGAGTCGTCTTTGCAGCCTGGCAACACATTTTGACACCCTGTAACTACACGTGTGTTAACTTATTACAACGTCCTCTCTAACTGCCCTTACGGATTAACCATGGTTTTACTATTTAATGTATTTTTTTGATAACCATGAAAACCATGGTTTATGACTAGGTATGCTTTTTATCATGATTTCACTACGGTTAAACTCTAGTATAACCACAGTTACCATGAAGGTAAACCATAGCAAAAATAAGATTGTTCTACCGCACACTGTTGACTTTTTACTCGGTTTTATTCAACCTGATATGCGAAACGCGTTGTTCGCTCTGAATAAAACCGAGTAAAAAGTCAACAGTGTGCAGTAGAACATCTTATTTTTGCTATTTAAGTGTTCCTGCAATACCTGCACCTAACCAGGCTGTGCGTGGATCTTGGTTTCAAATGGAATATTTAACTGTAAACCATGGTATACCACAGCCACTGTGAAGTGCTATGGATAAACCATAGTAGTACCATGGTATATCGTATATCACCATGATTTACCATAGTAAAACCATGGAAACTGTACAACCCGAATCCTGCAAAGTTGGGACGTTTTGTAAAATGTGAATCAAAAAAGAATGTTATGATTTACAAATCACGTCAACCCTATATTTAACTGAGAACAGTTCAAAGACAACATAAACTGTTTAAGGAGATACATGTAATTGGTTTTGTTTTGAAAAACAATATGTTCTTTTTTTAATTTAATGCCAGCAACACCTCTCAACAAAGTTAGGACAGGGGTATTTTACCACTGTGTTGCTTCACCTCTTCATTTAACAACATTATGTAAATGTTTAGGAACTGAGGAGACCAGTTGCTAAAGTTTTGAGAATGAAATGTGGTCCCATTCCTGCCGATTTCAGCTGCTCAACAGTCTGGGGTCTTCTTAATTATGCTTTTCATTCCATGATGCACCCAATTAGACAGGTCTGGACTGCAGACAGGTCATTTTAGCACCTCTTCCTCTATGGAAAAATACTGTTTAAATATGTGCAGAATTAATGTTGACATTGTTTTTGTAAAATATTCAAGGTATTCCCTTAATATATTGTATGTTTCTCAAACCTTGTGTACATCATTCAGAATTGATTGTACCTTGTCAGATGTGCAAAATGCACCTCCACACCATCATGGATGCTGTTTTGAATCGACCATAACAAGTTGGATATGTTGGCTCAATAGTCTCTCTCTTTAGCCCAGAGGAGTTCATGATTTCCAAAAATAATTCAAAATGTGATTGGTCTAACCACAGGGCCCTTTCCAACTTTACCTCAGTCCATTTTAGATGATGAATTTCTGTATCATATCTAAATAGATTTCTTCTTTGCATGGTAGAGTTTACAATAGTACTTGTGAATGGAACTTTAAACTGTAGGCCTACTGTAGACAATGGTTATCAATGTTTTCTTGATCAATGATTTTCTTTACAGAAAATGGTCTGGTTTTAAGTATAAGTATATATACTCTTTTGATCCCGTGAGGGAAATTAATGCAATGCCATCCAAAAGACCACAGCCATCCAATATTTTTTTCAGCCCTGTCCCTTGTTTGTATGAGGAAATCCTCAAATCCTTTGCAATTGTATGATAAAAAAACATAATTCTTATATTGTTTCATTTGCCCACACAGGTTTACACAGAGTGATGAATACTCCACATCTCTGGGATGCTCTTTTTTATATCCAATCATGGTTCCAGTTCACCTAATTAGTTGTGAAATGTTCCTCCTTTTGTTGTCTTCATCATTACACCAATTTTCCAGCCTTTTGTTGCCCCCATTCAAACTTTTTTGAGATGTGTTGCTGGCATGAAATTCAAAATGTGCTTATATTTTCCATGAAATAGTCCAAGTTCTCTCCAACAGTTGATATGTTGTCTTTGAAATATTCTCAATTAAATAGGGCAAAATCTGCTCCATCAAGGAATTAAACCTGGATAACTCTGGAGCTGTGTACATCAAATGAACCAAATCACCTTATGAAAGTACCCAGTGCGGTATAGTCTTGCATTTGTGTACCTTATTTTCTATTTTGTTTTTCTTCCAAATCAATAACCTTGGCTGACTTATAAACGCTGTTCATGTCTGTGAAGAGTTTATGTTTTCTCAACCACTAATGCCCTTGTGTCAGTGTTTGAGGAGCACACTGGCAGTATGCCATAGATCTACACATTTAATGAAATTAAATCAGTTATTACTTCCAATTTTTTTTAATGTTTGTTTGATATGGACATAGCAATTACATTGGACAAACCAGATGCATTGTTTGAGTGTTTTAGCACAGGTGCTAATTCTCAACACTTGTCCATAGGCGGCTTTTGGCCGAACTAATGTGATTGACATTGTGCTACGAATACATTGAGGTTGGTACACAGTTGAACTCTGGTCTGATGATCTGGAATGGGGAAAAACTGAGATACCACTCAGCAAGCAATTAGCTAATGAAGTTTTATTATTATTTTATTATTAATCTTCATTACTATTGCTATGACCCAACCCCCACTTTGGTAAGCATTTGAATAGGGCAGAACTGCCATTATGATCTATTTCAATCAAGGGGTAGAAAGAAACATTATGCTATACTGTAAATTGTCCTCAACATTCTCTATTACAGACAAGAGACAAGTTACAGAATTCTGTTTTCGAGTTGAATTTGGGATATGGCACGTTTCTGATTCTATAGGTAACGCTTAATGCAGGTTATAATGTTATCAATGTTCATTAAAAAGATACATTCAATTGATATTAAGTACGGTAGGCATAAATGTACAGTTTAGGGAGTCACTCTTTATAATGGCCTATCCTTAACACTGGTAGGCATACAGTAGCTTAAAAAGGCTAGTCACATAGGCTAATAAAACTCTTTTTACAAATTATAACCTTCACTGACAACTATTTTCTCATTAAATGTTTTGTTAAACAGAATAAAAAAAAAATCTGCACTGTGTTTGATATCACTTATTAAAACCATCTAAACAAAGAAAATCGAGATGGCTTTATCAAAGTGATTCTTCATTTTCACCTTCACTCTTCAGGTACTTCCTAACCAACTACACTCCACACTGCAAGTTATGCAAGAATATCTCAGACGTTTCCTTTGGTGTTAAACATGACAACAAAGCCATTCTGACGACACAGAATATCTCAGACGTATTTCCTTTGGTGTTAAACATTACAACAAAGCTATTCTGACGACACAGTGCACTGAGGTAAAAATTCCAGTTACACATTTGTTGACACCCTGTGGAGCTGCAACGAGATGGGATTACTGCGGCACTCTGGGGAGTATTGATGCAGTGCAAGCTGATACATGAGAATGGAGCAGATATATACACAAACTTCTCCTGTGAAAGTTGGACATGGTCTCATGAAATAACAGTATTTTTATTTCAGTTTCCAATTAAAATAAAAATGAGTAGTTGCTGAATTTGTAGCAGAATTTCAAGCACAAAAAACATGTAACATATTTCCATTAGACTTACTAACGTTACCCTCTCCTCTACCCTTTATCCTAAGATATAAATATTACAACCTGATGGGATAGAATTTCTAATAGGCCACTGAACAAAAATAAACAGTAAATATAAACACGACACATTTGTTTTCATTCCCATTTTTCATTAAATGAAGTAAAATATAGCAAATCTGTTCAACGCACACAAAAGGCTTATTTCTCTAACGTGAACAAATTTGTTCAAATCCATGTTAGTGGGCACTACCTTTAATCCATCACAAATCATAATTGCACAGATGTTCACCATAAAAGGCCATTCTAAAATGTGCAGAGTTATAACACAATGCCAGTGATGTTCTTTTGGGGGCGTGGGCCGTTGCCAAGCTGACAGCAGGAATGTCGGCATGTCAGATATGTTGCTCATTAACTGAATGTAAAGGTCAAGTGCTCACTAATGTTTTTTTTTTTTACCAAATTATTGAATCTTATATCTTTTACTTAAGTCATGAAAAAAATCAATGTGTGTTTGTTCATTATTCTGTATTTATGAACGTAGTTGACATCATAGTGATGACCTTGGGGATAGCCCCTTTAATCCCCATTTCTCATGAGTTATCCACTGCAGTGCATTATAACCCCCCTCCTCCTTGTATTAGTTGTTTGTAAAGAAGGATTTGCAAGATACAGCCAATGTAATTCAAAGCTTAAAGACTAACTTTTGATTTTTTAAATATTGATATTCCTCAAATGATTCATTTTTTGCATCTGACATTACAAGGGTTGGCAGGGTTTTGTTTTCAGTTGATTAGCACATATGCATATCATAAGAGTAAGACACAAAACTCCTCCATGTGCATCATCTTGTCATTAATTCAGATGTTACAGAGTTGCACAACCAATAACAGTCACAAGATGGAGCCACAGTCATAGGCATAGGCAGTATGCCAAGTAAGACATAGGCAGTAATCTCATCTGAGGTGTTTTACTAGTGGTAAACCACAGCCAAGATAACAGTTATACTCTTTGTGAATACTTTTTTACACCAATCAAATGAGTCTGCCGAGTGGTCCATCATAGTGTACTTACATGCTCCTATGCATTTTTACACAGGCGGCGCCCCTAATGCATCCACTAGCCATACTTCTCCCATCCCAGCATGTCCCACACACTAGTGGTTTACCCATCTCTGACGTCCCTTTCTCAGGTGTAAGGGATTCCCAGGCTGATAATCCTTCCAACCAGGTGCAATATTTGCTCAATTAATCTGCCTCATGGTGGTGTGGGTTTATTGTGGGCCTATACTGTCACATATCACTGCTGTCTCTTATCTTACACCATTTCTCTTTAACTCTGACCTTTCCTCAGAAGTTAACTGGAAACCAGAAATGAAATCAAATATGTTGCAATGACTTCAGCTTTATTTATGTCAAATAATCTAGATTGGATATTAACATTTACAACATCAACCTCAATGGCTACAATCTAGTTGTGCCATCTGAACTGACACACTTCACTCAAAGGGTAGCTGTTTCAGTATTACATTACACTGCATGAAAGAACATAACATACATGAAAACACACACACTTTGGGAAGTATTACATCTTCTACTAATAACATTTACATGATTTAATAACCAAATATAACCAATAACCAAAACATTATGAATATCCAGCAAAGCACAATGGGTAATGAACATTCAACACTTGTTGCTATAGACTTGTTGCTAAGGAATCAATACTAGGAAGTCCAGAAGATTCCTCAGCCGCTACAATATATATAAATGTAGGGACATTCATGTAATATTTAAATATTATATATTTAAATTTTATATTATTAATATTATATTATTATATATATATATATATATATATATAAACGTTTTGGGGTGGGGGGGGATTTTTGCCTTTACTTGGATAGGATAATGAAGTGTGACAGGAAGTAAGTGGGAGAGAGAGATGGGGTGGGATTGGAAGATGATCGCAGGTTGGATTTTTGGGCTCTTGGACCCGAGCATGGGACACTGTAGCATATTGTGGGTGTTGATTTTTGAATATTGGAGGATGACTATCCCTCTCACTTCAGCCTATATCAACCCTTGTCTCTTACAACTTTTTTGTTAAATGACAGAAATCAAACTTTTCCAAATCATACCATGGTGATGTAGGCTATATCTTCTAATTTTCTGAATTAAATAAACTCTTTGTGATGATCTTGTACGCACATGTCCTGGCATGCATTTTATGTGACACTGATGCAACACAACTTCCTTGGTGTGCTTCGTTTGGTCCTTGGTTAAAATATAATGTACATTGTTTTGGACAAAAGCATCTGCTGCTAACTTTAAATATAAACATAAACAAATGTGATTTCCTGAGCAATCACTGACTGCACCTTTAATGTTTTTAAGTGATTTATACCAAATTAGCTATAAGATTGTTTTTAACAATCTTAATTTAATAGGCTAGTCCTAATGTCAAATTCTCTCATCTTCAATCCATAATGTTGAGACCCTAAGTATTATCCTGACCTCTGATGGAAGGAAGGGTGTCTTGTAATCAGATCTGTCTGTCTGTGTGCATCTTCTCACATATACTGGTCATATTTACTTCAGATTATTTCAGGTAAACTGAAGGGTTAACCATATGTTGGCCCACGGGACATGATTATGTCTCCTGATCTGAGCCCTGGTATTTTCTTTCATTTCATTCAACACTGCAAGATGCAAATGATGGACACACCAAAACCAGTGGACATCAGTCGATTCTTTCCCCATGCCATCACTCTCATAAACAGCTGACCATAACTATCAATGGCACATACACTTAAGCCACTTGGGCCCTGTGTCATGTAGGCCTACTCTTGTTGCACTATCACACTGCACTTAATGCACATTTTTCTGTCTTTTATACACGGTGTATGTCTCTGTGTCCAATAAGCAAAGACAAATTCCTTGTGGGAGTTACATATAGGCAGCTACCTGACCATTCTGTTTCTGGAGAGTCTATGGTTGCCTAGCTGCTCTTGCCCTTTAATGAAAGACACTTCTAATTGTGTTAGTAAACTAAACCCATGATGCTGTTCAGTTAAGGAAAGCCTGCAATAGGAGGGTATAGGACAATAAACAAAGTTGACTAGAAATAGGCCTTGTAGGCCTGCATTTAAACAAGATGTGCCACAATTGGATGTGTCTACTTAGCCTACAATAATGCATAGATTTCTGTTTACATGATGTGATGGTTGCACTTCATTATAACCTCAATATGTGCTTGAAGCATACTGATAAAAACCAAGATCAAATACCTGACCAGAGATCTACAGAGAAATGGCTCCGCTTTGCGAGGATGAGGTCCTGTTTTAGATTAATCAATCACAATCACAGCTCTATGACAGTTATTAAACATCGCTACACTAAAGCATTGTTGACATTCAGACAAGATCAAAAAGATCATATGGGGTGAAAGAGCAGAGTCGAGAAGGTCGAGCTAGAAAGCGATGAAACAAATTTGCGGCCCAATATGAAAGACGTCTACCGACCAAACCAAATATAGGCTACGAAATATGAAAATTTGAAGATTGAGTTATCTTAATAAGATTCTTGTGATGAGAGAGGTATTTCAGATTAAACATAACTCATGAACAAGCTATTTCTGGAGGGAAAATAAAGATATCGCCAGTTGGTGAAACTCGCCTATACCCCGCCTCCTTGTCTGCCTGTCAATCGCAAACACATTCCTCACCATGCTGTCAGTCACCCATAAGTTCCTCTCCCGACGCACACGCGCAACCATATGGTAATTCCGTCATTCCGGCACATCAGCGTAAGACCAAGGTAGTTCAAGACAGAGAGAAGACTTTCTGAGAGAACGTTTACCTCGATATTGCGTATGTCTTTGAAGCAAGGAAAATAAGTGTGCATGTTACAGTACTGTCTGCATTTCTGTAGTCAATTGACCTGAGAAGCTCCAAACTTGAAGAAAATTGTTATCTACTGGGTAAAGCAGGCTCATGGCTTTATCAGCGAATGAGGGGATCCTTGCTCAGCCCATTTCACTTCTCCAGCTAGGAGCTGAACTCAAAATTAAACGCGTGTCACCACAAAAATCGATGGCCTTGGACTATAATATTTTTTTCAGCGCATAAATCCTACAAGTGCGCCGATAGGTCTTGGTTCTCACCACAGCCTTATAATGAATCTAGTTTTTTGGGATACGATTTTTCTCCTTACAGGTGAGTATTGGAAAACACATCTGTGTCAAAGTTTGTTTGTTTAACCTGGCTGCATTCAGCATGAAAAAATGCTACCGGATTTATTGGGGATCTTGAAGTAAAACCAACTGAGTTTTAAACATTTTTGCTTTTGCTTGATGTTGTTTGTGAAATTATTAGAAGAATGTGAAGGGTGTATGTTCTTTCCTGGGATCGTTGACACCAGTATTTCGAGTGACCTAACTAAATTAATTCAAATAAAAAAAGAAAGAGTTGTGTTATTATTAGGAATATTTTGTTCAAGTTGAAGTCAAACACAATTTCACAGAACAACAAAAAGGATAGGCTAGTCACAACAACAACGACCGTGAATTGGTAGATTGCGATTATCTGTTCATGGCTTTACCACAGAAAGGTCTTTCCCTCTCGTAATTAATAAGTTTAGGTAAGCTTAGGTTAAATTTAGACCCATTGTTGTAGGTCCTTATAGCTGTCTCAGAAGGGGTAGCCTATATAGGCCTACACTTCGCCTTCAGAGCTATGCAAAGCAGAATTAGACATAGAAAAGACTTACCATTAACATTACCCAGCAGTTACATGAAATACTGCTTCACTGTTGTCTTTGTAGGTTTAAATCGTTGTTGGATTAGCAAAATGATGTTATATAGACTGATGTAGGCTATCTCTATTTAATTTAGTTGCTGCGTTCCCCCTCCCTTTGAAATTCAACAAACCCATAGCAGGTAATAATGGAGAGTTTCAAACTGAACTTGAGTCATGGATATTGCTCATGTCCTATCACAAAAAATAACATTAAATGTGTAACCTATGCTGCAGAGTAGCCTACTTTTCAAAGTTCAAAGAAATTGATAGGAATTATTAGAGAGAATTTAAAGCATTTTCACACAGCTCCCTTTTACCCGGTTTGTGAGAATACTTACTGTAAAGAGGAGCTTTTTGATATTGGCTAATGATGAGTTTTATCTTGAGATGTTAATATAAGGCATCAGTAGGCTACATGTAAGGAAACTTGATGATTAAAAGTGAATATTAAATCAGTGAACTATCATTCATTTTTTTGCCCTATATTTAGATAGTGGACTTTACAGTGATGCTATTTATTTGATACTGGATGTGCTTGTGCTCTCCCTGGGATGACTTAAAACTCCTCATGCCTTTATGTTATCACCCTTCTGGAAATATGTGCAGATATCTTTACAGATCCAAAAGTCACCCTTTGACCCTGTGACTCTGTGAAGGGGATTTGGAGCCAGCTAAAAACAGGTGCCATGACTCATATCGGAGTATACATGCAGACCAATGACTTGAAATATGTTGCATTCCATTTTGCAGGGTCATTTTTTAGCTATGGACAAGTCCCAGAAAATTCTACTTCAGCCTCAACCACACAATCTACACCGACCACGCCAACCACACCTACGGCAAGTCCAGCCACCAGTACTGTGTCCAGTCCTACCACGAGCTCCACCACTACCATCTCCTCCACCACAACCCATCACCCAGTGAGAAGTGAGTCCTCATTCTTCAGGCTTGACTGGAGATGGCTATGCATGACCACTGTTCATTGTGCATGTGAGACGAGGGTCTATGGCTGTTGTGTTTGTGTGTGCCCTGTAGTAACAGTTGTAGGTTGTTTGCTTCTGCCAGCCAGCCAGACATGCTCCTGCATACAACGTCTGATAGATTTAATGCATCTTATTATGAAGTCAATTAAGCCAGCAACGCACACAATGTTTGAATAGAATGGGCAGCCAGTCCTGATTAGGCGGAAATCTGCGTGTTCATGGGAAAGGAACTCTTGGGTAATGGTTGAGTTAAAGCTTTACTTCAGCCTTTGGGTTGCGCTTGGCCAAAATGCCGATGAGAGAATGACCGGACATCTGTAGGACATCTGCCTGAGGGACACAAGGCTTTTACTGCCACTGAAAGCTGGGGACAATACAGGAATACTGGAATTCTAAGCTTGCTTCATGGTCTCCTATGCCATTCTCTTTCTCCACCCCCCCCCCCCCCCTCTCTCTGGGTTGTCTTTTTGATGATTTATTCTCCCAACCTAATTTCTTTAACTTTTCACTCTTTCCCTCTTTCCCCAGCTGTTATATTTTGAAGTGTAGGCTACTGTGTAATTTGTCAACAGGTAAACATCATCTAACAAATAGAATTTAGGCTAATACAGGGGCCATTTTTTTTTGTGTTAGTGTCCACTCAGACAATCCATCTTCATCAATAATCTGGAGAATTGTCTAAGGAGGCAGAGAGAAAGGGGTGAAATGAGGCTGAAGGCTGAAAGAAAGAAAAAGATAGACAACATTCAACCCTTTTGCTGATTTGAAACGGTCATGAAAATAATTCTTATCTTGATATAAAATGCTACACAACAATGGGGACATAAGTCTAACGGTAGCATTGTGCATCTGAGTATTTGCATGACCACAGTGCACATGTGCTGTTGCCTTTAGCCTCTCTTGACCCGTTTTCCAAGGACTTTGTTAAATGATGACACAAGGCCAGTAATGACAAGCAGCCTAGTATAGATGCTGTCAATATGGTTTATTGTTACACAATATACCTTAACCTTCTATTTATGGATGAGTTTTGTGGTTTAAAAAAAAATCTATTAGGCCTAGTCATTAAAACGGGTAGGCTATTTATTTACAGTTGTTTTCTCTGTTAGTTTGACTGCAGGCTGGAGGCTTCAATGTTTAAGAGATCATCATGGAATGATCATAGGAATTGATGTGATCCAAGAGAAATTATTTAAATGTCTTTCAAAAAATGGGAAACGTAACGTGTTTGAAATGGGTTTTATAGCTGTAATGGGCAATTCCATGGAAAATTGACTTTTTGTCACATCCATAACGCCAGTGAAATGCCTTGGCTTTTGTATGATGTGAATGATAACATTCATTTTTTGTGCATTTTTTCTCATTTACATTCTTCAGCCAAAAAAAGCAAATGCTCAAATTTCATGTAATGATTCACATCATACCATACCATCACATTTTATTGGCGTTATGGATGTTACAAAAAATGTAATTTTCCATGGAATTACCCTAATGTTTTTTTTTTTTTGCTCAAAATCACTACATAGCTGAGGACAGAGAAGTAGAATGTTCTGCTAATTGCTATGGCGCCCATTATTCTGATTGGTTGACGATGTAGTCCAGTCATTTTAGGAGAAAGGGTTGAACAAATTGCAACACAAGCAAACTTAACTGATTTTGTATCCTCAATATGTTCTGAGTAAGGGAAAAAAAGCCCCGAAGAATCCCAATAGGGGAAAGTTTAGAAAAAGACCTAAATATACCCTATTCATGCGCCTATACAGAATTTTTCTCACGGAAATAGGGGGAAAAAATTAACCTTCACATATCACCATGAAAATTACTGAGTTGATTACTTACATCAAGACAAACAAAAAATGTATTATAAGATTTTTGAAATTGTTTGTTAACATGGGCAAACAGGGCATAATGTAATTATGTATAGCTAATGTATAGTGACCCAAAACTAATTGCAACATTTGACAAACAAATTGTCCAAGGCATGGAGGAAGATAATACATGTCTTAACTGGTATTATATCTCATCTAGAGGGTATATTCTTATAGAAAATATATAGTTTATGGTGTTTAATTTGTTTTCCCTGGACAGTATAGGCCAAAATGTATCCACTTTACACTAGATTCGCCTTTACAGAATAGAGGGCAATGTATTGTGCATGGCATAGAGGAAGATGGGAAATGTCTTAAATGGTGTTATATCTCCTCTAGATGGTACATGCTTATAGAAAATATATGGTTTATGGTGTTTAAATTGTTTTTCCTGGACAGTATAGGCCAAAATGTATCCACTTTACACTAGATTCGCCTTTACAGAATAGAGGGCAATGTATTGTGCATGGCATGGAGGAAGATGGGAAATGTCTTAAATGGTGTTATATCTCCTCTGGAGGGTATATGCTTTCAGAAAATATATAGTTTAGGGTGTTTAATTTGTTTCCCTTAATAGTGCAGGCCAAAATGTATCAGCTGTTCACTTGATTTGCCTATACAGAATAGAGGAGTATGTGTTATGCATGGTATGGAGGAAGATGGGACATAAGTTGATTGATGCTATATTTCATATACAGTGCATATACTTTTAGAATATGTATAGTTTTGAATTTGGTAAAACCATGACCCATGCATAGGCATGCATTGTTAATTATTAATCTTAAACTATATTTATTAGTATAGCATTTTTGCCAGATGTCACAACAATAGAGTCACTTGGAGGCTAACTGCAGTTATCCCATCTGCACCCTTCTGTCGAATTAGGACATGATCATGTCCATCTTCAACTTTGCCTTCACAATTTTCCTGCATTCACTAACATAAACATACTGTGCTGTCCGATTATTGTTTTAGACAAAAATTGTGCAAAGTAAAGGGGCATCATACAGGCCCCTCTGGTTGGACAGACAGTATATCAGTCAACCCCTGGGCAAGAGGTGCTATACTATAAGACTTGCAAAATGATGGACTGATACCTAGAAAACATATACTGTATGTTTTAGTGACCTCTAAATCAGATTACGTAAACACCAAAACCACTTTCCTAGGCTGAATAATGCTTAACTATGTGTTTGTACAGATTACACATTGTGGAACACTTACATGCAAAAACACACTTGGCTCTATTTAAAGATTCAACAACCATTTCCATTGATTCAAAGGGCCACAATGTAAAAATAGACACCAATTTTGCGACAAACCAGTCTGAAATAAGCCAAAGAAATTAACTCTTTGAAAATAAAAGAATGTTCCTCAACAATGCAAGATTCTAAAATTCCATGTAAAGTTAGATGGGGTCAGATATTCTTTAGAATGTGTATTCTACAACATTCTAATTACAGTTTTGTCAGTATTTGCTGAAGAATAATGCATAAAACAACCCTCATTTTAACATATTTCCACCAACTAGATTTTCATGGTCTTTTACTATGGTGTAAAGATCACCAATTGAAATATAAAAATGTGAAAATAAATTCTGTTGCAATTAGTTTTGGGTCAGACCTTTGCCTGGACTATTGGCTCCGTTGTGGTATTTATACAAATTAACTATACGTAATTACATTATGCCCTGTTTGCCCATGTTAACAAACAATTTCAAAAAACTTATAATACATTTTTTGTTTGTCTTGATGTAAGTAATCAACTCAGTAATTTTCATGGTGATATGTGAAGGTTAATTTTTTCCCCCTATTCACGTGAGAAAAATACTGAATAGGCGCATGAATAGGGTATATTTGGGTCTTTTTCTAAACTTTCCACTATCGGGATTCTTCGGGGCTTTTTTTCCCTTACTCAGGACATATTGAGGATTCAAAATCAGTTAAGTTTGCTTGTGTTGCAATTTGTTCAACCTTGACCCCTATATTTGGCTTAAAATGACTGGACTAATAGGGTTAAAGGGTTGGTTCAGGATTTTGGACATATGACCTCATTTCCAAGTTAGCAAGTGTGATATCTGTGGAGACCGTTTTCAACACATAGTAGTGCAGGGCGATATGTAGCAAAAAAAGGTGTTTGGAACATTTCATATAGATTTTTGCAAATTATGTTTTTTCACTTCTTCAGACCCTATAGTTTGCAAAACTACCTGTTTCCAATTTTTTCCCGGACTGCACAGGTCCAAAATCCAAGATGGCGGATATATCACCAAAAATTGCAAATAATCGCCTTTTTAAACATTTTAAATGGATATATGTTAGGTTTTATCATTATATACATACATTTTCAAATACAATTGAATGACTTAGGTAATAAATATGACCATGGGTGACATGAGATGTCATGATTTTCAGAAAAGTGCAATGTGATATACAAAGTATAGACAGGTGGTGCATACACAGGTCAAGAAATATAGTGCAGTGTAGACAGTATACAGTTGATTTATATAAAGTAGAGAGGTTTAGAGTAATATAAATATGTGCAGTGTATTAGCAGTTACAGTACCTTATAAGAGCAGAATAAATATGGCTATGTAATGTGAACAATGTATAAACAACATACATTGGGGGGGGGGGGGGGGGGGGTCTGCCTCCTTGTTGTCCCTGTCAAGGTTGCCATGGTCGTGGACACCTTAACAGGCACAGGCAAGGAGGCATTGGACAGGGGTGGGGGGGGGGTGCTTAGTTGGTTGGTTGTCACTGGGATGGAGAGCTAGACTTCAGCTGCAGGAAAGAAGCTTCCTCTGAACCTGCTGTGCGCCTTATGCAAGCATCGCTTGCCCTGGATGGCCTCAATGGAGGGGAGTGAGGAATGCGTTGGGCAGTTTTTACCACCCTCTGCAGTGCTTTTCGGTTGTGGGCAGAGCAGTTGCCATACCAAACTGTGACACAGTTGGTAAGGATACGCTTGATGGTGCAGGGGTAGAAGTTCAACAGGATCTGAGGAGGCCGGTGGACCTTCTTTAGCCTCCTCAGATAGAAGAGATGCTGGTAAGCCTTCTTGATCAGGGTAGAGGTGTTGAGGGTCCAAGAGATGTGGACACCCAGAAATCTGAAGCTGGTGATACACTCCACTTCAGTCCCATTGATGAGAATGGGTGTGTGTGCTAGCTTTAGACTTCCTGAAGTCCACAATGAGCTCTTTGGTCTTCAATAATTCTGTTAACAGGACTTGCAGAAAATTGTGGGAACATATGAATTTGTTGATTATATGCAAGCCTAATGCTGCCCACTACAGCTAAGTCTGCCTTCATCCATGAATTGTGACTGGTTTCAGAAACAGCATCCTCTGAACAATCTACAGAGAGTAGCTCAGTGCAATTAGCACACACATTGGATAGCATCTTAATAGATGGCATGGCTGTTGTGCAGGAGATGGTTGTCAGGAAAAGTGACATAAACTGTTGCCAAGATCTGGCAGAATGCTTCTTTGAAAATGTTGAAAGTAAGGCACGAGGCTACAATGATATATACTTATTATTTAACAACTATACCATCACAAACTCCATGAAAGACAGGACGAGACAGGTCCATACAATGGGAAAAGCACATGACAAGGGATACAAAATACAGGACTACACCAATCAAAGACTTTAAAGCTTTCCTGGGATCGAAGGAAACCAAAGCCAACCTCATCCTCTACCTTGGTCATAAAGCTGTTGAACTATGTAAACTGCCAGTCACAGTTCACACACACAAAGGTGGCAGTAGCAGTAAGTCATTTTGGCAAAACCTCATATATCTACATGTCACACAGATGTCTTGGTGCTTGCCCTTCGCAGGGTACCAGACATCAACAAAGACAGTCTCATTATCATGGGCACTGGAGAACGTCGACAAAAGATACATCCTAGAAATCTTGACGCACCCTAGCGGCAGCAAATGTAATTTGCAGTCAGGTTAGTCTAGCAACTCTCTGTTGGCTTGTGAGGTGGAAAAACGAAACTTCGCTCAGGGCAATCACATCGTGTATAGAGACGGTGGACCTATCGGGTATCCTATTGTATCCTATCCTATCAGGGAATTGAAAGTCAACCGTTTGTCCCGCCATTTACCGTTTATCTCGTGGGAAAGGAAAGGTTTCTGTTTCAAGTCAATCAAGTCATGATGGTGTCATTAACACACTTTGTAGGCTTGTAGTAGGTCCTCATCATCTCCAGACGTGTTAGCTGGATGTGAGAAATTTGTGTCAGCTCCTCAAAACATGGTTTTCAAACAGCTAAAGCCCTTCGGTGGAACATGTTTAAAACTCTAAAACCCAACCAGGGAGTGGAAAAACTCGGGAACTAGGGAAATCCCATCCCTATGATTGCCCTACCATCGCCTATTGCTGTCCCCATGCTCGGATTTCTGCCCGCGCAGCCTAGCGACCCACTATTTGCCCGATGACGACTCCTAATTCCTATAGACAATTCATCCCCTACACTGGACTATTTGAACTTAACACTAAATAGGATTCATGCATTATCATACTGGTTATGTAACCATCCAACCACTTTGTAACATATACCTCAGGTGGCTCTAAATACCATGTTCTATTCTCTGTATATAGACCTTACTGTCCTGTAACTGACCCCAGGCAGATGGGTCAGGCCCTTGAGTCGTGGATCTGCTTGAGGTTTCATCCTATATGTTTCTCCCATTCTTGGGAGTTTTTCCTCGCCCCTGTTACTCATGGGCTCTGTCTGAATGTTTAACACTCTGTAAAGCGCCATGAGACGTGTAATGTTTTGATGCTCTATAACTGAAATTAAATCGAAATTCTGAGAGCACACAGGCAAGCAAATGTTTGGGCACAAGATACAGTGCCTGCTCCAAAGATTCTTGACTCACTATCACTGGGATGGAGACAAATTGTTGATGGGCAATGGGCTCCTGTTCTGTCAAAACTTCCACCAGCACCGCAGTATAAGGTGTTCATGCAAGAGTAACAACTTACCATTCACGCAACTTTGCAGGTGTGAAGGCTCTGAGGAGATGTACACCAATATTAAAAAGACAGTGACAGTGGTGAGGATAAATACTTGAGTGACAATGACAATGTTTTGTTGAACACTTCAATAATGATTTTTTCATCATTATTGTTTATTTTGCAGATTTTTTCCATTTTTTCTCCACATTTTTTGGCAAATGATGCAATACATCTTTTGAAAATAGTCTGTATCTCACTTGTCTACCTTATTAGGTGTATATTTATCAAAAAGTTGACCACTTTAAGCCTTTATATTATTTTTCCGCATATACAGTATTGTCCGTCATCTTGAATTTTGGCACTGAAAATGAAGAAAAAAATTGGAAACGGGTTGTTTTGTATTCAATGGGGTCCTAGCAAGTAAAAAAACACCAATTGCAAAAATCTATATGAATCGTTCCTAAAATAACACAATTCCCCATACTATAGCCGATCCTCCACTCCTTCTAGTTGCAGAGTTCGCAGGTGCTAAGCTAGCGCAAGTCATCAGTAAGTGTTAGCCTGCCACTAAAAACAGTCTTACCCACTCCACAGTAGGCCTACACCCGAGGCAAATAAATTATAACGCCAGACTATCGATGTAAATGTCTGTGTTGATAGTTTTATTTCTAACATTATACAATGGGGATGCCTAGTAGTAGCCTTGGTAATATCAGTCCGCCGCTGCGTTAACATGCCTAGGCCTAGGCCTACTACCAACTTCAGGAAACAAAGTATAACTATTGCAACGCGATGTGAGGTAGTTGTATTTCTAACACTATTCTATCAACACAGACATTTATATCGATTGTCTGGAATTTGCCTCAGGCGTGGGTAAGACTGTTTTTAGTGACAGGCTAACACATACTGATGACTTGCGCTAGCCTAGCACCTGCGAACCCTGCAATTAGAAGGACTTGATGAAACGTGTTGAAAACGGTCTCCACTGATAAATATCACACTTGCTTACTTGGAAATGAGGTCCTAGGCTATGTCCAAAATCCTGAACCACCCCGTTTAAGTAATTAGATTTGTTTTTAAATGAGAGTCTGGACTACTGACAGAAACTGGACTTTTTTCTGGCCATCTACTAACTTGATAGCTTATGTACTTCTGGGGAATCTTGTATACATATTTCAGATGCAATAAATACAATAAAATATAATGTAATATAATGAATGAAATGCGAAAAATGAAAAATAAAAATGTAACAAAATAAATTAAATGGCTTACTTAAAAACAGGTAATTATGTGTATATGTAACCATATGCGAGTGAGACACTACAATAGACTTGACACTGCAAAATTTGATCAGGTTTGTGTAAAATAGCACATTGTAGTTATTGGTTAGTTTTTTGTTTGTAAAAGCTTGTGCTTAAGTGATGGCAAGGCTATGTTCTTCAAAGCTGAAGTAAGCATTTTTTTTTTATCATATTCAGCATAGATTTGAATTCTTTTTCTTAGAATGTATTATGCCCTTGAAAACTAATACAGAGATAATTACTTTTATTTTATATTTTTCTAATGATGACATTCAAGGTGTTCAGTGGTGAAGATGAAAACTATATCAAAGCAAACCACTGACTAAGATCTGTAACTGCAAATGTGAAATATGATCTAGGAAGCCTTTTGTGTAAATAGAATCATGTCGGTGCTGGTTGTTGGTGTATCGTTATGCTTTTGACGCGTGTGTCTGTGTGACTCTACCCCTGCCAGAGTTTGTAGCGGCGGCGGTCCACTCCCACTTTGATGACTGTCCTGACTCCCATAGTCAGTTCTGTTTCCATGGCACCTGCCGCTTTCTGATTCTGGAGGAGACTGCGGCGTGTATGTGAGTACAAAACACCTGATGCTCCCACCAACACATCAAGCACAACACCTCAATGAAATAGTTCTTTCATTGGCTTTCACTTAAATCAAATGGATGTCTTCAATTTCTTTTGTCTGGCTAACCTCGTTTTCCTAAGAGAGCATTTCATTTTGAATAGAGGTGATAACGTAGTAATGAAGATTGAAGATTAGCTTAATTGGATCGTTTAAAAGTCATGGCAGGATTCTCAAATGTGATGAAGAGTGCATTACTTGAAGATGACTTTCTATCGGAGAAATCCACTGGCTAGTTAGAACCGCTGGCTTTGCAGAAATGCGTAGCCCAGGCATACAGCTTTTGTCTTTGGTTGGCTGGAAATGCTGATGTGATGGACGAGGGAAGGATCATTAGGGGACACAGATGCAGGGGATTGGTTGACTTTGCGGAGACTCAAAAGAGCACAATGGAACTCAAGAGCTCTTGCCAGCACAGCAGATCTGCCATCAAAGATATTAACTGGTCTTTTAGTTTTCATGGGACTGTAGATCTCCGTCCTCTATGTATCTATGTTGCCATTCTTCTTTTGTACCCCTTTCTTTGCTACTTTTAACCCTTTCAAATGTGCATATATCGTCATTCTCTACTCTCTCTTTCCCACTCTCTCTCTCTCTCTCCCTCTCTCTTTCTCTCTCTCACACACACACACACACACACACACACACACACACACACACACACACACACTCTCTCCCTCCTCTCTCTCCCCACTCTGTTCCTCCCCTTCACACTGTCAGATGCCACCCAGGTTTTGTTGGGATGCGCTGTGAGCATGCTGACCTGCTGGCGGTTGTCGCCACCAACCACGGCCAGCACTCAGTGGCCACCATGCTGGTGCTCTGTGTGGTGGGATGCGTGATGCTCATGCTGCTCTTCACCCTCCTCAAGTGAGTAGCCACTTCCTCATCCTCATTCTCTTCCTCTTCCTCCGCCTCCCGAAGTGCCGCTGACATCAATAATGCACAGCCTGAACAGTAGAACAGTCGTTGGGGTTGTTGTTTGCTGGAGGAGTACCTGACCATCCCTCTTCATTTTAACCCACCAAAGAATTTGGTCTCCACTCTAATCCAGCACACCTGGCTCCAGGGATGGATTACTGCACGGGCCTACCGGGCCCAGGCCCAAGGGGCCCAAGGGGTCAGGGGGCCCTGAAGCCCAAGCCTTTGCATGGAATCATTGCCTCAATATCAACAAAAAAGGATGTAGGCTATGAATCTGATTGAATTTAGTATTGGCCATCCCCAAAATGGACCAGAATACAGGAAATCACATCAAACAAATGAAAAAAAGTCTGGGGGAGGACCCCCAAACCCCCCCTCCCACATATACGCCAATTAGTGGGGGGCCCTTAATACATCTTGGCCCAGGGGCCCGAAAGTTCATAATCCGGCCATGCCTGTCTCTAATATTCAGATTCTCCTAAAGGGCTTCATTAGCGGAACAAACGAAGTCTATTTCATGGTACTAACAGCATTTGGCATGAGTAGTTCAGCAGGAGATTTGCTCTGGTTTAAAGTGTCATTTCTTTCAAACACTTTAAGTACATCTTTGATACTGTTTTTTATAAACACATAAACCACTGAATCTTGCCTTAAAATGTTAAAGGTCCGTAGTTTTCAAGAGGGTATTTTCTTATTGATTGTGCTTTTTAAAACTAGATGTTCCTCATAGAGGTACAAAATATGACCGCTCACTCCTGCACTTTCTCTCCGCAAAAATAAATCCGCTTGTCAAATTGTCTCCTACTCCATCCCCTACTCTTGCAACTTTTGTGTATGTAAATGAGTGTGTATATGTGTGTTCCTGTGTGTGTGGTTGCTTGTGAGTGTGTGTGTGTGTGTGGGGGTGTAATACGATGTGTGTGTGTGTTTATGTGCTTTTATGTGTGTGAATGTGTGCAGGCGTGTGTGTGTGTGTGTGCGTGCGTTTATGTGTGTGTGTGTGTGTGTGTGTGTGCCTGCGTGTGTGCATGTGTTTGGGTGTGTTTGTGTGTGCATGTGGGTGTGTTATATGTGTGTGTCTGCTTGCATACGTGCATGTGTGTCTTTATTTGTGTGTTTGTATGTGTGTGTGTACTTATGTGTGTGTGTGTGCATGTGGGTGTGTGCGTGCGTGCATATGTGTCTTTGTGTGTGTGTGTGTGCGTGGGTGTGTGTTTATGTGTGTGTGTGTGTGTGTGCATTTTTTTGTCACAAACACACACACACACACACACACACACACACACACACACACACACTCTCAACACAACCATCTAGGCCTATTGGTGTGCAGACACTAAATGTACAAATACATTCATTTTGTTGGTCCCCCATGAACGGAATTCCATAAAACTTAGAGGGTGTCAATGATCCTACACATCAAATTCCGTGCAGTTCTGAGCATGTCAGCCAAAGATACCTGCGATTACAATGCCACATTTTTGGTTTTTCATTTTTAACCAGGTGGCCCTATACCGCAAATGAGTGGTTATGGGATGAGTTAGGATGGCCCCTTGAGACCAACATAGAAAAAATATCTGGTCCTCCTAGGCCCTACGGTTCTGGAGATATTAACAGAAAACTGTGTCCGCCCTACCCTCCTTTTAGGGGGGGGTGCTGGATCAAAATGAAAATCAACGGTTCCCTGTCATCCTTGTGGGACTACATGCCCACCAAGTTTCGTGCAGCCAGGTCTTTCATTTTCCCGGGAATCATTAAAGGAGATGACAAAAAGTAACTGGTTTGCTTAACATGGTATTACTTTGCTTAATTGGCCAGACAACTCGTCTGACCTGAACCCCATAGAGAATCTATGGTTTATTGTCAAGAGGCAAATGAGAGACTTGAGAGATGAGTGAACTTTTCCACGATATTCTAATGTTTTGAGACCCACCTGTATCCTATCTAATAAATGGCAGGATCGTAAAGTAAACATCTTCTTAGCACTCCTTTTTAAGGGCAGAATTACCCAAGACAATCTTTAAAAGACATCCTTTTTAATAGTCCTGAATGGGATGTCTGATGGCCCTGTTAAAGTGAAAATGTTATATCTGTGTAAAGCCTTTTGAAGGTTTAAGTTTCATATAACCTGCATTCAATGGTCACCAATCACATAAGTCCATAACATGTTACCAGACACTGTTTATCATCTTACTAATCAACGCATTGCACTTGGCCTTCCTCCCTCTCTCCTTCTCTCCCTCTGTGGTGTAGTTGCTGGTGGAGGCGTGGAGGTTGTGAGAGAGGCCGACTCCTGCCCTGCTTCTCTGAGAAACCCAGCAGCATACTGAAGGCCAGGACCTCCTGCTGCCACTCAGAGACCGGTACTACACTCCCCTATCCTATACTTTCAACCTTTTGGCCCTGCTTTAGTTTTTGTTTTAGTTTTTCGCTTTGTAAGCACATTGTCATTCTTGTCATATTTGTCGTGGGGAGCTTAATTATATGTGCCGATGGGGGATCTGGGTTTTGTCATTCAACATTGAGCTGGACTGGGAGGTGAGATGTGCAAATGACCTGCTGAGCTCGTTTTGCTGAAGCGTTCATCTTCACCTGGTGGCCCATCTGTCTTTCGTCCTCTCTGAGAGGACGGCACAAAGACAAACTCTTTTTGGCTGAAGTTCTGTCAAAGCAACTGATGTACTTTCAGGTTCTAGTTCTGTTTAGCACTGCTCGTTCTGAACATATTAAATTCCTGAGTGCTTTCTCGGCTCTTGTCCTCGGTTGAAAACAGACTTTGGGTGGGATATTCAGTATAATAGCAGAGAGCTTTAATGGCCTTCACAAATTATTAAAACAAATCCATGTCTATGAGCCATAGCATAAGATTGAACCAGAGACATACAGAGCTTGAGGGCTTGTCAGTTTTGCACGATCACAACCTTACATGTTTGACTGAGAACCATTTGAGCAGTCAGGGGATTTGGACCGAAATGGACAAAATGATCATCCCATCATTTGCCCCCTTGCAAGGCACCGGATAACCACACAAATATATGCAATTTGAATTGGAATTGTAGGAATCTTGGACAGTCGGGATCTCTAATTATCCTGTTCCTAAGGTTGCTGTGTGTGTGGAGTATGCTTTCCTTATTGAATTAAATTTGGCAGCTGAAAACCTCTTTTTCATGACAGTAGCATATGTGAGACTCTCTGGTTATATGGAGGTCATTGTTGCCATAGAGTCAGTCCCATGCTTCTCTTTGGGTTTTTTTCATGAAATGCTGTTTTTTTTTACTGTCTGCCTTTTAAATCACCATTCTTTCATTCCTTTCTCTGCATGTCTTTCCAGATCATGTTCCCTATGCACGAGGTATCATCTTGTGAAGTCAACTGTCCTAGATAGTATACTGGCAGTCAAAAGTATTGCTCATATGCATATGCATCATTCAGTGATATTTAGCAAGTCGTCAAAGGAGGAAAAGAACTAAACAAAACTACACCTACATTTATCTTTTTGGCAGAGTTTAGGCTGCAGATGTGGTTGCAGTTGGCTGCAGCCGTTGTGTAGTCTACAGTACATGATGCGTAGGACTACGCAGTATACCCACTTAAAAAGCATCACCATCTCAGTATACCCACTTAAAAAGCATCACCAAAAAAAAGGTCAGCAAGGCTCAAGGAATATCGTGAATACTGATCAAATAGAAACTGTTTAGTGTTTTCCATTGTCTGCAAAATGTTTGGGACTATGCGATATGAGCAGTATTTTATGCCTGCCAGTGTAGAAGTCAGCACTGATTTTATTAAAGATAATGCTCAACATATTGCCCGTTCCATCATGATAGTTTTAATGAATATGTTGTGAGAACGTATGTTTGAAATGTATGTCTTTTTTAACAGTGGTTTGAAAGCTGGGTCTGCCGAGTGCCTCCAGTGTCCTTCCCAAGGCCATGCTCCCCCCTCTCAGACCTTCGCATTATTACATGGACAAAACTTGGAGTCAACCTCACAGGCAGACCGCTCCGAGTGATGGATTTAGAGAAGGATGCAGTCATTTTCTCAATGGATTTGGACACCAAGCAGACCTGTTATGTGGATGGTAGAAGGACCTTGCGTCTCTCTTGAATGTCAAAATGTCCCTGGACTTATTGGGATTGCAGACTAGCAAGAGAACAAGGGTGTGAAACAAGACTGAATGAAAATATTAACCACAAAGATACAAGCTAAGTATTTGAGTTCAGTGGATGTCTGACAAATGATTTAGCATACATCTATAAAACCCAGCCTGAACAGTTACCTAACCCAGGATATTTTAGGGTCTCAAGAATTAATAATTAGGAATGTGACTTTTAATTGCACATATACTTGACCCCTAAGGACATACAAAAACACTCCAGGTGTCCTCCATTTTTGTCTTTTAAATATATATATATATATATATCACTTTTTTAAAAGCGGTCACATGCTGGAAACAACAAGCACAACAGTATTTTAGTCTTTAGTTTATATGGTGTTTGACACTGACAGAGGAACAAAACCTCTATATTAAATACTTTTGTTTTTAGCATCTAATAATGAGGGGTTTACACATTTATGTCACATGTGGACAAAAATGGGACATGAATTTGCAGCCTGAGTGTCTATTATCATGAGCTGAGCCCCAATGCACAGAAAATGAGTAGAAGGATAATGACCACTTCAAAGAGAAATTGTATGCATGTACTTCAAAAACTCCTTTTCACATCAAACACAATGAAGTTCCACTCTTTAAGTGTATGGTGGTTGTGAATGCTTTGGAGAGGAGAACTCTTGCTAAAACAGTTATCCATTATAGTACCCTTTATCGACATGCTAGTTCATAATTAGTCCAACATATTTTTCCTATCTTTGCACTTTAAGCACATACAGCCTTCAGGACATATTTTACATGGCTTAAAGACGTTCCAGTTATTTTTCTGGCATTTCTTGAATTTAGTAAGCAAACAGCATCTTTGATTGAATAACATTAATTCCTAGGGACTTCTTCAATGTTTGTATGAAATGAGTGTCCCCATTTGTCTTCACTTGATCACGTCGAGCACTTATGGATTTAAATATATTAGAGGATAAAAGCAACCGTATAGCTAAACAGACAGGATTTTCCACTTAGAATCAACCAAGATCACTCTAGCCAATCAAGTCCTCACAGTTACACTTAAATGCATTAGGTCAGCTATTATGACAAGCTTTTGGTTTACAGCTGACCAAATGCTCCCTGCCTCAACTAAAAACTACTTGAACTTAAACTCCATAACAAAGTTCTATTTCAACTTTAATGTGTTTCATGTATAGTTGAAATGTTATCCATTATCTCATTCTAATAAATAATCTTCATCTAGTACGTAAGTTTGAGCACATTTGACCATAACACCTATTTTTATTGTCAGATGTTATAGTTATTATATTGGTGTACTTTTGTAATCTAGTCTGGTCATTTATCTAGATAAAAGCACCACTAACAATTAGTTGAGTTGATCATGCATATACTATGTGAAAAGTCCTGTACTAGAGGTTGATAAGCAGATTGCAATATTTTCCCAAGAAATTTATTTCACTTCCAAATTTAATATTTAAGATCCCTTGTAAAGCTCAAAGTATATGCACTCAGTTCACCAACATGAGAACCACACAAGTGCACACTAGCACCATAGCACCAAATGTTTTAAACAAAGCCGCCATGCTAACTAATACTCTTAAGGAATGTTGTGGGCTCTGCAGAAGTCACACAGAGACCAGCCCTGTTTGTAAAGCACCTCGGTGTCAATTCTGGAGCCTGGGGGAGGTGTATATATAAGTGCTGATGTGCAAAGGTTTTATCTGCTTGGTAATTATAGCATTCCTGCATTTTGAAGGGAATGCGTAATGGATGGAGAATAGTTTTGTGCTTCAGAGAAGTCTTTTTTTTTTTCCTTTAGAACAGTATAGTGGGTGGAGTAGGAAGGCAGCAGGGCAACAAAGAAGGGAGTTCCCCTCCATCCTTATAGACTCCTGTGGATAGGAGAAGAGCTGAGAGCGTCAGATGTCCTGTCAGGTGTTTGTTCACAAGAATGTACTGATTTTTTTTGTCCAAATATCAGAAAAAAGAGAACATTGAAAAAATTGAATCCTGTGAAATACCTCAAATGTCTGCAAACATGGATGATGTGGCTAAACATATTTGTGGATACATTTTGTTTATTGGTTTATTTATTTAAGGTGTTTGATTGTTATTTCAGATTTGCTTGTTATATGACTCCATGTAGAGTAGAGCTGAAGTACGACTAAGATGAGTATGTAAGAAGATTACATCTGAAAGGCTCTACACGTTCTCCATGTTGGGGATAGGGAGATTATTGGTTTTCCCCTGAAGTTAAGACTCTGTAAAGAATGAAGATCATTTATGTAATTTAATGTAATACCATCAAACAATTATTTTGTGTCCAACCTGTGGATGTTGCATGGTAAAAGTAGTCTTCCATAACTGATAAATGATAATGTATTGACTTGAGATGATTGTTGCATAAGTTGTGGCCTGTCATTTAATTTAGGCCACAAAGACCATTAATATGTTTCATCAAGGCTGAAGGTTTTTTTTTTTTGAACAACCCTTCAGTTTTGTCCCCTGTGGTCTACATTTGACATTTGTGTCAGTTTAAGCTCTCAAAATGTACCTTGATAATCACTTCGGAGTTTAAAGACTGTAACTGCACTTGCAAACTGTTTCCTCTTTATGTATAAAGACCTTGGTTAGCTTGAAAGATATTATGGCATGTTGTTTACAAAGTAGGTGACATCCATGGTAAACCTAATCTGTGTGCACAGCAGGTATACCTTTGTATAATGCCTTTGAATTATAGCCATTTTGAAATGTGGATATATTAACCTCTTTTTGACAATAACCACCCCAATGAAAAACAGTGGTAATATATTCTTCATAAGAGTAGGACATTTGCTTGTGTAATGATTATCAATGGGTATTGTATGTCAATTGCATATTGTCGTGTGTGTGACTTTTTTTCAATGAAGACTGAAAGCTGATGTTTGTGTGTGTGTGTCTCTTATTTTTATCATTCGGTTCACTCCCTACCCAGTGTTTTATGCCAGTGCCAGGCCTGACATCTCATGCTTTCTTACTCATCGCACGCCATGCCTTTCCCCTCTCTGACATTGTCCTTCCTTCTCTTTCTCCCTTTTGCTTTCAAGTAGCATCCATTTATTTCCTCCATCTCCTGAATATTTTAAGAGAAGCAAATAGAAAAGCAAAACATAAAAAGTCCTTCAGAAACCCCAGGCACAATTGAACAAAGAGCCTTCGTACCAGAGTGCTCTTTTTGCTGAGGGAAAGGTTTCGACCACTTCCTGTCTATTTACTGACTTTGCCAGTTATTTGTTTGCTTTGCTCTCCAGACCCTTTTGTGCGCAGAGAAAAGGCTTTGAGGAGAGTCGGAGAAGTGCAGCACCCGGCGTCAGCCCATGAGAGGTGCCGGAACCAGCACGGAGCATGTCAGAGCGAGCATGCAAGGACCCCCCCCCCCCCACACACACACACACACACACACTTTTTTTAATTTGCTTATGAGTGTGTGCTTCTCTGGAGACCAGATCTCTCTTCACAGGCCTCGGCTATCTCATACAACACCCTTTGCATCGCTCTTTCTCCCCTCATATGTCCAGTTATGGTTGCCAATCCTATTATGTCGAAATTGGATTGGTGTGGAGCTTTTTAGAGCAGACTGGCTAAGCTACCAAAGCCTTGCCTGCTTTAAGGATCTCTGCTGGGGGACTCCCACACAGGCAGCTTAGGAGGAGAGGGAGGGGTGGGAAGAAATCCAGTTGTAATGTAACACGCGTGGGCTGCCGGGACTATGTAATCCATTACATGATGGGCACAGGAGCCTTCGCCTCTTGTGTGTTTCCCTGTACCTCATGGGAGGTACGCCCTGGCTATTGTTTCCAATGGTTTCATTTATCTCTGTCTCTTGTCCCTTCAGACGCTTGGCCATCTTTCTCACTCCCCTTTTGATCTTCACCCAAGCTCTCTCTGTATCTGTCTCTGAGCAGATTGGAAGGAATAAGAGTCTGGGGGTATCAGGCTTAAAAAGGATTCCTCCCCATATAATACACTGTCTGTGTTGGGTGGATACCCAGCTGCAACATTACTGAACGCAAAGTTGATATATACCAGTTGTGGCCAAGCTGATAACATCTATACGCACTACAAGTCTCCTCTTTTTCACAATAATTTAACATGTTGTGAGCAAAGAATGGAACCCACTTTAAGCCATTTTAGTGCATGGGGGACAGCTGGTCTGTTAGTTAGCATTTGGCTATAGCTGAGCTGTGCTTTAGAACTGTACTCCATAAACTGGAAGTTTTGTAGACAGGGAAACATTTAACAGATCTTGACCTCTCCGACACGGAGACTGGTGCCAGATGCAGCGTGCCTGTGGGCACGTTTTTATACAGGCTCCGCACTAGTAGTACATTCTATAACAAACAAAAAAAACTGCATAGTCTTGCTTAAATGAACCGAAGAAAAAATGTATGTTGGGTAGTGTGTGTAACAAACTATGTAAATTTGGTTATAAAACTGAAAACATGTTGAGCTTTATTTATGTTTGACTAGATTTGTTTCATAATGCACTGCTGTTAAAGCTGCTCCACTTGCTGCTAGTGGATCAAAATTACACAAAGAAATAAACTGCTCAGGTCGAGAAACAGAACACAGAACCAGGTGGTGCTGAGGATCAAGCCAGTCTAGAAGGAAACTCACCCTGTAGTAAGCTGCAGCTGTCACAGTGACAGTGCATGGGAGAATGCTGATTGGTTCTCAGATGAGTTAAGAGAGAATCACAGTAGAGCTTCCTGACTGAATTTGAACAGAAGATTTGACCATACCTTTTTTTTTATAACTGTTCATGTTCACTAAACCAAGACACACCCAAAGGAAGTCATTAAAATAGCATTTATTAAAATGATGTTGTACCTTTTTATTATTCTATTGTCAGCTGATTAATCAAAAATACTGATATAAAAGGATTTAAAGTGTCATTATTTCCCTAAAAGACTGATGAACTGCACGATTAACCAGGATACTCTCACAAATAATTAATGAAACAATACTGGAATTGTAAAAAATATTCACATGGAAACAATATTTTTCAGAGACTAATAGAAGCTGTGAAAGGAAAGGCATGTCACACCATCCTGTGGATGAACAAGAAACTGCAACGGACAGCTCCACTGTGCTCATGGACCACACCATTGACAAGTAGATCACAATAAAACACAATGAGTAGATTTACACAAAAGTATATTTGCACCACAAAAGTATAATAATGCCAGCATACATACTGGCAGGCACATTATCTACAGTACCAACATCTACCATTTCATCAGTAGAAAATAGCCTCTGGTCCTACAGCAACATCTCCAGGGAACTATAGCCTGGCGTAGCCAAACTCGAGTTCTTTCTCGAACTCAAATTGTGTGGGTGGGGTAAATTTAGGCTGGCTTCCAGGCTACCAGGGAACATGATTACCGGTATGTGTAAAACCATCCAAAACTCATTCTCTCAAAATCTGACAAGCTAGAGATAAAGATAAATGAGTGGTTTTAGTGACTTCATTAGCTATAAATTACATCTCAGTGTCATTATCTCATCTATACCCCTATCAGTCATTGAGGTAAAAAGGTGCATAATTGAAAACCAGTGCAAAATTATGGGCCTATAAATCTCTTCATAGCACAGTGCCTGTCCAGTCCTGGATAAAAATGAAAGAGACATATAATAGGCTACCGCTCTGCAATTTTCTCCAACAGGGCTGGCAGCTCATCTAGGCTGCTGAGCCTGTGGTGAGGTGGAACATCTGGGTGCTGTGTGCCACTATCCCTGTCCAGCAGATACCCACGCATGCCCAGCGAACGTGCAGTGAGGTAATCGTTGACGTAGTGGTCTCCGACGTGAGCCACGCTGGAGGCTGGGTCCCCACAGCGTTGCAGGGCCTGGTGGAAGATGCCTGCGTCAGGCTTGGCCACCTTGGCCCCTTCCGAGGTCAGCAGGAAGCTGAAATGGGGAAGAAGCCCACAGCCGTGCAAGATGCCCTCCAGGCGGTTGTCAAAGTTGGATACCACACCGAGCTTCAGGCCCATGGCGATGCAGCTCTGTAGTGTACGAGCCGAGTCTGGAAACACCTGAGGGAGAAAACACAAGCGAAACTTTTTGCTTTTTTAAGAGAAGTCCCAGCTTATTCAGTCACATTTTTTTTAAATATTTAGCAACATTTAACTAGACTTCTTGAGGGTGAAGTGTTTTAATGTGCAGAAATCACAAGATACAAATTCCGTCCTGTAAATCTCACTTCCCGGCTGTGTGACAAGCACAAAAGATGTCAAGCATGTAAAGAAATACATTTTATTAGAATTAGAAAGGGCTGGGATGTAGCTTCCAAGCCAGCGTGGTTTGACAGGAAATAAGGTGCTCTTGGTGCTGCCAAATCAAGTACATATACCATCAGAGTAAGCATCATTACCTCCCAGTTCTCCGCATTTTTGAAATTATGGTAGAGGTTGAAGGAGAGCTTATCCAACATGGCTGAGTCCTGCACTCCACACTGGCGGAAAGTGTCCTTCACGACGGCCACCCACCAGCGGTGCCCCCCCAGGCCCTGTGCGATGCCATAATTGGGGTAGAGTTTGGCCTGACGGCGGTAAGCGTGTTTGAAGGCGGCTTCCACTTGTAAGGGCGGCAGCTCCAGGCTGAGACGTGACGCCTCACTGCAGTACTGTTCCCCAACTGAGCGGCGCACCTTGAGCAGTGTGTCCTTCACATCCCACAGAACCCAGCGCACTGGACCCCGCATCTCGCCTGGGCACAAACACACACAAAGGCCCCTTAACCAGTAGATTTGCTTGTCAACTTAGGGCTGCACAATTTGGGGAAAATATCTAATTTTTCTGACAGATATTGTGATTGCGATTTGCGATGTGATTTTTCAATATCAATGGCAAGATTCAGTTCAATACTCTAAATGTAAAAGTTGTACATACAGTTGTACACTAAGCATGCACATCTGATTGGTGTGCATGCTTAGTGCATGAGAAGCACAGCACTCCTGATTACACTTCATAAAAGTGTGGATACAGAAATTTGTTGATAGATACAAATGTATTTAGAGACTGACCCTAAATTGTTATAGATATTATATGATCTGTTACATGTTATATATATTATAAGATCTGTCTTTAAGAAAAACTTTATATTTTGATAAATTCTCCATGTGACCAAGATAGTTTTCCTCTTAACCCCTGATGGCAGACAAATGTCTATAACCAGGACCTTTTGACCGCTCTCTAAACAGAGTGACAAACCAACTTCTGCTCTGAATTCTTTTATTGAGCGAACCATATGATGCAAGTACGAGCATAGGGAATAGGGAAATTAGGTAATAGGAATGCAGATAGAGAGAGCCTCTGAGTCAGACCACCCTTGTTAGCCCCAAACCCCAGATTAGGGAATTTGATTCCGTTAGAGAGCCTCTCAGTAGGGTCAACCCTCTCGTACATCCCAAATCCGTCAAAAAGGGGCCCTCGCATCAGACACATACACTGAAAGGTGATTCCTCTTCCTCTTTTTGTGCTTTGAGAGCCACACAGCCTTGTTTCAAGCATGCACACACACACACACACACACACAGGAGTTGCGATCTCAACTGTGCTATAGGCAGTAGAGTGGTCATAACACCCTACAACTCAACTCAAAACAGATGTCAACTCAACTCAATAGATGTCTCCTATTTAGCTGTCCAGATATTTTGCTGGTAGATATTTATCAAACTGAGGTCTATAGGCCTATGCAATTCCATGTTTGTGACACACTCAACAAAGCAACCATCACTGCCTGTCAGGTGTCTTTGATTTCATAAATAATGTAGGCTAATGCAAAAGACTGTCTTCTAAATACAGAATGTACTAATTGTAAAAATATAATGTTCAACTTCTATGGTTAAATAGTGCACCATTGTCTGTCATTTATGCAGCTGCCCTGCATTCTCCGACATTTACCATAGGTCATTTAATTAATGTAGTCTCAGCTTTTCCTTGCTTCTCTTCTTCCCCTTGGAAAATAATGCACCACCAAAATGCTCTCTGGGTGAGGATGTGAGTTTACCCATTTGAGAACCTCAATGCAGTATTGTTTGAGGGAAGTTTTTCATTTGTATTATCCTAATCTGTCATTTCTAATTTGTCTTGTAAAAAAGAATAAATGTGTCTTCAACTTCAGTTGTTTACTGGGCACTAGGTTATCCATTACATTAATTGCATTTCAAGGCACCTGGCAGAGCGAAACTAGACGCATACATTTCCCAGCAGCCAGTCAAACAGACAACCAAATGTGTATAGTCTTTTGATCCCGTGAGGGAAATTTGGTCTCTGCATTTATCCCAATGGCATGCAATCAGGACGTCCTAGCCACTTTATTTGTATTTGTAAAATGCCGGCGGCTGCTGTGGTTTGTCAATGGTTAAGGCTGCAATCATGACATAACACTATGTTTTTTGTACACGATCTCTCTTTTAAAGTTGAACATTTTTACACTGCAAATTCGGACCGCAGATCTGAGCGTGACAGAACTAAGGTCGCACGAACAGAGGGGGCAAAATGCATCTCTGACGGACGTCCTAATTACAGGTTAAAAATCAGACTGGGATTCGTTAAAAACGATGGATATTTCAGTGATTAATACAACGACAATTTCAAGTTCAATGTCGCAGCCATAAAGTAGCCTACCTGTTCCTACAGATAACCAGTAAAGAGCATAGACAGTAAAAGAAAGGTAAAGAGGGCACAGGGGCAAGATTGCTTAGTCCGATTTGTAAAACTGTCCGTGTAAAGCTTCTGGCTGCAGATGATTGGTTCCGTGTATGACATTGATTCACCTAATATGTTTTTGAGTGACTATGACAATGATACATCCCAGTGTTTCCTGCATGTGTTTATTTCGTTTACATAGCCATTATCAAGTGGGCACATGGGTGATAACAGTCCATAAATAATGTAAGAGACACATTGAATTATTTATTTTTTTAGAACAAACTTTATTGGAATATGGGATACACATAACAGTTAAGGGGACAGATACTGTCCAAAAAACATTGGCATATGAAATAACCAACACCCAAACATCAGAAAGATCCAGTTTTTTTTAACTGTAGTATCCCCAGTATAAATAACAGCTGCACCCTATTAGGGTGAAACATTTTCTGCTGCTTCCTCTGTAGCAGAATGCAGATGCTTTGGGGTAGTGGCAGTAATATTGGCTGTGGAGTCATCTGCTGTCCCTGTCTGCTGGTAGCGCTGTTTTGACTGAGCTTTCTCTGCACGTGTGGAATCGCCGACCTTGCTGAAGGCCTTCAGCATAGAACGGTGCACCTTGATGCCCCGCCGAATGTCTGAGGCAGTCCAGTGCTGTCGAGTGAGCGCCTCCTGCAGGCTAAAGGGCCCATCGCGTATGCGCCGTACGCCTCTGCAGACTGCCGAACTTCGTAGCTCCAGACCTACCTCATGTATAAGCTTACGCAAGTAACGCTGTGTCTCATTCACGCATTGAGCCTCTGTAGGAATACAAGCCCAAGAGGGGAAGAGGAGGGGAGAGAGAGAGGGAGGGAGAGGGAGAGAGAGAGAGGGAGAGAGAGAGAGAGAGAGAAAGGGAGGGAGGGAGAGAGAGAGCAGAGTGAGAAGGATGAACAGATCAAAATGCAGATTTTGGATCTTAAGTTTTAAGATCCTCATTTTCTGCTTCCTTGTGGCTTCCACAAACAGTTACGTTCCGTCAACACCTGCCAGTGGGTGTTCCCGACGGTAGCTATGCAAATGACTTGAAGTATAACCGTAATTTGATTGGCTGGTGCCGTCTGTTGTTGTCCGTCGGTGCAGCAAAAGTTGAACTTCTCAACGCGAGCGACGGGAGCAACGCCACGCAACGGACCCACAATTCAGTTCAGCAACGGATGACCTAAGCCCATGTAAAGTGAACGGGATGCGTCTCCAGCACTGCAACGCACGCAACTGTGTGTGGGAGCCGTTACAACTGAGAGACAGTAAATAAAATTAGCGACATGTATTATCAACTCAACACAGTTTCCACACATTACAGCTTTTATATCACAGATAATTCACACCATACATTATGTGCATGTAAGGGTGGAGTGTGAGTGACTAAATGCTTCTGCTGCTGTTACCGAGGGTGAAGTGGGGGGGCTGGAAATGGATGCAGCGCAGACCCGTGAGGATGGGGGGAGACTTGCTGTGTGGCTGCAGCATCCCCTGCACCGCCAGCTCATACGCCTCTTGAGACTGAAGGTCCACACCTGAGTATCTGGGTACCACATATTTTCACAGTTGAATTGCTTGCAATGGCCAATTCATACATCAGCAAAGGATCTACAGATTATCTGTGATTGTCAGTGCATGAGCGTGCATCTGTGAGCACAAATGGTCTTCATGGTGGAAAGACAGACCAACGTACGTAATCAGAGCTTTCTGATGGCCTCCCTGAATCATAGCCAGGATCTTCTCCAGCTTTTCCAGAGTGATGTGATCTAAAAGAAAAAATAGCACATATTTCGAGTGGTGTTTTATTTTGAGAACAGAGGCATTCAGGCTACAGTGATGTAAACAAAACTAGGAAAATCAGGAAAATCAGGAAATTTGACTGACAGGATCAGCATTGGTTAGACTAGAACCCATAATTACCAAATGTAGTCCTTTCTATGATGCGCCCGGTGTCAGAAAAGTCATCTGTGGCCATCCCAAACTCCCCTTCTAATGTGTAGTCCTGCCGTAACATGTGATGACCAACACAACAGTGATCAAACAGTTCGAGGTCTCATAGTGAATGTCATATGTACCTCATAGAGGTCGACATCGCAACCTCAGAAATTAAAGTCATACTATATATTTCTTGCAGCCATTTTGCTTAACCAGCTGATCCTAATTAGCACAACTCTTCAGCTAGGTAGATCAGCCAATTAGTGATATCACCTGTGTTAAGCGCACAGGCAAAAAAAACACATGGCAGGACCGTTTTCAGAAGGTGGGATATCCACCTCTGCTGTGTGAGAACATTACTATCTAAAAATGTTCATCATTAGTTCCCAATACTTGCCCACAACATCGGTCATCTTCACATTAGGATCTAACTTACCCTTGTAACCGGCGAGCTGTAGAACTCTGCTAGGGCCCTGTTTGCTTGTCCAACACCTAGAACTGAGACATAAAAGACATACATTCTCAGGTAAGGCAAGACGACAAACTTTTCTGATAATCCATCTTGTTACTAAGAGACTATACCATACCAAGGATGAAAACATACCAAGCACTCCAGATGAGAATGCATCCAGACGATGGCCCACTCCTACCTTCAGAGTCCTATACCGCGGCCCTCTCACTAGAGGATACATGTGAAACATTAATTGAACACCTTTACGGTGTTAACTGAATGTCAAATGACCTACAATCAGCTCAGCATTTTATGAAGGCTTGACTAAAGGCATGTCTTTAGCCTGTATAACAGTGCTTTGTTTCAATAAGTGTAGCATTACTTTAAGTTAAAATACATGAGAAAGATAGAAGTAGAAAGTCTGCACACATCACTTGAAAGCAAAATAATAAAATATCGCACAACCTGTAATGGAATGTAGGATAGTAATGCGTCCATGCACATGAACTAAACCCTTAGATTATTATTATGGTCAGTGCAATAGAAGAGAATACCTTGAGGGCTGGCAGAAAGAACTGGGAGCTGAGTGGCAGCCATAATGAGTTCCTTGGTTGTTCCTGACTCTCCACTGGGTAAAGCCTGGAAATTAACCTCAAGTTTCAGGGCAGGAGAAGGAGCAGCATTGATTTCTAGGGGGAAATACACGTTTTACAATTCGCAGTCATGTCAATGTCAGTCATGCTACTGTGGCACAAGTCTATCTCCAATAGTCTTTCTTGTTGTAAATAACTATCATATTAAATAGTCTTCTTGTAAATGCGAAAGTTATCAGGAAAAAAAATATTACCTTTAAGGAGATTTGCTTCTATGGTGTCACGGACGAGTTTCCAATGAATTCCGGAGGGCTTATATACGGAAAACAACCCTTCAAGTTTACGGTAAAGTCGAGAAGGACTTGACATTTTTGTGCTCTGAAAGAATGACGTTGTTTCCACATACGGTTATCAAATGAAAACGAAATAAGGGTACAATGCAGTCGCGATTAGGCTATACAGCCAAGAATAGATGGCCCATCAAAATGCGTCAGACGAAAGCGCACACTTGGGGAACAGTGACCGTCCAGGTCAAAGCATTAAAAATATTTATTTCTTTGGTGAACAAGTATTATAGGCCCATCGCTTCTAAAAAACATTTCCAACGTCCAGACATACCCAAAACATACAAGACTAAAGAGAACTCCTGTAAACAGTGACCAGTCCCTGTCAAGTCGCCAGAAATTACTAACCTAACCTTATCTTTCCCACGAAGAAAGGTGCATGTGTGAGGATGTGCATAAAAAAAATCACTGCCACCTGCTGTTGTGGAGAGGTTTGGCATGTACATTTCTGTGTCACTGTAGGCTGCATCACATTTGGTTTTATGGCGCACTCTACTGGTTCAAGTTTAAAAATGACAAAAGAATGTAACATTTCATACAGTTTCAACAATAACTAGGCCTTCCAACTGCAATGAGTGACAGGCTATACTATGACATAATATTGAATGTATCCAAGAAAAATGAGGGGAAAGTCAGTCTTGGCTGACTGACCAACAATGAAATTGAATAGAAAGTAGGCTACACAATTTAAGTGTAAGTTGAGTTTGTATTTGCACAAAAGACATTCACTGAACTGTTTCTCTTTATACACCCTTGGATGAAGATGAGTCAGTGCTTGAATTACTTGGGAGCCAGAGGGAGCCGAGCTCCCATAGAGTGAGGACTGGCTCCCATGAAAGCAACAAAGTCAAAAATCTGAGGGGGTCTCTCATATCTGAAGGTGTCTGGCATTGCAATTTAATCTTAAACAACCGCTCATTATCCATCCCTGTGCGATCTCTTACCATTAAAGACATTAAATTAAAATATAGGCTACGGGACGTAGACCTACCCTACGCTCTTGAACGCAGCATGACACTTCACCACCACACCACTAGACAATATGAGCAAACCGTATACGATCGTTTTGACTGCACTCGCAAATCCGAAGAAGTCACCTGCTTTGATGCGAGTGTTTTGTCTATTTACATAGGTGTTTATTGGGCTAGCCTATATGGTTTGATATGTGCTGAAAAGTCCTATTTGCTGTTGAACTTGCGCTTCACCTCTTCTATGTTGATTGACAAAGCCATAAATTATGGCCCATAATGCAGCCTACAATGATTGTGTTGTCTGATGATCTGTAGCTATCCTCTGCCATTCAGAGCTCCAGAAAGTTCCCAGATATTTTGAAACACCTGTTAGAATGATGTCGGAATATTCAATGGCTACCCGACAATATCTCAGTGGAAACTCCAAAATTGTTCGTCTATTAATTTCCCACGGTTCAACAATAGCCTACTAGAACATAGTTTGGCTGCAATGGCTTATAATTTCTGCCAGTTAGTGCTTTTTCCCTGTGTATAAGTTATACTACATGCATTATTGTGTTTGACACTGAGGATAGCCTGAGACGGTGGTCTGGTTCAAATGAGTCACGTTGTGAAATTGTCATGGGCGGATTATGAACTTTCGGGCCCCTGGGCCCAGATGTATTAAGGGCCCCCCACTTATTGTGGTATATGTGGGAGGGGGGGTTTGGGGTCCTCCCCCAGAAATTTTTAAATTTTTCTGATGTGATTTCCTGTATTCTGGTGCATTTTGGGGATGGCCAATACTAAATTCAATCAGATTCATACCTACATCCTGATTTGTTGATATTAAGGCAATAATTCCATGCAAAGGCTTGGGCTTCAGGGCCCCCTGACCCCTTGGGCCCCTGGGCCTGGGCCCGGTAGGCCCGTGCAGTAATCCATCCCTGATCATTGTAGGCTGCATTATGGGCCATAATTTATTAGCCTGGCGGGCCATCCTATATCATTGATTTGCAGCCGTTAGGGTACGTCTAGATTTCTAGGCTAATAATTTATGGCTTTGTCAATCAACATAGGTGAAGCGCAAGTTCAACAACAAATAGGACTTTTCAGCACATATCAAACCATATAGGCTAGCCCAATGAACACCTATGTAAATAGACAAAACACTCGCATCAAAGCAGGGTGACTTCTTCGGATTTGCGAGTGATGTCAAATCGATCGTATACGGTTTGCTCATATTGTCTAGTGGTGTAGTGGTGAAGTGTCATGCTGCGTTCAAGAGCGTAGGGTAGGTCTACGTCCCGTAGCCTATATTTTAATTTAACGTCTTTACTGGTACGAGATCGCACAGGGATGGATAATGAGCGGTTGTTTAAGATTAAATTGCAATGCCAGACACCTTCAGATATGAGAGACCCCCTCAGATTTTTCACTTTGTTGCTTTCATGGGAGCCAGTCCTCACTCTATGGGAGCTCGGCTCCCTCTGGCTCCCACGTAATTCGAGCACTGGGTTCAAATGAGTCACGTTGTGAAATTGAGAATGGCACAGACTAAATCGTTTAGTCTATTTCTTTGTATTGTGAAATTGAAATTAAATTAATTATTATATAATTATATTACAACCAATAATATGTTGAAATTAATTAAAAGCAATCAATTTCTATGAAAAATGTATGTAGGCTATGTTGTGTGCGTGTGTCAAGGTAAAGCATATGCCTACCGTGCGCATATTGTACGCCTAGGCTATTTCATCGCCTTGTTAGGCTATGCACGGGGTGTGCCAACTTTTTGTGAGATAGAGAGACCCCCTTAAAGACAAAAAGATAATTCGAGCCCTGAGATGAGTTATGTGAAGCAGACAGACAACATGTAATATGGTTATGGTTATGGTTATAGATATGCTTTTGTCCAAAGCGACATATACAAATACAAAACAATATAATATTTAAATTTAACAGGGAACAAATTAAAATGTTGGTCAGAATATAATAGGGAGAATAGCAATAATAAAAAATTTCAATTCAATCAATAGCCTAATGAAATAAACAATTGAAAATGAGGTGAAAAAGCAATAATAAACAATAATGTCCATTCAATCAATAATATAAAAACAATAACATGGTAAAACTACATTAAGGAGAATATCAATAATAAAACAATAATGTCAAATTAATCAACAGCCTAATGGAAATAAAACAATATTATACAAACCATAATGCATAAGAAGCACTTAAAGAACTAAGTGCATGTTGAACAGATATGCCTTTAGACCAGAGGTTCCCAAACTGAGGCGCGCCTCCCCTGGGGGGCGCCAAATGATTTGAGGGGAGGTGCGGAAGGTTGATTAAAAAAAGAAGCAAGTACAAAAGAAGGGAAAACGTTTATTTCATGTTAGAACTATCTATGTTTTTTTTTCAATGATTATGTAATTGTCAACATTATAAAATCGAAATAAATCATAGAAGAGATTTATACTAAATCTTTGGGATAGTGGAAAGTATTATTGATCCCTATCCTGAGTGAGAATGTATTGTGCCAAACTTCATAACGTAATTTAGCAACAGTGCCGCCAGCCGAGCTAGCTGCAAGTTACCAGTGAACAGTAACTTGCAGCTCCAAGCGGATTTGTACACGCAGCCTTACAACACTGTTTACAGCTCTTCGAGTCACGGTAAAATGTATTTTTTGGTAGGCTACATAGCTAATTTAGATAAACTTATGGTATGGGTGGTTGCGTTTCTTTAGGAATCCGCCGCCTTGGTTTGTATAGAAATAATATTAAGTGACAGATACACGTAAGAGGTTGGACATAGCCTACGTGACGGTAATATGTGACGTTCCGATAGCTAACTTAAAGGAACACGCCACCCAAAATCAGTTGTGATATATGTTCTTACCGTAACTTTCACGAGTTGAGTCGTACCTCTCCCGCGTCGGTAGGTGCACTCAAACGCTCTGTCGCGCGGCGCGAATGTGTTAGCATGTTGCTATGCTAGCGGGCTCTGCCGTGGCCGTAGAGAGAGGCACATAGCAGTATTCAAACACCTCCACGTTTTACCTACTTAAATACAGTTGCACGAGTAGTTGATGAAAAATGTTAGGGCACACAACATGAAACGTGACGATTTTCCAAGCGAATAAACATGAGAACTACAATGTGTGGCGCTTTACATTAATACACAGGATTAGATGTTAAAATCCCTTGTGCCAAAATCCAAGGTAAAAACACATTCAGAAGCCCCTGCTCAAGTTTAACTTTAAAAAGCACACTACCCACAAATCCGCCAACAAATGGTCACAAGCACAATGCAAATGGCCTATCCAACAGCAGTAGCCTATATAGTATGCGGCATGTCATTGGGGTTATCAAGTGGGCACCCTCATTCACCGATGTTTCGTTAAGTTAGGCCCACGACACCTCATGAAGGCTTAACAGTGAAACCAGCGTCCTGGAGACACTCCCCTCCATGCTACCACCATATTACCACATTGAAATATCCAATACTCAAAATACTCTTAACCAGCCCAGGCATGGTCTAAGTTGGCTAGGTCGGTCCGTCCCGTTGATGTGGACTGAACCATAAACCATAAAGAACCTTAGCCAAGTACCATCACCCTAGGCACAGCCCATCACAAACACAAAACAAATTAGCCAGTTAGCTTAGCCCATTATCTTAGGCCCCATCCCAAACACAAAACAAATTAGCCTGCAGTTAGCAGTTAGCTTACGCCCCATGCTGCCCCATATTACCACAACAACCATCCAAATACCCTTAACCAACCTAGGCATGGTTTAAGTTGGCTAGGTCGGTCCGTCCCGTTGATGTGGACTGAACCATAAACCATAAAGAACCTTAGCCAAGTACCATCAACCTAGGCACAGTCCATCACAAACACAAAACAAATGAGCCAGTTAGCTTACCTTAGCTTGCGCCCCAAGCCCCATAGCTTGCGCCCCAGGAAGGGTAACTTCTCCTTACCCACCACCAAAACAAATGAGCTAGTTAGCTTACCTTAGCTTGCGCCCCAGGAAGGGTAACTTCTCCTTACCCACGACCAAAACAAATGAGCCAGTTAGCTTACCTTAGCTTGCGCCCCAGGAAGGGTAACTTCTCCTTACCCACAACCATTCGCTTGCCCGTTCTGCTGCTAAGGACATGTTACTAACCACCTGCCTTAGACTTCGACCACAAATGCCCAATTCAGACAGCAAGCCAATAGCAGATCTGGCCACAAACCCACGTGCACCGATTTCAATAGGCCTTAATCGTGCACTCCAACCTCGCTTAGCTGCCTCCTCTGCTATTTCAGTATATTTAGCTCTCTTCAGCTCATTGGCCACTTCCACTCTGTCTTCCCAAGGAACAGTGAGTTCAATGAAGTAAACTATCTTCTCTGAATCCGACCATAGAATTACGTCAGGACGTAGCTTAGTACTCACTATATGTGGAGGTACCGCCATCTGCTGGCCAAGATCAACCTTCATTTCCCAGCCCGCCCCATTTTTCAACTGGCCGGTTTTGCACCTGGCCTTCGCGGAACAAGGTTTATCCCCCTGACGTACAAAGTTAATTTGCCTTACACCTTTACTAGCTGATAATGAATTGACTTCTCTTCTTTTATCCTCTATTGCCGCTGCCACACATTTCAATACCTGGTTATGACGCCACGTATACCGCCCCTGGGTGAGACTTACCTTGCATCCTGATAGGATATGGTGGAGACTGCCCACACACGAGCAAAGTATGCATTTATCATCCTCACCAAACCATTGACTTAAATTCTTGGGAGATGGGAGCACATCATATGTAGCACCTAACATAAATCTGATCGATCTTACTAGCTTCCATGCCCCATAGATCTTTCCATTTAATCTGTCTTTTTTCCACCCCTTCCCAGTTCACCCACTGCCCTTGTTTTGCCTGCGACACTGCCTTAGTACATCTTACAGCCTCCTCCTGTCTATGCATTTCCTCCACTACCATTTTCCTCTTTTCTCCTACAGAAGCCTTACTCCACAAGGGTTTACTTGCACCCACCCCCTAGACCCCCCCGCCCGTGCTGCACATGGCCCATTATATCTCTATGCTTCAATGCTGATTGAGCTTGCTTAACTGCCTGCTCTGGGCTCCACTTCCTCCCTGCATTAACTGAGGGTGCAACTTTCCTCACCACTGGGTCCTTGGACTGAGTAAGAGTCAATTCCAATCTAGCCTTAGCACACTTAAATTCCTCTGTCAGACTAGATATTGGCAACTCTACAATACCCTTCCCATACAAGGCTACACTGCTTAAGCAGCGTGGGACTCCGAGCCATTTTCTGACAAAGGAGTTGATCATTTTTTCCAACCTCTCTACCTTTGACAGAGGAACTTCATAAACTGTCAATGGCCACATTAGCCGAGGCAACAAACCAAACTGCAAACACCACAGCTTGAGCTTACCTGGCAGCCCCGACTTGTCAATTTTTGCAATACCTTGCCTAGTGACCTGTCTCAAGTCTTCAACCTGTGATTTATCACTAAGGCTTGCATCATACCACCTTCCCAGGCTCTTCACTGGTTTCTCCAGAACTGTGGGAATCACCTCCTTATTTATAGCAAACTTCTTATCTGTTACCTTCCCTTTAATAATTGAGAGACTCCTAGACTTACTTGGTTTCACCTTCATTCTGGCCCATTGCAGATTACTATTTAACTTACCCAGCAACCTGTTGGTGCATGGAACGGTTGTCGTCAAGGTTGTCATGTCGTCCATGAAAGCCCGAATCGGGGGGAGGCGTGGCCCTCCCTGCAACTTCTCCCCGCCCACTACCCATTTTGAGGCCCTAATAATGACCTCCATTGCCATTGTAAAAGCAAGTGGGGAGATGGTACATCCGGCCATGATTCCTATCTCAAGTTGTTGCCAACCTGTGGTGTAATCAGCTGTAGTAAAACATAATTGAATATCCAGAAAGTATGCTTTTACTAGGCTTTTAATGCTACCTGGGATTCTGAAATAATCAAAGGCCTCCCACAACAGACTATGCGGCACAGACCCAAAAGCATTAGCCAAATCCAAGAACACAACGTGCAGGTCTCTCTTCTCACGCTTTGCTAATTGAATTTGGTGCCAAATCATGCTGGTATGCTCTAAGCACCCGGAGAAGCCAGGAATTCCAGCTTTTTGCACCGTGGTATCAATTCGTTTATTCCTTTCAAGGTAATTTGTCAGTCTCCGTGCCACCACACTAAAGAAAACCTTCCCTTCAACATTCAGTAGACTAATTGGCCTAAATTGATTAATCTCCACTGCGTCCTTTTCTTTGGGAATAAATATTCCCCCAGCCCTCCGCCAAGCCTTGGGAATACTCTGCTTTTTCCAAACTATCTTCATTAATTGCCATAAAAATCTTAAAACATCTGGTGCACTCTTATACAACCGGTAGGGCACTCCATTAGGTCCCGGGGCTGAAGAGGCCCTTGCACGTTTTATTACTTCTTGCACCTCTTTCCACCTTGGTGGACTATCGTCGCATTGGCTACTTAATTCACCAAAAGGGTGGGATATCAGCAGGAAGTACCATCTCCCTGAACCTCTCCCTATCTTTGTGCACTCCCTCTAAATACTCCTCAAGCTTCTGCTTAGGTTCCAAAAGACTACCACTCTTCTGCATTACGAATAAAGACTTAACAAACTTAAATGGGTCTTTATAGAATGCTAGTCGGGCTCGTGATTTCTTCTTCCTATTTTTCCTAATATTTTCAGCTCTTCTTAGCACTACTAACCGCTCCCTCACATCTGCCTGTAGACAGTCAATATCTTCCTTCTCATCATCTGTAGCTTTTCTCCACTGCTTCTTAAGCTGCCTCCTCTCCTTGATAAGTTTATCTATCTCCTGCTGGCGCCTAGATTTAACTACCTCATGTAGCCGTTTTGTCCTTCTCTCAATAGTCCCAAATCTTTCCTTACCATAGCTATAAATAATGTCTCCCATTTTCTCTAATTTGCTTTCAGCCGTCCCCTTGAGCTGACCCAGGATACTGACCAAATCACTATTAACATCTTCCCACATTCTACATTCTGCTGCGCCTGGCCATCTAACCCCAGGCCTATGACCATTAATCTTCTCCCTCCTTGGCTGACTGGCCTCTCTCTCTGCCTCAGTGCTAGAACTTACCTCAACAACAGGGGTACTGATGTCCTGCGAACTGTGGGTTTCTTCCTGTCGCTGGACTTCAACCGACTGACTTGATGCACTTCTTAAGAAATAGCTATCAATGCGGGGACCCTGTGTTCCCTCTACCACGCACTTCTTTTTCCCTTGATGAATTTTCAGGCCCTTTAGACTTGTAACCTTCTGCCAACCACACACACACATCTGCAGCTTTTTCTCAGTTTTCTCTGAACTAGTGGCTTCCACAAACATGTTTTCCTTACTCGTAATCAAATTCGTTCCAGGGTCAGTAACCATGTCTATCACAAGTGAGTCATCTTCCGCCCCTGCTCTCGCTGACTCTAGGGGTATTTTTTCATTATGTCGTACTGTAGCTTAGTAGGGTGCAGCCCATAGCTTAGTGAGGCCTGGGCTACTGCCACAATGAGCTGCTAACCCATTGTAGCCCCGGCGGGGTCTATTCCCTCCTGTCAGCCGTCTTTCCGTGCTGTCACAAGGTCTTTCCCTAGTTGCCAGCTGCCCTATTCACAGCAGTCACTAGCCTACGCTAGCTTCAGCATTACATTAATACACAGGATTAGATGTTAAAATCCCTTGTGCCAAAATCCAAGGTAAAAACACATTCAGAAGCCCCTGCTCAAGTTTAACTTTAAAAAGCACACTACCCACAAATCCGCCAACAAATGGTCACAAGCACAATGCAAATGGCCTATCCAACAGCAGTAGCCTATATAGTATGCGGCATGTCATTGGGGTTATCAAGTGGGCACCCTCATTCACCGATGTTTCGTTAAGTTAGGCCCACGACACCTCATGAAGGCTTAACAGTGAAACCAGCGTCCTGGAGACACTCCCCTCCATGCTACCACCATATTACCACATTGAAATATCCAATACTCAAAATACTCTTAACCAGCCCAGGCATGGTCTAAGTTGGCTAGGTCGGTCCGTCCCGTTGATGTGGACTGAACCATAAACCATAAAGAACCTTAGCCAAGTACCATCACCCTAGGCACAGCCCATCACAAACACAAAACAAATTAGCCAGTTAGCTTAGCCCATTATCTTAGGCCCCATCCCAAACACAAAACAAATTAGCCAGCAGTTACCAGTTAGCTTACGCCCCATGCTGCCCCATATTACCACAACAAGCATCCAAATACCCTTAACCAACCTAGGCATGGTTTAAGTTGGCTAGGTCGGTCCGTCCCGTTGATGTGGACTGAACCATAAACCATAAAGAACCTTAGCCAAGTACCATCAACCTAGGCACAGTCCATCACAAACACAAAACAAATGAGCCAGTTAGCTTACCTTAGCTTGCGCCCCAGGCCCCATAGCTTGCGCCCCAGGAAGGGTAACTTCTCCTTACCCACCACCAAAACAAATGAGCCAGTTAGCTTACCTTAGCTTGCGCCCCAGGAAGGGTAACTTCTCCTTACCCACGACCAAAACAAATGAGCCAGTTAGCTTACCTTAGCTTGCGCCCCAGGAAGGGTAACTTCTCCTTACCCACAACCATTCGCTTGCCCGTTCTGCTGCTAAGGACATGTTACTAACCACCTGCCTTAGACTTCGACCACAAATGCCCAATTCAGACAGCAAGCCAATAGCAGATCTGGCCACAAACCCACGTGCACCGATTTCAATAGGCCTTAATCGTGCACTCCAACCTCGCTTAGCTGCCTCCTCTGCTATTTCAGTATATTTAGCTCTCTTCAGCTCATTGGCCACTTCCACTCTGTCTTCCCAAGGAACAGTGAGTTCAATGAAGTAAACTATCTTCTTGGGAGTACTTCGACCTAGCATGGTAATATTATTAACATCTAATTGTAGATCCTATCCACCACAGAGTTTAGAATCCATGCTGGATCGACCCTCAGCCTCTCCCTCCCCTCTGAGCGAGAGAGGCACACACACTAGAGATGCGCTGATGGGCTATTATTTCAACCATAACTGCATAGCAAAACTTATCATCCATCAGCCATCCATCAGCACCAAAGTTTGTTGACCAATTTTCAAAACGGCACCTGCCCACCATCCGCTGGTTGTTTTAATGTAGGCTATATGGGTGATGCAGCGCTGCTGACGTGAGGCTAGAAAGCCCTTGCCTGTTCTAGAAAGACTGATCTAATGCAGCAAATATATTAAAAGGCAAAAGTCGTACATTGGCTAGGCCTATCCCCAGAATATCAGCAGCAAACTCAGTCTCTGTCGCGCAAAACAGTCTCCAAATAAAACGCACATCGGCCTGTTGCCAATTCTGCCAGCTTGTGACAATATATCGTCCAAAATGCTTGATTGCATTGCATTCTCCACATTTTTAGCTACATTTTCATGTACCACATCAGCATTTTTGTTCAGTGAATCTTTTGTAAATTGCTTTACAATTACCGTCGGGCCTATAGGCCTATTGTCTGGCTTGCCTCAGCTTCGGTCACGTCCTTTTACAATTTTATCATTGTAATAAAAAACGCAATTTGCCACATAATTTCAGCATGCTCCTGGCCTACTAATTAATGCCTATTGTACTTTATTTTTTGCAAAAAGAAAGAAATCCTTGATAAAATAACAAGTCATTCACATTATAGGCTACTTTACACACTGTTATGTCAGGTTGACTGACAAGCCTGTTCTGAAGACTCCCATTCATTTTGACTGCACGAGTCTTTTTCAGACAGACATCGCAATTCATTTTATAGCCTAGCAGGCCATCGGACAAATATGACGCCTCGATATTAAAGAAACTCCGACTCCATTCATTCTGAAAGTCCACCGCACAACAATGCAACGTGCATGTTCACATTTTTAGTAACAACCGCCAAACTTGCTTGCTTGCCTTACACATCTAAGCTTTCCGACTATTTTTCTTACCTTCTTTTTCCGCTGTGGATGTTAGTGAGTTTGTAGAAGTTTTAGCTCTTATGTTCTGAACATCTCGCACTGCCATCGCCCGATGTCATTTCTTAGTCATATCACTCTCTGTCTCTCTTTTAAATGCCTATTCCCTGAATGGTAGGCTACAATTATGTGTTTTATATATAGGCTAATATCTAAACAAAATAACCCAGGCAGTCTCATCTAGGATATAACACAGGTTGAAGTTGGTTCTATTTAGGGAGGTGAACATCTGTAGATGACTCAGAAATGACATCGGAAGACAAGGAGTGAATATGGCAAGAGGCAAGCCGAAGTCTGCTGACAAGGGCCCGACGGTAATTGTAAAGCAATTTACAAAAGATTCACTGAACAAAAATGCTGATGTGGTACATGAAAATGTAGCTAAAAATGTGGAGAATGCAATGCAATCAAGCATTTTGGACGATATATTGTCACAAGCTGGCAGAATAGGCAACAGGCCGATGTGCGTTTTATTTGGAGACTGTTTTGCACGACAGAGACTGAGTTTGCTGCTGATATTCTGGGGATAGGCCTAGCCAATGTACGACTTTTGCCTTTTAATATATTTGCTGCATTAGATCAGTCTTTCTAGAACAGGCAAGGGCTTTCTAGCCTCACGTCAGCAGCGCTGCATCACCCATATAGCCTACATTAAAACAACCAGCGGATGGTGGGCAGGTGACATTTTGAAAATTGGTCAACAAACTTTGGTGCTGATGGATGGCTGATGGATGATAAGTTTTGCTATGCAGTTATGGTTGAAATAATAGCCCATCAGCGCATCTCTAGTGTGTGTGCCTCTCTCGCTCAGAGGGGAGGGAGAGGCTGAGGGTCGATCCAGCATGGATTCTAAACTCTGTGGTGGATAGGATCTACAATTAGGTGTTAATAATATTACCACGCTAGGTCGAAGTACTCCCAAGTGCTATTGCGCCACACATTGTAGTTCTCATGTTTATTCGCTTGGAAAATCGTCACGTTTCATGTTGTGTGCCCTAACATTTTTCATCAACTACTCGTGCAACTGTATTTAAGTAGGTAAAACGTGGAGGTGTTTGAATACTGCTATGTGCCTCTCTCTACGGCCACGGCAGAGCCCGCTAGCATAGCAACATGCTAACACATTCGCGCCGCGCGACAGAGCGTTTGAGTGCACCTACCGACGCGGGAGAGGTACGACTCAACTCGTGAAAGTTACGGTAAGAACATATATCACTACTGATTTTGGGTGGCGTGTTCCTTTAAAATGGACAGATTTGTCACATTTTATCGCTGCACGGCCCGAGCCTGATATGGGCAACAAAGCCAAACGTCGAAAATATGATGCATTGCATAGTATAGCACCTATTTAAGTGGCTTAACTGAAGTGAATATCATTATTTGAAAATGATTGTCTCATTAATCCACTGAGGAATAGAGTCTTGAATTAGACCTATGACTGGTCGACAAAACAGACGCTCATCAGAAGACCGCAGTGGGCGGTTGGGGATGTACGTCTTGATTGAATTAAAATAACAAGGAGCAGATCCAGTCAGTGTCCTATAGGCCAAAGTGAGAGATTTAAATTTAATTCTGGCTACTATAGGGAGCCAATGGAGAGTAACTAGGAGAGGAGTTACATGTGTCCTATATGTTATATATCTGCTTCACACAACTCCCATCTTGCTAGCTATATGCAATAGCTTGTGCAGTCATGTTGCAACAATTGCAACAATTATTTGTTGCAACAATTTGCAACAATTGCAAATATATATATAATATATATAGCAAATTTCATACAGGGGTAATTCAATGTGCTTTACATAAACAAAAGCAAAGAGTAATAGTACATAAAAGCATAAAAGGGCAATAGTTTAAAAATGTTTAAAAAGTAAAGTACATAAAAAAAAGACACAAAACCTCTGCTCGTCTTTGATTAATCCTTGGCCATCAGACAGTTTCTTGACAGGTTATTACTGAGTCAATATCACTATGAAGTGCCTTTGGTGTCCTCATCAGACTCACTCAGTCATCATGAAAATGTAGCAGAATAATGAAAATCTGAGGTCTTATTATAAGTGGCCAAACACTTGCACACATATCAGTACAATGATAAGTCTCTTAAAATTAGTTTCCTTCATTTTATACAATTTCTTTTCATTGGATGTACGTGATTTTGGCATGTCCCACACACTGCTCGGCTTACTACAGTGTGTGTAATAAGTGGTTAAATGATACTAAATCAAACATTTTTTTACATGCATAGCCGTGGGAAGTAGGGGTGCTGGGGGTGCGGCAGCACCCCCTGCAGGAAAGCACGCGTATTTATATGTCATACCACTCACGATCAGAAAAAAAAGAAGCTCTCCGTCCCCCTGTCTATTATTCTATTATGCACTAAAAATGTTACATTAGACCTGGGAGATCTAAACAAAAACTAAACAAATTAACAAAACAAACCTGAGGGAGATATCCTATGACGCTAGCTTTATGGTACGACAATATGTAATATTAAGTAGGCTAGCTGAATATTACCGTGAGTTTCCCAAGGAGCTGAACACGGGCCGCCTCAATCTTCAGCTTAAAATGATGCATAGTGTTATCGGGGAGACTCGGTGCACCACGGTGAAAGGTGGCATGGATATTAAAGGAACACGCCACCCAAAATCAGTAGTAATATATGTTCTTACCTTAACTTTCACGAGTTGAGTCATACCTCTCCCGCGCCGGTAGGTGCACTCAAACGCTCTGTCACGCGGCGCGAATGTGTTAGCATGTTGCTATGCTAGCGGGCTCTGCCGTGGCCGTAGAGAGAGGAACATAGCAGTAATCAAACACCTCCACATTTTCCCTACTTAAATACAGTTGCACGAGTAGTTGATAAAAATGTGTACGTCACACAACATGAAACGTGGCGATTTTCCAAGCGAATAAACAGGAGAACTACAATGTGTGGCGCAATAGCACTTGGGAGTACTTCGACCTAGCGTGGTAATATTATTAACACCTAATTGTAGATCCTATCCACCACAGAGTTTAGAATCCATGCTGGATCGACCCTCAGCCTCTCCCTCCCCTCTGAGCGAGAGAGAGGCACACACATTAGAGATGCGCTGATGGGCTATTATTTCAACCATAACTGCATAGCAAAACTTATCATCCATCAGCCATCCATCAGCACCAAAGTTTGTTGACCAATTTTCAAAACCGCACCCGCCCACCATCAGTTGGTTGTTTTAATGTAGGCTATATGGGTGATGCAGCGCTGCTGACGTGAGGCTAGAAAGCCCTTGCCTGTTCTAGAAAGACTGATCTAATTCAGCAAATATATTAAAAGGCTAAAGTCGTACATTGGCTAGGCCTATCCCCAGAATATCAGCAGCAAACTCAGTCTCTGTCGCGCAAAACAGTCTCCAAATAAAACGCACATCGGCCTGTTGCCTATTCTGCCAGCTTGTGACAATATATCGTCCAAAATGCTTGATTGCATTGCATTCTCCACATTTTTAGCTAAATTTAAATGTACCACATCAGCATTTTTGTTCAGTGAATCTTTTGTAAATTGCTTTACAATTACCGTCGGGCCCTTGTCAGCAGACTTCGGCTTGTCTCTTGCCACTTCACTCCTTGTCTTCCGATGTCATTTCTGAGTCATCTACAGATGTTTACACACATTTACCTCCCTAAATAGAACCAACTTGACATTGACTTCAACCTGTGTTATATCCTAGATGAGACTGCCTGGGTTATTTTGTTTAGATATTAGCCTATATATAAAACACATAATTGTAGCCTACCATTCAGGGAATAGGCATTTAAAAGAGAGACAGAGAGTGATATGACTCAGAAATGACATCGGGCGATGGCAGTGCGAGATGTTCAGAACGTAAGAGCTAAAACTTCTACAAACTCAATAACATCCACAGCGGAAAAAGAAGGTAAGAAAAAAAGTCGGAAAACTTTGTGTAAGGCAAGCAAGCAAGTTTGGCGGTTGTTACTAAAAATGTGAACATGCACGTTGCACTGTTGTGCGGTGGACTTTCAGAATGAATGGAGTGGGAGTTTCTTTAATATCGAGGCGTCATATTTGTCCGATGGCCTGCTATAAAATGAATTGCGATGTCTGTCTGAAAAAGACGGGCTCGTGCAGTCAAAATGAATGGGAGTCTTCAGAACTGGCTTGTCAGTCAACCTGACATAACAGTGTGTAAAGTAGCCTATAATGTGAATGACTTGTTATTTTATCAAGGATTTCTTTCTTTTTGCAAAAAATAAAGTACAATAGGCATTAATTAGTAGGCCAGGAGCATGCTGAAATTATGTGGCAAATTGCGTTTTTTATTACAATGATAAAATTGTAAAAGGACGTGACCGAAGCTGTGGCAAGCCAGGCAATAGGCCTATAGGCCCGACGGTAATTGTAAAGCAATTTACAAAAGATTCACTGAACAAAAATGCTGATGTGGTACATGAAAATGTAGCTAAAAATGTGGAGAATGCAATGCAATCAAGCATTTTGGACGATATATTGTCACAAGCTGGCAGATAGGCAATAGGCCGATGTGCGTTTTATTTGGAGACTGAGTTTGCTGCTGATATTCTGGGGATAGGCCTAGCCAATGTACGACTTTAGCCTTTTAATATATTTGCTGCATTAGATCAGTCTTTCTAGAACAGGCAAGGGCTTTCTAGCCTCACGTCAGCAGCGCTGCATCACCCATATAGCCTACATTAAAACAACCAACGGATGGTGGGCGGGTGCAGTTTTGAAAATTGGTCAACAAACTTTGGTGCTGATGGATGGCTGATGGATGATAAGTTTTGCTATGCAGTTATGGTTGAAATAATAGCCCATCAGCGCATCTCTAGTGTGTGTGCCTCTCTCTCGCTCAGAGGGGAGGGAGAGGCTGAGGGTCGATCCAGGATGGATTCTAAACTCTGTGGTGGATAGGATCTACAATTAGGTGTTAATAATATTACCACGCTAGGTCGAAGTACTCCCAAGTGCTATTGCGCCACACATTGTAGTTCTCCTGTTTATTCACTTGGAAAATCGCCACGTTTCATGTTGTGTGACGTACACATTTTTATCAACTACTCGTGCAACTGTATTTAAGTAGGGAAAAAATGGAGGTGTTTGATTACTGCTATGTTCCTCTCTCTACGGCCACGGCAGAGCCCGCTAGCATAGCAACATGCTAACACATTCGCGCCGCGCGACAGAGCGTTTGAGTGCACCTACCGGCGCGGGAGAGGTATGACTCAACTCGTGAAAGTTAAGGTAAGAACATATATTACTACTGATTTTGGGTGGCGTGTTCCTTTAAGTAAGCTCCATCCACAAACAAGAGCTCTCTTCAGCGAGGTAGATGAACTTATTCATTCATCTGTGTCTTTGCGTGTCTGTTTCAGTGGCCTCCTCAGAGCGTTCTTTCTCTTCTTTTTGAAAGTTTAGGCTAGGTTAAAGGCTACACTGTGCGTTTATGATGTCAGCATTTGTTGTAGGCTATATTTGTGATATGTGGATCAATTTAATGTAGGCTAGCCTATGAATATTGCGTTGTGTAGGCCTATGTTATGCATATGTTTTGAGTCAATGTGTTCTGTCTAATATGTTGTGCGATAGGGTCTTTAGCCTGTTTTGACACCCATGTCAGAAGCGTCAATAATTATTACGTTTTATTAATGTTGGTGTTCAACAGTTTTATATTTCTCGTGTTCACCGTCGATTTCAGTGCAAGGCTACAGCAACTTTGTTACCTTACTAGCAGGCCCGTCGCTAGAAGGCAAGCAAACCAAGCAATTGCTTGGGGCCCCGAACTGGCCAGGGGCTCCAAGACAATGACTGGTTAAGAATAAAATGCAACGACAAACTGTGAGCGCCCCTTTGATAGTCAATGCAGTAAAGTGCAACGACACGGTTACCGGCAATACCGGGATCCCCCTCAAGGGGGCCCCTCTCAGTAGTCGCTGACAGCAGCCAGCCAGCCAGGTTTGTGGTCTCTGCTGCTGCCGCGAAAATATAAAACCAGTCATAATGAAGCGGAGTTATGCGTCCGGAAGCCAGAAGAGAAAGGAAGAGGATGACAAGAAAAAACAAGATAGTGGTAAGTGATAAATTACACTGGATAAAATAGCTCTACTTGTCTTGTACAAATGGTGTAATGTCGCAGCAGGAAGGCTAGCCTAGCAAAACATTTTCATGTTAAAGGAACACGCCACCCAAAATCAGTAGTGATATATGTTCTTACCGTAACTTTCACGAGTTGAGTCGTACCTCTCCCGCGTCGGTAGGTGCACTCAAACGCTCTGTCGCGCGGCGCGAATGTGTTAGCATGTTGCTATGCTAGCGGGCTCTGCCGTGGCCGTAGAGAGAGGCACATAGCAGTATTCAAACACCTCCACGTTTTACCTACTTAAATACAGTTGCACGAGTAGTTGATGAAAAATGTTAGGGCACACAACATGAAACGTGACAATTTTCCAAGCGAATAAACATGAGAACTACAATGTGTGGCGCAATAGCACTTGGGAGTACTTCGACCTAGCGTGGTAATATTATTAACACCTAATTGTAGATCCTATCCACCACAGAGTTTAGAATCCATGCTGGATCGACCCTCAGCCTCTCCCTCCCCTCTGAGCGAGAGAGAGGCACACACACTAGAGATGCGCTGATGGGCTATTATTTCAACCATAACTGCATAGCAAAACTTATCATCCATCAGCCATCCATCAGCACCAAAGTTTGTTGACCAATTTTCAAAACTGCACCTGCCCACCATCCGCTGGTTGTTTTAATGTAGGCTATATGGGTGATGCAGCGCTGCTGACGTGAGGCTAGAAAGCCCTTGCCTGTTCTAGAAAGACTGATCTAATGCAGCAAATATATTAAAAGGCAAAAGTCGTACATTGGCTAGGCCTATCCCCAGAATATCAGCAGCAAACTCAGTCTCTGTCGCGCAAAACAGTCTCCAAATAAAACGCACATCGGCCTGTTGCCTATTCTGCCAGCTTGTGACAATATATCGTCCAAAATGCTTGATTGCATTGCATTCTCCACATTTTTAGCTACATTTTCATGTACCACATCAGCATTTTTGTTCAGTGAATCTTTTGTAAATTGCTTTACAATTACCGTCGGGCCTATAGGCCTATTGCCTGGCTTGCCACAGCTTCGGTCACGTCCTTTTACAATTTTATCATTGTAATAAAAAACGCAATTTGCCACATAATTTCAGCATGCTCCTGGCCTACTAATTAATGCCTATTGTACTTTATTTTTTGCAAAAAGAAAGAAATCCTTGATAAAATAACAAGTCATTCACATTATAGGCTACTTTACACACTGTTATGTCAGGTTGACTGACAAGCCTGTTCTGAAGACTCCCATTCATTTTGACTGCACAAGCGCGTCTTTTTCAGACAGACATCGCAATTCATTTTATAGCAGGCCATCGGACAAATATGACGCCTCGATATTAAAGAAACTCCGACTCCATTCATTCTGAAAGTCCACCGCACAACAATGCAACGTGCATGTTCACATTTTTAGTAACAACCGCCAAACTTGCTTGCTTGCCTTACACATCTAAGTTTTCCGACTATTTTTCTTACCTTCTTTTTCCGCTGTGGATGTTAGTGAGTTTGTAGAAGTTTTAGCTCTTACGTTCTGAACATCTCGCACTGCCATCGCCCGATGTCATTTCTTAGTCATATCACTCTCTGTCTCTCTTTTAAATGCCTATTCCCTGAATGGTAGGCTACAATTATGTGTTTTATATATAGGCTAATATCTAAACAAAATAACCCAGGCAGTCTCATCTAGGATATAACACAGGTTGAAGTTGGTTCTATTTAGGGAGGTGAACATCTGTAGATGACTCAGAAATGACATCGGAAGACAAGGAGTGAATATGGCAAGAGGCAAGCCGAAGTCTGCTGACAAGGGCCCGACGGTAATTGTAAAGCAATTTACAAAAGATTCACTGAACAAAAATGCTGATGTGGTACATGAAAATGTAGCTAAAAATGTGGAGAATGCAATGCAATCAAGCATTTTGGACGATATATTGTCACAAGCTGGCAGAATAGGCAACAGGCCGATGTGCGTTTTATTTGGAGACTGTTTTGCGCGAAAGAGACTGAGTTTGCTGCTGATATTCTGGGGATAGGCCTAGCCAATGTACGACTTTTGCCTTTTAATATATTGGCTGCATTAGATCAGTCTTTCTAGAACAGGCAAGGGCTTTCTAGCCTCACGTCAGCAGCGCTGCATCACCCATATAGCCTACATTAAAACAACCAGCGGATGGTGGGCAGGTGCAGTTTTGAAAATTGGTCAACAAACTTTGGTGCTGATGGATGGCTGATGGATGATAAGTTTTGCTATGCAGTTATGGTTGAAATAATAGCCCATCAGCGCATCTCTAGTGTGTGTGCCTCTCTCGCTCAGAGGGGAGGGAGAGGCTGAGGGTCGATCCAGCATGGATTCTAAACTCTGTGGTGGATAGGATCTACAATTAGGTGTTAATAATATTACCACGCTAGGTCGAAGTACTCCCAAGTGCTATTGCGCCACACATTGTAGTTCTCATGTTTATTTGCTTGGAAAATCGTCACGTTTCATGTTGTGTGCCCTAACATTTTTCATCAACTACTCGTGCAACTGTATTTAAGTAGTTAAAATGTGGAGGTGTTTGAATACTGCTATGTGCCTCTCTCTACGGCCACGGCAGAGCCCGCTAGCATAGCAACATGCTAACACATTCGCGCCGCGCGACAGAGCGTTTGAGTGCACCTACCGACGCGGGAGAGGTACGACTCAACTCGTGAAAGTTACGGTAAGAACATATATCACTACTGATTTTGGGTGGCGTGTTCCTTTAACTACCTGCCTGACGGCCCATGCTGCTTGTAACAAACTAGAACAGTTAGCGCAACTTTTTTCCCGAACGGACGGAATATGGTTACATACTGTAATATGTTTATTAACGGGATAAGGGAGACGCAGATCTGTTCCAGAATCAATGTTTATCGTATTTAATGACATAACATTGCTATAGCTTTGTAATAGGTTTTGATGAAAGTGGCATAGCTTCTCTGCTATACTAACTATTCGACCGTGATAATCTATTTACCAAATGGGGGTTAGGAAAACCACACGATAAATTCCGTGCATCAAAGCAGACTGGAACTTTCATGTCTAGTATTCATGCACGCCAGCTGTTTACTGTCTTTAAAGCACCAGGTGCGTCTGTCTAATTCTCAAACAGCAGAATGCTTAAATGCTATGTTAAGCTACAAGTAGGCCTAGGTCAATGTATAACATTAGCTTGGGATGTTTTTACAGTAAGCATTGGTAGTTGTGAAAGCAGCTGCATCCCTTCTAAATATCAAAATATGGAAATGCTAACATATCTTTTCTTTCTCCCTCAAGGTGCTTTGCTTAAATTTCTCAGCCCTCAGGCTCTTCCTAAGGATACCTCCATGGATGAAGATGGCCTGAAAGGTTAATCTTATGTGTGTGTGACTGTGTGTGTACTTGTATTTATGTTGGATTTTTAAATTGCTATACAACCTGCACTTTTTATAGTTTGAACAATGCATCCTTTTTCTGAATAAGATGGCAGTGTTTTATTTTCTCACTTTGTGAGAACTGAAAAATGTATGTTGGATTTAGTTATTGTGCACTTTTTTACATTTATATTGGATTTTATAGTACGGTGGTGTTTTTGCAAATGTTCAAAATGTTCAAAACTAATGCACAGTATATATATGCAACTGCAGTATTTGCACTGTCAAAATGTTGTATTTATATAAACTGTGGGTGAACTGTATGGCTATGCGGTGGTTCCTGTAGGCTTTGCGTGCGGTGGGGGGGGGGGGGGGGGGCCCCCCTTTCCCTTTTGCTTGGGGCCCCCAAATTCCTTGAAACGGCCCTGCTTACTAGTGTAGCGTCAGATAGCAGACGGTTACTTTGACCCCCCCACTACAGCACCCCCAACCAAAACTCACTTCCCACGGCCCTGTTTACATGGTTTTAGTGTCCACAATAAGTTATTTGATAAAACAAGTAATTTTGATCATGTATATTGTATTTTCATAATCATATTGAACATTTTGCATGTGTCCCTGAAATTGCGGTCCACCCTGTCATTATGGGGTAACTGTCCCTTTAAGAAACCCACTGATTTTTTCAGTGACATCACTACGAGCATTTTTTCTTTCTTCAATGGAGGCTGAAGCAGTGGCGAGTTGCAGAGTAAGTATTTACACTTATGTTTCATAATTTTCATCATATTATGTGTGTAGTTGGATGTTGTCAAGCTTAACATGTCCACTCTGTCATAGTGAAATATCAATTGATAGAAAAACCTATCAGAACTTTGAAATATATTTGTAAAACAGTACATAGTCAGCTTGCTGACTGTAGCATGTTGCTAAGTGAAGATCCACCATGTGCTCATTAAATGCTAACATTAGCCAAAAATGTCCACCCTGTCATTGTCCACCCTGTCAGCAAGCCTTCCATGACAGGGTGGACATGGTTCATGACAGGAAGGACATGTGCATAGTTTAGGCCACATGCTGATAATGTTACACATATTACAACAGCTATTACACACATTTTATAACAGTACATGCTATACATAGTAAATTTGGACAATTGGACAATTTGGACAATTTTTTTGGCGATATCGGTATCAGCAAGCCTAGTTTGATAAGGCAAGCCTAGTTTACAGGGACTGCCAATTAAAATGTGTAAGGGAACATTTTGAATCGTCTTTTTCAAGGAATGAGATCAAAAGGAGCTGAGATAGCAAGGAGATATCGGGAACGTCGTGATGCTGACCCAGACAGAAGAAGAAAGTACCTTGAAAAAGAAAGGGTCAAATGGAAAAAAGACAGAGAGACTGGAAAGAAGAAGGGTGTCAATGAGCTCAGTGAGAGAGAGAAGAGGGCAAAAAGAAAGAAATGGAGAGAGGCAAAAAGTCAAGCCAGAGCCAGAAACAGGGCCAGTGCTTTGCTACAGTCAGAGACACCACCCAACTCCCCTGCTGAAACTCCTGAAAATCAGCGTGAGCCAGGGCCCTCCAGGTTAGATCATTGGAAGTTTAGCTGATGAGACTTATTAGAAAGTTTAGATTTATTTGAAGGACAATTATCAACTGTTTATGTCCACATAAAATAACATATGAAGGGTTCAGATGCAAAAGCCTCTAAATGCCACCTACGTCAAAAATGAGATAAAGATGGTGAATGGATGCTCTTCACACATAGTACGTTAACCTTCTAACACTGTTCCGGTCAAAAATGACCGATTTAACCATTCCCTGTACCATAAATATAGCATTTTTCATCAGACTGCCTCAAGATCTTATGATATCCTTCACAAAAGGCTTTTGAACACATCAAATTTATTTTGACTACTTTCTTTGAATTTTGAGTGATTTATTCAACGTAGAAACACTTTTTTTGTTTACGGTCAAAAATGACCGCCATAGGAAATGAATGGGAAAGAGTATAATTTTCATCCAGGAGACAAAAGACATATCCTTACACACACTCCTACAACTTACCACCAATGTTCCCACACACATGCATGCACACACACACACACACACGCAAACAGACACACATACAGTACACACACGTACACCCACTCACAGACACACACACACACTCAGTACATGTTGTCAGTTCATGTTGTCATGTTGCCACATGTACGTGTGAACCACCAATGTTCGCACACATAGGCATTCACACACATACAGAAACACACCCACCCACACACACACAAACAGACACACACACACACACACATGTACACGCACTCACACACACACACACACACACACAGTTCCTGTTGTCAGTTCATGTTGTCATGTTGCCACATGTGCAGGAAAACCACCAATGTTTGCACACATATGCATGAACACACACAGAAACACTCACACCCACACACACACACACACATTTACACCCACTCTCTCACTCACACACACACACACACACACACACTTCATGTTGTCAGTTCAAATAATTTAACTTCAAAACCCACTAAATACCACTCTTTTCTGGTCTGACATTGATTTATAGGCAAAAACCTATAGGAGCCTGATTTTAAATGCTCATTTAAAAGAAAAGTGGTCAGATGGATTTAGAGGGTTTTTGCATCTGAACTCTTCATATTGATAACTAACTTGCTAAAATCGTATAAAAAAATCCTTACAAATATTTTGTGTTTCAGGCAACGGCATCAAGGGGAAAGCATTCGAAGGAGTGCGAAGAGAAAACTGAAAAAAACAGATTGAAATATTAGAGGCACAGCTCAAAAAAGAGAAAAGTAAAACTGAGAAATATAAGAAGAGGTACCATCGGGCCAAGAAAGAAAGTCCGTCCAAATCACCACGTACAAAAGTCAATGCTTTGTTGGCACGTCAAAAAGTGAATTCAGCCATCAAAAGAGCTCTTCTTTTCCATACATCCCTGATTGAAAATATTAGAAGAAAATATGAACATGCAAAAACAAACAGAGAGAAGCAGCTGATAGCAAAAGTGGTCAGTGGAAACATTCTAAAGAAGTATAAGCTCCAAAAGCATGCCCAGACTGCTTTTGGCTACTCTAAGAAGATAGCAAAGTATCCTGTGGATCTGACCTACCGTGGAAGGAGGTGCGTCAGTCGAAATGACATTAGGAAGAAGGTTACATCATTTTTTCTTCGAGATGATGTTAGTCGAATGACAACTGGCCGCAAACAAACAGTCACACGGCTGAAGAATAAAATGCAAAAGAGGTTGCTTACTGACACAATGAAGAACTTGAATAGGAGGTTTCTCTCTGAGCACATTGGCCACATGTCATACACCTCCTTTTGCCGTCTCAGACCCTTTTGGGTGGTAACCCCCTCTACCTCTGACCGTGACACATGTCTCTGCAAAAAGCATGAGAACTTGCAATTCATTGCCAATGCCTTGCAGAGCCAAGGGTTACTGTCGTCAAGAAACATTGAGGAAATTGAGGACCCTGAAGCAACCATGTGTGACCCGAAAGCCAAGGTCTGTGCTTATGGTGAGTGCAGTGAATGCCTCCTAACTTGTCACCCGATGCTGAAAACCCTTGGGGAAGAGAACATTAGTTTATTTCAGTGGATGACAGAGAAGATCAAGAAGGATGAGAAGGTGTCAACAATAACAGTGAAAAGGGAGATAACAAAAACAGAGCATGAGCTTAACACAGATTTCCAGGAGAGGCTTGTTCATTTTAGGAGCCATGTCTTCAACATTAAATGGCAATTTGATGCCTACAGGGAGCTCAGGAGGAGTCTGAAGCCCAATGAGTCCCTCTTGCATATAGATTTTAGCGAAAATTACTCATGTAAGTACGGCGAAGAAATACAATCTGTGCATTTTGGAGGCTCACACAAGCAGGCCAGTCTGCACACTGGAGTGCTCTACACCACTGGTGAACAAGCACCACACACCTTCTGCTCCATATCACCCTCCAGAAGACATGACCCTGTGGCCATCTGGGCCCACCTTGATCCAGTTCTGAAGGTAGTGAGAGAACGACACCCTCAAGTCAGCACACTTCATTTTTTCAGCGATGGGCCTGCAACACAGTATCGACAAAAGGGAAATTTCTTCTACCTCTCAACAGAACCCTACAAGTATGGCTTCAAAGAAATAACATGGAATTTCTTTGAGGCTAATCATGGGAAGGGGGCACCAGACGGTGTAGGTGGGGCCCTCAAGAGGTCAGCAGACCGGATTGTAGCCCATGGAGGAGACATTCCTGATGCCCAGAGCTTGTATAACAAGCTGAAAAGCCTGGACACATCTGTCGAGCTGTTCTTCATCCCAGAGAGGGATATTGAATCAAAGCCTGAGATACCTGCAATAGCTGCCGTAAAAGGCACTATGAGAATCCACCAAGCTATCAGTCTGACACCCGGCCAAATGAAATACAGAGACATTTCATGTCTATGTAAAAGGGAGAAAGGTGTTTTGGACTGCCCCTGCTTTAATCTTCAAGGTCACTCTAGCTAATGTTCCTGTTTCATCTGACAAGTCCCCAGCATGTGGAAAGACACCAGATAATCCTAGGAGACCAGAAATTATTGAGGTAAAGCACATTGGAGAGTGGTGCGTTGTTAATTATGACAATGAAGCATACCCAGGTATCATCATGGATGCAGAAGGGCATAGTGTGAAAGTTAAGTGTATGCAACGCTATGGCATAAACCAGTTGAAATGGTCAGGTCTTCGGGACGACATCTGTTGGTACCATGACTGGCAGGTACTTTGCCTAATACCAGAACCACAGGCTCTGAACAAGCGCTCTTTACAGATTGAAGCGTCTGCGTGGAAGTATGTGGAACAGAAACTGCAGAACTGAGCGAGCCATGTCTCTTCAGAAAGGGAGAGACTGTTTGGAGATGCGTCCAAGTGATCTTTCTGAAATATTCTGTTTTTTCAAATCAACTGTTCTCCACTTAAAAAATGTTTTCTTCTTGTTCTACAGTTGAATGTTTAACTTTCACTGTGCAGAGTTTAACGCTAGAAGGCCACATTAATGTCTCATTTTGGGCAACTTTATTCAGTGGCTGCATGCAGGTAGAGTCGATCAAAACTAGTCTGTTCAACTGGTAATTTCCCCCTACATGGGAAAAGGCATTTTTTACACAATTTTCTTGCATTGTTCCTTGCATTTATGGGGCCATTCAATGATATTCCACAACATGTCCACCCTGTCATGCCCAGGGTCCACCCTGTTATTTTCATGTTCTATGAAAATAAACAAATTATTTCCACAAGTTAGCAAAATCTTTTGTGTGATTCCTTTATAAGCAAATGAGGGCCAAATAGTATTGTTTGAAAAATTGACCAGATATCTTTGTTGTTAGATTTTATTTAGAAAAGAAAGTGCAACTCTCGCAGATTTTATAGAGAAACAAATAGTTTGCCATAATTTCATTATTATCCAAATACTTTTCCCATTAACTAAAATGTATTGTTGAGAAAGGGACTAAATAGTTTTCTGAAAATTTACATTTTATAATCACTATGTAATTACAATGTATTTACTCTGTTTTGAAATTGTCTATGACAGGGTGGACATATTTTGCTGTTTGCATGTAAATTGTCTGCTTGCAGTTAATTTATAAAAAGTGTGGGAGCTTGACCAATATGTATTTCTAACAGCATAACATATACTTAATACACAATGAATATGAAGTTCAATGGAAAATCTCAGTTTTTTTGGGGGGGGGATGGGGAAGTCTCAAAGGCACCTTATGGTGATATTGACTCTACTGTGACAAAACCTCTGTCTGCCTATTATTATCTATCAGCACACAACAAGTGCCCTTTATGAAACTCACACAGATTCTCATGTTTTGGCATAAACCATAAAAGGAATGATGAGCACTCTGATTAACAGCATAAAAGCGAGAGTGGGCAGTTTGGGGGGGGGGCTTATAGCCTGCACAGAGATTTACCTTGTAATCTGCACATTTTTTGTGTACAGAGCCAGGGAGATGTCAGGTTTTTTGTATATTGAGAGAATATGGCACTCATTTGACTAAATTGTGCACTCGTTTTACTAAATTGTGGTCTCATTTTACTAAATTGTGGTCTCATTTTACTAAATTGTGGTCTCATTTTACTAGATTGTGCTCACAATTTAGTATATTGTGTGCTCGTTTTACTAAAGTGCGCTTATTTGACTAAATTGTGGTCTCTCAACCTCAGCAACAACATAATGCATGATAATGTGGTAATGACATTTAGAAATCATAAAAATAAAGAAGAGGGAAGACAAGTTTGATGCTGAAACCAAATACACAAAGTCTTACACAAAGTTTCAGATGCACTACCTCCCTGCCACATTTATTTACTGAATGTTTGGGACAAATGTTGATACCTAATTACAGCGAGACTGCAGATTGCGTGCTGCAGAACAATTAGAAGTTTGCTCTGGCTTACCTCTCCTCATTCATGGGAGACCTGATCTGTGATTTTTGATAGTTTACAGGGAAATTTATAATTGACCGTGACGGAGGCCATTGCAATGGCCTTTGTGTGGGAGGCATTGGGTTAACAATGACGCCTTTTGTGTGAAGCGAACGAATGCACTAGAGGATCCCACAGGTGTTCAAGGCACAATCAAGGTCATCAACTAAAGAGACACACCACAGAGAAAATCATATATACATAATGATAAATCATAGTTTACAGTATCCATATGACAAAATGCAATCTGCTGTCCAGTCACCACTTTGGCCGAATTGTCTTAAAAAAAAAGTTCAAAACTATGACAATTGAGACAAATGATAAATAGAGCAGAATGTGTCTTGCAAAATGTAAAACTACCTATAAACACAATCCAGGAAAATGAATTGCCGGAAATCAATGGCCAAAGTTACCACCAGTGTTTCGGTAAACATCATCAGATTACAACCCATAATAAATATAAGAGAATGGTAGATAAATATCTGTTAACTATATGTTAACTTAACATGTTCTCTAAACAGCAGTGAGGCATTCAATAGACTGATTTAATAATTAACCTCTTATCTTTAAAATACTATTAGTAAGATCCACATGAATACAAGGAGCTGACCTGACAAAGAACCTGACATGTAACCTTGCTAATATAAGCATGGCATTCATAAAATTACGCTGTTAACCATAGTTTGTGCAGTTGTGCAGAATTCTTAGAATAATATTCTTTGTTTGCATGCCATGTGCTTCCAATTGTTATATTGTCTCCTGGTTTACTGCAGTAGTTGAGTAGATTTAACAATTTTGTTGCACATGAAATGATAGAAAAGCCACTGCTTGATTTATTGTTTCTGGTCATAGATAAGATAAGGTGTGTGTGCCGCTTTGTACTCTAATATACAGTATGTTATTATGCTGGACACTCTGTACTGAATGCTGAGGATTACATTTCTGGTATTTTTCATACAGTATTAGCTTTACTATGTGAATGTTTGTTGTCAGTTTCCCAGTGGGTGTGAACTCAGTAAGTTCATGTTTGAAGCTTTGCTCAGGCCATTTCTGACGTAGATAAGAGGCAGGACTCTTGGGAGAGACAAGACTATTAACATGTTTGTATGACAAATTCTCTATGTGTAGTTGTCGACAAGCAGTGGAGAGAGAGAAGGGGCATGTTGAACTTTGACTGAAGTGCTTTTAAAAGGTAAGTCTGACAAACATTGTCTGAATGTTGAACATAGCAGCTAATCCACAAGCTTTCAGTTTGGTTAATTGTTGACTTGCCACTGACAGTGGTGATATTTGCTTTTGGTTGTTTATTTTGACAAGAGTTTTAATACTCCTAGCTGGTACCCCACCACTTGTATGGATATCGAACTTAATCGAAAACATAGTAAATAGATATATACATTTTGTATTATATGAGAGTGAATGTGCCATGTACTTGTTTTAACATTTATTTATTTATTTGGAGGCGTATAATTGTTGGAATGGGGAAACTACCAGCCAGAAGCATCTTTCTGGGAATCGCTGTGACAGCCACTGTATGCACCACTATCATTGCATTAGTTCTATCTTTGGCTCAGCACTACACTATGGACTTACCCTACGGCACACAGGTGATTGAGGAAACTTTCAGATCCACCTGAAAGGTCAAAAACAGCGTAGGAATAGTCCATTGTTCTTCTTATCCCTGACAGATGTGACCTTACAGTATTCTTGCTAAATTTTTGATTGTGTTCTTCAGAAGTTCTTATGCTGGTGCTGGCTCAGTGGTTGCTTACTCAACCTGTAATTATTTCCACGACAAAATTACTGTTATGGTGGACTGCCTAACTCTTATGTCCTAACAGTCTGTGTGCTTGGTTATTAGTTAGGCTACCATGTTACAGTTACAAAGTTAATTTTGTTTGTAAATTTTTCATTTCAGTATGGAATAGTCTTTGATGCTGGATCTTCCCACACATCTCTCTTCTTATATAAATGGCCAGGAGGCAAAGAAAACAACACCGGGATTGTGTCACAGATGAAGGTGTGCGAGGTGGATGGTTGGTAACTTTTGAATATCACCTATCTCACAGCTTGTTCAGTTTCTTAATGTCACTGTAACTGATGCTGCTGCTCTAACAGAAGGCTGCAAGGAAAATTGCACCCCAACAGACTGTCAAAAACATACTGTACATTTCCAAATTTGGATAAATAAATCATTTTACCCCATGAAAAAGAAAACCTTTTTTTTTAAAAACTGTCTCAAAGTAAAATACAATGTTGACATTACATGTCTGGAAATGTGAGTACTTTTTCCCTTGCTAATATAGCTCAACATAAACAAACACAGAAAGAAACCGAGATACATTCTATGCCTTTGCCTTACTATTATAGGGAACACTACTGGAAAATAGGATGAATCATAATCATAATACATTTCCCATGATAGACTCAGGGTTCTACATTTCCCATGGTGGGGCTCTATTTACAGGAGGGGGTATATCAAGCTACAGGCAAAATCCTCCCGCTGCAGGCCAAAGTCTTCAGAAGTGCTTAGATGTCGCCAAAGCCACAATACCTGTCAGACAGCAGCGGAGCTGCCCTCTATACCTGGGTGCGACGGCTGGTATGCGGCTCCTAAGGTACACTATACTTTGTTTTTATGCTTTACTATTTTAGTTGTCCTACCATGTCTTTGTCATATGTGTGTAGATTGTTTCCTGTATAGATGAGTGACCAAGACGTACATTGTGGAAGAATGAACTTTGAATCTTGCCTAAAAAACCCTGTAAACAGCAAAATATGTAATATCCAGGCTACAAGATCAGAATGCAACAGACCTCATCATGGAGGAAGTCGTCAACACAATAAAGGGTTATCCATTTGACTTCCGTGGTGCGCAGATACTCTCGGGTATGGAAGAAGGGGCTTATGGTTGGGTTACTATCAACTATATACTGGAGGGTTTCATCAAGGTGAGTTCTACTATGTGCACATGACCTGTGTTTCAAAGACAAGGAAGAAACACTGAAGATGCCATGGAACTGTAACATAAGACTGTCTCTGTTCTTGTTTGATGGCAGCACACGTTTGAAGGCCAATGGATTCAGCCAAAAGGAGGTAGGATCCTTGGGGCTCTGGATCTAGGAGGGGGTTCCACCCAAATAGCCTTCACTCCCAAAGAGCCAGTTAAGCAGCCTGATTCTGAAGCTGCTCTTCAGCTGTATGGCCATAGGTATGGGGTGTACACTCACAGCTACCTTTGCTATGGAAAGGACCAGGCCATGAAGCAGCTACAAGCACATCTGGTTTCGGTGAGAATCAGGATTTGGTGTGTTTCTATTCTATTCAATATTTGAAAGATGACAAGCACTGTAACTGAAACGTAAAATGATCCAATTGATTATTCCAGATGAGTGGTTCTTCTACCACAATTATGCACCCATGCTATCATACAGGCTTCAACCTGACATTGACTCTGGGTGACCTCTACGACTCCCCTTGTGTGAGCAAGCCAGGAAATACTGACCCTGACAAAAGTGTCACCTTCTCTGGCATGAGTGACCCCAATCAGTGCCAGAGCCTCATTCAGAAGATAGTAAACATAAGCGAGTGTGCCTACAGCCCTGACTGCGGATTCAATGGAGTTTACCAGCCTCCAGTCCATGGAGAGTTCTTTGTAAGTCACTCCAAAATTGAATAACTGAGTGTAATCAACCAATAGCGCTAACCTGTTTAGGCATATGGTTACATTATGTTTCCATATGTAAATAAATAAGGGTATTTATTTATCCTTTTGCCATACAGACTAATACCACATACAAAGTAAATTTTTAAATTCAGTGTCTTGGTGCTCTTTGTTCAGCTAGCAGGGTAATGATTTTTTTCCATTGGCTTCTGCAGGCCTTTTCAGCGTACTATTACACATTTGATTTCCTGGGGCTCGCCCCTCAAGCCCCCTTACCAAAAGTCACCTCGACAATAGAGACCTTCTGCAAGAAGAGCTGGAATACTGTAAGAAAACACAGTTTCTCTCCTTTTACTCTCTACAACAGTGTTTCTAAAAGTGTGGTCCGGGGACTACTGGTGGTCCGCAAGCTATCCCAAGTGGTCCGCGAGCAGACGTGGTAAAATATAATATAGATGAGTTGTTTGCAATATTGAACCAACTTGTATGTAAATCCAAACAGTTCTACAACACTGTCTATGTATGCCAGTTTAAATCATATGGATCCTCTGACACAATATTCAAAGTGCAAAGACAATAAGCAAGGTGGTTCAGTGAGTAGTCCTATTGTGTAGGCTAATATACTGTTGAAGTAGGTCTAATCTTTTTTTTAGCTAGGTGATCCGTGCGTTTCTTTTTTATTGGTTAAGTGGTTCTTCATCTGAAAAAGTTTCAGAAACACTGCTCTACAAATGTGTATCTCATGGTTCACACAAGGGCATGTGAAGAGGTCAGTCCACCTTCACATGTGCAAACGTTACATCAAATACAGATGAATTAAATGAAAATATTTCACAACCCAACAACAGTGTGACTGATGATAATAAAACATATATAAATATATTTACCGGTATGTAAATTCTTCACAACTGGATTTAACTGGTTTTGATCTGAACTCTTCATGTACTGAATGTAGGTCACCAGATCAAAAGAGATAAGTATACGTTTGAATGAATTGGACCGATCTGCTAATGGCTGAAAACAAATGTCTCAACACTGTTTGAAATGCATTATACAGTACCCTCCAGAAGTATTGGCACCTCTGCTAAAGTTGACTAAAAACCGGTATAAAAAATAATGTGTTGGTGATTTACTGTAATCTCAATGAAAACAATTAAGAAAAATCCAACCTTGAAGGGAAGCAAACTGAGATGGAAGCTTGATTCTTAATGTTGTGTTCAGGCATAAAAAAAAAAAAGGTTTGGTTCCTGTTGGTTGTCAGTTGAGGCCATGGGTCGGTAGGGAATTTTTTATTTTTTATTTTTTTTCCAGTGGCACTAAGGGATAGGTAGAAAATCAATCCCACCAGGATTTCGCGAGGTTTTTTGAGACTGTTGCGACCTAAAATGCCTGGATGGAAGTTGCGGTGATTTTAGCTGTTTCTTGTGGAGAAATTGCGGGAGGAAGTGAAAATTGCAAAAATAGTTTAAATTTAGGGCAATTAAGGTTAGTAAGACCAAAATCACACTGATAATCTTGATGCTTATTAAAAAGGATAATCAAAGGTAAACAGTAAGGATTACAGAAAATCAAAGTAGGCCTACTTTATTTGTGAAAATGCTTTGACTGAGGTCATTCACAAAGCATTATAGTAGAACTGTCCAAAAAAGACAGTCACCTAAAGAGATTGCATCATGTCATATGTTTCAATACATTCATATATTTTGTAATTCATATTAAGTTCATATCTTTTTAATAATTCATAGTCTGTGGCCTGCATAATTACTAATAGCCAAGTAAGTATCTAGTAATTTCATATTGATTTAAACTATTTGACTACACTTCTGTTTAATGTCATTACATTGGTGGTGTACGACTAATTGACTGCCTGCCCCTTTAAGGACGTGAGAGTAGCCTAAGTACATTTCTGAGTGGATTGGAAGGCTTGCATCTCACGGCTACGAGTGTAAATCACTTTTTGCATAGTGCATTACGATATGTGGATGCAATTGGGAATGTCTTCTATGTCATTAGTTAAAATAAATGTTAAAAAAAACAACTCGAATGAAATCATTATTGGATCATAGAAGAGGTAAATGTCTTGCAATTTTATTAATTTCTATGATTTTGGTAGCACTACTCAAACTAAGCCCACAAGCTAGCAAACATGACATAAGCTAAAAGGACATATCCAGGTAAACGTTTGCCAATGGGTTGCATAGCCTACTCAAAAATCAGTAAGTAGGCCTTAATTAACTTACTTTCATAGCCTAGGTAGGTTAGCAACACCAGGTTGAGAGATGCAAGTAAGCAGATCATCAACGTTAGCCTTCTATTTATTGTCATCAAAACTGTAGAGGAACGAATAGGGCAGTCTTTGGTGTCATATGCAAAAGGTGCAGAAGTAAGTGTGCCATCTGGCTCAATATTTTGCGCGAGGGACTGTTGTGGTAGGTGAAATTTCACGGTGAAACTACTTTGATTGGTCAAATTTGCGAAAAAGTTGCGGTGTTTGGACAAAATTGCGAGTGCCTTGGTAAGTGACAAAAACAATCGTCTTCGTGAACAGCTGTGCATAGGCTACTTTGTAAAAGAGAGAATACGCTCATTCCTATACATAACGCAAGGGGTAATTAATGTAATAGTTCGCCTTTTATTTGTGGATTTATTTAATATATTTAGTGTTATTTCTTCCCCAAGCTCATAAAATAAATTTGGGTCGCACATAAATTGACAGGGTCGGTCGGAAACCGGAACCCAAGAATTTTTTTTTTTATGCCAAACCATATTTGTTTTGATCTGGACATTTGTTTTGGTTCATTGACCTGATGACCAACTTTTAGTGTCTTGGCAGAGATTGACAGATTTCCTTTGAAAATGTTCAGGTTTTTCTTGATGTTCATGATACTATATAAGTATACTCTTTTGATCCTGTGAGGGAAATTTGGTCTCTGCATTTATCCCAATCCGTGAATTAGTGAAACACACTCAGCACACAGAGAGGTGAACACACACTAATCCCAGCGCAGTGAGCTGCCTGCAACAACAGCAGCACTAGGGGAGCAGTGAGGGGTTAGGTGCCTTGCTCAAGGGCACTTCAGCCATGCCTACTGGTCAGGGTTCGAACCGGCAACCCTCCAGTAACAAGTCCGAAGCGCTAACCAGTAGGCCACGGTTGCCCTACTATGCACTTTAATTAGGTTCCCAAAGCCTTTGGGAATAAAAACAGCCTTGGGCTTGGGCTTTTTATGCCTTTAATTGACAGGATAGTGGAGAATGACAGGAAGCAAGTGGGAGAGTCGGGGTGGGATCCAGAAAGGACCACGGGGCGGGAATCGAACCCGGGTCGCTGGTGTACGGTGAAGGTGCCCCAGCCAGTCGCGCCACGGCTGGGGCCACTTTTGAAGATTTTGTTGGGGAGTTGGTGACCCCAAGATGATACCTTTGTCTGTAACTCTCCAACAGCCTATCCTACCATCCACCATACTGTACATGGCGGCAAGATAACCATGGGTCTTTGTCCAAGCATGTTTGTCACATTTCCAGATGATCAGAACCTTTTAATCATTGTTTGAACTGTAAATATAGGCATTTCAACAAAGTTGTCATAGACATTCTCTGACTTACAAATGTCAAAAAAACACTTTGTTTTTATTTAAATTTAGTGTATTCTCTTGTCTTTCCGATGTTAAAAAATGACTAGAGGATGTAGCCTCTGTGTGACTTTATTTTCATACCATAGTGAAAAAGAAAGTCATGAACTACTTCTGAAAGTTCACAGACACTCTGATTAACTTACATACATTGAAATTAGATAGGAAAATGCTTCTGTAAGGTTTTGTATATAAGATTTTTCAGGGGTGCCAATAATTGTGAGCAAAAGTGTTTTAGTTGAAAATATTTCTTTATGAGATTTTTCTTTTTCTCAAAATACATTTGCTTCTTATCAAGGCTGGATTTTTTCCTAATTTGTTTCATTGTGAGTTTACAATAAATCACCAACAGATTATTTTTTAATACCGGTTTTTAGTCAACTTTAGCAGAGGTGTCAATAATTCTGGAGGGTACTGTAACTGATTCCAGATCAGGGTGTTTCATATTGTGTCTGTTCTGTTTACCCAGCTTCTGGTTGAATATCCTGACACAAAAAAAATATACCTGAGAGACTACTGTGCTTCAGCTCAGTATATCATGACTATTCTTGTGCAAGGCTACAAGTTCAATGAAACCTGGGACAAAATCTACTTCCAAAAAAAGGTGGGTTGTGTCTTAACCTGCCTTCCAGTTGGAGAACTTGGAGAAACCATGAGTCCTTTACATAAAAGCAAAAGCAGCGTCACAGCCCTCATTGAAATATGCAAACAACCTGCCAAACTAGACATACAGGGAAGACATTGGTTGGAATGCATTTTCCTATTTGGAAAATGCATAGTCCAAATTGGAATATCCTCATGGGTATTACATACTGGACATGTAATTGCTTCACATGTCTGCCATGTTTAACATAATGCCACAAGAACTATGTGGACATGCCTACTTCCTACTATAAACAGAAACTTCAAGGCTCACGCTGGTATCTCATGCAGTGCCCTTCCTGTTAACACTGAATTCCTTAGGGATGAGGCACTAGATGATATATATGAGCAAATAAATCAAATAGAGAAAATGTAATTCATTTAATGTTTATTAAATTAATTCAACATTAAAATATAACCAGGACATTTGGAATAAAGGATATAAATAAATATGATCAAGCCAGATAACAGATGTAAAAAATGTACTGACAATCAAAATGTCACTGATTTTGACTTTTATGAATCCCTGAGTTACAAATTCATTAATGTGCTACAAACTCTGTAACAGTCTAATTGATAAAAGCCATGACATTTTTTCGTGAGATATCAGGGCTTCTCTTGTTTTTATGTGGTCTTGTGTTATTTGCTAACTTTTCGTCATGCTTTGTTTTGGAAAACACTTTATATTGCAATGTAACACAACAGGAGCTCTACAAATAAAGATGGATTTGATTTGATGTGTCCTTGGCATTCCACAGGTGGCCGACACAGACATTGGTTGGACTCTGGGCTACATGCTTAACCTGACTAATCTGATACCCTCCAAACACCCCCTAGTGGTTACAGGAGTGCAGCGCAGTCAGTGGGCAGCTGAGGTGTTTTTCATTGTATTTGCACTTTTTCTCAGCCTTGTGATGGTCATCTTCCTCATATTTTGGTCACCATAATCACTAACTGAACACTAGATGTTATATTTCACATAATTACAAATCAATGGGAAAAGATCAGCACCTGACTAATTTGTGCTTTGTTTACTGTTAACACATTTTCATAAATGAAGTGTTTACGTGTGCTGTGCTGAAGATCCATTAAATTTCAAATATTTACCAACAAAAGAAAACAAAATTTACAGAAATATTTTATATAATACTGGAATAATGTAAAGTGTCTGTTTTATTTTACTGTGCAAAGTTTTTTTTTAGGAAGGTCTAATTTAAAATAAATGTAATTTCTGTTACATGTATAAGTACAATGTATAAGCTAAAGTAGGCATGTAATGTGTGTATAGGTTTACATGAACTGAATATAAGACATGATGAAAAGAATAAGGCCTCAGCAGCAGCCTGACTTCTTCTGTGGGGGCTTCTGGTGCAGTGTCACACAGCCTTGACCACTCTCTTTCACTGTCTGCTTCAATAACCTACACCAACAATCAATCAGAGTTATTATAATAAACAACATAGAATGAAACTAAAACAAGTAAAAATGTAATTTCTTATCAATGGATAAATGAGTGCATCTTACCTGGCCAGACTCTCTATGGACTGTGAAACGTTGTAGCCAGTTACAGCACTGCATTCCATGAAATGGATGTTGTATTCCTAAAGAATTATAATACAAACTAGAAATGCAATCCCAAGGAATAACGAGTGCATGAAAATGCAAAATATATGATGTAAAATATCACACAGAGTTAAAACAGATAATGCAGAGATAGTTACAATGGTGTTGCTATGGTAGACTTGGTGGTTGTTATGCTAAATAAAACTGTTGCTATGAAGGTTGCTAGGGTAATCATTATGGTTGCTATGGTGGTTGCTAAGTTGACATTATAGTGGTGGTTGCTAGGTTGTTACTAGAGCAAGTAAGATGGTTGCTAGGGTGTTACTAGGGTACATTTGGTGGTTTCTATGCCGAATAAAACAGTTGTTATGCTAGTTGCTAGGGTAATCAAGTTGGTTGCTATGGTGGTTGCTAGGTTGACATTATAGGGGTGGTTGCTAGGGTACATATGGTAGTTGCTATGCAAAATAAAGCAGTTGCTAGGATAATCATATTGGTTGCTATGGTGGTTGCTAGGTCAACATTATGGTGGTGGTTGCTATGTTGTTGCTAGGGTAATTGAGATAGCTGATATGGTAGCTATGCTAAATAAGTGGTTGCTATATTGGTTGCTGGGGTCATCATGTTGGTTGACAATATTTCAGTGGTTGCTAGGTTGTTGCTAAGGTAATTAAGATGGTTGCTAGGATGTTGCTAGATACATAAGGTAGTTGCTATGCAAAATAAAGCGATTGCTATGCTGGTTGCTAGGATAATCAGGTTGGTTGCTATGGTGGTTGCTAGGTATACATTATGGTGGTGGTTGCTATGTTGTTGCTAGGGTATTGATAAGGTAGATATGGTGGTTGCTATGCTAAATATGTGATTGCTATGCTGGTTGCTGGAGTCATTGTGTTAGTTGATAATATTTTAATGGTTGCTAAGTTGTTGCTAGGGTAATTGAGATGGTCGCTAGGGTATTTATAAGGTAGATATGGTAGTTGCTATGGTAAATAAAGCGGTTGCTATGGTGGTTGCTAGATTGGGATTGCAGTGGTGGTTGCTAGGTTGTTGCTAGGGCAAATATTAAGGTGTCTTGAGTGTTACTAGGGTACATATGTTGATTGCTATGCCAAATAAAGTAGTTGCTATGGTATTTGCTAGGATAATCATGTTGGTTGCTATGGTGGTTGTTAGATTGACATTATAGTGGTGGTTGCTAGGTTGTTGCTAGGGTAAATAAGATGGTTGCTAGGGTACATATGGTGGTTGCTATGCCAAATAAAGCAGTTGCTATGCTGGTTGCTAGGGTAATCATGTTGGTTGCCATGGTGGTTGCTATGTTGATATGTTGGACAAATAGGTTTGTTTTTGTTAATATCTCAAAGTATAACATTTACAAAAATGAAAAAACATAGCAGCCATGTCCATTAGAAGACCTACGTTAAAGTTTGAACAAAATTTCTAAGTTAAGTGGTTGAAGTTAAATATCTTACAGAAAAGTGGTCAGCGGAATAATAATAATAATACTAAGGAGCCTAGCATTTTCATGCACTGTAATGAGAGTCTACCTCTAAATATAGTATATGAAGTCTTATTCTTGACTACAGTTACTTCCAGAAATATTGTAAACATCATTGGGAAAGCTTACACTCATTTATAAACTTACTTATTCATCCAATCCAGAAACTCACATTTAACCAAATTCAAATACTGATTTTTAACAAATTGTCATAGCACCTGAGCCAACCGTTCGCCTTCTGGGTGCAGAACTTCCCGATCTTCACTATCATTCTTGTTCCCAAGAAGCAAGATGATGACCTCACTTGGAGCCCCTTCCTGTTAAGCACATCCACAACATGATATATTTCGTCAATGATGCAGTTAGCGATGCTCAAAATTCAGTGTAAGCCTGTCTATTCCTTCAAGGCAGTTGCCTGGACCATGCTGAGATTGTAGTTGCTGATTACCTGAGAAAACTTTTTTTGTCAGAAATGAAGGATGCTGTTAAGATATTCTCTGAAAATCAGCAACTAAAGCTTTTTATTCTTTTAATATTTACTTTTAATTTTTGACATTTACCTCAATGCAGGTAATCCATTTGCGAACAGCACTAAAGGTCTGACAGGATGAAATGTCATACATCAGGATGAGTCCCTGAGCCTTATGTAACACATTATGGGTGATGCTTTGAAACCTGGAAGATATATGTTTGACAAAATTGTTTCAAAATCAAACACTCTCAACATGTGCAAACAAATATTCTTCTAAATATCTTAACACACTGGTAAAGGGGATTTTTTTAAAAGTTGTTAATTATTGATTCAACATTATTACATTACATGACAAGAATGTCAGAATGCTAACTGACATGAGGTCTAAGTATTTAAGTTCACGTAAGTCTAAGTTCACATCACCTAAGTTTGACTACTCCATAACATCCATACCTTTCCTGACCAGCAGTGTCCCATATCTGAAGTTTTACCAATTCACCATCCACAGCCAATGTCTGGGTGAAGGTATCAATACCTGTGATGTGTGTACAGACACATTATTTTGTACACATATCAATACAAAGCGACTATAGATGATTACAAAAAGTGAGAACATAAAAAGAGATCAAACTTACCAATGGTGGCAGAGTGATCATCAATAAACTGTCCACTCTGGAATCGGCGGATAAAAGATGTCTTCCCCACGCTACTGTCTCCAACCATCACTACATTAAACATAACAGCCTCTTCCAGAGATGTAAGAGTGTTGTCTAATGTAGAAAAGCAATTGGAGAGGTTTTAGGGGGTGTTGCTCTCCAAAAGGAGTTAATTTTTTGTCTGGATAATGTTTCATATATGATTCTTAGATAAGTCTACAAAAAAATCAAGATGATTATTTTTGTTTTCTTTTGTTGCTGTTGTCACCATCAGGAATGCTTTTACAAACATACATATTTTCTTTTTTCAAGTCAATATGTCAATATTTGTTTTCCTAAAATAAAATTAGACTGCCGACAAACTTACCTTGCCCATACTTTCTATCTAAATCTGATTTGCTTCTTGCTTCTGAAGGCGGTTGTTCCACCTTCTGAAATTGCCCCTCACCAGCTAAGACCAGTTTAGAAAGGCCCTGTGAAAATGTCACAACACAATCTTAATGATACATAGTTCCTTGAAGTTAGTCTTGATGATGGAATATTACTGGTAGTGTTAATTCTGTTGATTTCTAATTTAACATACATGCATCTAGATTCCAAAGAAACATTCATCCTGACCAACAGGTTTGTTTCAATTTGGCTACAGCTTTGTAAAGTTAACTTTTCAACTTTTGCTGACTATTGTTTTAGAAGAAGCACTATTGTTTAATAAGAAGCAGTCAGTTGGTACCGTATATGGTGTCACCACAGGGCAGAAGTATTTTAGACATATAATCTGTCATATTTACCTCACTATGGACATTTTCCTGAATGTTCTGCAACACACAGCTATCATTTTCAGGGGCCTGGCTAACAGGTTGGTCCTCAGGTCCCCCCACGGCTCCTCCTATCCCTCTGCAGCCCTGACCACCACGCCTGGAGCCCATCTTCCTCCTTGTGCCTTCTGGCGCCTCCTTGTGGCCAGCAGAGCCATGTCCAGTACCCTCATCTTGTGGTAGGGTATCTTCTGACTCCCCTGTTTCAGTCACTTTCTGGATTGTAACTGTCTCAGTTGGCCCAGTCAGATCTCCCATGTCATCAATCACATTACATCTTTCTGCATTTCCTTGGTCTCTCTTTAGGCCGCTTTTTTCATCTTCCCCTTGTCTCCTCATGTTCTTGCGAGTTGATCCCATTTTCCTTTTTTTCGTGGTGCTTTGTGGATCTATGGATGGGTTATCCTCTTGCAGCTCAGATGAAGGTGATGAGGATGCACTGTGGACTGATGTCCTGCATTGAGCAGATGCAGGTAAAACTCGCTCATCAATGAACTCATCAGGCCTTTCTGCCTGAGCCAGTGGCTGTAGGTTACTCTTGCTTGTTTGAACAGAAGTAATGAGTAACTGTTCACCCTCCATTGACAAGTCTTCTGTATTCGGAAGAGCTGTATCATCCCCGTCTTGTTTCGAGGTGCTGATGTCATCCACGTGCTCGTCTACATTTGCAGCCTGTTTCGCTCTGTTTCTCAGACCTTGACCTCTACGAGAAGAGCCCATCTTTCTTTTTTGGAGCATAGATTTGGGTTCCTTCTGACTGTCATCCTCACAGAGGTTTCCGGAGCTCGTCTCAGCTGCTGTGGTCCCACTTGATTCCGAAATCTCAATTTGTCCCAAGGGTGACTGAACATACATCTCCGGGATTAAATGGTCCTCAGGGTGGTTACAGGCCCCACTGGCAGGTTCAGAACATTTACTCTGATGGATGTCTGTCCATTTATAATTATGTGCACCCTCTAGTCCTCCTCTATGTTCAGCACATAAATCTACATCACCAGTGACCTGCTGAATTGGTTGTGTAACTGTGTTAGTCACACTATCCAAATCCCCATTCTTTACATCTGCTTCACTATGACTGCTATTCTTATTCTTATGTTGACGTTGGGATATTTTACGACTAGATCCCATTCTCTTCTTTTGTGGTTTACTCTCTTCTGAGGAATCCGAATTTTCCAGTGGACATAACTTAAGTGTGTTTTTACAAGAGGGTGAATTAGCAGGTGGTGTCTTACTGTTCACAGCCAGAGTGTCTCCATGAGCTGAGTAATAGTCATTGCCGGCTATATTCTCCAAAGGTGGCTGCTCTGCTGTGGTAATAGTTGGGGCCAAAATGCACTGTTCTTTCTTAATTACTTCATCTTTACTGTGAATGGCATCGTTGCTTCTCTCCTGATCTGTTTCGAGTGATTCTGGTGTTGAAGGTATAACTATTGTATTTCCAAAAATAGAAGACATTGCCTCTGTGTTTTCCTCAATATCATGGATTTTCCTCTCTTCCTCATCTTTCACTTCTCCTTCCACTGATTTACTGTCCAGGCAAGGACTTGTCTCTGTGTCTGTGTGAATGAGCATTCCATCCATGACAACATATTTTCTCTCCATCTTTTCATGTTGGCTCCTTCTTGTTGAGCCTAACTTTCTCCTCCGTTTCAAGCCAGGACTTTCTTCAGTTTGTGGATATTGGGAAGCAGAAACACTTGTTTCAGTAACTTTATCTTGGATTTGTTCTAGAATCCTTCCCTGTCCTTCAACTGTTGTGTCACACTTAACTGCTCTATGGGTTTCAGGTGGACCCAAGTCAACCTCCCTTTGATCCTCTACCTTACCTTCCAGGATCATTAAAATGTCCCTCTCTCCTTTTTCCTTTTCTGACTCTTGACTGCTTAGATCTTGTTTATTTGGTTCATCCACTGTCTCTTTACTTGCATATTTCATTGGACATTCATTAAATCCTACAAGAATTGTGTTTAGACAAGCTGCTTGCATGTTTTCACTGGATGATATTTCCTCTGATTGGAGATTTTCTTCCTGCTGCACCTCAATATCAGTTTCAGTGACCATCCCAGTCATCACCTCAGTTTCATGTGAAGATCTTGTTCCATCCAAATGTACTTCATTACTTTTCCTTTTCTGTCTACGAGTTGACCCCATCTTTCTCTTGTTCCTCGACACATCATGATTTAAATCCCCCTCCTTTTCATGAGGCTGAAGTCTGATGGTGGATTCCCAGTGATCAGACGCTGCTCTTAATTCTTCCATGATGGAGCTCTCCATACATGTGTGAGATTCAGATGGAGATTCCGTGGTAACCATGCCCTCTACTATAGTGTCTGGACTGAGATCTTCGGTAATATATGATAGCTTACTCTCAACTTCTGCTTGTTCTGATAGCTCTGTGCTTATTCTGTTTTCCTTCTTCGGGTCAGCTAGGGATTCCTGACTCTTTTCTGACTGCTCTTCCTCATGCTTTTTCAGTTGTTCAACATCTTCTCTCATAAATGCTTCACTGAATTGGTCTGCTCCCACTGTTGTGATGGCCTCTGTTTCCTTTTCCATAATGGACATCTCATTGTTATCTTCTGGGTAATTACCATCTATGTGAGCATTTGTTCCTTGTTCTACTTCCTCACTGTGTTGGACATCAGGGCTGAGCATCTCAGGGCTAGAACTCTCTGCATGAACATTCAGTGGGGCAACTGTGATCTCCGTATCTGCGTTCATGTCCATGTTCTCATTGACATCATCTGTACTCATGGCTCCACTTGGCTCTTCCCTTTTCTGTTCTCTCTTTGTCCTGCGGGTTGACCCCATCCTCCTCTTCTGCCTTGAGGTACCCTGTACACTTCCCTCTTCCTCTTGATGTTTGAAGGAGGATTCTGAGTGGCTATACAATGTGCTTGTTTCTGATGGGTCTGTGCTTTCCACATGAAGAGAATGAGAAAAGTCAAGAACATCTGTGCTGATATTTGGTACTTCTGATTCTATGGTGGAGCCGAGAATGTGAGCTTGTGTTCCTTGTTTTACTTCCTCACTGTGTTGGACATCAGGGCTGTGCATCTCAGGGCTAAAACTCTCTGTATGAACATTCAGTGAGGTATCTATCTCTGGAATGTGATCTGATGAAGGAGATGGGGGAGATCCAAGACAGGTGAGAGTCTCAATGGCTATCTGACAGGAGAAAGAGGCAGCCTTCTCAGTGGTATCCATGTCCTCAACAGTTGTGTCTGCACAGTCTAGGCTGGGATCTTCAGTAGGAGATGATAAAATATTCTCAGCTTCTGTCTGTTCTGATACCTTTGTATTTATGTTTTCCTTGTTCTGGTCACCAGGGGCCTCAAGAAAGCTTTCTGCCATTTCTTCCTCATGCTTCTTGAGTTGGCCAACATCTTCTTTCATAAATGCTTCATTGGACCGGTCTGCTCCCACTGTTGTACGGACCTCTGCTGTTTCCTTTGCCAAAATGGACATCTCGTTGTTATCTTCTAGGTCATTACCATCTAGTTGCTCTGCAATTATATCAGGGTATTGATGTCTATATTCTTGTTTTTGCCCACCCTCCTCTGGGTTGCACAGTTGGAAAGAAGATGAAACAGTTTCAACTGATAGGCTACTATCAACATACTGATTCTGTTCAACAGAGGTTAAAGCCATACTGAGAGTTCCAGCATCTGTCTGATTAATGACAAACTCATTTTCCTTTGAGACACCGATGATGCTTTCTCCTATAATTCCTTCTTCTGCCTCTGACCTCATGATCGTATCTGCGTTCATGTCCTCTTTGACATCATCTGTACTCATGGCTCCACATGGCTCTTCCCTTTTCTGTTCTCTCTTTGTCCTGCGGGTTGACCCCATCCTCCTCTTCTGCCTTGAAGCACCCTGTTGTACACTTTCCTCTTCCTCTTGATGTTGAAGTTTGAAGGAGGATTCTGAGTGGCTAGACAATGTGCTCGTTTCTGATGGGTCTGTGCTTTCCACATGAAGAGAATGAGAAAAGTCAGGAACATCTGTGCTGATATTTTGTACTTCTGATTCTATGGTGGAGCCGAGAATGTGAGCCTGTGTTTCTTGTCCTACTTCCTCACTGTGTTGGACATCAGGGCTGAGCATCTCAGTGCTAGAACTCTCTGCATGAACATTCAGCGGGGCAACTGTGATCTGCGTATTTGCTATCATGTTCATGTCCTCACTGACGTCATCTGTACTCAGTGTTCCACATGTCTCTTCTTTTTTCTGTTCTTTTTTTGGCCTGCGGGTTGACCCCATTCTCCTCTTCTGCCTTGAGGCACCCTGTTGTACACTGTCCTCTTCCTCTTGATGTTGAAGATTGAGGGAGGACTGAGAGTGGTCAGACAATGTGCGTGTTTCCGATGGGTCTGTGCTTTCCACATGAAATGAATGATGAAAGTCAAGAACATTTGTGCTGATATTTGGTACTTCTGATTCCATGGTGGAACTAAAAATGTGAGCTTGTGTTCCTTGTTCTACTTCCTCACTGTGTTGGACATCAGGGCTGTGCATCTCAGGGCTAAAACTCTCTGTATGAACATTCAGTGAGGTATCAATGTCTGGAATGTGATCAGATGAAGGAGCTCCAAGACAGGTGAGAGTCTCAATGGCTATCTGACAGGAGAAAGAGGCAGCCTTCTCAGTGGTATCCATATCCTCAACTGTCATGCCTGCACAATCTGGGCTGGGATCTTCTGTAGGAGATGATAAAATATTATCGGCTTCTGCCTGTTCAGATACCTCTGTATTTATAATTTCCTTGTTCTGGTCACCAAGGACCTCAAGGAAGCTTTCTGACATTTCTTCCTCATGGTTTTCGACTTGGTCAACATCTTCTTTCATAAATGCTTCACTGAATAGGTCTGCTCCCACAGTTGTAAGGACCTCTGCTGTTTCCTTTCCCCAAATTAATATCTCATTGTTATCTTCTAGGTCATTACCATCTAGTTGCTCTGCAATTATATCAGGATATTGGTGTTGGTTTTCTTGTTCTTTCTCACCCTCCTCTGGGTTGCACTGTGATAAAGAGGATGGCAGAATTTCAGCTGATAAGCTACTGTCACAGTACTGATCCTGTTCAAGAGTCAAAGCCATACTGAGAGTCCCAATGTCTGTCTGATTGGTGAAAAACTCATCTTCCTTTGAGGCATCTATGATGCTTTCTTCGATAATCCCCTGTTCTGTCTCTGACCTCATGTCCGTATCTGCATTCATGTTCATGTCTTCATTGACATCATCTGTACTCATGTCTCCACATGGCTCTTCCCTTTTCTGTTCTCTCTTTGTCCTGCGGGTTGACCCCATCCTCCTCTTCTGCTGCCTTGAGGCACCCTGTACACTTCCCTCTTCCTCTTGATGTTGAAGTTTGAAGGAGGATTCCGAGTGGCTAGACAATATGCTTGTTTCTGATGGGTCTGTACTTTCCACAGTAAGTGAATGAGAAAAGTCAGGAATATCTGTGCTGATATTTGGCACTTCTGATTCCATTGTGGAGCTGAGAATGTGAGCCTGTGTTCCTTGTTCTGCTTCCTCACAGTGTTGGACATTGGGGCTGAGCATCTCAGTGCTAGAACTCTCTGAATTAACATTCAGTGGGGCAACTGTGATCTCCGTATCTGCATTCATGTTCATGTCCTCATTGACGTCATCTGTACTCATGGCTCCACATGTCGCTTCCTTTTTCTGTTCTCTTTTTGGCCTACGGGTTGACCCCATTCTCCTCTTCTGCCACGAGGTATCCTGTTGCACACTCTCCTCTTCCTCTTGATGTTGAAGTTTGAGGGAGGACTGACAGTGGTCAGACAATGTGCTTGTTTCCGATGGGTCTGTGCTTTCCACATTAAGTGAATGATAAAAGTCAGGAACATCTGTGGTGATATTTGGTACTTCTGAATCCATGGTTGAACTAAGAATGTGAACCTGTGTTCCTTGTTCTGCTTCCTCACTGTGTTGGACATCAGGGCTGCACATCTCAGAGCTAAAGCTCTCTGCATGAACATTCAGTTGGGCAACTGTGTTCTCTGGAATGTTATGTGGTGTAGGAGATGACAACTGATGTTCTTGTTCTGAATGACCAGAAGCCTCACTGACAGTCTCAAAACCTATCTGAGAAGAAAAAGACTCAGTTTTCTCAGTGACGTCTATGTCCTCTATTGTGATCCCGGCAGAATCTGGACTGGAATCATCTGAAGATGATAACTTATTCTCAACTTCTGTCTGTTCTGATACTTCCATGCTTGTACTGGATTGCCTTTCTTGGTGTTCAGGTGTCTCTAGACTGTTTTCTGAATTTATCTCACCATGCTGCTGGAGCTGGTCAACATATTGGGTAGTGAATTCTGGGGTAAGATTTGTATTCTCAGTGAATTGTCTTTGGTCCACTATCTGCAGTGTCTCTTGATCTAGTGCATGGTATGACAGATGTTCACTTATTTGTTCCCCATATACTCCTGGATTGAGTATTTCTGCACCTTCCCCTTCCATGATGAGATGACTACTTCTGGTGCTTGTCCCAATGCCATCTGTTATATTCTCTGTTGAGGGGCATGCGTCTGTAGCCATGGCAGTATGTTCCTCAAACTCATCACCTGTTCCTTCTAACTCTCCCCCTCTCACATTGACAGTAAAGGCCATCTCTAACTTATCATTAAATACAGCCATTTCTCTGAACTGTGTGTCCTCTTTGACAGACATTTCCTCTTGCAATGTGTTATCCTGTGTTCCCACCTGGCTGTTTCCAATGTCCTCTTTCAGTTTGATTGCTTTGAGTGGTCTACGGGTTGACCCCATTCTTTTCTTAAGCTTTTGAACATTATGTTCTGAGTTTTTATCCTCTTCTTGTGAAACATTAATAGAGCTGGTTTGTTCACTTTCTGTGATGTTTTGATTTCCAAACTTGTTGTAACCTTCCATTACTGTGCCATCAATATTGGCATCGCTAGGATAGAAGATCTGTGAATTTTCTTTAACCGTTGAAATGTTTTCCATTGTTGATGAAAATGCACTTTTCTGTGTCATATGTTGCATTTGTAATGAAAAATCTTGGATGCCAGCCCATTCCACCTCCATTTCACTGACAGGCTCACCATCTACTTTCTCAATTTCCATTATTTCTTGGTTTAAACTACCCTCCAAATGGACCTCTTTTGCCCCCCTTTGTTCTTCACTTTTACCTACATCTTCAGCACTTTCATCTCTCTGCTGATCAGAAAGTCCTTGAGGTGTATTTTGAAGTGGCCTGTCATCAGAACAGATTTCCTTGACCTCAAACATATTGAAGCATGATTGTTCATCTTGTTTGTGTGAAGTTTCCCCCTCTTCTGGATGGGTGCCTGTGACACACACAGGTGGATTTGCTACTGGTGTGGGACTTTGAATAAAGGACACTGGAGAAGGGATTTCTGTACTGCAGGCCTCTGTCTCTGTTTTGAGTTCCAGCTCTGACAACAGCTTATGTCGTTCATTTGGAGACTCATCCCCAGTTCCCAGATCCTTAACTTCACTGCCACCTAATTCCGGCATCTGTGTCTGAGCCTGGCCTGCATCTGAATATTCTTTAAAATACTGATCCTGTGTTTCTGTGACATTAAATTCTTCCTGTACTATCTGCATGCTCTTAACCTCCTCCTGCTCTTTTCTCTCTTCAGCTTGCAATCCTTGCTTGGCTCTTCGAGTAGAACCCATTCTCCTTTTCTTCCCAGAAGTACTTGTTTCTGCCTCAGAAATGTCAGCCAGTGCCCCAGTTTCAAAGTTGTCTGAGTTTGTTTTGCCTGGATCATGTTGGCTAACCTCTATGTTCTCAGGCACAAAATCAAGCTGGCATGTGGGCATTTCAGATGAGTTTGATAGTTGCAGGTGTTGGGCAGTGGAGACCTCCTGAAGTTCTTCATTAGCTCCCCTCTCTTCTGCCTTATACCCTTGGTGGCGCTGTCGCGTTGACCCAATTCTTTTTTTGGACTTTCTGCTGGACATTATTTTCAACAGACCTGTGTTACAAGAAACAGCTATTATCAGCTTAATGAGCACAACAGACAAAATTCAGCTAAAAATTGTTTTTACCCAGCTTGATAGATGATGCTCTTTGATTATATATTCCATGACATTATGTCAAGACCCAGCGCTTCAGAGAACATCTCCTCTTGTAGCACTACTTACAACTAGTCTTGCTGATCCTAGCACTTACCACCTGACTAGAACTGACACTCGACTGTTTAAAAACTGCACTCACTGATGCACTTATTCTTATTGTACTCTACCTTTTTTAAATTGTCCTAGAATTGTTGAGAGAATTGCTTTAAAAAGCTTAAACTGTTTACCATGTTGTTAGTCGCTTTTGTTAAAAATGCGTCAGCCAAATGTAATGTAATGTAATGTAATACAATGTAATTATGTGTAAGGCTGATTTACAGAGAACATAACAAAAGAACATAAACAGCTTAGCTACAACATACAGTAGAATATCAATAAACATAGCATTATTCAAATGTCAGTTCATAGTAAAATCAGATACATTTAAATAATAATAATAACTAATAATAATGATAATGACAATAATAAGAATGTTCATAATGAATAATGACATATCTAATTTAATGATGACTAACTATGACTATGAAAAATGAAGGAATCAGCTTAGACACAAGTTGAAAATGCTTCTTGAAATTACCAAATATCAGTAGGCCTACAGCATACACTAGGTAGGGCAAAACCACCAATGAGGAACCATGAGTCTTGACTGTGTGCACTACCTCATTGGGCCCAGTCATCCACTCATACGGCTTCTCATATCACTGCTACACAGATGATGCACAACTTTATTCTTCCCGCCTGATGATGCCAGTCTCGGCGCGGATCTCAAATTGTCTCTCTAATATATCTGCTTGGATGAAAGAACATCACCTCCAGCTAAACACATTCCACGCACCCAAACACCCCTGACATGACTGATCACTGACCCTCTTCTAGCTGACTTCTTACTCGTTACTTTGACCTTGTGAACAATTTCAATTGTTACATAAATCCAACTTTTCATTGCATTTTTGCATGCTTCTGCCCTATTTATTGTATCGGCTTCCATAGGCATTAACACTAATGCTTGCATACAAAGTTATTGCTGGGTCTGCACCCACTTACTTAAGTGCTCTCATAAAAGCTTATGTTAACTCTCGGCTGTTGCGCTCCTCCAAGGAACGTCGTATGGCACTGCTGCCTCCACTCCCATGGCAATCCAGACTTTTTGTGGTCCCCCAATGGTGGAACAATCTGCTAAGCTCCATCAGAGCAAGGGTGTCCCTCTCTATCTTCAAAAAACTCTTGAAGACACAACTCTTCCAAGAATATCTCTTCTCCTAGCGTTTCTGATAACCTCACACACCTAATATGCACTAACCACACTCTTATATAAGTATATAAGAATACAAGTTCATAAAATGTATTTTATATTTCAGTAGGCTATTCAATTTCATTATCCTAAAAACCCAGTCCCCCCCATACCAGGATGGTTCGACCCAACCTGTCACATGCCACCCGCCATCACCTGTCAATCACTGTCAAAACTCAAACGATGGAGTCGTGCTTGAAGCGTAGCGGTAATTCTTGTGAAAACACGGAGGGACAAGTTAAAATTAAAATGTTCAAAATAGTTTTTTTTCCAAATGTTTGAATTTTGTATGTGTTTATCAGTTCCAAAGTCTAATAAATTAGACACTGATGGCACAGTGCTCTGTTTTAAGTCTTTTGCGCTGGTTAGGGGGTACTTGGCTGAAAAAATATTTCACAGGGGGTACATCACTGAAAAAAGGTTAAGAACCACTGCTCTATAGTACTAGTATTGCCTGTGATAACTCCTAGTCTCCTTTGCACTGTAGTTAAACGTTATTCTAACGCTGTAGCTGTAGCCCTGTAGTTTAACCACATTGATCTCAATAAATATTTCAAGTTTTTGCCTTAAATTGCACTGTGCCTATTTACAAGGGCATTGTTCCCACCTCTTTTGGGGCCTACCATCAAATTTTGGACCTCTATAGAAAGCTGAGAACCTGTAGTTTTCGTAGGAAACAGTCAAACTAACTGTGTGATGTACTCACACAGAGTTACAGAGGCTAGAATATAGTTTTTTCTTTCTGCCGGATTACAAGCATTTTTTTTTTTTTTTGGCCCACCACCACCCCCCCTCTTCGGAGGACAACTTTATTTTTATTTAAGTAACATATTTTTCAAGTGCAAATACAATTGTCCTACCTCAACCATTTATGTATATGACCCCGGAATCCGTATCATATAGCACCACGTGAATTGAAACATAAAACACATGAAACGCAATAAGGTAACGTAGACAAGTGAGACGGATAGACAGACAGATAGACAGACAAACATACAGACAGACAGACATACACACATGTTACCAAAGCCCTTTACCATGACCACTCACAGACATTTCCAATTAATTACAAAGAACTGAGTCCCATACTGTCAGCTCTGTCATCGTCCTGTCCCACTGTTTGTCTGCGTGTATTACAAGCATCTCTGAACTGACCACAATTCAGCGCTGTAGGTCACTTGATATCCCTTAGAAACACAACTGAGCCCTAGCACCAGGTCTTGTGGCTGTGTGCAAAAGTAGATCAATATAGAATGAAAATATGAGTACTTTAGACCATTATTTGCCAAGGTATGCTCATGCGTTTTGTTAAATGCCTTTGTAAAATCAACTTTTTGTTATCCAAATTGCATACTGACAATGAAATGCTTACTGCACATGAACCCCTTTGTGTAGAAGCATAATCCTGGTCTCAAATGAAAGGTAACACTTTAAGGTTTCTTGTGGATTATTTTAGATTGTATGTCAGGTGTTCTGATATAGACTGACTACACAAAATATGGAATATTTACAAAAAAGTCTCTATTTTTGCATTTACTTTGTTGGTTCAATTAGTGTGTATGAGAGACTATACATCTGTACAACTAATATTGGATAATACAACATGAAGATTACATTTCTATGGATTTTTAATCATTGTAAATATTTCAGTACCCAATATGTTGCATCTACTTATTGTGCTGCAGCTACACTGCAGCCAGAAGTCAGGGCAGCACCAAAAGTGGAGGAGGGGTAACCTGACAATAGCCAGCTATTGTCAGGTTAGAGGAGGGGGGCATTTTGGATCAAATTTAATTGAGACATAATAAGATCAATCTGAGAATGTAAAGCACTATACAGATTGTACATAAAAAAATTTTTTTGCTTTGAAATGGTGTATAACATTACTATGCTACATAACAATATGGTGCATACAATTGATTTAGAATGCTGGGGGGAGGTGGGTAACCGTCCCGCCGGCGGGACACTGAAGATTATAATAGCTTAAATTGTATTCATTTTTATAATAACTTTAATTATATGTTATTGTTGTAAGTTGCTTTGGACAAATGCCTCCGCCAAATGAATAAATGTAAATGGCTGATCTCTTACGAAGACCAACACAACAGATGCAGTAGCCTACCATTTTTAATCAAAGGTGTTAGGCTACTTGTAAAGTTATGCAAATACAGTTATTCTATGTTAGTGTAAGTTCACTCAAAAGATAGCCATGTAAGGCCTACTTACAACAGCCTAAAAGAGGAAGCTTATTAACCAGCATATGAAAACAGCTGCAACTCAACAAACATGACAGCCTTCTTTCAGGATACAAAAAATGAACACAGCAAGAAGCAGGCAAACAAATATTAGGCTTTGTTAGAAAACATTTTGCTGGTTGAAAGATATGTTAGGCTATAGCACTAACTAGCCAACAGCCAGGTTGTTTTAGGTAATTGCAAAAAGGTAATGACTCAAGCTGTGCACCATGCCCAGTTGCCCACGCAAACTGGGCTTCATTTTGAGTGCAATAGGCCTATATGCGACACGAACATTTAGTCTGTCTAGACTTAAGTGTCTGGTTTCATGCATTTCATGGCAAAAAACATACAGGTAGGCTACATCATGCGTCATAGGTCTAATAAAGATAACTATAGTTGAGCTAGATTTGCATAGCCTGCTTAATTTGGTTAGGAATTGTTGATTTCAAGCTATGTAGGCCTAACAAGCAGATTACAATATTCCCTAAATTCACTCAAAATTCAACTAAATAAATTGTCGTAATGTATTCCGTTAGCCAACTCAGCATTGACAAATGTGTGATCAGGAAACTCATTTGAAAAGAATTCTAGGCCTTTCTCACAACTCACACCATTAATGCTATACTTCTCATGGAGATAATACAACAGTTGGCAGGTAACGTTAGGCTACACTCAATCTGAGTGACTATGACCTGTAGCATAGGCCTATTTGCACAACTGCTCTACGTTAATCTGTAGGTTGGACAACGGCATATCATATAGAGAATCTTCATATTTGTAGGACGGCATCATAAACTTTTCTGCCAGGGACACAGCATCCAGAGCTACAAACATTTTTAACACAAAATAATTATTGTTACTTACCCTGATCAGCTTATAATAAATAAGAATACTGCAAAGTGCAAATAGCCTATGGCATTTCAGCTATATATATATATATATTTTTTTTTTTTATTCTTTCAGTTAGTGTCAACGCGAGGGGGTCTCATTTTGGTGAGGGACGTTGGCAATAGCCTAAAACGGCAAACATTAAACATTTCTGTAATATGTCAAATGACTTAAGCTAAAAGTGGCACAACTTGTGTGCATGACAGACACGGAACACTAAAGGCACACACGTGTCAAAAATGCCTGCTGTCAAAGAGCTGCATATGGCCTATGGAGCATACAGTAACTTGATACTTACCTTAAATCAAACGTAAGTTCCTGGTTTTCAGCAAGCAATTCCTATATATCCCTCAATTTCCAGATAATCATCATCGCAACAGAGTAAACGCAGAGTAAGCCATTTCCTAGTTTTTTTTTTTAACAAGTCAGCTTGGTTTTAAACTTCCTGTGTTATTTACACGATACAGTCCGAGCAAACTGAAATATGACAGTGTGAACAAGGTTAGCATGATTCATTTCCTGTGTTAGTACCAGAGCAAAAAAGTACAACTTAACCAAATACAATTACATAACATCTGTCTTGCAATATTACCCTCTGTCATTTATCTTTTCCATCAGCTGTGCAAGTTGCTACTTTTATTTGACCAAATACAAAGAGTTCCATTTGTTTTATGCATAGTGCCTTGCTTGCTGTTCTGAATTCCAAAATGAATGGATGAAATTAATATTTTCTACTAGCATATCAGGTAAAAGCAAGGATTTAACTGGGTATTCAGGTATGTCTTTCAAAAGAAACAACATAATTGTTTAGCCCTTGTGTTCCCCCAAGGCATTATACATTTAGGCCTATATTTATTTATACATTTAGGCCTATATTTATTTATCGACTATATTCCTACTACAAGTGTTGCTATTGACGGGCATCAGCTTTGCTTTGAATGGTGATGACATTCACTAGCTGTATAATGGTGATGTCATTAACAAAGGGTCAACAACAGGAAATAATGATACAAAACATCACTGAAACATTTTAATTCAAATATAGATAAACATTCAACGTATTGATAAATAATGATAATACAAAACAATCTATGGAGTTTCAGCATGAACAAGGCAATGGTGGCTGCTAAAGGCAAACATAAACAAAAACAAAATCACTGAAATAGCAGATGGGCTATAGAAATAACCGTGAATTTTGATATTCATATGCAGTAAACACAGGAAGGCTTACAGTCTCATATTGTTATGGTGATAATGAGAGACAAAGGAACATGACACACACACACTCACACAACAAATAACATCATTCTGGAGATTTCTTCTACCAGGAACTAGTGTAGTTCCTCACCATTTTCATTTCCTGTCGTTGGACCTAGAACGACTACATAAGAAAAAGGTTATTAGCATCACCAGATGGGGGGACTATAGTAACATTCTATTCAAACAGGCAAAAGGCAAAAAGACAGCATGGCAATGATGAAAATTGTGCTGTGCTGCTTTAACATCTGCTTTACATCTGCTTAATGGCATCAGGTAGAGCCCAGGATTTGCTCCAGAAGAAGGGAAAAAAGTGGTATCCACTAGACATAGCATGGCTAAGTAGGGGCAACCCCTATTCTTGTATCCAATGACATTTTTGGAATATTTGTTACATTTTATTTATTTAAATTTAAATAGCGGAGCCACTTGTGTAGGTATGTGGGATATTGTTTGCAATCAGGGGTGCAAGACAAATTCTAAAGGACAGCGGTGATGCATGAAAGCATGGTGGCTAATCAAAACTGCTACAGGAACATGATGAAAACAGAAGTAGGGGCAGATTCTCTGAAATGTACCACTAAGAGGAACTTACAAAACCAAGAAGTGCTTAATAGTTTACACCATGCCAGTCGCTATTTCAAAACAAAAATGGTCCCTGCCTTTCGACATTCTCAAACTCACATGGTTTCTCTACTCACCTCTTTGACCTTGAAAAGGACCTTGAAGGCTTGTGGTTCCCATCACGAGAGAGCGACCTCTCCTGTCTCCTGTCTCTGGACAGAGACCTGTGAATAAAAACAAAATGAATAAAAACATAAAAACACTGCAGTGCATATTACAACCCTGGTGTGACCCTGAATTAACCCTTAAATCACCGTTCCTTAAAACCACAGAAAAAAAACTTATTTTGCAATACAGGTTTCTTTAATGGCTTACCATAATTTCCCAACTATTAGCCAAGGTTTATACATTGATTTTGCAAAAAAATTTTCAGCTATGATGTTAATACACAGGAACATTTAATATGGTATTAATATGGCTTTGTTTTTTTAACTTGCATAAAAACACTGTCCTGCGGTTTATACACATTGTGGCTAATACACAGTAAATTACTGTAATTGCTTATAGGCAGAGGCTGAAATGTGGGCAGCCTGTGATTGGTGTCATTCCATTGTAAAGTTTTTGTGCGAGTGGACAAGCTCACCTGCTGCGGCTTCGACTGAAGCTCCTCCTCCTCGGTGATCTACATGAAGGGTGAGGCAGAGAGAGAAATGTTACAAGAAAATGTCTTATTGTATTGCCCAACTTAAGCATACCACTCAGGTCTCTGCTACCTGTGGGAGGAAAGTTGCTCCCTGAAACAATGACAGAAGGGAGACCAAATGAGGCCCCATTATGTGACTGGACTTTGGGATTTTACTCCCTTGTTTGGCCCTTTGCTTATGCAACACAACACTGAAGATGATGGGTATATATCGCATGACTAATTATAAAAGTTAAGTGTTGGGTGAGACAGATCAAGTCCAAACAGGAGTTGAGGGGTATTGAATTTACCTCTTCAAACCCAGATTGTGCACACATCCAGCTACTTCACAAACAGAGCAAATTTGTCAAGACTGGGGAGGGGATTCTAATTAATATGGAAACGCTAAGGTATATATTTTTTTTTCCAATCTGTAATATTATATAAGTGGCTATAAAAAGTAGAACAAAAATGTGTGGTAGTGTATAAAAACCAACTTACTAGTTTCTCAACAAGCTACAGAGGATATGATGCACGGAAGCCAGTTTGACCATCAGACGGGTAGAATTTGCAGGCAGAATTTGCCAGATGGTTGTTACTGTGGTTGGTGTAGCTGTTAACTTTGTCGACTGATATGGTTGGCTGAAGAGGTACATTTTGAGCTCTGATTGGTTAGCTGTGGACAGCTGCTGGTTGGCTGTGATGAAGGCATGTGGGGAAGCTACAACGCTGCTGACTGGCTGTGGTTGTAGGAGGAGGAGGAGGAGGAAGAGGCTGAGAGTGGCATGCTCAGGAACCGATGGCGGTTTTTGTTTTGGGCCATGCGTGGGTCATGTGAGCTGATTGGGGCGCGGCGGGCGGTCAGCGGCCACATGATGGAGTAAGGAGACTAGTTGACAGACTCAGAGGGTGAAGAGGCATGGTGATGTCTCTGTAAGGGGGGTCATCTTCATTAATATATATGTATAAATTTAATATATTAATAAAAATACAGAGCCGAAGCAAAAACACAAGCAGCACCAAAAACACAACACAGACAAAAATAAGCCAGTGTCTGCTGCACTTAGTTTAACATCTTCAAGTATTGGCTTATCTTAAGAAATTAACTTGATTATTGGAAATACCTTGCGGTCCAGGCAGCTCAGTGGGTCAGAGACGGCAATGTATGATACTTCCTTGGTCACACTAACACAATGTGGACGGCTCAAGAAACAGGTTTACTAGTGATCGAGCTAACTTTGCAAGATAGTGAGGATGCATGGGTGGTGTCTCCTACAGGCCTATCTGCCTATCTGCCTTATCAATGAGCATGTGTGTCGCATCTCTAATAAAGTTAGCTAAACTTAGTCAACCAGCTTACTGAAATATCCCTACCGACACCCACCCTTCCCCTCCAGGACTGAGCTGATTGGAATGAGCCGGTGTACAGGTCACTGAGACGGGCCTTGTCCGGGGGGGTGGGGGAGGGGACTGCAGAGACCTATGTTTAGGGGAGGCTGAGAGGCATTACCGGCGTCTAGGGGGTGGACTGCGTCGCCTGTAGTCGTCGCGTGGGCGGCGGCTCCATGATGGGGGTGGTCCTCTATTCCTGGAGCGTTTCTCTCCAGTGGACAGCTCTACTCTCACACGACACCCACACAGTGTTCTAGACAACAGCACAAAAAGGACTAGCACAACTGCAAGTAGTATCGTTCTAAGAATTTCAGAATGACTCCTAACTCATTAAAACCAATTAAATGTAAAATTCACCACTAACACATTAGTTCAGGCAGGACTGCTTTTGTCTCCTACTTTCATGAATGTTACCTTCCATCCAGTTCTCTCACAGCGTCTGTGGCATCTCTCGGGTCCTCAAATTCAACAAAGGCAAAGCCTGGAGGATTTCTCGCCACCCAAACACTACGGAGGGGGCCGTAGTAGCCAAAGGCTCTCTCCAGTTCTGTCTTATTGCCGTTGTTCCCAAGATTGCCCACATACACCTTGCAATCAAGTGGACAATCTCTGTGCATTGTGGGATCTACGCGAAACCCAAATGAAAGCTGAATTAAGTACAAAAAGTGAAGTAGGCTAACGCTAAATTTGAGATAAAACAATCATATCTTAATCTTCTTAACTGCTGGTGCAGTTATGTGCTGATCAGTGTAGGATACATTTCACACTAACTACATTCGTTTAGTTAGAGACAAAGGCACATGCATTGGTCCGGCGGTAACAAAACACTGTACTTTTTTAACAGATCACATACTTACCTCCCATTATTGTTCAGTCAACTGTAATAGATGGATGCACAAATTGTGATTATCTGAAGAAAACAAAACCACGATATTTGACTATTTTCTCGCCAATCCTAAAGGCACTTGCAGGAACTCAGATTGACAAAAACAGCTCAACTTTCACACGAGGAGAAAACAAGTACCGTGCATTCAGATTGTAAACCTTAATTTCCAATGAAAATACCACTAAGAGTGAAATGAAATGACTTACATAGATCTGCATGTTGTAGAGTAACGATAGTTTATTTAGGCAACAATCGCTGGGTGCTGTTTACAGCGTAGGCTACTTCTACTTTTCGCTTGATCAATCGTGCAGACGCAAACGTATCGACCTTTTGCAAACATAACAAACTAGGCCTGACACGTCCTCTAGTAGTGTAACGTTATCTAGGATAGCTTTGCTAACATTCGCTATCTAACCTTTACTGTTAGATCTAGTTAGCTTAACGATACAAATCAACCCTAATAGCTCGAGGTCCTGTTATTCTAACTGTGTCACTGTAGAAGATTATCCCGAGAAATATCACTTACCGCAAAAGTTAATTCACTTCTGCAAGCCCTGATGCAGGCTGCCTTCAAATACAATCTTCTTCTTCTTGTTGTTTTTATGGCGGTCTGGTTGCATTACCGCCACCTTCTGAAATGGAGTGTGGGTCTGAATAATATATTTCCCTACACTTAAATTATCTTTATTAAACCAGTTCTTCTAAAAAAAGGAAAGAAAAGAAAAACCTTAAACAAAAATCTCCAGAATTCCTTTGCAAAATATCTCTTACTTTCAAAGGTATATCTTCATCTTCTAGCTGCTGGACAACCATAGATACAATATGGTGTATCTTTCATAGTGAAACGATGTAGGCTACGAATGGTTACAGCGCCATCAAGAGGGAAGGAGTTGTAAGGATTTATGTGATTTTATTTTCTACAGACTGGCAAATGCGAGCAAGGCATGGCAAGACAAGTAGCCTATAACACATTTCACATTTCCTACACAAAGTCAGTCCAGTGTGCTTTAGGCCTACATAAATAAAATACATCAGATCAGAAATAAAAACATAGATAGATAATAGAAAAAACATAGAAGATAATAGGAAAATATATAATTTAAAAGTAAAGTATAGCATAGGCCTAAAATCTAATAGGCTAATAAAAGACAGAGTAAAATATATGAAAACATTGTGAGTGCTATGTCCTATATTTCGTTAGCTTAGCTGGATGTATGGATGGGTGTATGTATGTTTGAAGGGATGTATGAATGAAGGCCTATATGTAGGTCACAAAAAATGGCAGGTAGGCTAAATTACATTTGACCACATCTCCAACCTAGTTTAAGGATATCAACCTTTAGACTATTCATAAGCATGGAAAACATTGCATTTTGATAAGCCTAGGTGAAGTTGTGCCCGGTTAAAATAACAATTATGCAGTTGACATGCACTTACCACTCATTGTTGTAGCTGAACCTATAGGGAAATAAGCCATTGCTTATTTAGAAAGATGCAATATAATCTTGCCTTAATTTTAGTTACATGTATTTCACAGTGTGACCACCAAAGAACAAACAAACAAACAAACAAACAAGCCCATAAAACATAATGTAAGAGAAATCCATGATTAATGACAAGCTATATTGTGTGTAGTTAGTGTAAATAGTGTAAATGTCTATGCTGGAGTTAATGCACATTGGAGGCCTTGGGGCCGTGAAAAGTCCCGTCATGTTTGTGAGATAACATCTCACTCATCACATCCTCTGACCCTTCTGGGGCAAAAGTTCAGTGCTAGAAAGGATTAGGCAGAATTCAAGGGGATTGCATAACACATGTCTCATACGCAAACAACAAGCTTTATGCTATTCAGTTTTACTTTGAGTGTGTGTGTGTGTGTGTGTGTGTGTGTGTGTGTGTGTGTGTGTGAGAGAGAGAGAGAGAGAGAGAGAGAGAGAGAGAGAGAGAGAGTATCTCTTAATCCTCTTGTCTCAATTTCTTGTTGCTCTTCACATAGAGGTTACAGACATGGTTATCATGTTTTGATGAGTTATTTTTTTTTTTAATCTGAAGTAATCACTCAGCGGTTGTTTTCTCTTTAAGCGTCTGAGACATCTTTTCCCCTTGTAACCGCACACAGAACAGTGTGTTTTTCAATCAGATTAGTACAGCACACTCTGTTCTGCTGCACTTCCTGATGACTGGGTATCCTTGCATGAACTCGCCCTCGTGCTCTCTCTCTCTCTCTCTCTCTCTCTCTCTCTCTCTCTCTCTCTCTCTCTCTCTCTCTCGCTTTCTTTCTCATGCATCCACTCACAGACATCACACACACACACACACACACACACACACACACACACACACACACACACACACATACACACGCACGCACGCATGCACACACACAATTTTGAATGTTAAACCTGTGTTCCACAAATTAACTATTGACCTGAGCAACCCCATATCACAAAACTTGACCACTCAATACACTTAGAAAGCATTAGACTTTAAATATTTTAAAAGATGGACCACATACTACATACAGATAGACATTTCTCTGACAGAGATTCAGTAATCCATTTAAATCTAGAAATCCATTAAGCGCTTAAAGAATTTTTAAATCTGATGTGTATCAGTTAAAATATACTAGATAATTGAAAATATTTGAATATTGTTTCCTTGTGTATGTCCCGTGATCATAGATAGATAGATAGATAGATAGATACTTTATTGATCCCCAGGGGAAATTCAAGAAACACATGTGAATACACATTATTCAGGCACTTAGTCAGTATTGCTCACTATACGTGCTATAATTATCAAGAGCATTCTGCTCCTGTACAATGACGCTTGACTTCTTGCCAAAATTGTGGTACGTCATGCGAGACAGCACATATTTACTTTCTCTTGGTGCACTGGCATGCCTTTTCAATCTATCACCATCTCTGGGTTAAAGGGTCTTTAAGTGCACAACCAGAAACTCAGCACAGGTCTATGTTTGATGGACATATAAAATATGTTTGATACACCACTGTACATTATTCACAGCCAACCTTTACCGTTTTACTGTGTGTACTTGACATATGGATTCAGGGACCTTATTGAGGGTCAAATGTTATATTCCTTAAAGGAGAAGTTCGGTGTGAAATTGACCTTAGCTGTACTGAAAGATGTTGCCAGGTACTCACATTTGTCCAATAGGCACCTTCGCTCACCCCCTAGCATTCCAAATTACGCCGTTTTTAGCCGAGTAGCTGTGGGGGCATAGCGTAGCCTATGCAACTAAATCGCTATTTTTACACCATTAAAAAGGTTCCAAGTAACTCCACACTGCATTGGTAGACTTCTGAGGGTCTTGGAACCTTTTTAATTGTGTAAAAATAGTGATTTAGCTGCATAGGCTACGCTATGCCCCCCACAGCTACTTGGCTAAAAACGGCGTAATTCGGAATGCTAGGGGGTGAGCGAAGGTGCCTATTGGACACATGTAAGTACTCGGCAACATCTTCCAGTACAGCTAAGGTCAATTTCACACCGAACTTCTCCTTTAAGGGCCCCTGATTGTAAGACTGAACACCCCTGTCGTATAGCGGTCCATAATATTCATTATGTTAGTTTGTGATTGGAGCCCCAAACTCTGTGGGAATGTACAAAGTGCTTTTACAGCATAACATTGACAAATATCTCACCAGAGCACACATATCTGCTATCGGTGCAAATTGTACTGTTGGTTAGCATGGCAAAGCTGTTGTCTGTAGCTTGTTAGTGTGCTAAATGGGATGGTGTGAAAGCCCCACATCCCTGCACACCTATCTAGACAAACCCCTGGAAGTAAGCAGTGGTGCACAGAAAGTCTTCCATTCAATCCTAAATCTAAATCTAGATAATTTATAGACAAGAGTACATACAAATGAGTAATGAACATAAGAAATATGCAGTAGGCTAAGCTATGTAGGCCCTCTGTACATAGACACTTTTGTCCAAAGTAAAAATAACATCTATACAATAACTAAATTTAACAGTAAACAATTAAAAAAGTTACACCAAGGAGAACAGCAATAATAAACAACAATGTCAATTCAATAAATAGCCTAATAAAAATAAATAAATACTATAATATACAAACAATAACGCAGAAACGCTTAATAAACGAAGTGCATGTTGAACAGATATGCCTTTAGAAATACATATACAGCAATGAGTCTGATTGACAACTCTGTCACAGTACTCGGTGACCTAGAAACTAGAAAGATCTATGTGTAAAATTGCCGGAATTCTCCTTTAAAATGGTGTTGATGATTGTTAAATCTTCATATTTAATTACAGCCTATTTTAAACTGCACCCATCTCCCAGTGCTGAAAATGTAATTTATAATTTAAAGTTAATTTGTTTACATGAAAGAACATTGAGAGGAAAGTGAAGAAGAATTCTCACTTTAGGCCCCTTCAAACTATGTGACTTTTTAGACTGCAGAAGTGTTACCACTCTGCTCACACCACAGCAGTCTGGTCAGCAAAGCGAGCAACGCAACTAAGGCGTCTACCAATGGGAATGATGTATACCATTGACTGTAAGATGACGAGAGGTTTCCCTATCGGAGACATAATGTCTTTGTGATCTTGGTTCCTACTACAACTGAAGATGAATGGAGGAGACAAACTAAATTAAAGCCTACTACGAAAACCAGAAAATGTGGTGTATAAATGGTGCTGTTTGTGAACTTGTGAACTAAACCAAGTAAAAGTAAAACCGTATGCAAAGGTGTATTGTAGCATATTAGCCAGTAATTTGTTTCCCTCAGACACCTCTGCAGTGGGAAGTAAACAAGTGGGAAACCTAGGCAACCACAGTCTGAAAGCACACAAGCGACATAATTTCAGCTACATAGCAACGGGAGAGGAGCAAGTCGCCACATACAGTAGGCTATAGGCAATTGAGTATGCCAGGGAGTTCACAATGACAAAATAATGAAGAAATATTCAAGAAGTATTTTCCTATGTTGTTCAGTAGAAAATCCCATCAACATCAAGACACCTTAAAGACATGTGAGAGTACCTTAAAGGTACCATAAAAATATATGAAATACATATACATGACACATTTAATGATATTTGCACCCAAACACCAAACAAAACACCAGCGAGCTAGCTCATCCCCACCCTCCCCAGACTCCCCTTCCATTCCACCAGCCAAAATTCAGCTCACAACACTGATGTCCATAACTGGACATGGGGATCAGTAGCATACAATTTACAGTAATTTGAGCTGAATAAATCCAGAATAAACGGACATACAGTTACCCCCATAGTCAGTATAGTATTCTATTGACTTTTACATTTCTTTAATACTGTAAAAGGTAAATTACCATATCATGTAGCTGTCTGTCTATCCATTTGCTGCTTTGTCAAATTATGTTTTGTGACCTGCTTTGTTTATTGGTCCAAATGATGAAACAAATTGGCTGCGTCATGAATTAATTAATGAGATATCAGCCAGCATCCAAATTCTGTATGAAAGAGACATCCTCCACTGAAGTCTGGTCTGTGGGGTTTTATTTGATAAAGTCGCATTGTATTGGGTTCATTCACTAATTTCTGGTGTAAGGACAGAAGTTGTCAAAGGTACCAATGTGATAACCGGGTCTAGAGACATTTATATTAGCCTAGAATACTGAAAGTGTTTTTGGTAAAGGCCTAGTCTATATTTGTTTAAAGTGTCACCAGTCAGGGAGTTGTGGCAGACACATAATTTGTCACATGTGTACTGAATCCTAAATAACTAACTAACTAACTAATCAGTTAGGCTAAGTAGCCTATATACATGATTTTCTAAACAAAGCAATGCTTAAACGTATAAGGCCAAGTGTGAGGAGAAATTAAATGGCACCTAGAACACAAACTCTGGCTAAAGAAATGTCTAATTATTTTTTTTCAAATATCTGTGGCACCCGATGGTCATTTAATTCCTGATCAATAAAACAATATTAATTCCTAGATATGTAACACTACTTTGAACCAAAATATAGGCTGCTTTATGTTTTGGTTAAAACGTAAACGTAAATAATCAGCGTTGTTTTAAAACGAGTTATTGACATTTTTTACCAAACATGCAAATTTTACTATTCATTTGGACGGCGAAAAAGCATTCCTAGTCCTTCCCGCACGGCATTTCCAGTGGCATAGCTGCCAGATGGCGTTTTTTTATCACTCCTATTAAACTACTGGAGCCATAAAACGCGACGTTCATGCTGTAGGCTTCGAGCGGTATATCAGAGGCGTGTGCACAGTACAGCCTGTTCCCTACATCGGCACAGCAACCGGCACTTCACGGGTTACGGGTCAGGGTGTCTAGTAGGACACTGTGTTCTCATCAGCGCAAGCTACAGTACAGCCGGAACATTGTGTTACTCTGTGGATACTTTCCAAGACCTGCCCTTATAATTTTTTCTTCACTAAATCGCCCTCCCCCTCCTTTTCTCCGCCTCCTACCTCGTTCTCGTCTAGTTTCCCCTTCTCCCCATGTGGCTGTGATGGTACCGAGTAGTATATTTGTGTGTGCGCTTACGTGTGTGTATGCGCGCATGTGTTTGAGATGGGGGCTGCGGTCTGTCAGACTGCAAGTGGAACACGAAGTACCTTCGGTTGGAGAGGGCGGGTCGAACACAGCGTTACCGCCAGCGTCGTGACACTCTACTAGTACAAGCTGCCGGCGCGATTCCCTGAAGTTACATTACGGATATAGAACCACATGAGAGGCAGAAGCGAGAGAGCCAGTCCGTAAGTAGTTTTCTTTATTAATTACATTCTGCGTATTTACGCGTATAGGCTATTATGTTTCTCTTAAAGTCTGATAGTTATTTCAGATATTCAGAAACGACATCGCATGTCAGGGATGATACAGTGTATCAGTATCAGACCAAGTAATTTAACGTTGGCATTATTTAGGTGGAGGGCTTACAAAATCACATAGAGCTATATTTGGTCTATTGGTATGTTTTTATTATGCGTTTCTAATTTAAGCTATGCTGACCTCACAGCATTGAACGGTGTTGTACCCTTGTGTGGACTATTGTTGTATTTTTGGACTATTGTTGTATTTTTGTAAGTTTTACATTTAGATTACTCACTGACATTCCCAATATTGAAAGGTGTTATAGCCTATGTTTGCCTGTGTTAATAGATAATTTACAACACAACAGTTAAGTAAGCATTTAAGAGCTCATTAAACCCAAACCAAGATCAGCATAGTGCTCTCTCCATTCAATCTTTCACACACACACACACACACACACACACACACACACACACACACACACACACACACGCATACACACACACACACGCACACACGGATACACACAAACACACACACACATACAGGGATCATTTCAGAACACAGGCGGCTGCTGCTGCTGCTGCTTTTCTTCCAAAAAACTCCTTTGTCCTATGTTTCATATGTTGTATTTTTGTCAGAATTCTGAAAAAAAAGTCTTCAAAGAATTGTTGCAGATTCCTTGCAGAGCCATTGTTCCAGTTGTGTTTAGATGCATTAATTCACACATTTTTGGAAGCAAACATTTTCTCTTTTCACTTCTGCATGTGTGCCTAACGTTACATTCTGTTTGCGGTCTTGACATTCTCTTTTCTGTGATGGTGAGAACCAAGCAGTGAAATCATATCTAAATCAGACAATTATACATTTAACTAATGGCTCATTGTTTTGTTCTCAATAATTATGTCCCTTTTTTAAATGGATATGTGATATGGATAACACTATGTTGAATATATGGATATGGATATCCCCTGTGATATAAATAAAGCTAACCCTATTGTAAAGAGTGCATTTGGTTTATCTGTCAATCATTGTCATAAATAACTGACTTTTGTCGTAAGCTATATCAAGAGTGTCAGGATTGCATATGTGAGATCAGAACGGCAAAGGCCTCAAAGCATTAATGGTTTTCTGTGGTATACCTGATAGTATTTGGTATGTCACAAAGATTGACTGTATGATTTATTCTTATAGATGATCAATTGTCTGTAATAGCTGATCTTTAAGATTAACCCACACAACGACGTGGTCTATCCATTTGTTTAAGGCTTTCAAAGCATTTCGACTATATATATATATATATACTCATGTCTTGAAATTTCCGAGTGTTTGCAAACAGCATTTCATTATTTGTGAATTATTTTTGTTTCTGTGTTACATTACCATAAAAAAACAACAGTTATAATCAGCTAGGTAAGGAGATACTATCTCCCCAGAAGAAGATGGGGTCATCTCGCATTGTTTGTGTCTGTCTAAGGTTGAAAGTATATTCACTGAAACAGCCTGTGTATGTCTATTGAAGCATTGACTTTGTTATTAGGATCCCTGAGTCATAGTCTGTCTGTACTGGCTGGCCAAGAGTGGCCAGAACTGACTGTTCTTTACTCTGTTGCTGTTCTTTGTTCTCTCATCTTTTCCTGAAAGCTGAGTGGAACTGATATTTACGCAAAGTACAACCCCCTCCTCTCTCTCTCCCTCTCTCTCTCTCTCTCTCTCTCTCTCTCTCTCTCTATCTGTCTAGCAAAGACATTAAGTGTACTGTATGTTCTCATTGAAAATCCCCCTATTTCAACTATCAGGACAGAGAAGCCTATTTTTAAATGCAAGCGCAGTTTTGCTAATGTCACCTGTGACATAGGCATAGTTATTAGATCAATTACTTGGGATGGATGCATGGATATTAGGGTAATATAATCTAATGTTATAAGACTGGAAGAGCTATTAAATGCTAGATGTCTTTTTTAAGAGAGCATCTCTTATGTGACAGTGGATGTGTCATTCCCATCATTCTATCTGTGGTCTGTTGTGAAGCAACAATGATGCTTTGCCAGTGGAAGCTAATGTTGAGTTGGTAGAGTTAGCTTGGTGAACGGCATCAGATTGTGCCAGGAACTCTGAATAGAGAGAACATACTGTTCCACACACTCTCAAGCTTCAGGAGTGTGGTAACAAACACACACACACTGTCTCCCGCTGTCTCTCTCTCTCTCTCTCACACACACACACAAAAACACACATGACAAGATAGATAGATTGATAGATAGATACTTTATTGATTCCCAAGGGGAAATTCAAGCAGACTTTTTCAACCTGTTCAATTATATTTTAGCAAAAATGATTGATCAGAGAGTCAAATACCATTCATGCATCCATGGAAACATACTGTATGCAGAAGTATACACATATAAACAAATATATGAGCACCCACACATGCACACAGTTTTGCCTAATTCAACATCATCAATATTTGGATTTGTTACGTGAAATACAATTATTTCATCAACAGATTGTCTAGCTGATCAAAATAATTAATTGTTCGATGTTCGTTAAGTCTTCAGATAATATGAGTCAGTATAATAATAATAATAATAATAATACATTTAATTTTTATAGTGCTTTTCAAGACATTCAAAGATGCTTTAGACAACAGAATAGATAACAATACAGTAGAATGGACTAGAATATATGTGTGCTTCTGTTTCTGTTAGTTTCTGTCAAGGTGTCAAAATATTTCTATTAGATTGAATTATTTCTAAAACATATGTTTGAAAACACATAACATGGCCTGGTACCCAGCATGCGGAAATCACAACTCTTAGCATGTGAAGGGGGTCATACTCTTAAAACAATTCATGCAATGAAATGAAATGAATACACAGGCTTGTTTTAAATACTAGAGTATAATTCTAAAGTTATGTTACACGAGAAATAAGTTCCAGTCAAGGTCATCACTTTAACAACAAAACAATGGATGCGTTTTTCCCAGAGCATTTCTAAGTTAAGATGTTTCCTTGCCTTTTCCTGTAATTGTAAACTTGGATAGTCTTGTCATCATTAGCAGCAGTTTAGTAACTGTTTAGTATCAGGCCAATGCATAAACAATATCAGTAATCCTCTGAAGAATTCTGGCAGACGCTGCGAGTTCTAGTGACAGTTTAAAACGTGTCAAATGTCAACTCGGGTCTGTTTAACAGCTCTCAAGGAATGCACCCATGTAGAATGTCCAGTCAGGCAGAACATTAAATATTGACATAACAAAATGAAACATTATGTTGTGTATGATACCACACAGTATATAGTAGACATAGATTTGTTGTCATATGCAGCATAATAGAGTTTGATCAGACAAGTTAAGAAATGCTCTAACTTTTCTGTCTTATTGCTCACTGAGTCAGCGCTCTTAGCTACAGTGGCAACTGTTTTTTCGTTGTCCTTTTCCCACACTGTTGGATAGGATAGGCTTTTTAAAATGAGTCAGCCAAGAAAAGGTATTTGGTTGCCAATGCTAAAAGGCTGAAGACAGAAACAGACACTGTTTCAATTGTCATCTGCCCCATGTTGTCGTAATTATCATTGTGAACGCACTCATGCACTCAAATGAGGTATTCTTAGTATACAGTAGAAGTAGGCCAATTGAGATGCAATGAGAATCATTGAAACATAGAAAACCATACCTTGAAAACATACAAGCATCCGGATTAGTTTAGTGTTATTGAAGAATCTGAGAATAGAATCAGATAATTATTTTTAATAGCACATACTATGTACAGGGCATAGTTTTCTAGGAATTCAGTGCAAACATAATTTGCACAGATGACGTGAGAGATATGCCACTCTTTAAATAGAGGCTCTTGCGTACGAGATGACCTAAGCGGGACTCAATTGGGGAAGTTAGCGTGTCTCGGGGGGTCCCCAGGCACAGTGTGTACAGATATCAAAGAGTACAAGACAAGTCAGTGTACACACAAACAAATGATAATGCCACTGATCAGATGAGGAACAGATTGCATGAGCTACAGGATATTGATGGAGACATGATAGAAGAAATACAAAAAGATACAACTGCTAGATAGTTGCACAACACAAACGCCCAGCGCAATAGACTTAGTAACTTCACTAGGATTTGTTAGAAAAGCAGTCAGCCAGTGGATATTATGTAGATTGTCCCTTAACAACATATTGTTTCAATAGAGTGTGTGTTTTTTTTGTTCTCAAAGCTTATCTAAATCAATCTTGATGCTTGTATGTTATATGGTTTTCTGTGGTTCTATGATGTTGTCATCCCAGAAAACTCCTTTAGTGTGTGTGAGGTTGTGCTATATTGTTGATGGATATATGTATGAATAGTCTTTTTTTATTTCCAGGGGTAGCGGGACTACAAAAATGAACACGCACAGGGGCGAGTTTACAGATGGGCGGTCCATAGCAGCACTCTTTGCCAAAGAGGGTATTGACATCACTTCGAACAAAGATAAGGGTGTTTGCAAGGTAATCTTACTATTTTTTTCAGAACAAGTGACGTCTTTTAAGATATCACACACTTGACTCTTTGATGTATGTTCACAGAACTCAGGATGGCTGAGGTTGGTACGTTATGCTTTAGCAAAATAAAATGTATCTGCCAAATTATCTGAAGTGATAGAAAAAGAAATGTCTTGATTAGTTGAAGCTGTATCTGACTGATGAGCACACATCTGTGGGCTTTTATCACAGATTCAGAATTTACCTGTGCATTTTCTTGGGCTACTCTTTAGAGACCTCCCAGTCAATAGAAATTGGGGACACAATGTTCTGCTGCATGGGAGGCACACAGCGATGCACATTTTTTGCAGGTCACTGTGTGACTAAGCCGCAGTGTGCTGCCACTGAGACAGTAATGGTCTTGTTAAAACAGATGCTTGTGAAAACAGTTTGACAGAATGTCCATTAGATGCCAAAGGGTGGAGTTACATGACAATAATGTAAGGAAGCAATCTCATTAATCAAGTTCTTAATGTGCTTGTTATGTTGTTAAGCACATATTTTGGCTGTGTGTGACCATTGTAGGGGATGGATTTGAGATGTTTGTGAGGAGATATTTTGTTTTGGCATCCTAATCGCGTACAATTATGCAAATTCTATATGTAAGTTTTCATGGCTTGGTGATATAGTATAGTTTAGAAATGCTGTGAAAAATCTCCCATCATGACTGATGTATTCAGAATATTCAGTTCTATATGTATGTGAATAGTCATATTCTACACTTTTACATACATTTCTTAACAAATGTGAATATAAAAGAGGAAAAGCTACAGGGATATGGTGCAAGATGACGTCTAACACAGGATAAACACCACCACAACATCAGCAACACAGCTTTGGGTGGTATGAGGTGTATCCCTAATCCCTTTTAACATATGGTTGCCAGTTTTGGTTGTTCAGATTTACTGGTGCAGTAGCCTAAGGCCTACAAGTGAATCAGTGACAAATACAGTACAAACACGTGCAAAGACATGCAAGCCTGTAACATCCTTAATCTTTTGCTCAATCTTTTATCAGGTAGCTTAAGTTTCTTACGCACATTGATTTTGATGTTATGCCATTATTATTTTGGGAGATTATCACTAAGACTTTGTTTAAAGGTAACAAAAGAATAATCCAAATAATTGTAAATTAGTGATTAACTCTTAAACAGACTGAGAAACACAAGTGAAAATACGAAAATACACAAAATACTTTAGTTGTTTAGTTTCTTCACTCAGTAAGTAATCTGTTGTTGTAACCAAAGATTATTTGACATAACAGTGGTTGTAATTTGTAAAAGGCGGTTTGGATGTGGTTATGATAGCTTTTGGTGTTGACAAGTTGATGTGGCCACAGTAAATTAAATCAGCCACTGTTTGTTGAAATATCACTATTTAGGATGAAATCAAGCAGGAATGTTTTCTTAGCAACATACTCAGGTTCTATGTAGTCTATGAAATTAATTTCTCACTGTTATCCTCAGTTAAGATGTTCTTTCTTGCATGAAGGGAGATGACATTTACAGATAAGCCAAGTGGATAATAGGAGAAATTTAACCTTTGATTTCAGCCTGAGGTTTCAATCTGGATCTATTGAAGCATACACAGACCAGGTCAAACGGTACAAAACTGCTAAAACAATGTTTAGTCACTTGTCTTTTCCTTAAATATCACACTACTTTCCTTAAAAGTCACATAGTAACGGCTCTGGCAAAAGTAGCATCGAAAGCCAAAGTCCGTAATGGTACAAATATGACCTATTTTCACCAAAAAAAGGACCTTTTGGACCTTCGATGAATGTCCGAAACAACCCACCAGAAACTATTTCCTGTTGCTTGGTGCCCTCACGAAAACTTGTTTTTGTGTGTTTTCTTTTATGGAAGTAGTACGTACTGCTTTAACTGACAAAAAGCAAGTGTGGGTTTGAGCAGGTGCCAGCTGTGTAAGCAGCATCACACCGATGACCTCTACCACATGTGTGGGAGGGAGGGCGGTTGGCCTTGCAGACTCTGAGCTAGGCCTAGGGCCCTGTGGCCTTAATCTGGACTGCGGAGAAATCCAAAACCACTGGTCAAGTAGCTGAAAGGGCCATGCAAGGACATGGCAGTGAAGTTAGGAAAGAAGTGCAGAGTACAATATGAAATGAGACTATTTAATGCTTTTCAAGGGAATCAATAAATATTGAAATCAGTTTTAAATATGTTGGAGACAAGTACAAAATCTAGGGTTGGAATTTCAAAATCCTCTTGGTCTTTGTGGGGTTTCTACTGAGGGCACCCAACTTTATTGTTATTTTCTGATAGCTATATGTGTCTATAGTACAAAAATGCATGATGGACATCTGGGACTCACAGCTGAAGCTGTAGCCATACACCCGATGTACCTATACCCAATGTATTATGCATGGACAGCAAAGTCACGAGGAGGGTGTCAAAACCCATGCCAGTTCACATCTTGAGGGTATATGCTTTCAGACAATATATGGTTTAGGTGGTTGAATCATTTTTCTCTAAATGGTACAGCCCAAAAAGGTATCAGCCATATACTCTATTTACCTATACCCAATGTATTATGCATGGGCAGCATACTAATGAGGAGGGTGGGACATGTCTCAAGGTTTATATAGTTGAATCAGTTTTCCCTTCATGGTACAGACCAAAAATGTATTATGTGTACACTTTCTTCACCTAAATCCATAAAATCCCATATTTAAATGGGACACTTACTTAAGAGGCTGTAGAAATCTTCAGCTGTGAATTTGAAAAGTTCATCACACACTTTTGTCATGTAATAATAACATGAATGCACAAAGGCTTACTGCATGCACTGAAGGTTGTATAGGCATATTTAAGGGAAAAGTATTCATACAGGGTACATGTTTCATTTCAAAATACTGTATCTCATGCTACAAATGGAATTCATGAAAAAGACATTTCAGGCAACTGTGCATAAGCAATGCACAAATGTTACTTACCTCATGAGAGTCGGCAAGATGATTTTGGTATTGTCCTGACAACAGCACCTGTAACATGTTGCCGATCTCACCTGATTGGATAGGCATCAACTATTCAAAACAACAACATATCAATTAACACATGGAGGTTCCACACAAAGTGTGGTGTTCACCATAGTGGCAAGGCAGAAGATCAGTTACAAATCAGTCTCATAAACTCAATAGACTATCAATGTGAAACTACAACCTATCAATATGAAATTACAATATTATCAATATGGAACTATAACCATACTGTGAGTGAAAATGTCGGGGTGGTTGAGAGAAGAGGCCTGATACATGCTTGTATCTCTGTTCTTTCCCCTCACACATAGGTGGTGAGGAGACAGGGAGCAGAGGGGGAAACTCCCATGATCGGTGATAAGGTGTTTGTTCATTACACTGGGAAACTGCTCAATGGGAGGAAGTTTGACTCAAGCATTGATCGCATGGAGCCATTCAGCTTTAACGTGGGAAAAGGTGCGACATTTGTGTCAGGTCAGACACAGTGTGTCTGGCTTGTAAAACTCATAATAAAAGCCTCTGAATAATGCTCTCGTATATTCCTAATATCATTGTAATGACATGACTGCATGAAACAATGTATTTTAGCACTTTTAGGAACCAGATGATAGCATCAGCTATTATTTGCACAAAACTGTTGTAGCATTAGCGCATGGAGATAGAATAATAATGGTGATACTGGATTGAACACTACATTGGGCTTTCCTGCCTGATCAAACACCCATGTGACTTTATTTTCAATGATGCCATTTTTTCTTTGGCTGATGCTGATGCTGATGATTCTCCTGTTTGTGTTCCTGCTGTAGGCCAGGTGATTAGGGCCTGGGACATCGGTGTGACCTCCATGCAGAGAGGAGAGGTCTGCACATTCTTGTGTAAACCGGAGTACGCCTATGGCAAAACTGGCAACCTCCCTAAAATTCCCCCTAACAGCTCACTAGTGTTCGAGGTAAGGGTCTCTCTTCCCTGTGAAGTAAAGAACCAAACACACACAGTGCAGCCTTGCAGTATTACTTCAATTGGAAATATGTATTGAATTGCATTACTCTACTAATCGATAAAGTATTGTACTAGATAGATATTGGCACAATATACATGAACTGAAAGGAGCTAGATGATTCATGTCTGATATACAGCTCTACCTTACTATCCACTACTGGGATGGTTTAGTGTTAGAGGTGCATGAATATCTGCACCTTGCATTTTAAACACAACAATACACAAAGGAGATGGAAGATCTGTCTTGGCCACATTTAAAAAAGTGAACTTTTACATCGCATACACTGATTTTAGTTTGTGACTTTGATTGGGGTGATATTTCACTCAGGTGGAGTTGCTGGACTTCAGCGGAGAGGAGTTGATGGAAGATGGGGGCATCGTGCGGCGGATAAAAGTCAAAGGTGCAGGCTTCACCAATCCCAACGATGGAGCAACAGTCCACGGTGAGGCTTCTCAGCATGGACGGATTATGAACTTTTGGGTCCCTGGGCCCAGATGTATTAAGGGCCCCCCACTAATTGTCGCATATTTGGGGGGGGGGGGGGGGGGTTGGGGGTTTTTCCAATGTTACATTTGTTTGATGTGATTTTCTGTATTCTGGTGCATTTTGGGGATGGCCAATACTTTAATTCAATCAGATTCATAGCCTACATCCTGATGCATTGATATTGAGGCAATGATTCCATTCAATGGCTTGGGCCCCTGGGCCTGGTAGGCCCATGCAGTAATCCATCCCTGCTTCTTAGGCATTCACAAAGCAGCCCATATTATTTCTCTGTTACATAAATGGATTTAGGGTTAATATGACGTAACATATTATGAAAGCCATTTGCCAGTTTCTGATTGAATCACTCCACCGTGTTAGACTGGAAAGCACAAGTTAAATACTACCATGATTAAGGCACACATCCGATATTTAGATGACTGTCTGTCTGCCTCTATCCCCCAGTGCACCTTGAGGGTAGTTGTGGAGGTCGAGTGTTCGAGTCGCGGGACGTGCGCTTCATCGTGGGAGAGGCCGAGGACGTTGGGGTGCCCATGGGAGTGGACAGGGCCATGGAAAAGATGCAGAAGGGAGAATGCTGCCTGCTGTATCTCAAGTCTAAGTATGCACCGTGCTCTTGTGACGTGAATGACACAGTATTCTGCTTCTGCTTCTGATTAATCATACTGGTATGAAAATATGAGAGATGTGACTTTCTTGATTGTTTTTGACAGATACGGTTTTGGAACCGAGGGGAAACAGAAGTATAACATTGGACCAAATGCTGATCTGGTATATGAAGTAATACTCAAAGACTTTGTAAAGGTAGGTAATAAATCTGACATTTTTCTCAGAAAAGCTGTTCTTGTTGGAATTAAAATTGTTCAGATATAACATTTCAAATATCAACAAGTGCCACATTATATTATATCAAATTAAAGTTCTGTATCAGTTATGCGTAAGACGTGGCACATTGGTTTAATCAGTCGCTTACTGATTTTGAACAAGGTATTAACTGAAAGGCTGATGAGTATTTTCACACGTTTAGGCCAAAGAATCTTGGGAAATGGACCTGAATGAAAAACTTGAACAATCAGTTTTGGTCAAACAGAAAGGGACTCATTACTTCAAGGTAACACCAAGAGAGTAAAGCTTCCTCTGTTAAAACTGAAAATGAAAGTGAATTTGGCAACAGGATGTTGTATATGTGTGTTTGTGTTAGTGTTTGTGCGTGTGTGTTTGTGTGGGTGTGTGTGTATAAGAAAGATAAAGAGAGACAGAAAGAGAGATTGTGAGAGATTGTCAGCATGTTTGTATATTTGTAAACCTCACGTCTATATTTTGTTTGTGTCAGTTACAGTTGAACTGTGTATTGTACCACATCACAGTTTCCCCACATAAAAAAAAACTGCTACAAAGGCATTCTTAGACAAGTTGAAATAGTATACCTAAAATCCACCAAATGCTGGTTTCAGGACAGCGCTGAAGAATGTCGATGAGAGAGTGGAGTGACAGATTCTCATGCTTCCTATCCACAGGCCTGTCGATACCACCAAGCTGTGATCCAGTACCAGCGCATTGTGTGTTGGCTGGAGATGGAGTGTGGAGTGAGCAAACAGCAGCAACAGGCTATCCAGGACCTGCTGCTTGTAGCTCACCTCAACCTGGCACTCTGCTACCTGAGACTGCAGGAGTACTCACATGTGATTGATAACTGCAACAAGGTACAAGACCACTACTGTAATTTCACGTGTTTTATAACTGCAACAAGGTACAAGACCGCTACCATAATTTCCCAACTATTAGCCACGGCTTTGATTTTGCAAAATTTCTTCAGCTATGAGGTTAATACACTGGGGCAGTTAATATGGTATTAATATAGTTTTGTTTCTTTTAACTTGCATAAAACACTGTCCTGCGGCTTATACACAATGCGGTTAATACACAGGAAATTACTGTACTCTTCGTACATCATACCCAGCACCTTGCCTCCCCGTGTCCTGCAGCTGAGTTCATATCTCAGGATCTAGATTAGGCCTACTCCCTCACCAGCATTGTCTGTTTGTAAGTGGCTCAGTAGGTTGCAAAATCTGTATCGTAAACATGCTAATGAACCTTACATTTTTCAGTAGCCATAGGTGTGTAGATTTTAACAAAATCTAGTTTGGTTCTTACCGGGCTTTTACTGCCTGAAATATCAGATTTTGTTTACCACGCTCGGAGGTTAGTGCTGGGCTGGTGGGTGCTTATTCCCAACCTTTCTCACGGCACATCAACGGTTAGCCTGAGAATTCTCGCCGCAATTAAAAAATCCACTGGAGCTCCAAGCAGATTTGTACACGCAGCCTTACAACACTGTTTACAGCTTTTTGAGTCACGGTAAAATTTAATTTTTGGTACATAGCTAATTTAGATAAACTTATGGTGTGGGTGCTTGTGTTTCTTTAGAAATCCACCGTCTTGGTTTGTATAGAAATTAATATTAAGTGACACATACACGTAAGAGGTTGGACATACGTGACGGTTGGTAATATGTGACGTTCCAATACCTTTCTGTCGATTTTGTTGCATATATTATGGTTAAGAAAGTCTTGAGAATTTCTTTTTTTAGGGTTGGTGCCCATTCAATTAGAATAGTGTAGAAAGTGATTGGATCAGCTCGTAGATCTGGCAAGATCTAATCCCACAACCTAGTTAATCAGAGCCAGTTGGCAAATCAGACTAAACCCATTATACTGAACTCAGTAGGGAGGGCCATAGCTTTTCCCCAAGAGTAGCCGTGGCAACTGTTTGATCAGCTTTCCCTCTTGTCGTTGCAACTGTGTGATCAGCCGCCCCTTACCCTCATCAGTTCTGATTCAAAGAATCCACTGGCTGTATATGTACTCTATACTGACCCTTTAAACAACTGATTGCTCTAAAGCTCAGACACTCAATAGCTCCTCCTTTTTTATCATAAGCAGAAGCTTATGCAACTCACTGATTGGTGGTAAAACCTACAACTACTGCTTCTTTGTCTCTAGAGTTCCTAGACTTTAATGCATGAAATTGGAGAGGGTGATGTATACCCTGGCTGGTCTAGACTACTGTAGAAAAGCAGCTTAAGGAAAGTAAGGGATTATGTGTCCTCAAAGCCTGGAACATTTAAAATCGATGTCCCCATGTTACAGGTGATTGAAATCGATGCTGACAATGAGAAGGCCCTTTATCGGAGAGGAGAGGCTCGTCTTCAGCGGAACGAATTCAGTTTGGCAGTAAAAGACTTCCGGCACGTTCTCCAGGTGAACCCCTCCAATCGTGCCGCTAATTCTCAGATCACTGTCTGCCAGAGGAAAATGCGTGAGCATCATGAACAGGACAAGAAGATCTATGCCAACATGTTCCAGAGATTTGCAGAACATGATGCTAAGGTACTTGAGATAGAGTTTTATGTTGTCATCTGCAGACTTCTGTTAATCTCTATGTGGCTTGTCTTATTCTAGTCTGCTGGAGCCATAGTGCTCCCATAAGCAAGAAACAATATTACTGTAATATTCACAATAATACACAGTACCCAGGCACTCTGTAACACATGTGATATTGTTTGTGTTTGTTTGTTGTGTGCATTTGTACAACAGTGCATGTGCAAGAGGCCTTTTACTTCTGGTACATATACAGTGTGGTGAATCTGATTCCTGGCCACTTTATTAAATTAATATTAAAATTGAATTAAAGTTTGCCATAACAGACAAAAACAAAAACAAAAAATTGACACAGCCATATACACATACAAATTATACTGTATGTACAACCTTTCAACAAGTGGGGCCAGCATACTTTTATAATCTATGCAATGTAGTAAATATGGAAAATAGCACATTTCCTTGATGAATTCCTTTTCGTAGTATATCGTAAATGTGCTAATTACCAACCATTTCGTTCGAAAATTGTAAAACAACAATGTTTTTTAATACTTCAAAATAACATTTCCTAAGTGAACCTTACATTTTTCAGTAGCCATAAGTGTGTAGATTTGAACAAAATCTAATTGGGTTCTTACCGGGGCTTTTACTGCCTGAAATATCTGATTTTGTTTACCACGCTCGGAGTTTAGTGCTGGGGTGGTGGGTACTTATTCCCAACCTTTCTCACGGCACATCAACGGTTAGCCCAAGAATTCTCGTCGTCGCAATTCAAAATTCCACTAGAGCTCCATGCGGATTTGTACACACAGCCTTACAACATTGCTCAGCTCATGGAGTCACGGTAAAATGTAATTTTTGGTACATAGCTAATTTAGATAAACTTATGGCGTGGGTGCTTGTGTTTCTTTAGGAATCTGCCGTGTTGGTTTGTATAGAAATTAATATTAAGTGACACATACAGTACACGTAAGAGGTTGGACACAAGTGACGGTTGGTAATATGTGACGTTGCTATATGTTCTGTAAGTTGTTAAAGGAGGAGCAAGCTGCTTATGTTATAGTCATCTGTCCTCATTAGCTTTTCTAGTGTGTCCTGTCCGTCATCTTGTGTGTAACCTTGTGACCTCTGTGTCTGTGAAGGTGGCCCGGCTAAAGAGGAAGCGGGATGGCGGCATAGCATGCAACATCAGCAGTAAACGAAAACACAGCAGAAGCCAGGACTGCTCCTGATCCAGGAGGGGGAGCACAGGGGCCATTACCAAAGCCACATCCCCAGAGGAGCGCAGGCAGGCAGGCAGGGGCTAAGTGGCAGGGGCCTGACCTCACCCGACACCTTACACTGAAGAAGCTGGGGGGTGGAGCAATGGAACCCCATGCTCCTGTCTGCCAAAAACAAACAAACAAAAAAACAAATTAGCCCTGACCCCACCATTGGGATAAGGGGACTCTCCAAAGGGCATTCTGTCAAAGACTCTGTGTGGCAAACAAACAAAACAAGACAAAACTGGGGAAAGCTTGAAAAACTGCACATGGTTCCTTCATGTCCTCTTGCAACTACGCTCCTTAGCCGCTTTGCCTGACCGATCTCTCTGTCTTGCTTTTTCTGTGTAATTTATAGTTAAATATTGCATTACCTGAACGATCTCTTAATAATTTGTTATGCAACTATGTGGATGCTCCAGATTTAGTTTGGCTTAGATGCAGTATTTTTTTTGTTATCTGTTTGTTTATTTAGCACAAAGGGACGAGGTGTCTGTCAGCTGGATGGACATGGACCTGGTTGCATTGACATCAGTATGAGTATGACTATCTAGTATGTAGGAGACAAGACGCCGTTCAGTTGACACTGTTTAAAGTGTTAACAGTTCTCTCTTTTATGCAGACAAGTGCACTCTTTCCCAAGGGGGAAAAACACGCCTGACTTTAAAGAGGGATAAACTTTTCTGAGACTATGGACGTGCTTCAGTGTTAGTGAAAGATCCCGACGCTTCTCAAGGCCCTTTGGATTGCTTTCACTGAATCCTTTATGAAAACATGTTTTTTTTTTAAATCACACTTACTCATCAGCTGTGAACATGAGGGAAAGCACTGGTTTCTTGGCATGTTATTTTGGTACAACCAGATGGTCAAAATGGGCACAAACGTTCTCCAAAAACAAACAAAAAACATCAGACAGCATCAATCTTATTGAAACTTTAATAGTTTGGTTTATATGACCCTTTGACTCCTGTAGTGGCAGATCTCTCTTCCAATGTGTCCTTAAACTCTGCTGCACTCTAAATGAGTAATGCTCTCATTTATACTCATCAGATATAGTGTCATTTGAACTTTCTCATCTGATTGGGTAGTTTACATCAAGTGCTGTTTGTACTGATTCCATTCAATAATGTATTTTGTTGATCAATGAAACTTGTTCTAGATGACACATTTATTTAGCATTGGTCGGTTATAAAGTGTTTGGGTGTTTACAGCAGTTCACGGTAATCAAAAAAAAAAGAGAGAGATTCCAAGCTCACTGCCTTTTCCTTATTCAAGGCTGCTGTTTTATTCTGTGTTCAGATGTTTATACAATCTTTTCAGAGCTGTTTCAGAGGAGACATCAAATTCTTCCTCTTTTCTGTTCACATCTGTAATGTTATGTGGTTCTTGTTTTTAGCTCTTGCTCTATTGCCTTGGACCACATTATTACATGCATTATTAACTTTTCTTTACGTTGTTTAAGTTGAAGCTTTTTCTCAAGAAAGTAAATAGTAATTGGTGTGAATATTTTGCTCGATACTATGGAAAAGCAAATGTGCTGGTACTAAGTGATGCACCAGCTAAGTGCTGATATGAATGAAAATGGAAAGTGATGGTATTAATAACTCATATGAACACATATCAGGATCCAGATAGTCAACACACATCACAAAAATGGACTAAATAGCTGAACATTGAATTAGACTACAAATCAGACCACATCAAACCACTACTGTAAGACATACTGTTCCAGTGCCTTCTATTCTACCACATAAGTTTTGAATGTGTTGAAGCTACTGGCCACTAGAGGGCGCTCTATTGAAATACTTCACACTCTCTTCGGAGTGAGTGACAAATCCTGACTATTACTTAAATACTGCAAATCTAACTAGCATCTTTGGTTTATCTGATGTTGCACTTTACAAGTGAATAAAATCAAAATAGGAGAATAGGTGAATAGAAAGTAGTCATTTGATTGTATTTGTGCAAATATAATGAAATCATGCTAAGTAAGCCTTATGCTGTATTTTTTCAGTCTGATCATGGTCTGGTTTGAATTCAGGTTATCTGGGTTATTCTCTTTGGTGACCCAATAATGGGTAATAACAAGTAATATCTGAATTATGTTTAAATTATTATTTATTTTTTTGTTCAGAGGAAAGCCACAGGTGGCTGTGAATCACCAATCTAATTTTATTCATTATGTTAGTCTAAAAGGAAAACCATGATTGGTATGTTGGCTAAACTTTATTTATTCTGGACAGCAGGCCTATGGACAACATTGATTTTAGTCATGATCTATCTAAGATAAGAGTGCATGTCAATTATTTTTCTTCCCAGTAACTTAGTACAAATCCATTGATCTCCTCAAGGAGATCAGAGGCTAAAAAATACAACTGCAGCAGCTGATTTTGTATTTTAACATTCAGTCGCATATCTTTACTGTTATTTGTAACTCCATTTGAAAATGACCCATCATTTGTCATTGTCAAACCCAGCGCAGATAACTCCATGCCCAACTACAAACACAACAGCTCACACATTTATTTTGACCTTATGTCATGTCTATGTTTGCAGAGCATTAAAAAATCAATGTGTTAACATTCCAGAGTCAAAGGTAGGTGTCAACACCTCACCAGCATACATACAGCAAACATTGTTCAGTTACAGCAACACATAAATACGACAAACACCAAAAAATGCTGACACCCTTAAATTGCTAATATTCTGCCAAAAGCAAGAGTCAGAGCTACAGAAATCGGAAGGCAGGGCTTAAGGAAGGAACAAGAAAATATGAAAAATAGACACGGTTAAAATTCATAAAAACTGGCATTCAGTTCCCCAAAGGCTGCAGGAGTCTCATTAAGTATTCAAACGGCTGGCAGTCACTGTTACACAATCACGGCTATTTTGCTCCAAGGCAAAAAGAACAACCACACCAATAAAAACATCAAAGATGTACACAATGAGGAATAAACTATGTCATCCACAATAACTGGTCCCAATGTGTCATGCCATACAGTATAGGCAAACAAAAAAAAATACAGGCACAAATCTAGCATTGATGCATAAGAGCAGCAATGAATCATGGCTTTTGACATAATTATCTTCATATTTATTACAAGTGTTTTGAAAATCACATATCAGATGAGTACGAGTGTGATAACAAAGACATATACACCTTTTACCCATACACGGCTCATGCACTTAAATCACAGACTGTCAAAGTTCCAGGAGGGATATCTGATCATGTGTTGGCACATTCCATGATCCATATGTATTAAAGAACACATGATCAAGGAGAAACTATTCTACTTTTAACTATTCTATTTTCCCTACATGGGAGAACCAATACCCTTCCGAGTGTTCACTTAAATATTTCTGGTATGTTATAAAACATAATGCACAATATCCTGTCTTGGTTATGATATACCAAGTAAATACGACCATGGCACTTCTGGTTAAAGGCCATACGGTTATGCCGACTTTTGGCATGTAATAATGCTATAATAGCAACACATACACACACACACACACACGCACACACACACACATACATTATGGGAATCTTCCATCTACTCTGGACAACTTTTTCTGAAGTATGCGAAGAGGATACAGTAAAGACTTTGAAAAGTGAGAGCTTTCAACAGGTCCTGTCATTGTTTTAAGTTGTGAATTGTTCCTGGACACCTATATAAGCACCGGAAGACCAAAATCCATCAGAAAAAAAACCTTTATAAAAATGCCAAAAATGAGTCTTCTTGTTGATCCCCCATCAAAAGGACATCAAATATTTAAGAAAGACATTCCTGAAATCCAGAGGCGGACAGAGTACACAGCTTCATTACTTGAGTAAAAGTACAGATACCCTTTGTTAAATTTTACTCAAGTACAAGTAAAAGTACAACAGTCAGATGTCTACTTAAGTAAAAGTACTGAAGTACTTGTTTTTAAAAGTACTTGAGTATCAAGAGTACAAGAGTAGCCTACATTTTCAAAATATTGCATTACTACTGCCACTGTGCTTACATTTACAGAAACAACCTACATGGAGTTATAAAATATGTTAATGTTAATACCTTGGAGAATGTAAAAGGAATTGAAAGTAAAATCAAGTAATTTTTACCATGTTGCCAGGGATGGGCAGTATTTCTAATACATGTATTTAAAATACGTATTTCAAATACAAAATACTAATTGAAAATTGAAATAGTCTGGCGAGGTGTGGCCACAGGTTGGCACATTCCCGGTATGGACCTGCTGCGTCTTCATCCATTGTTTCGTCCATGGTTTCATCTCTTATCTAAATCTGACCATGGAGTTGACTTTGGCGGAAAGCTGAAGGTGATTGCTGATAGGCTGTCCCAATCAGCGGCGCCTGCACAATCCAATCATGTTTGAGAGGGAAACAACAAATTATGGGTTTCCGAGATTTTTCTTTTTTCCTTTTTTTTAGAAGAAGTAACGGGTACTCACGGTTATGGATAGAAATGTAGTGGAGTAAAGAGTACAATATTTGCCTCTCAAATGTACTTGAGTAAAATCATGAGTACTCCGCAAAAATGATACTCTAGTAAAGTACAGATCCCTAAAAATTGTACTCAAGTACTGTACTCAAGTAAATGTACTCTGCTACTGTCCGGCTCTGCTGAAATCACTCACTCTAGATGTTACTGGTGAACACTAACCACTTCAACACTTCAAACACTTCACCAGCTAACCACAGGAGATCAGTATGAAAATAGCTTAAATTGTGACTGTTCTACCAGAGCTTAGTGTGATTCTTACTATATACAAATACTTTCCAAGATATCTAAAGAGGGCCAGTGTCTCTGAACTTGTTCCAGGCTGCTGTCTCTGATTTCTGGAATGGAACCCCACACTCAGGGTTCTGAGGGCAGTGGATGGCGTTCTTTTGGGTCAGGTTCTCAGGAAGGTCCAAAGATGGAGTGCACAGTGTCAGAAGCCTCTGAAGAGTGCAGAAAGGAGATGTGATGCAGTCAATAACAGCTGGGGGTCAGAGCAACGCTATGAAATAATTTTCCACTTTTTTGTTGAGGTATGTTTTGGTTTCACATTCAAATTCCTTCGATGGTTTAAAAATGGCTATGTGGACGACAGATAAGCACACTTGTAGTTACCTCTAGCCAGGCATATGCACTATGTAACTGGTTTTCTGGGACAGAACACCCCACAAAAATAATTGATAATAATCTTTCACCTCACAACACTGCAAACTACTGTATATTGCCAAAGGACATTACATGTTAACAAGCTTTTATCAGGGCCAACTCGGAAGCTGGTGGTGTTTCCAAGGGTAAGTTGGTCAGTTCACTAGTTTTAGACCAAAATCCCTTACTATTGCTTTGATGACGGGGACAATATAGTACTGAAGATTTGTTATTTTCTTCAGACATGTATGAGGGTATATGAGGATATATTGATATTGTTACATTTATTATTATTATTTATCAGTGTGTCTTCTCAGTAATATTATCGATTTGTAATGAATCATACCTGTCGTAGACTTCCAGGAGTAGAAATAATTACATATATCATCCAAAGGGGCACAAGCAAAGTAGAGGAGAGGGTGAACCACCAACCAATGGCATAACCCCACCACGGGTATTCAGTGTTGTTGTTGAACTTCAGAGGGCTGTATTTGATGAGGGAGAACACAAATGTACCCTAAGAAGACAAGAGAGGGAGTGTGGAATTGAATTGAACAGATCATACAGCACCTTTGCTTCCATAAACAGCATGTGACTATTCTGCTTTTAATGTGCAAGAGTAAAAACAGGCCAAGAAAAGCAATGTGATGGAAGCATGTCCAAACAGTATGTTCTGGAAAGAGAAGCACTCACAGAGCAGACTACAGGTGTGACATATTTCCAACAATACTTAATCAGAGGCAAAGGCCGATACCCAATCATATCTTCTATATTGTCATACAGGTGGTCAGCACCTGAAGGGACACAGATCGCCAACCACAAGGCACGTTAGAAAAATGAGCTTATGCAAAAAGAAACTAAACTATTAAATCGAAACACATAATTACTGTAACAACACATCTCTTACCATAAACCCATCCAATGCATACAGACTGGAAAAAAGCAAACATTAGCAGAGTCATTCCACTGCAGGCATAGTAATCAAAAAGCTGGAAAACATACAGCCCACCCTGCGAGAAAGAGACAAACCAATGTTAGATTAGATCACATTCTGTACTGGATGATCTGTATTAAAGTGGTCTGATTGCTGGTTCTCTTGTTTTTCTCAGGCAATTGCCACAGTTTGCAACCAGTACTGACTACAAATGACAGCACTGCTCCACAGTATGATTTTGCCATTCAACATTGTTAAAGCTTAAACTGACATTGTCATAAACCAAACTTGCAACGAAAAATAACAGTTCTGGTGAATGTGTACAGTATATTTCCATAGGGGAGTATGCATAGTTTCACCACTGTATATTTGTGTCAGAACACAAACATTTTAATTTAGTGTTCTTAACACTGATCTATCTAGAGTGTCCCTGAACTGCTGACTGATGATGATGGGTCCTGAACAAACCTGTCAGGCCACATCCATGTCTCTCTGAAAACAAATGTAAGTAGTCCCTATGAGGCTACTCTACTTCATCGAAGCCCAATATGAAAACATTTATAGCTAAGCGAAGAATATAAAAAATTCTACAGTGTACTTAGGTGTGTTAGCACAGACATCTTCTCTTTATGCAATGTCACCAGTAGATGGCAGACATGAGGCATATTTAGTGAGGATATTTCCATACCGGTTTCATATAACAGTGATGTGGAATAGGGTCACCTAAACAAGGTATGGTACAGGATTATGACAAATGTTTATTGATATTTATGTCAACTTTAAATCACACCAAATCATTCTGGCATTCTGATGCAATGTGTTGTTTGGCTGATTGAATCTTGAACAGGGAGTCAGGGAGTTTGACCTCTTACCTCAGTGACCATCACTAAGCCAATGAGGAAGCTCGCTATACTGATGATGAGTAGAAGGATCTTGCGTCTGTGCTTGCCCGTGTGGAAGAAGTTGGGAAACATATCTGTGATGGTGGTCATCAAAGCCTCCAGGCCTACAAACTGAACAGACAAGAGATCATCATTCAGTTATTCATCGTTGAAAGCAATAGCTTTAAAACACCCTAAAGCAAGAGTCACAAACATCATTAAAGGCAATTAACATTATTCAGATTGTTGCTCAACAAGAAAAAGGCTGCAGCCAAAGTTGTGAGAGTCCTCCTTGGTTGCTATACGAATGCTAATTTAACTTGGCAAGGTAGCCTACGAAAGGTCCGATAACTACAAGTTGTCAATCTGACTAACACAAACTGTTTTAAATTAAAAAAGCATTTAATTAATTTCATTGATGCATTTAAAGTAATTATACCCCTCTAGCCTATTTCATGAGCCTGTATGATTGCAAAGTATGTTTATTCTTCTGAGAGATATAATAGAGTACAGTCAAGGGTGGCAAACCTGAGCTAAGAAACAAACAAACCCTGTCCGCTATCATCTGGGATGCACCACTTACCTCACTGTCCAGCCCAAGCAATATGATCATAATGAAGAAACATATGGCCCAAAGTTGAGGTAAAGGCATCATGGCAACTGCTCGGGGGTAGGCAATGAAAGCCAAGCCCGGACCTATACAGAAACAACATGAGACAACAAAGCAAGCTGAACTGTAATTCAATTACACAGATGGATACCAAAGACCTCAGTCAGCCTCTTCCCAACCATAAACATATATAAGATTACCTGATTCTGCTACCATTGAGATATTCGTTTTTTGCTCATAAGCCATGAACCCCAATACAGAGAAAATTGCAAAACCGGCCACAAAACTGGTCCCGCTGTTTAATAGGCACAGGTAAACACAGTCTCTGGAAAATATAACAACAACAGAACATCGTCATTTCTTTCTTTGACATTAAGCTTCATGTGTCTGTATTAAAGTTCTTTTTAGAAAACAAGATATGATATGATTAAATTACCCTCTACAGCATTCAGATAATAAAAAAAACATACAGATTAAGTCTCCCACACAGATGGTAAAATAACAATACTGACTTATTGCAACGCAAAGACCATTCTTTATCTCATAGAAAACAATTGTACCTCCGCGCTACTGCGGGTCACATCTAGCGCATCGACGGGAGAGGACCGAATCCAGTAAGAGAGAGAGTTCACCGGAGCAACAAAGATGTGGAATTTAAGTATTTTTTTTATTATTAAGGTGTCAACATAAGGACTAACGTTTCGACGTGTGCCACGTCTTCATCATAGTCAAGTATGGAAGGCATAGGTGGTGGTACCTTATTAAGGTGATCAGGATCACCTGACGGGTGTATAGAGGGCAGTACCCCAACCTTACCAGAGTTGAATTTACAGTGTCTTAAGAGAGAGCTAGAAGATGCTAAGAAAGCTGAATCCCGTTTTTCCTGGCATTCTATAACCCTTTCAGAATATTGGAGAGCGAAACGCATCCCCCGCGGATTACGCATGAACAAGACCCCATCCTTTGGATTAGATGATCCGTCCTTTATGAAAAAATGGGAACAAGTGTTGAATAAATGCTCTCTAGATCTTATGCTTCTAATAATTGAGAAAACTAAATGTGAAAAAGAAAAACTTAGTACTGAGATCAACCGCATTGAGACTGAAATGAAAAGTAAAATGGACGTGGAAACATTTAATGAAGTCATTGGTAACATCTCCACTACCCTGGCGCTATACGTTAAAGACATCCGAACCTATAAAATATGAAAGAGACACTAAAGATTATGCGGATGGACATGTGTTTGAATGACAAGGTAACAGACATAGGATCCCTCCACACCATCGTCCACCTCCACCAAGAAATAGCAAACATCTGACTCTCTCGACTGCAAGCGAGAGAGATTCTTCTGACGATGTGAGTGACGCTGGAGGTTCCACCAGGTCCATGCCTTTTTTAGCCCAAGCCCACTCTCGACAGAGAAGAAGACGAGGCGGGGTACAAGGGGGAAGAGGAGGCCCACCCCCGCAACCCACACGTCGGTCTCCTCGCTACAACAAGATGAGACCGTAATCAACATTTCGGACCTCGAGCTTTCTGAAGATGAAAGATCAGTGCTTCAAAAAGGACTGTCCTTTGCTCCTTCTAACCACCATGACCCTTTCTCCCTTAAAGTGGACTGTTTCAAGTTTTTCAGACTTCTCCATCTTAAACACTTTTTTTCCAGACCTAATGTCTTATCCAACAGCGACATTGTCTGTAGAAACTATGATGCCACCAATGTCAGTAACATTGTTTTCAGAGAGGTGACTCCGTTTAAAAAGAAGTCACGGTTTCTACCCTCTTCCAATCTTAACCCTACAATCATGACTTTCAGTCAGTTAGTAGAAGACGACTTGGCTAAGTTGAGCCGGTCAACTACTTCTACAGCTAAGACGAATATGAACAAACATGAAATAGGAACTCTACGAAATCGAAAACGAGTTAAGACAAGACATCATCATTCGCCCTGCCGCCAAGGGGGGCGCTGTTGTTGTAATGAGTTTGGTGAACTATGAGTGTAGCATATTAAAACTATTGGAAGATGACAAACAATACAAGCCTTTGCCTTCTAACCCTACTTGTGACATAAAAAGTATGATTGACGTATTTATTGATACATCATTTAAAAGAGGTTGGATAACAGACAAAGAAAAAGCTTTTCTAGTTGAAGACCACCCATTATGTCCAGTGTTTTATGGTTTGCCAAAGATCCATAAACGCTTAATTGATCCACCTTTACGTCCTATTGTGTCCAGCATAGACAGCCTTACTGAACCCTTGTCTCAGTTCGTTGATTTTTTCCTGAGAAAATATGTACATGATTTGCCATCTTACCTTGGTGACACCAATGATATGTTGAATGCTATCAATAATTTAAAATGTGGAGATCATGATATTTTGGTGTCTCTGGATGTGACAAGCGTGTATACTTGCATACCACACCACATCGGTGTACAAGCCGTGTCTTATTATCTTAAACAACGCCCTGCAAATATTCTACCTCCTTCTGACTTTCTATTAAACTTAGTTGAACTAATACTTTCTAACAACTTTTTTAAATATTCAGGAAAGTTTTACCTACAACTTCAATGAACGGCGATGGGCAGCGCATTCGCGCCATCATATGCTTGTTTGGTAATGGGCCTTTGGGAAGACAAGTATATACTTACTAATCTCAATCCTTTCCATTCTAAGATCGTGCTATGGCGTAGATATATTGATGACATCTTTTTAATATGGAAAGGCACAGTGGATGAATTAAATGACTTTTTAATTTATGCCAACTCTAGCACTGACTATTTGTCTTTTACTATGGAGCATGACTCTCACTCGATTGACTTTGTAGACCTAACTATTGTGAAAGATGTTAATAATATACTGCAAACGACAATCTATCGCAAACCGCTGAGCAGAAATACTCTGCTTCAAGCAGATAGCAACCATCCAGCACATTTGATTCGTAATATCCCCACGGGCCAATTCCTTAGAGTGAGAAGGAATTGTAGCTCCACTGAAGACTTCATGTCCAAAGCGTCTCAACTGGCGCAGCGATTATCGCAACGGGGATATGCGAAAGAAAATATTGAGAATGCTTGGGAGAAGGCGCTTAGTGTTGACCGATCCTCCCTGTTAAATAAGAGAATTAAGAGTAAATCAAATCCTAAAATCTGCTTCTCTACCCGCTATTCGCCAATGACGGGGAGAATAAAACACATAGTAAAAAAGCATTGGCATATCCTCCAGAGTGACCCTGCCTTAAAATACATCTGTGCGGAGCCACCTAGATTCGTCTTCAATCGTGCCCGCAATATTCGAGACCGTTTGGTCCATTCTGACATGAAATTTTCGTCTCCCACGACCTGGCTTTCCAATCCACCGCTGGGATTCTACAAATGCGGTAATTGTGCCCAGTGTTCTAACTCTACCAATACTAAAGATTTTTCGCATCCCCGGACGGGTAAATCTTATTCTATTGGTTCTTTTATCAATTGTAATAGTACACATGTAATTTACTTATTAAAATGCCCATGTGGTCTGGTATACATTGGACAGACAAAACGTCAACTAAAAATTAGAATATCAGAGCACAAAACAGCAATTTGCACTAAAAACACCACTTATGCCATGGCAAGACATTATATGCAGGCAAATCATGGATCTCCAGCTTCATTAAAATGTTGGGGGATAGAAAAAATCAATACACCCTCTAGAGGCGGAGACATGATCAAAAAACTCTTATGTAGGGAGGCATTCTGGATATTTACCCTTAATACACTTGAACCTCATGGTTTAAATGAGGAACTAAATTTGTCGTGCTTTCTGTAGGTCTATGTGCTTAGTCTGATATCTTATGAACATTTTGCACTTGTCTTTAATGACTCCATACAGTTTGAAATTGAGATGTTACTATGTACTTGATTTTCCATGTCTATTTACTTTATTTTTATAAATATTTACTTTATTTTTATAAATATTGTGTATTTTTATACATAGTCTGTGTATTTAAATACTGGTATTATGATCATTTGTTTTGTATATACCTTCAGGGCTGGTTTTTGAGTGTAGCCTACTTCTATGGTAGCCGTAAGGTTGGGGTACCGCCCTCTATACACCTGTCAGGTGATCCTGATCACCTTAATAAGGTACCACCACCTATGCCTTCCATACTCGACTCTGATGAAGACGTGGCACACGTCGAAACGTTAGTCCTTATGTTGACACCTTAATAATAAAAAATACTTAAATTCCACATCTTTGTCACTCCGGTGAACTCTCTCTCTCTTACCATTCTTTATCTCAGTTAGTTTACACAACAATAATGTCATAGACATATGGTGTATGTACACCTACTTGTAACAGTTGTTGTTGTACTTATTGTAACTGCCCAGCGCAGTCAGGCATCCAATGCAAATTGCATAAGAATAGAAAATCTGTGTGCCAGCATCCATCCACACCTATAAGGTAAGGATGGAGGTTAAGAATTAAAGGAAAAAAGATGACCAGCAAAAGCAAATTTGTCAATGTTACAGAGGAGCATTCCTCTTGAAAAGCTAGTTCACTGCAGACGAGGTAAATCAGTCCTCAACAGGTCTGTAAGCATCAGAACAGCTTGCCTACAGGTGTTTATTCCACCAAATTACAGAAATTATTTTAATAAGACAGTACTGGGTTGATAATCAGTTAGGGTTTAGCAGTTCAAGCATGATAAAATCTAAAATGTTATGGGTATCTGTGACTGTGAACAGGGAAAAATACTGAATATGAGCATGCCGACCTAGCCTGGGTGCCAGCCGAACTTAGCACCGCCCACAACATTTGAGGTCGGGAAGTACGGTCTGGCATTGCTCAGTTGTGAAGCAACTATGCTCGAACCAGAGCTGTTTGGACCAATCAAATTGGGCTTTACGATGATGGACAGGTGAGCAACAGTGCCTCGTCTATCACGTCATCTGAGCACGCTTAGGTTGATTTTGTTTGCAACAAAAACGCTGTGGCTAGAAGGAGATAGATGGCTTCTAAGACCCCATATGGAAAAATGCATATTATTTCCATGAGGTTTTATCACTGAAAACGATATCTGAAAAATGTAGCCAAAGTTGATATGCGGGAAAACTCCGGTTTCACTTTCATCAAGGGAAAACAGCGTGTTTGCATTGTGACATGTTGTCCCCACATTTCTTTGAAATCTCGATTGGCCACCTATTTGCTCGAGGGGTTTGCGACACCCTTCCCCAGCTGTTTATAACATGTTTGTAGCATCGGTGTTCAACGGAATTATTTTTAAAAACGAAGGAGGAAAATATCCGGTTTTTACGAATAGTCTAGCCTGCTACTTATTTTGTTGTCTTAGATTTCGCTATAGGGTGTTGTAGGCAACTTTCGGATGACATCAAAAAGGCCCCAACTGTAGCCAGTTTTAAATCTAGACTTAAGACCAAACTGTTCTCAGATGCTTTCTGCTAACTGTGCCGAGTTACAAATTCTGAATCTGCCTTGATAATTATTCTACCTTGTCTTTTATTACTTTTTTACTACTTTTGCCTTTGTTTTGCTTACTAATTATTTTTAAATTATTTTACCTTGTGTTTTATGTTTTCTTTTTATTATGATCTTTACCTTTTAACTATTCTTTGACTATATTGCCTTTCTATGCTTTTATTTGTGATTATTGTTTGGTTTTGTTTATGTAAAGCACAAGCAGTATGAAATGCGCTATATAAATAAACTTGACTTGACTTGACTTGACGGCTAGGAAATATTGACAGCACAATAACTTTTACAAAAGACCAGTAAACAATGTTAAGGCATTTGTGGAGAAGAAGGATGGTTTGTGTGTTCTTTCTACAGCTCACGTAAAGCTATTTCGTTGCTCTGATTGGTTAGGTCTATCCAATTGAGTGCAGAGGCATTCCCTCCTTGTATCGGTTGAAACACAACGCCCCGTAATTACGTCCCAATGGAGCAATATCAGACTCATATTCTGACTAGAATTTTGAGTATGACAACGTCAGGCTAATGCCGACCTATAGGTCCATGCCCACTCCATGAGAGATGCCCATAAGGAACCACGCCTCACACTTAGTACCTGAGGGTCAGCCAAGCGTTCTGGATCAGGGTAGAGGTAGAACTTGATGCCATCCACTGCCCCAGGGAGTGTGAGCCCCCGAATCAACAGCACCACCAACATCACGTAGGGGAAGGTAGCTGTGAAGTACACTACCTGAGACCACAGACCGTATGAATCAGTGGACAAATATGGATTTTATTAGATGGAAAAGGATAGAAAACAGAAACTTACAACTTACAATACAGTTACATATTATATACTGTATTTTACCACAAATCAATCACATTTTTTTTTTTTTTAAAGTCAAAAGAAACAGGTTTCTCTCTTTCTCCCACTTTCTTAACTGTCCAATCAAATTAAAGACATAAAAGCCCACCCACACACACACACATAAATATATACAGTATATATATATATATATATAGGAATAGAGAGGGGATGGAGAGGGATAGAGAGGTGTGTGTATATATATATATATATATATATATATATATATACACTGTATATTCCTTCACAATATCTTTTCACTCTCTCTCTATACACAGCTGAAAAAATAAGAGAACACTGCTAATTGTTCTGTCATCCTACGGTTGCTGAGTGACATTCAAATGAGTTGATGGTCATATTCAAAATTAAGAGACCACTGTAAATAAGATATATATATCTATATATTGTTCGAAAAAAATTCTAAATCGATTCTAAATCTGATCAGACCCCCTTTGTGAGTTTCTCTATCAAATGTGATGCTTTTATCATAAAATGATCAATATGAAAATTTGAGCTTAACTGCTCCACTAATAGTAACAGCGGAGTATAACTGAATCTTTCTGTCATTCACCTTGCCTGTGGACTTCACCCCTTTCCACACACAGAAGTAGCAAAGTATCCATGACAGAAGAAGACACAGGGCTAACTCCCATCTCATATTGCCCATTTCATACACATTGTCTGTGATATTCAGAACCCTTCTCCTGGAAAAGAAATGAAATATAAGAAATGTTAGCAGCTTATTGAATTCACTCACTGTGAAGAATAATTTACTGCTCAAGCAATACTATCATTCATGGTTGATGATGAGAATATTTTTTTTTAAAAGTGAACTAGTTAATTGGGAAAGGCTGGGGGTCCATATTGGACAGCTCCAACTGTAAATCTTTGTGAGATGCAGCCTACAGGCGAATAAACAGTACCGGTACATGACGGAATATACTGTACTGTATGCATTAGCTATGCTAGGTGGGCCGTAAATCATATACCTGTAGCTACAGGTGAAAGTTGCATAACCTTGAGCTGGGACCGTAATCAGCCTGACAGACATGAATTCCCCAAATTTTAAAGTATGTCTGGGCCAACTGATTTGGGGTTAAAGTCAGACCAAAATCATTAATGAAAACGATATAAATCGGGCCATCATCATAAATGAGTGTTGAAATGTCAGTTAAAAATTACTCACTCCCAAAACTCTTTCACTGGTGATGTTGCATTTTCAAAAACTGTAAAGTTGAGTAGGCCTCTGGCTTTGTCAAACTCCATACAGTTCTCTGTTGCAACATAAAATGTGTAAGTGCTGGTGACAAGAAAGCCATTAAAATAAAGATGGACGTAAGTTAAGATGAGGACAGCAATACCTGTGTTCCAGGGGTTTTGACAGTTTGCCCAGGGCAACTCAGATTTGAAGGAGGAGAACAGATAAAAGAATGCCCAGGCCAGAATGACGATGTAATAGATGCTGGAGTACAAAACCACAACTTGGCTTCCATAGCCCAGACCTGTCAATAAAAAAGGCTAGTTAAAATGGCTGTTTTTTTATCTTGTCATAAGGTATCCGTCCGTCCGTCCGTCCGCCTGTCTGTCTGCCTGTCTGTCTGTCTATCTATCTATCTATCTATCTAACACACAGTGAGGTGAAGCACACACTACCCTGGAACAGTGAGCTACCTTGCTTTCAAGCCCGAAGCCCTAACCAGTAGGCCATGGCTGCCCCCCAACATCTTTAGAATAGGTTTCTCACACCAAAAATATCAAATTCAAACACTTTTCACAGATGTTAGGCAGTCGTGTGTTGCCTGCAATGCAGCAGTGTTTGAAATGCACACGGTAAGATATAATCACAGTGTTATTGTGGTGTTGCAACATGCAAACCAACCTATCTCGGGCTTACTGAGAAGACACTGAGGGGTATGGTGTGTACAAAACTGATCGCACGTGGATCAAAACGCATGTTGTGTGCCACTGGATTCCTAATCACAGTGTCTTTCCATTCATTTTGAAATGTTCTTGTAAGATCCTGCTCAAAAGCAAGCTGACTCTTACGATTCGCTCAAAATGTTCTTTACAGTAGGGGAGAGACGGGACAATTGATATGCGGGACAAATGAAACATTCCAGTTTTGTCCGAGTGCAATGATGACAGACTTCCTTTGGTCAAAATAGAGCATGATGGCCTCCTTCTATCAGCCAAATAAAAGTGTCAGAGTGTGCAGTATCCCTCTTTATTGCGCAGTTTGTAACTATCAGTAGTTGACACAAGTGTCAGTCCGTGTTATCTATGTTTTTTTTTGAGTAAGTGTTCAACATCAGTGTCCAATATAGATTTAATTTCAATCATAGTCATGATAATATTTAGATGTTTTTTTATGTCAGGGAGAGAACTCAGTTGGGGGGGCACATTGGCCTGTTTGGATGGGCCGCCCATGAAGCCGGTGCTAAAAGAAGACAAAGGTAGGCTACAATTTTGGGGTGAGGAAGAAAAACATGTAAGACAGCATAGTAGCGACGTTAGTATAGCAGTAGGCTATAGCTTAGGTAGTGATAAGGTTACTATGGAAACATTCACGGAAGGAACGTTTAGAACTTTGATAAAGTCGTTGGTAACTAGACAATCTTTTATCATTATTAATCAGAATATGCTGTTTGACATGCAAATGGGAATCTGAACAGAATATTCTATTGAGAGAAAGTGGAATAGAACATTATGTCCAATATGTGGTTTAATGTTCTGCATTTCTCATTAGTGGGTCACTTTGATACTAACAGTACGATTCTATGTAATGACTGTATGATATCTGTACTGTCCCTGTGTATATCTGTGTGTGACTGTATTTAGAGATAAGCGGGAATATTATGTCTTTGCAGTGTTTCACTGTTCTGCATGGCTGTGTCAGTAGCTACTGTATCTGCTTCAGATTGCCAGGTTGCCACTAATCAGAGTCTGATTCAGTGTAGTCCATGTGAGATGGGATGACCAACGCCATCTCCCGTCAGCCTGGAAGGATACTTAAACCCTAAAAACTATTTCCTTGTCTAGTTAGAGCAGCTGATGGATCTTTAGGTGAAGTCATGCTGTCTCTCCCTTGATGCACATCATTGTAAATAAACTCTGTTCCTGATTTTTCATACTATTGGTCTGACTGGGTCTCTATTAAATCTATGGTATCAAAATTACCATCAGTTTATGGAAGTTCCACTGAGATTGATAAGGATTATATTGATCTCTTGAATTAAGGATTACTGTATTCTTTTTACCAAACCTACTGTGTGTGATCCCTCAGCCCGCTGGTAAGACGCGCTCTCGGTGAGTAGTACGTTTTGTTCCTTTAAAGTGCTATTATCACTGCCATCAGTTGGGCAAAGGGAGATTGCGTTGAGTAGGGCCCCTGTCTTTTGTAACGGAATAGACAGTTTTGGGTGATAGTTTGTTGTATGCGCATCATTGTAAATAAACTCTGTTCCTGATTTTTCATACTCTTGGTTTTACTGGGTCTCTATTAAATCTATTGTATCAAAATTACCATCACTATTACTGTAACAATTCATCTAAATAACATATTCACAATATTGTCTTATTCTGAATAAGGTCAATATTAGGAATATTAATTATTTAATAGTAATTACTAACTCACTGACACCTGATTCTATTTGTCACAATGCTTTAAATTAATGAGCGAAACTAAATTGACTAATTTTAAGATATTTGACTTTGTCTTACAACAATGGCTTGTCAATGACTTTTTAATGTCAATGACGTTGTAATTACCGTATTTTCCAGACTATAAGTCACACCAGTCAAAAAATTGTTCATGAAGAGGAAAAAAAACATATATATAAATATATATATATGTTGCACCTGAGTCGCAGGACTGGCCAAACTATGAAAAAAAGTGCAATACGGTATGTTCTTATTTTCTAAGAAGTGCAAGGTGCTTCTACCTAAGAACTCTAAACTATGTCAAACAACATAGACATGGCAAATGAGCAGCAAGCTGAGTGAATGATTGAGATATTTTAACTAAATATGAGTGAAACATGTAGTTTCAGGTGCAATACTGTTCATGTTTAACCCAAGATTTTGTCTCTGTACTCTGTACCTTCCAACATAAAGAAGTGAATACATTTTTGTAATGCTCTGCTTAACATCAAAAGAAGGACTTGACGTTGCACTTGCACTTGACTCTACAGCAACACTGACCAAGAAAAAAGCCTCAACTGATGACTAACCACGAAAGAGGCACTTGTTGTTCATATCCTCACAGCAGGGTTAATGCTTACCTTCAAAAAGAGGGCATATCTTTCGCCAACAAGTGACTGATCCCTGGCTTGTGTACTGCCCCAGAGAGGTCTCCAACAGAAAGAGTGGGATGCCACAGGAAAACAGGAACAGCACATAAGGAATGAAGAACACCCCTTTGGGGGGCACAGAGTAAACACTCACACTTATTATAAAGGGGTAGTTTGTTTCAAAGTCAGGATAAGCCATTTCTTTCAGGCTCAAAACTCAACCTTCAGAGCCTTGCCTTACTTTAATAACACATCTGGTGAAGGATAACATGCTTGGTCCATGCATGACAATTGGTCATGGATGGATAACATGTTTGGGGGAAAATCAATAAATTTTTAGGTTGTCTGTCTAAGAGTACAAATGTAAAAAATACATATGTTATAAAAGTGGCATTTTTACCATTAAAAAAATGGTACAAAACACATATGTTAACAGCAGGGGCGCAGGAGGCACGGGGGACGTGGGTGATATGTCCCCCGCAGTGCTGAAGAGACAGCCTTCGTCCCCCTCACTTTTGATAAGGAAAAAAAGCCTTATAGGTACGCTAAATAAATAATAACATATAGGATTTGCGCTAACTATGTAAAACTCCCCATTAACAGCATCACATCACTAACCACAGCCATCTACAGCTACTGTAAGATGGCACAATCTCATATTCACTCTGTTGGATATCTGAAGCCAGTTTGTCTACTAACAATCATAAAATAATCCAGGCTACTTGCTTAGCATAAATCATTCATCATCATCTTTATTTGAGTCAGGCTGGTATTCGAGGCAGGCTTTTTTAAGTATTTCTAACCTGCATTTGCGTTTTGTTTGGAGCGGCACAGAGGCGTATCAAGCTTTTTAAAAATGTGGGGGTTGTGGGATAGGGAAGTGAAACAATCCGGCCAAATTATAAATAACTCCCTACAGGGATGTTGTAAGTATTTTCTGAGATGGGTGCGGACTATATTGGCGGGTGTCCGAGAGTTTGTGCCCCGGATTTTTTTTTTAAATTCTGATTGCTACACCATTTTAATGCAGTTTGGGAGGGACAGAACAAGCAGCGCCCTTCATCTGTGTGGCTCATGTGACACGTAGGCCTACCTGCTATCACTTCACTATTTGACACTACCCTACATGGAGACACATTTCATGTTATAAATAAAGAAATAATTTCAAAAATGAATTTGCCTAACAGACAACAGCCTAATTTCGAGGTATCACTGGACTATTAATATGCCTAACTATAATACCTATTAAATAAATGTAAAGGACACACAATAATGACAGAACTGTAAGCTTAAATTCAAAAATGTTTGAAGTCTACTCAAACATAAGGGAATATAAATAAATTGTGTTGCATATAGCCAGCTTAATTAATGTCAATTTAAAGATTATGATTAGCAGTTTCTATACTGTTTCCAATGATAGTTACCGGAAGCCACGTTATTGTTTAAACTATTGTTGCTTCTAGCCCACGTTACCTTTCACTTGCTGCAGGGACGCACACATGGCATGAGCGCTCATAAGCGTTCTACATGCTGGAAATCTTTTGTTCTCAGATGTAGAACTCAAATGTGTCTTGACACCGCCGTTTGTAAGATCAAATGAGACGTTCTAAATGGGACGCAATGTAATGAAGCAGTTTTTTTCCAAGCGTCTTGGAGACGTATGTGTGCTGACTGGGCTATGTCTATATAGTTCTCTGTCGAACATTCGTTCGGTATCTCACTATGGGAAGCGCCCTCTGGCGTGACCAACCACGGAAGCACCTATTGCACCACGTCTGTCTATAGACAGACCAATTGCAGCCCAGAGGCGGAGACCCTACGTCACCCCTTTATAACCGGCTGCGCAACCCTCTTCACTCATTCTCGCTTTCTTCCCCGTGAAGACCACAATCTTCCTCAGCATCTACTTCCTACTGAACTGTCCATCGATAGGCCGTCAAGGTTCTGTCCCCGGGCGTAGGATTGCTACTTGCTGAGCGCTTTCATTAGCACCTACTAGTCAGCTTCGTTGCTGGACTTGCTAACGCGTTAAGGCGAGCAAAACGAAAAGAAAAAAAAAAGATTTTGAACCGAGAAAAATCATTACGGTGCTCGGTAGATATGGCTGCCTCGGGCGGAAAGGGATCTCTATGATGGCAAGAGGCTTCCCTCACGCCTGCCTCCTGCCAAACATCTGCTGCCAGTTTTACCTGCGTGCCTAAAAGAGGTCACACGCTACTGGGACAAACCCTTTTCTCACCGTGTACCCGTCAAGGGATTCGCCATGCTAGATATCAGTGGCATGGAAGAACTTGGGCTATCCAGCCCGCCCGTGGTCGATCCCTCTGTAGCGCGTCACTTAAACCCAAAGGCGACGCTTACTGCATCGGGGCTCACACTCCCTGGTAAAATGGAGCGCTTCACCTCCTCCATGTACCAAAAAATTTACAAGTCCTGTGCTTTGGCTGTAAGGGCCCTGAACACCACATCCCTCCTCACTGCCTATCAAGCAGAACTGTTGGAGGAGATGGGGAGACAACTAGATGCCGGCGCCGCGAATCCGGCGATCTGGGAAGAGATTTCCATTATCGCGGATCAAACAATCAGCGCCTCGCAGCTGCGGGCGAGCTGCGGCCGTGCAATGGGCCTCGCGGTTGCGGGCGAGAGGTCCCTATGGCTTAACCTATCTAGCCTGAGCGACAGGGAGAAGATCTCTTATCTCAACACCCCCGTCGACACCAAAGAACTCTTCGGACCGGCTATTGAAAGCATGCGAAAGAGATGCGACACACAGAAAAAGGAGGGCGAAGCTTTCGATGTGTGTCTTCCCCGAAAGCCTGCGACGCGACCTACGTTTGCCGCTGCTCAACAGAGAGCCCCGCCTCAGTCGCAGGGCTATCAATATCGGTCGACCTTTCGTATGCAGAGGCCCCAGCAGGCGGAATCCCGTAGGCAGACGGAAAACCCTCCTCCTGGGCAGCAACCGAGAGCCTCGACCTACAGACAGGGAAATAGGCCATAATTTGCAGCCACCGCCGCAAAACACCGCGCCTCTTACCCTCCGGGCAACAAAAAGAGGCGAGAAAATTAGAATGCGTGTATCATACTGGGAGAGACAGCCAGCACCACGGGCTACCTGGAATGTTCTCCCCTCGGGCCTTCATCTTGCCGTCCTCCCTCTCCGAAGAGAACGAAACGGCAGGTGACGTTCGTCCCCTCTGTTCGCCGTGTGATGGGCATCGTTCGCCCTCCAGCCCACGGTTCAGAAGGAGCTCTGTTCCCCAAATCGCTCCATTACGATTGCTTTCCCCAATCTACAGTACGGACAAGCTGGCGAGAGAAACCAGTGTCTTTGTACCATATTTCTCCAAATACACTATGCCCCCAAACATGGTGTTCCCCCACACACAGAAAAATAAAGTTTACGCTGACGCATCCAGGCATAAAGCCGAGGGCGCAGCTTTATTCAGCAGAGAAAACCAAAATAAGAAAAAATACTACAGTTCGAACAGGGGACGGTCATTCCACCCTCTGTCCACAAGAGGTTGCTAACGCACCGCCAATAACAAACATGTCAGGCGTGCGTGGTAAATCAGTGCGGGGTAAATCAGTGGGTTTTCTCGACAATACTAAGGGGCCTAAGACTGTCTTTCGCTATGAGACCCCCCAAATTCAATGGGGTAATAGCGTCAGTTGCAATCGGAGAAGCAGCTCATGTTCTGGAGTCGGAAATAAACTCCTTATTGAGCAAAGGGGCGATCAGAAGAGTTCCAATACAAGAAAGCCAGAAAGGGTTTTTCTCCCGCTACTTTCTTGTAACAAAGAAAGGCGGGGGGCTACGGCCGATTCTAGACTTAAGAGTTTTGAACAAACACTTCACGTTCAGAATGCTCACGTACAGCACTCTGTTTCGTTCAATACGTCCCGGGGACTGGTTCACTACATGCGATCTTCGCGGCGCATATCTGCATATTGGTGTATTGGCCCGCACAGAAAATACCTGAGATTTGCTTTTCAGGGCAGGGTTTACGAATACCTCTCAGTCCCCTACGGGTTAAGTCTAGCCCCCCGCACATTTACCAAAGTTATAGAAGCAGCACTGATTCCCCCCAGACAGTCGGGTCTCAGAATATCTGCTTTCCTGGACGACTATCTCCTTTGCGCTGCAACGCGCGAACAGGCGCAGCTTCACACTGCAGCGCTCATAGGCCATCTATCGAGCTTGGGCTTCAACATCAATCACACCAAGAGTCATCTATCTCCCTCTCAGACAATAGAATATCCGGACGTTCAGATCGACTCTCTTTCTTTTCGTGCGACGCTGTCCGAGGAGCGAATCAAAGCGTTTCACCAAAGCCTCTCCCTGTTCCGCAGGAACAAAAACAGTTTCCTTCAGAACATGCCTCCGTTTACTGGGACTGATGGCCTCATCAACGGCCGTGATCCCATTCGCCCTCCTGAGAATGAGGGAATTTCAAAGGTGGGTAGCGTCCCTGCGATTATGTCCCCGGACACATCTCACCGGTATCACCGGTGTGCCTCACAGCACTCAACTGGTGGAAAAACCCACAGAACAGGCTCTCCCCTGGGAGTTGTGTACGAGAGAAAGGTAGTCACGACGGATGCATCCCTCACGGGATGGGGTGCAGTCCACGAGGGCAGATCTGCCAACGGTACCTGGCCAGCATGGCTTCGAGACAAACACATACATTTTCTCGAACTGTTGGCAGTGTTCCTAGCGCTGGAACATTTTCTCCAATACCTGCACGGTTGCCATGTCCTAATCAGGACGGACAATACAACCGTAGTCAGAGCCGGACAGTAACGGAGTACATTTACTTGATTACAGTACTTGAGTACAATTTTGAGGGATCTGTACTTTACTCAAGTATAATTTTTGAGGAGTACTCAAGTACTTTTGAGAGGCAAATATCTTTACTATTTTCTTATTACTCTTTACTGTACTTTTACTCAAGTAATGAAGCTGTGTACTCTGTCCGCCTCTGACCGTAGTGGCTTATATCAATCGCCAGGGAGGGACTCGCTCCCTTCAACTTCACAAGCTTGCGCGCAGACTGATTCTTTGGAGCAGCACCCGGATCAGCTCGCTACGAGCAACGCACGTTCCAGGAATCATGAACACTGGGGCGGACCTTCTCTCAAGGGGAAATCCCCTTTACGGAGAATGGAGATCCCCAAGTTGTCAATCAGATCTGGGAGAGATACGGCAAGGCTACCGTAGATCTCTTCGCCTCGCACGAAAACGTTCAATGCCCACTGTTCTTTTCTCTCAAAGACGCAGATGCACCGCTGGGTGTGGATGCACTGACACAACCGTGGCCCAATGCGCTCCTCTACGCATTCCCACCACTAAGCCTAATTTCTCCGACACTCGCCAGAGTAAGGGCCAATCTCAATTCTCTATTTTACCCCTTCCCCCTTCCCCTTAGTTTTGCGCGTGCACGTGAGACGAAGGGCTATCTCAATTCTCATTTCGATCGAGGGGTAGGGATAAGGGCAAGGGGTAGATACCCCTTAAAACCAAGTAAGATCGGGAGCTTACTTGAAACCGAGGGGTAAGAGAAATACCCAACATACAACGCTCACACCGGAAAAATAAGCACACAGAGAGATTCATTGACATGAAATGTTGCCATTAATAAGGATTAAATAAAAAAATATAAAATTAAAATGGTAATTGTTTTATGTTGCATTCAATCTTGTGAACATATATTGAAGGTCCTGTTCTTCATGAGGAAGTTTTCAAAAATCGCCTGTTTTGTGAATGTTAACAGCACATCATTATTTGCGCGAATGTCTCGCATTTTACATATTTCCATGTTTTCCCCCGGAATTGGTAGCATACCATGTCAGAAATGTAAAGTCCAACAGCAGCTAAATTCGCTGAACTTTTTTACCGCTCGTCTGATATGAATGCTGCATAGGGCTACTGCTGCCGACTCCTCGCATAGGCTATTACAGGTAGCGATTGCTTCTGATGTAAAATATCGAAGGAGTGGGATGTTTACATAGCAAACTGCATGTTTATTTTGTCCCCCATCCCTGTTTCATTCACCCGGACCAGAAGGTAGGCTGCGAACGAACATAGGCACGTTCTGCTGTTGTTGAAATAATTCCTGAACGGTTTTATTCCGAGCTGAAAATGCAATGATAGCCTATTTGACAGAAGACAGGTTGCTAGTGACAAAATATTAGCTTTCAGTGTGGTACGATCTCTGTAAATGACGTTAATTCAAGTGTTTCAATCATCCCGCTCTCCCTTATGGTTGGCTAGTGGTATCTCATTTCCAAGGGGAATATCCTTCACCCCTATGTCTTGCCACTCGGTTTCGAGGGACAAGGGCTAGGGGTAAGATGAAGGGATAGGGGAAGGGGAAGGGGTAAAACAGAGAATTGAGATTGGCCCTAAGAGAGCACGGACTATCTCTCCTGTTAATAGCCCCAAATTGGCCCGGGAGGTTGTGGTTAGCGGAGATCAGCCAGATGCTAGCCGGAGAACCCTGGCCTCTTCCTCTCCGCAGAGACTTACTATCTCAGGCCCAGGGACAAATTCTACATCCCAGGCCAGATCGCCTGGCACTCTGGGTTTGGCCCGTCAGCGGTTAAACCTGAATGCTGCCGGTCTTCCTCCCGATGTCATTGCAACTATTCAAAGTGCCAGAGCCCCATCGACGCGAACACTTTACGACCGTAAATGGCGTGTGTTTGAAAATTGGTGTGTGGACAGGGAGGCCATCCCTTTCCAGTGCTCAGTTACTGATGTGTTTTTTGCAAGGACTTTTAGACAAAGGAAAAGCCTTCACGACATTTGGCCGCTATATCTGCTTGTCATGTGGGGTTCGGCAAACTCTCGGTGGGTTGCCATCCACTGGTTAAGCAGTTCATGAAAGGTGTACGGCGTTTACGTCCGCCACCGAAGCCTACAATGCCATCTTGGGACCTGCCCATGGTCCTGAAAGCTCTCTCAGAAGCCCCTTTCGAGCCTTTGGGTAGCATCGATATGAAACACCTCACGCTGAAGACGACTTTGCTTTTGGCTTTGGTCTCAGCAAAGAGAGTGAGCGAACTGCATGCACTTTCGATTCACCCGATGTGTATGAAGTTTAACGAGGATCTGACAGCGGTAACGTTGAGACTGAATCCCGCTTTCATTCCAAAGGTAATCGTTCCGAAATATGTTGGCAAGGCCATAGAGTTACGATCCTTTCACCCTCCTCCTTTCTCCTCGTCAGAGGAGCAGAGGCTGCATTGCTTGTGCCCTGTCCGTGCACTAAAGATGTACGTAGACAGAACGAAAAATATTAGGAAAAGTGACCAGCTTTTTGTATCATGGGCGCCTCCCCACACAGGGAAACACATATCTACGCAACGTGTCTCTCACTGGCTAGTTAACGCAATTACGTTGGCGTATGAAGCCAGGGGCATTCAGCCTCCCGAGCAACTTAGAGCACATTCTACTCGGGGCATGGGCACTTCTTGGGCATTTTTCCGAGGAATTTCTGTTCAAGACGTATGTGGAGCGGGCTGCTGGACAAACCCGACACATTTATTCGTTATTATAGGCTGGATGTAACGGCACCGACTCTGGCGCATACAGTGCTTAGTGTGGGGACCGCAGACGAGTGAAATGAACCCTCAGAGCTCATCATATCAAAATTATTTGCTTCGGAAGGCATGCAATACGGGAGTTGTCTATATCTTCCCATAGTGAGATACCGAACGAATGTTCGACAGAGAACGGGAGGTTACTTAACGTAACTGTGGTTCTCTGAGAATATGAGTGAGGTATCTCACCAATACGCCCGTTTTGCATAACTGCACGGGAGAAAGCATGCCAGAGAATGAGTGAAGAGGGTTATAAAGTGGTGACGTAGGGGCTCCGCCTCTGGGCTGCAATTGGTCTGTCTATAGACAGACGTGGTGCAATAGGTGCTTCCGTGGTTGGTCACGCCAGAGGGCGCTTCCCATAGTGAGATACCTCACTCATATTCTCAGAGAACCACAGTTACGTTAAGTAACCTCCCGTTTATGACACCAAATTAATAAGTAGGCTATTTCTGATTGGGGAAACTTTTAGCCTATAGTTTATTTTTCTTTCAGTCTGCGGTTCCATAGGCTACCATTCAATCTTGCTGCAAATGATCAGATGTGTGAAGCAGCGGGCATAACTAATTTCACGGCTACGTGGACGAGTAGGTTCATTGTTGAGGAGGCCCATAGTTTGAGAAAAGCTGCAGATCATAGACAGAGAAAGCATAATGCTCTGAGAACAGTAGCCAAGGGCCTTTCTGCAGAAACAACAACTGCCTTAGTGCGTGCACTCCCGCTTTCACTTTGACTCCCTGCATTTCTACATTGTGACAAAAACTGTAAGTCGGACAATTTCGTTTAGCATAATGTGGTAACAATTATCATTTCAATTCTACCTCAAATCTGATCACTGCAGATGTTATAATGCAGACCTAAGCAGCAGCACAGCTTTGAAAGACACACACTTAGAATTTGATCAGAGCGACTGTGGTTCTTCACTGACACGATTGGCTGGATGACCGTTCAATCAAATCAACAGACCTATTTGTGTCTCTGTGTGTGCGCGTTATCAGAGCCCACCCTTTTTAGACATACGGTTCCAACTCTTTACGAGAGCGTTTATTTCCATATTTTACTTTTGTTTTAATCTGACAAAAAGTGTAGGGGATAGAATCGTGTTCCAGCAAAAGTGTGTACGTTATAACACCCACATCCCCCACGCTTGCTACGCCCCTGAGCCTACTACATTTAAACACAATTGTTGTAACTCAAGGCATTCCAGCCAGTGACGGACTGGACGGTCTGGCATTTGGCCAGATGCCAGAAGGGCCGCGTGGGCCGTTTGGGCCGGCCAATCACGGAGCGGCATGCTTGTCGGGTTTGCGCGGCCCATTTATCATAAAGACGGTTTTACAATATCTCTCGGCCCACTATCAAGCATCAATAGTGTTACATGGCTTCGAACAAGCCATTTATCTCTAACTCCCTTTTCCTCCTTCATGGAACCCGACCAGTATTTATACCAGACATGAGTCTCTACACTACAGTCATGGTGACCCTCAATATTTACATCAGTCTACATTCTTTTGTAACCTTATTCAATCAAATGATTTAAAAGTGCATTGTTTGAAATTGGAATACAATAAATATGCTGCCTGTATCTTTTATTTTATTATTGGTTTACAAAAGTTAGGCTACATGAAGCAATGACTTCTGGGAATTTCAAAACCAAATGCGTCTACTTCCTTCAGCACGGGGAATTGCCGATCTAGCATGCCTTGATCCTCGGAATTTTCCCCTTATAAAAGCTAATAAACTGCCCCCAAATGCACTTCGAAACATAAGAGAATGTCTGCTTAAATTCAGTGCACAATGCCAGATCTGCCCTCAGACCAGCTTCTTGCTATGTGCAATTCTACTTAGATTTATTTCACACTACTTGGGCCAATGGTAGAATACTGGTCACTACTTGGGCCAATGGTAGAAAAAAGCAACATGGGATGTTGATATTTTATGAAGCCATGAATGAATCATCATGCCTATGATCCCAAAAAAATACTCTTTTCTGATTGGCTGGTGGGGTGGCTATTAATATTTTATAGTTAACTATAGAATCTTTGGCGATAGCATGGACAGTTAGCTTGTTTACAGCATAGACAGTCTATGGTTTACAGTTGATTCCATTGTTGCGAAGCCTGCAACCGTCGTCATACTATGGTTGTTATAGTTACCATTCATAAGCATTGATATGGAACGGTGTCCTGTTATTCAGAATTAATAGCCACCCCACCAGCCAATCAGAAAAGAGTATTTTTTCTCTCCGGGTGATAAACTTTGATAATGTACTCTTTGTGTTGGAGTGGACATTATTTGACACTAAGGTAATCTTGTTGGTAGGCTGTTGCTAAGATACAGTATATGAATGTCTGAGGTAGATACTTGACTTTTCAAATTCAATTTGATGTTTGATGGAATGTTAAATACCTGCTACATCCACTAAAAGTAGCCTATTCAAATTCTGCATTTTCTGTTCGGCATCAAATTTGTAAGACAGTACAACATATTTCAGAAGGTTCCATTTTCTGTTAACAAAAGATTTTTGTGTATACGTTGAAATAATAGTGTATCTTAAAAAATGAAATGTGCCATTTTGTGCTGACATATGTTATTTTTAAGACTTTTTTATGACACACATACCATACTTAAAGCTGCAGTTGGCAAGTCTGACAGAATTTTGAATGTTTACAACTCTCATGCCCCTCCCCCACTACCACCGAGCACCCTCTCATCAAGTTTGTGCTCGTCAGTGCGCACCAAACTGCACCAGACTGTGATTGACAGTCAGATCTCACACAGCCCTGCTCTGATTGGACCAGAAGTACTGGGAGCTGTGGATTTTTGCAAAACAAATAACAGGCTCTAGGTGGAGGTAGAAGTTTTTTCTAAAACCTTCTGATTTATGTTGTTCTGTTGGAGCATAGTGTCTCAGTGAATATGATCAAAAAAATCTTGCCAACTGCAGCTTTAATAAACAACTTTATGTCATATTTATGTCATATATTGAGGTACATAGATACATATTTCAGAAGCTTACCCTGATTGTAAAACTATACCCAGCAGAGCAGCTCTTTTCACATGATAAAAGCACCTTGGAACATAACCTTGAGCAGTTTTAAAATTCAAAACCATTGTCATAACTAAGCATGTACCTGATATATCCACTAATTTGTCAAATAGCCTAGTATGCCCTACAAAAAGCCACATTCTGTTTGCAGCATTTGAAGCATTTAAAACTTAAATGATTATGAATGAAATTATGTTTTCATCTTAAGTTCTTTTTGTCCTCAACAGGTTCTAAACAAAAGTGCATTAAATTGATGGCAAGGCTTTCTATATTGTTCAGCTTTTCATCATATTGCAAATATGAATGTTTTCTCTTACCTCCTCCATTTTTGTAACACAAGTATGGAAACCTCCACACATTACCCAAGCCAATGATCTGGCCGGCTACTGCTAGGAGAAATTCCATTTTGTTGGCCCATTGGCCCCGCACTAGTTGGTTGGATGAAGGTTGGGCCAAGTTTCCATCCTGGTAGGCCAATTTGCACTTTGAACTTTCACACTCAAGCTGCTTTTCCATGGTCCTGCATATACAGACATAATTTTATCCTTAGCAACGACAAAATATGACAAATTCTGATAATGCAATTGAAGTACCTGGAATGACTATAGCAAGAACAAAAAGCCCAGCTTTAATCACATTGCATCACTCGATAGAAACACAGACTATTGCCAATTGTGGTTCTCCATATCTCTATCACTTTAACCCACTGAGTGCATAAGTGCATATTTAATGAGATAGGGCCTCATTTGCATATTTAAACATTAAAATTGAAAAAAAAAACATGCAATACATTTTTTTCTCATCTTAACATAAGTAATCAACTGAGAAAGTTTCATGGTGATAGCTATAATTTAGAAATGTTACCCTATTCATGCTTTAATTATCTTATTATGCTAATTATGCAAATTGCCCAAGGTGCAAGTTTTAGCAACCAAGTTTAAATCTATCCACTAGGCCTATAGATGACATTTCTGCAATAAAACTTTAGGGTACTCAACATTTCTGGGTTCACTATTGGGCCTATGGGAGATGCAACATAGGTTTTCTTATAGACAGCTTGTTTCCACCATGAGTGTAGGTATTGAGCATGCAAAGTAAAAATATGTTTCCCAGGTTTATTTGCACTTATATCTTAACACATAATGTTAACATTTCTCCTTTCTGGCATGTTCAGTAAAGCTAACATTATCGTTATCCCACTTACAGATAGTTATTGCAAACTACTATGTATCTGTTCTCTCTCAATGAGTTTTTATGTTGACTAATAACCAAAGCGTGAACCACCGTTGTGTTTTCTGCTTATGGATGTCAGGAAAATGTATTGTATACAAGTATGCTAATGTCATCTCATTTGTGATTACAATAGTCGGAGACTCGTAATGTTAGCCGAGGATAGGTTGAAGGTTAGTGAACGAGTGCAACAGGTTCATTATCATCAACTGATCAAGTTTAGATAAATTATATAACATGATGTGCATGTAAAACAAAACGTAAATCTATGTCAGGTTTAACAGTCACTGTTCTTGGTGGCATACTTAGTCAAATGAGTCACTGACTGTGTCTCAAATCGCGTACTTCTGCACTTGCAATACCTAATTTGAGTGCATGAGGGTGTTCACACTGAAAATTCCAACGAGACGAAGGGCGCTGCAAGTTCCCGGATGGTGCACTCATAACGGTCAAAAAGCTGAGTGTGCAACGCTGGACACTTTTCGCCCTTAACGGACGCCATCTTGCCCAAATAGCGGAAGGGGAGGGAGTGTTTTCAAACTCGTGGTAATCGCGGTTGAGAAAGCTGAAGCAGCAGCAGTGGAAAACAGACTTTACGGAGGTACAAGCAAGTTATAACATAAACGGTTCATGTTTTGACACAGTATGACCATGTCACTGTCGAATTGAGGACGCCAATAAATCGTCATTTCCGTGAAGTGCACGGAGTTAGTAGCCTAGAAATCTAGACGCACCCTAGCGGCGGCAAATTAATTTGCTCAGCCTGTACATCTAGTATCAAACCATAGGAATTTCTATTGGCTGACGCCGTGGACTTCATCCAATCACAGCGCTCTATTTTTTTAGAGAGTCTTAAAGCTACCTTGTGTAAGAACTTCTCCCATCTAGCGGTGAAATTCTATATGACAACCAACTGAATATTACTTTCTAGCCCCTCCCATTCCGAGCGCATTTTAACTCCTACGGTGGCCGTTTCATGCCAAAGTTAACATTGCTTCCAGTACTACGACTTCGTCCGGTGTTCCTTCCAGTTATAAGGTTACTTTAGAAAACAATTACACATTGCATTTAGTTATATAGCCAGTAAACATGTTGGGTATGACCTCTATGTAAAGTGAATAGCCTAGTTTTACGTTTTCATTATTTTGGTAGGCTACTATTTCATTGCTAGCATCAGCTATCAGGTTCCCAAACGAATGCATGCTAATGTTATAGTACAGTAGATTCAGTGCTATCGTTATGCTGTATGTGCGAGATTAATAGTGTAAAGGCAATGTTTACAGCGTAGCCTACTATTTTTCTCAGTGAGCAGAGTCAGAGATCAGTCGATGCAACGGAGGTGCAAGGGAAAGGTAAAGGAAGAGGGAAAGGTAAAGAAAAGCCAAGAGCCGGTGGCAGAGGATCGATGAGACCTCCTAGGCAAAGAAAAAGTAAGACTCCAAAAGATGACGAGGAGAGACTGGAAGAACTTCAAAGACAAAGGAGAGAAGCAACGGAGGTTTGTGTTTTTAATATATTTCTCTGAACAGTATCAATGTCAATGACACCGAAATTAGCTCGGAAGCTGCACCAGGCACGTTCGTTTGCGTTGCGTCTGCTGCAGGAAAAAAATAGACCATTCATCTAAAATTGATTTTACGCGTTGTGAACGGAACGCTTCAGTCACGCGCTTGGTGTAGCTTCCCTGCCTGTTTGTATCTCAATTGTTTGTAGCAATTTCTAGCTGTTGCCAGTCAACTGCATGATGCGAGTTGTCTCCCAGTGAAATCACGACACATAATTACGTTATGGTCTATAGAAAATGTTACACAACATTTTCACCTTTTCATTGTCCATACACATACATAGTATTCATCATTTTGTGTGAACACTTGAAAAATGACACAGAGTAGGCTACTACTCTGCTAACAATCTAACTTTGCTACCTAAACAAGCCTATCTGATCTTATTTCTTGTGTCTTATTTCTTCAGACTTGTGGATGGAATGAGCCTGCAAGAGCACAGGAACCTCACCACACAGTTGCTATAGTGAGGCAGCCAGGTCTGGTGTTTGATGCATCAGTGCAGACATGTCGTCCCCCCACCTGTGCCAGGGATGCCTTGGTGTAGTTGTACACACTGCAGAGACATGCCAATCGATCAGAAGAGAAAATGCTGTGGACAAAACCCTGCCACCTGTGTGAGCCTTCTGCCTCACTACACACAGCACTGCCTAGATGAAGGTTTTCTCCAGATTCACAGGCAGTACATCACAGACATCACAGCATTAGGCCATGTAAGAGAGCCAGGTGATGACAATAGAGTTCAGATATGCTACCTACAGACATTTCATTTTCTGGCAGCATGGGTCTCTAGGACAGGGTAATAGAAGAGTGATCCCAAGCTGTGTGTGTAGGATAAGGGATAAATTCCCTGACCCTCAGGGACATCTCTGGAATTTATTTCACCTTCCTATAATGTTGTAATGTTGTGTTATTGTAAATAGTTTTGTATTAGTGTTCTTGTACTGCCTGTTCCTTTTAAAACTGTATTTAATTTATTTTACACCGGTACATCGCTATATTTTGCTTTCATGAAAATAAAAACTTTTAGAATTGATAAGAGACTGTTCATGCTGTACCTCATACATTACATCCACAAACTTATAATTAAAAAAGGAGTTGTGGTAATTTACCATTTTGAAACACCAAATGACAGTAACATGGTCAACAATGTTATTTGCAATATATTTATTTACAGAAATTACTAAACTATGGTATTTACACATGAACCCTTCCTTTTTGTATGGTGCCTTTGAAGCAACATGGGCCATCATTCTAAATTTGCAGTCTCCTGGAAAGCTGATCCTGTGGAAGACATGCAGTGTCGTTAGACATACACGCCATTTTATATAGTTCAACATATTGTTACTAATCTGTATAGTGCTATTTTGCCTAGACTGAGTTACAGGCAAGGTTACAATGAAGGCATGCACGTGCATCACATAACAAGACCATTGAATTTCGTCCACATCCTCCTCCACGATGCTCATGTCATGTAGGCTTTGTAAAAAATATATATAAATGCTTATATCATGAAAATATACAATAGAGAATGTCATCGGGTATAGACATTATGAGCATTGATGGGTTACCTCTGTTCAAGGTCCTCAATTTCAGGGGCTTCTGCAATTGCGCCAAGATGCTCATCTGAAATGAATAAGCAGAGCGTTTCACAACATATAACAGTACATAAAATGGTAAACACCAAGATATTAAAAATATACTTTCAGTTATTATCAAACAACAATCACATAGAATCAACAATTGTTTTCATGCAGTGAAAAACGTTCAGACAATTTAGTAGGCTACGTCTACAATTAATAAGACTACAGGACAGGCCTCAGGATGTGAACGTCACCCTTGGAATTGGCTACACTAGCATTATCAGATTAGGATATATTTAGGCTACAAAGCAAAAGCAATGAAAAATAACTACAATTTAGTGCCCTTTGCCTGTGATCCGTCATAGCAGATTTATGTTACAATCCTTTTTCATCGACGCGAGGAAAAGTATCCCAGACGTCATTCTAGCGTTATGGACAACCATGCTATACTAAGCCAAGCAACTATAAAACTTCGAATTTACACCATAGACTGCATGTTTACACGAATAGGCCAAATTACCTGTCGAGGAGAAAGCAGGCAATTTCGGCGTCCCTTTTAAAATCCTTGCTCCTCACGAGCTCTTTCCATCTTAGAAAAGCCACTCCAATATTGACTTTGGTCTGTTGTTTTTCCGGTCGCGTTGGCGGTTTAATTCTCTTTTTCGCTTCCTTGGCGACTTCATGTCCTCGAGAATAGTTGTAATCCTCCATTTTCAACAGACTTTCAAATCTGCCGGCAGTCGCGAGTAGACTGATCATGCAATGAGTGTTGCCTACAAGCGCGAAAGGCGGAGCTGAATTTCCAGGAATGTCCCTCGTTGGCGAATGTATTTCAAAGATGGAGGCGCAACATGGATTCAGCCATTTGCGCGACTCGCGCGTATGTATTTGGAATAGCAGATTCTACACTTACGAGAATACTTTGATTAGTAAGTGGAAATAATTACACATGAATGAGCACATATTTTTGAAAGAACAAATGGGTTTTTGCTAAGAATTAACTCAAAAAAGTACACAATGTAGCTTTAAGGCGGGCTTAACAGGATAACGACAGTCCTGCGACGGTGAACAAGGCGTTGGCGTCAACTTTGGAGGAGTTGGACTTGTGCTTTTCTTTGAAAGTAGAGCAACACAATGCACATTCTTTCGAAGAAGGATGTATTTGCCGTTTAGCCGACCGGATACGGATATGGTCGTAGCGCTGGCCTATTGCATGCCTAGGCAGTTTGAAAGACAATTCTCTGCCCGCCCCTTGGATTAAGCAGGTGAATGATTCGATTCCAGACTATACACTTCAATGATATAGGATGGCCCGCCAGGCTACGGAGTTAGTGTTTGATATGAGACAATACTATTTTGTTAAAATTTGCGCACTCCGCCAGTAAGCACACAGTGCACATAGTGTACTACACGAAAGTGTACTCACGTAAGTACACCAATTGAGACAGACTCCGGTTTCATGCACTGCCCTACGTTAGTTCATATCCTCATCGTTCTTTAGCTGTAAGGCCCAACTGTCTAGCTAAATCCCAAATAAGTGCAAGATATGCCTGTCTATTTCAATGAAATCAGTACTCATATAGTATCTTGTTTCCCAGCTTTTCATATAGACCCATGTGAACCATATTTATAACTTTTTGTTAGTGAAAGACTTTGAGACTGTAAGTGAGTAGGCCTATGGCCGTCTATGGGAAACATTAATATATAATTCTTAATGGATCATATATCATTTGATAGAGCCATTTCTAATCTTTAAACTGAAAGAAACTTACAATTGACACTTTTGGCTAAATAAAACTTTCAGAATTCTTCACTTTCTGCTGACGAAAAAACGAATGTCCGCCATGTTTTTTGTGCACGTGAGCAACATCTTTTTGAGTTGTGGGTGCAAAACTGTCACATAACGGCAACACAATGCCACGGTAGCCTTAGTTGGCGTTATGGACGTGAGAGTTTTGCGTGGTATTGCCCCCGTATCGTTATATAAAGCTCTGTTCTCGTTGTAGCTTTCTCCTGAGCAATCCATGATTTGAAAATAACTCACTTATCGCTAACTTAGATATCCATCTGATTGTTTCTCACCATCTCCTCTCCTCGCTCGTTATAGGCTATCAGTTAGTCTCTTCACCATAGTAACTACTCATTAGGCGTGTTCGTCTTCATGCAGATCTGTGCAGATCTGACTTGATGTGATGCATGCTGGGTTGAACACAATGGAGCCAAAGATGGTTGATTACGAAGATACTTCCTGAGGCCATTTCCTGTCCCTGGAAATGTATGCAAATAGGGTAGCAGTAGTACGCCCCGCACGAGGGGGGGCCACTATCCCCAATTTATGCAGTGATCGGGCTCCCTTTTTAACATTGAGGTCTATGGCAGAATCCAAGAATTTTCCAGAATTGGTCAAAGCCATTTCAGGAGAATGTCGTGACAGTATGACCCTCCAGTCGGGAGAAAATCAACATTAATGAAGGTGTACACCAAGCAGGGCTCGAATTACGTGGGAGCCAGAGGGAGCCGAGCTCCCATAGAGTGAGGACTGGCACCCATGAAAGCAACAAAGTCAAAAACCTGAGGGGGTCTCTCATATCTGAAGGTGTCTGGCATTGTAATTTAATCTTAAACAACCGCTCATTATCCATCCCTGTGCGATCTCTTACCATTAAAGACGTTAAATTAAAATATAGGCTACTACGGGACGTAGACCTACCTACACACTAACGCAGCATGACACTTCACCACCACACCAGACTATATGAGCAAATCGTATCGATTTGACAGCACTCGCAAATCTGAAGAAGTCACCCTGCTTTGATGTGAGTGTTTTGTCTATTTGCATAGGTGTTCATTGGGCTAGCCTACGTGGTTTGATACGTGCTGAAAAGTCCTGTTTGCTGTTGAACTTGCGCTTCACCTATTCTATGTTGATTGACAAAGCCATAAATTATGGCCCATAATGCAGCCTACAATGATTGTGTTGTCTGATGATCTAGCTATCCTCTGCCATTCAGAGCTCCGGAAAGTTCCCAGCTATTTTGAAACACCTGTTAGCAATCTCTGATGTTGGAATATTCAATGGCTACTCCATTCAATCCAATCTCAGTGCAAACTCCAAAATTGTTCGTCTATTAATTTTCCACGGTTCAACACATTAGCCTACTAGAACATAGTTTGGCTGGCTTTATTCATTTCTGCCAGTTAGTGCTTTTTCCCCTGTGTATAAGTTACACTACATGCATTATTGTGTTTGACACTGAGGATAGCCTATCTGAGACGGTGGTCTGGTTTAAATGAGTTACGTTGTGAAATTGAGAATGGCACAGACTAAATCGTTTAGTCTATTTCTTTGTATTGTGAAATTAAAATGAGATATGGACTATTATAATCAATAATATGTTGAAATTAATTAAAAATAATCAATTTCTATGTAAAATCTATGTCTGTTGTGTGCGTGTGTCAAGGTAAAGCCTAGGCCTACCGTGCGCATATACTGTACTGCGCAAAAGCGCCACTTGCGCCTAGGCTATTTCATTTTATCGCCTTGTCTCTGACTGAACTCCACTTTGCCCTCATAGACATGAACTAGGACGACCCATCTTGCTACGCATTAATTATCTTTGATGGAGCTCTCCATTGTGTTCAACCCAGCATGCATCACATCAAGTCAGATCTGCAAGGATCTGCATGAAGACGAACACGCCTACTAACTCAACTTATCAGAATGCACAGATTTCACTGGCTGAGTAGCAGCAAGCGAAATGATGGTTCCTGAAGCTACTGAAGTAAATGCTGTTATCCTAACCTACGAAACATTTAGCACAGCTTTGAAATCTTACGTGAAAATCTAAATGGGTATTATTGTCTGGGTCCGGACTCAGACCGCGGTCCGCCATTTGACGACCTCTGGCCTAGTGTATACTGTAGGCTATTATTTAGCGTGTAGGCCTAGGCTTTTTTCCTTATCAAAAGTGAGGGGGACGATTGCCGTCTCAAAACTGCGGGTGTCATGTCCCCTGTATCCCCCGTGCCAAAGGCGCACCTGCTCTTTATAGACTAGGCAGGATTTTGGAAAATGTGCTTATTTAAAGTCCCGAAGGCAAATAATGTTAATTTTTGGCATACAACATTTTTAGGGGTTTTGAAGGGTGCTGAATTCAAATCTTCTGTATGCCAGGCTCAAAAATGTCCCATAATGCCTCAAAATGGAGAAATCCAATATGGCCACCGCCGCCAGGTCAAAATCTAATTAATCACTTATCTTTTGGACTGTACAAGATAAAAACCTGAATGTAATGTGCTTTTATAGGTTCACATATAGGGAATTCAATGCCATACTCAGATTTAAGATCAAGACTAAATAAAATGCTTGAAATGAATGTACATGGTTAAAATTGTTGTCTCGGATAATGAATAATTCATGAAAAAAAGAGGACCATGAAACAGGTTGATGGATTTCTGAAGAATTTACTTGAAACATGTTTAGAAGCAAGGTTGATTACCATATTTTAACTATCTATTTATATTATATATCTGTATTTTAACTATTTATTTAGTATTTTCAGAAAATGCTTGAAACTCTTAAGCTAAATGCCTATGTTTAAAACTACTACTACTACTAGATTTGCCTACTAATGAAATATTGTACCTGAGCCTTAGGGCTTTGTTGTTTGTGGTCACGCCATAAATCAATTTTGGAAACCGAAAGAGAATTGTGTGCAACTGATGTACACATTAAAGTACATCTAATGGGTTATTTTTTTCAGTGAATGCTGTCATCACTGCAAAACTTGGCTGCTGAGCCTGAAATACAAAATGTTTAGCTTTGTGTACACTTTTCTGTTTACTACATAACCCAAAGTGTGTTATTTCAAAGTTTTGAGTTTTGATTCTACAATGTAAAAATAGTCAGAATAAGAAAGACCCATAAAAGAGTAGGTGTTGCCAGACATTTGACCAGTAGTGTACATTTAGATTAGGGGAGACCGGGGCTGGTTGGAACAGGGGCAGGTTGAAACACTGTTAATATCCAGGCTACTAGAGGGAGCTGCAACAAAATTCCAACACTAAACTGACGGCCTTATTCAGTAGAGTAAACTCATGTATGTAACTGGTCTCCAGGTCATTAACTCTTTAGGTGAGAACAACTTTTTAATTTTGTAGTGTCAAAACACTACAAAATTAATTAAAAAGTTGTTCTCACCTAAAGGGTGAGAATATTCTAAGTTTTGACACTACAAAATTAAAAAGTTGTTCTCACCTAAAGGGTTAATGATCTGGAGACCAGTTACATACATGAGTTTACTATTTTACTTTAGGACAGGGGTCTCCAACCTTTTTGGGAATGAGGGCTACCTGAAGACCCGAAATCATATGGAGGGCTACTCATTTAAAACAAACATACCCTCACCCCTTTTTTGCGAGGGTAGTCCTCCTAAATAATAGGCCTATGTGATTTTTACTTTTAAATGATCATTATTTGTGCAGGCCTATACGTCTTTATATATTAAGCAACTGTATTTTCAAATTTAATATCAATAACCTATGCAACACTACCAACATTTTTGTTCAGTTTGTTCATTTCAAAGTTTGCATGGGGAATCTAATCTATTTTTTTTTTTTTTTTACAAAAAAACTTTCTTTTTGTGCAATTAATAATTTGGGTTACAATTTGTACCCAATTTATACCAACCCACCATTATGAATTCAGGGGATGTTTAAGTTCTGATTTCAGTGGACAATTCGGTTTTAACATTTCAATAGTAATCGCCCACACCACCCTAACATATGAAAACTCCTTTTAAAGTTATTGCACACCTGAAATGATCCATGATCTGACAAAAAAGGGTAATGCACAGTCCTGCTCAGTCATGCATGCTATAACATTTTTAGCGCTATTATACGGCAGTTGCCTACGGAGGAGAAAAGGCCTGTGAGCTAAAGCAATTGTTTTTCAGTCCTTGAACAATCATGCAAGAACCGTATTTGACGAACATGGAATCGCCACAGAACTTTTGCAAAGATATGCTTTCATTGGCTACACCAGACAAGCAAGTTTTTTCCCCCTTTACTGTCTATGCGTGCGAGCAGCGTGTGCGCTCCGCTTCCGTTGTTGTTTAAAGATTGAATGGGAAACGGATTTGAAGCCAAAGGCTAAATTTTAACGCAGCTACAATTTATAAGGTATCACCAATATCAATTTATTGTTACAGATGTATGGCTACATACATTCTTAAAATGGTTCTGGTCTAGACTTAAATATCTATTGAAAACTTCACAATGGAGCGTGTTTTTAGAGCGTGATCTGCAGGTGACCTGTTGGCTATTTTTTAGAAAGTGCGCTGGGGGCGCCTCATAGCCGTCCCGCGGGCTACCTGGTGCCCGCGGGCACCGTGTTGGAGACCACTGCTTTAGGACTATAACATGGGTGTTCCAACCAACCCCGACTACATGTGCCAACCAACCCCATGCCTTGGGCAGGTTGGCACATGTGCCACAACCCCACTTTAATCATATATAACTCAAAACAAGGGATCATTTGTTAACATTGAATATATACAGTATTTAGCTGAGATCCAAAGCTTTCAGTTAAACACAATTTGACCGTTTTAACGCATTGAAAGACGGAGAAATATAACCGAGAGTGAAAAGTGTTCCAACCAGCTCCAGTCTCCCCTACATTACAGATTTGTAGCTACACAGTAATTTCCCATGTCATACCCACATTGTGTATAACCTGCATGACTGTGTTTAATGCTAAAAAAAAAAAAAAAAAAACTTGTGTATTAACAGATTAACAAAACTTGTGTGTTGGCGCAGAGCCCAATAGCCCAATGAATCAGAATAAGAATCAGATTGTGCTTTAATCACAAAGACGAATTAAGTAAAGAAATGCATTTTCATGTATAACCCACACCTGTGTATTAACCTCATTTTGCCAAATCAATGCATAAACTTTGGTTAATAGGCAGGAAATTATGGCATTTACCTTATGTTTCTGCTGCTGCATTGTTCCTCTCTATTCATTGTGTTTTTCTTACTGCAGTGAGACTAGTCTCTGCATTATCATTATCAGTATCTGAGTGCAAGAGAGGCATCGCTACATAAATGACTTCCACCCATGTTTGGGCTGTCCTATGAGAGATGTAACGGGGAGGAGTTACAACAAAGATCCAACACAGGGCAACCCCTTTGAGCAATGATGCATCCAGAGCTTGTTATTCTGTCACTTTCCGATTACTACTGGACAAAACATATTTTATCTGGAAAACTTTGGTCATTGATCACATTTGGTCAATGGGCAAATTCCATAGCCTGGCTTTCACCAGACCAAACACAATTTTTTAACCCTTTCATGCATGAATTATTAATTCACTGAGGTAGACAGGTGTTATAAGCTAAAACAGTCTCTATGAACAATTTATCATGTATAAATCAAATTTAAGACAATAAAGTAAGACAATAAAGTAACTGCATATTGGTGCAAATGGTCGCACTACTCACAAGTACATTATCTCCATCTCCTACTCCATGCCCTACCCTTGCATCTCATGCCATGTTTATGTGTGTGTGTGTGAGTGTGTGTGTGTTTGTGTGCCAGTTTGTGTATGTGTGAATGGTGGGGGGGTATGTTGGGTAATGGTGTGTGTGTGTGTGTGATTTGGGGGGGGGGGGTACCTGTGTTTGTGTGGGGGGGGGATGGGGTTGTTTGTGAGGGGTGGGGTATAGTGAAATGGTGTGTGTGGGGAAGGGGAGTGTGTGTGGGGGGGGGGTATGGTATGTTTGTGTGAGTGTGTGGGGGGGATTTGTGTGTGTGTGTGTGTGTGGGGGGGGGGGTAAAGGTGTGTTTGTGTGAGTGTGTGGGGGGGATTTGTGTGTGTGTGTGTGTGTGTGATTGGGGGGGGGGGCACCTGTGTTTGTGTGTGTGTGTGTGGGGGGGTTGTTTGTGAGGGGTGGGGTATAGTGAAATGGTGTGTGTGGGGAAGGGGAGTGTGTGTGGGGGGGTATGGTATGTTTGTGTGAGTGTGTGTGTGTGTGTGTGTGTACCTAAAGGATGCACCTGTATGTGTGTGTTCATATATGTGCTTGTGTGCCAGTTTATGAATGTGTATGTGTGAATGGGGGAGGAGGTCATGCATAGGTGTGTGTGTGTGTGTAGGGGGGAAGGGGGGGTTGTAAAGGTGTGTCTGTGTGTTGGGTAATGGCAAAGATTCTATAGTTAAACTAAGATGAATCATAAGACAATTCACCAATTAGGGGTTTGCACGGCGTGTCATCAGATCTGGACATCGCCATATTGGAGATACTCGCCTCATTAGAAAGCATTAGGCACTGAAGTAAATCCCTAACATCGTCAAGGAAAATGGTTAATTATTGCCGTGTTTTAGGTTGTACCAATAGGTCAGACTGAGAAAAACATCTGGTGTAGGTATCGACTTCCAAACGTTATTAAAAAACCAGGGAGAAGGGACAATAATGCCAGAAGTTATCAGAGGAAGGGGGGCGCTTGTGGTTGAACTTGGTACTTGTCTCCCTCACCCAACTCATATGGATCTGCGCTGCCAATAATCTGTAATTTCTCGAAATATCGCGCCTTTTCTTGTGGTCCAAGTCCTGCCCTATATGCCTTTGCATCTTAGACGCATTTTGATGAGCTTTTCTGTTGTTTAGACACGCTACAATCACATAAGATATCCAAAGTGCATAATACTCCATTGTACTTCATTTACTGAGTATCGCCAATATGGCCGCGCGTGCTGGGTTACCATAGTTACCGGCCAGAACGTGACGTCGGTGCAAACCCCTAATAGACCTCTCCAGAATAAGTCCCGCCTCCTAACTTCCGTATCCATCCAACCTTCGGTCGTCAAATGTCTATGGGAAATAACATGGCGTTTTGAAAGATCGTACCTGTCAAACTCTGTAGGTGACAAAGTAGAAAAAGCTGCTGGGCAGATTGGCCTACACACTTCTGCCATCTAGTTTCCACTGGATTTTTTTTTTTTTTCCGGTGCCGTTTAAGTAGTATAGTTATTTCCCATAGACAATCGACGCCAGGAAGTTGGATGGATACGGAAGTTACGGAGGCGGGACTTATTCTGGAGAGGTCTATTGAACGAAAGAGCACTAGTTCCGGACTCATAAATAGGCGTGTCAAAACATAAACTTTTCTCTGAATAAGCAATAATAACATATAAATATAATTTTGTATACTATTTTACAGTCCTTGTTTGTGTGTGATGCCAATGAAACACTCTTTCGGACACGGAATGAATAATTTCATTTTGCCCCGTTAACCGAGCTAGCTAGCTATCTAGCTAGCTAACTAACATTAGCACAGTAAACGGAAAGTGAATGGGAATGTTCGCTAGCTAGCTAGCAGCTAAGAACTTTGGTTAAACTTATATATTCTTGCAAACAAACCTGAAATAACATACATTCAGCAACTTTGTGGTAGTCTACTAGTTCTAGCAAAAAATATGTTAGGTTAGTTCAGTGGTCCCCAAACTACGGCCCGCGGACCGGATACGGCCCACCACCTCATTTTAGGTGGCCCCCCAAAACATGTCCGTGGTATATAGGATCCGGCCCGCACGGAAGTACGACATCGTCAAACTATAACCTCCGTAATTTCCCCCATTCATTCTCTATGGCGGGTCTAAACAGTACACATGTAATACTGTTTTTGTCCACTGGTGGTTGTTTTGGCGCTGTTTCGCGTTTGCCATCGAAAACGGAATGAAATGTATAGTAGGCCTACCTGCAAACAATGTAAGAGGCCTCTGCTGACTACATCAGTGCTCAAAGTATTCTAAAAATGTATCAATTAATTGTTAATAACTAACTAACTTCTATTCAAGTCATAATTCTGGAACTTTCTGGTATAATTATTTATATTTTTTATTCACTCGTTCAAATGTTCATACAGAGTTCACAAAGTTCTCAGGTGAGTGAAAGTTAGAATGGTGGTCATTTCAGATGTTTCAGCCACCACTTCATAAAACTCATAGTTTGAGAACTTTAAATTATTTGTAGGATATTGCTTGTTCACAACTTGAGCTGTGTAGCCTATGCAAAGTTCAGAGTTCAAAATATACTTTTTGGACTCCCTGCTTATAGTTTTGAGAATGCTATTATTATTATTTCATTTGAGCTACATTTTACACTGATATGGCATGATGGCAATATAAACACAGATAACAATGGTATTAAATTGCAATAGCCTAGATTAAATGTAATGGAATATTCAACTAAGGTAGACTGCCTTTGTTCACAGCGCTAAGCTATTTATGGTTACTGATATACTCTGAGTCTCTGGCCCTCTCTTAGAGCCAGGCATAGTGAGCTGGCCCTCGGAAGAAAAAGTTTGGGGACCACTGGGTTAGTTTATCAACCATCTCTGAGTCTAGAGCATCTGAGAACAGGTGGCTGCACCAGAGCTTTGAGGAGACAGTGACAGATCACAAACAAAGCTATTTTTGTCTTTATTTGTTTCGTTGGAAAATACGGAATGTTAAGGAGACATGTGGCTTGTAGAAAATGGGTTCAAAACTTACATCGCTGAATGTAGGGCTAAGGGATTGGTCATATTCTGAGAAAATGTTAATTTTTCATAGCCACTGGACCTCCCGCTAGACTCCTAAATGGGCGTGACAGCTTCGAACCCCACGTCACAACGTGCCAGAATTTACCCTCGCTTTATCAACCGTGTGTGCGTGTGTGGACCATAGAAGGCTAATCGTGTTTTACCCTATTTTCACCTGTACTGTCTCATCTTATACTGGAATATTACAGATATATTACAATATATTGCATATTCCATATATTTGCAAATTTCCCTCACGGGATCAAAAGAGTATATATACTTACATATATATTCACAATTTTGTTTTGAATAAGATTTAGATAATAAATATGTAATAACATTATTAATTTGAAGCTATTTTATGAAATTTACATATGTGGTCTCATAATCAAATATACCCATTGGTGCATGATGTCCACTACAGTGTACAGTTACATTTTCACTCATAGGGAAAAAAGTACAAAACTTATATTGATAAAACTTTGATAAAAGTACTCCCTACAACATACTTAATGAGAAAATATTTTTTTACCTGCATATACTGTGTAGAATAAAATTAACTAACTGATATCCCAGAGGTTGTAGGGTCAGATTTATGATCCAATATTTCAAGTTGCAAATATTATTAAAGACAATGTTTATGCACACAGTACATGAAGGTTTTAGGAGACCACTCCACTGGTGGTTTGAAGTAAATATTGCAAATCCAGTAGTTTTAAATTAAGTTTGAGAATCCGTCCACTGTAGTGGACACCATGCATGAAAGGGCCTGCAGATCAGGCTGGGTTCACCTACAAATTCCAAACTAACAGGTTTAATGTGTTTTGACCTTGAACAGACCCACTCCTGAGCGTCCTAAAAGGCAAGTGTCGGCACACTTTCATGGATTTTGGTTTTTTAAAAAGTGGCCCTCACGCTGCAGGTGCTGTAAATGAGCCGTCTGAGCCTGCTGAAAAAGTAACCCAAGTCATTCACCTGAAGCACTTGGAGTGATTGAGGGGTGGGGTATAGTGAAATGGTGTGTGTGGGGAAGGGGAGTGTGTGTGGGAGGGTATGGTATGTTTGTGTGAGTGTGTGTGTGTGTGTGTGTGGGGGGGGGTAATGGTGTGTGTGTGTACCTAAAGGATGCCCCTGTGTGTGTGTGTTCATATATGTGCTTGTGTGCCAGTTTATGAATGTGTATGTGTGAATGGGGGGAGGTCATGCATAGGGGTGTGTGTGTGTGTGTGGGGGGGGGGTTGTAAAGGTGTGTCTGTGCCCTCACGCTGCAGGTGCTGTAAATGAGCTGTGAGCCTGCTGAAAAAGTAAAAAGTAACCCAAGTCATTCACCTGAAGCACTTGGAGTGATTGAACTTCTGCACTGAGAGACACATCAGCATGTGTATACGCTAGAATTTTGGAGACACAAGCACACTTGCACACATGCATGGTGCACAAACACAGGCATTTTGGACTAGTAGCCTGAAAAGGCAGTACAAATCCTGGTTGAATAAACACCTCATAGTCTTAATAAGAAAAAACAGGCATTCAAACAAATGAACCACCTGGAGTCAAAAAGCATCCAGAAGGATATTAAATGTAAAATTAAGAGAGCTAAACTGGACCATAAAAAAGCATAGCAGAGCAGAGCAAAAACTAAGCAGTAACAACTTATGCTCAGCTTGGGGTGATGTCAGAACCATGGTTGGGTTAAATGACAAAGCTAAGAAAGGGGTGGCTTTAGATATATTGTATCGCATACAGCTCTGGCCCAGGAGTTGAACATGTTTTATTCAAGACTTGACAAACATAACTTTAGCAACAAAACTGCTGTCCAGAAAAAGAACTTACTTACTTCACCTCAGTCATTCACCTGCTTTTCTGTGCACCACTGTAAATATCTTCAAATGCTGCATAACCAAAACGAGCTCTGACTGATAACACTGGTAGCTGTGTACTGTTTGACTGTGCAGACCAAATAGGCCCTATCTTTCATTTTATTTTTGTCATTGCGTCAACAGATGTCCCTGATTTATGGAAACAATCCACGATAACTCATATCGCAAAGAACAGCCATCCTGACAACCCCACTGTGTACCTGGCCAAATATTACTTGGTGCAGTTTACCTCAGAGTGAGTCAATTTCTTTGACCTATCTTTTACATATACTGGCTCTCTTCAGGGCTGTGCTCTCTCTCTTCTACTTAACATTTTGTACACTGACAACTGTCATAACAAAATTGATAACCGCCACATTGTAAAGTTTGCAGACAACACAGTCATTGTGAGCTTGTTGAGGGAGGACGAAACATCTCACGGTCCTGTCATAGACTATACTGTAAGATGGTGTCTTCTTGGAACTAAACCAAGGACATAAGCATTGAGTTTAGGCACTCTAAAGACTCTAACCCTGTCAAAACAAATATAAATGGTCAGGACATAGAAGTAGTCAAGCAATTTATCTGGAGATTATGATTGACAACAAGCTGAGCTTTGATGGGAACACTAATATTGCCGCGTAAGAAAGGTCAGCAGCGTCTGTATTGTCTGAGGAAGCTGGCCATGTATGAACAGGTCTCTGATGACTCTTTTCAACAAATACTTACTGGTAATAGAATGAACCCTTAGGCTACCTTTTCCCTCATCTGTTGGTATGCTTCAATTAATGTGAAACAGAAAATGCAACAACAAAGGTCATCAAGGTGTGTAGCTGTGTCACTGGTGTTCAACTGAAATATCCGTCTGAATTGTATAAGAAACAGGTGCAAAAGAGGGGCAGTGGTAGCTTAGTGGCTAATGAGCTGGGCTAGCATGCAGTAGCCTAAAGTTGGTCTGGGGAGAATTGCCCTTGTCAAATAATTTACATATGTAAGGTGCTTTGGACAAAAGCATCTGCTAAATGAAAAATAAAAGCAGGATCCATTCTATCTGAATTTCAGACACTGCCCTCTGGCTCTCCCTTCAAATATCCACTAGCTAGAACCGAACAGATACAAACACTGTAAAAAGATGAAGCAACTGGCGAAACGCGTTGCTCAATAAAAATCACTAAGAAATATAACAGTGTGCGGTGGCCACCTCTTTTTATATATGAACTTTAAAACCTGCAATCCACCAGCACCTTTTTAAGTTGGCTGTGCAAAGGGATCTCTTCTATTTTTCAAGATACAAACACTGTTTTGTACCCTCAGCTATACTGCTACTAAACTCAACAAGGAAATATAGGTAGCTTCACTATCTCCCCCACCCCCATTGGGGACAAATAAAATTCTTCTACTATTATTACTAATACATACACATATTAGTTATGTATTAATGGCTAACAAGTGTTCCCTAAACAAAACTATTACTAGAACTCCTTGTTAAACCCATTGTTACATCATGTCAGACAGAGGTAGTGTAAATTGATTCATTATGTTTGACTCACGCCCACGTCTTGCTTGCGGTGTATATTTTCAGTAAGACAGAGAACTTAGATATCGCCAGAACAAACACACAAACACAATAGACCCTTATTCCATAGCCATAACAATTCTAGGAATGTCTGTTTTTGGAATGACCTGCTGTCATAGCAACTCAAGAGAAGCCTTTCTGTCTGGGATTAGCCCATTTTCCTCACAGAGACTAACAGGGCCAGGCATAGCGTAGAAATCCAGACCCTGGAAATCTAGAAAGATTAAGGGTCTGGCCATGACTATTGTAATGGCCCAACTCGAGGGGTAGCACCAAGCATGCATTTGAAAATCTCACTGCACGCAATTGGATAACATTACAAGTGATGCATTGAACTGTTCAATGCATCACTTAAGGGAAGAGGAGAAATAGACTTATCCGCATAGTCTGTCTGCCTCTTCACTACCTCCATGTCTTGAACCGTCTGTCCACTAGCCACTTTACCATTGTCTTCTGCCTCACTGTTTGCGTGCTTTATTAGCACATATGCACAACCCCTCCGAACTGTGACCACACTTATACCTTTCTTAATATAGTTATTTATACATAGATATATAGACTTTATTCTTGCAATGTTGCCCACTATGTGGATACTGTTTTTTAGAATTGATTTAGATTAAGTTTTATTTAGTATAATTTGTATTTTAGTATATTCTTTATCTTTATCTAATCCTTATTGCTTAGTTGTGTTTTTTATATTATATACTTTTAACTAGAGAATGTAATTCCAGGGAATTACAAGTGCATGAAAATGACGCTAGGACAGACATGGTGGTTGCACAGCTTAATAAAAGTTGATAGTTTAAAAGTAGACAGTTTAAAAGTTGAATGTAGATTGGGAGTTGATCACACTAGTTGACTGAAAAGCCCAGGCTGCCAAACAGTTGTGGGCAGAGGACACAATTGGCGGGAGTCATAGCTGATGATGACAGTTGGATTGGCTGAACAGTTAAATAGTTGGATAGTTTAAATGGTTCAAATATTTCATAGGGAATTATTGTAGTGAGGACTTTTATTTTGAAACAGCTTTGGGCAGAGGAAACAGTTGACGGGAGTCAAAGTTGATGACAACTGACTGTTGCTAGAGTAGTTATGGTGGTTGCTATGCTGGTTGCTAGGTTAATGATGTTGGTTGCTAGGTTTTAATGGAATGTGGTTGCTAGGCTGTTGCTAGGGTACTTGAAGTCGTTGCTAGGTTGTTGCTAGGGTGTCCATGGTGGCTACTATCAGAAATAAAGGAGTTACTACAGTGGTTTGCTTGTATAATCATCTTGGTTGCTATGGAAACTGACAATTTCAATGGTTGCTAAATTGGTTGCTAGGTAGGTGGTGGTTTAAAATAGTAGGCTAGAGGCATAGTTGATGATAACTGACAGTTGGAATAGTTGAACAGTTAAATAGTTGGATAGTTTAAATGGTTAAATTATTTAATAGGGAATTATTGTAGTGGAGACTTTTATTTTTAAACAGTTGTGGGCAGAGGAAACAGTTGAACAGGATCTGTAGTCTTAAGAGAGCCAGATTGTATGCTTAAAGCCTTAGACAGACAGTTGCTGGAGGTGGCCGGAACCAGAGCCATATAAAGGTAGAGTTGCGACAACTCCATTGACGCTAATGTTCCATTTTTTTTCAACAATGGCGGCTAATGGAAGCCTCAAATAGTTAACAAAAGTTAACAATTTATAATAGCAGCAGTGCAGTTACAGACTGTTTGTAGCCAACATTTCAGACTCAGATTTACATTATTGGCTCATCCGAATAATAATAATAATAATAACAGTAACAACAGTAATAGTAGTAAAGTAATAGTATTAATAACCTAATTATAATAATAAATGTATACTATGACAGCTTTTCTGCTGCTCAGTTTTTATCAGTTCCTTATCAAATAAATGAAAAGAGGCTAAAGCCCAATAAATGTGCCACAGATAATAACCTAATATAAGATAAACCTTGCCTATACCATTTCAATTAGGCAACACTAGGCAACACCACGAACGATCTGTCATTACGTTTTTTGCGTTTGTAGCCTACAACTTTTATGACTTGACGTGTTGGGCATTTAGCTTTACCATCATGTCAACATAGTTGTAACGTTATGCGCAATGCTCATAGGTTATGGATTTAAGTGGTTTAATTTTAAAAAGGGCAGCAAAAATGGGATAAAGTGCAACTGCTTCCCCAAAACAATTCCTCCATAACTGTGGATTTAATCGTTTGATATGTGGATAACTTTCAGTGGACTAAACACATAAAAGGTAAGATTTTGTTATCACAAAGCTAGCTGGTTCGTTAAATTTTAATATGGCTAAGTATATTTACAGCCAACTTTGTACTTGCAACAGTGAAACTGAGTTTGTTGTTAACATTGTTGGTAACGTAAACATTTCTTCAGTTAGGAGCAGGACTGTTTTTTTAATTTTGCATTCATTTTCATTGGCAAAAGCTGGCCTAATATGCATGAGAGAACCTAGATTTGAGGGAGCTGCAGCTGTTAGCATCAGCACGGTCATATTAACACAGCAGGGCACACTAGCCCGGTGATGGCTAGCCCAGTGATGAAGGATCGTGTAAAATCCCCATCCCCAGAAAGTTTCAAACCAAGCTTGCGCTGATGATGCATGATCACTGATCAAATTGCTATTTTCTGACACGATGCACACCATTCCCAGGTGCTCACCTGTCTGTATCTCAAGCTCTTTAGCCTAGCATCTTAATGCTGTTCACAGCACGGTGAATGACAAATGATGATTATGATTATGTTTATGAGTTCATAGCCTGGTTATTTATCGAAGGACTTACATGTCACGTTTTATATTTTATTATGATCACTCGCATTACCATGGGGTTACTTAATAGGTAGGCCTAATGCTACGGTTAACTTAGAATGCCCACCATTACACTGGAGATGTTAAAAAACGTGTAAACCTTTTTTATTCTCCCACGACGATAGGCTAGGCTTGGCTAGGTAATTCGCTCATTAGCTCAGATCAGTGAATACCAGAGGAAACGCCGGGTAGAAAACTCAAACAAGTAATGTTAGACTAGCTGTGTTACAGTTTCTCGTTGCAACGAGCTTCACAGGAGCTCCATGCGCTTTTGTAGGCTACACGCAGTCTCAAAAACACTGTTCACTTTTCGAGTCACTGTACGAGGTCATTTATTTTATATAGCGATAATTTAGATACACTTATGGGGTGGGTGCAATTGCGTTTTCTAAAGAATCTCCCGTCTTGATTTTGTACAGAAATTAATATTAAGTGACACGTAAAAGGGCGGAAAAAAAGGTCACCTTATATAGCAGGCTAAGATATGGTCTGGAATTTAATTTAATATTGTTGTAATGGTAGGATAACTACATAGTTTACACAATAATTACACTGTGTTATAAATATTGTATATCAATGCATTTATTGACTGTCAATTACCCAAAATCGTGGCTCTGTCTATTGAACAGGAGCCTATTTAATGCATTCTAATCCATTGTCAATCACTTCCGGGAACTAGTTGAGGTTTACACAAACCACGTGACCAACGGAATTTTGAACACCCATTGTCGCAACTCTACCTTTATATGGCTCTGGCCGGAACCATATGGCTCTGGCCGGAACACTTGGCATAGGGAGGGAAAGTGAAAACCAGCGCCCCAAGTGGTTGCGTTCCTATCGAAGAGCAGCTCCAATGTTAAGTCCCATAGACCTATTTTTAAAAAAATACTGTGAAGCCAAATCAGCGATCTTATCCACCAAAAATATTTTTCAGTGTCTATACAGTAATAATCTTCTAACTGTGAAAATGTCAGACCCTATTTTAGCCTTATTTAAAAAAATCGAAATTGCTCCTTTTGTTTCATAAACGAACTACAAAAAAGCCACGTGACTTTACCCTTCGACGTTACTCACGGTAGCATGGTTTGTTTATTAGCCTGGTTAGCATTGCCACTTAACACTTACTGCCAGCTCTTCATGTGAGTAGAAGCACAACACCAGTTATCCAGACATAAAGGTTATCACCACGCGGTTTACATCACCTTCCGTTATTACAAAAATATGTAAGCCAGTTAAGCAAATTGCCGTATTGATCAGTTAGAGATTAAGCGCCCAAACCTGTGACGTCACATGCAACTGTAGTTTGTTATCACCATGTTATGACAAAAACTCAAAACAATTCAACTGATCCTAAAAATAAGGTATGACCACTTGAAGCAATAGAGGTGACCCCAGTGCCTAACATATGGAAGGCATTAAATTAAGATCCCAATGTGCACCGAGATATATTTTTTCTAAAAAAAAAATCCCATCCCCTCCGCTAAACTCTAGGAACGCAACCACTAGATGGCGATGAGATTACTTTCCCTCCCTATAGGATTCTAAGAGCCCTATTGTGATGCCATAATCGCCAGTGTTAAGTCTATGGGGGAAATTTTAATAGTTTTTAATAGTTCAAAAAGTATAAAAGTTACAAATATGAAAAATACATTCCCCACCTGTCCTAAGTAAGACCTACGTAACACAGTTTGAATGAAGTTTCTACATTAAACGGTTGAAGCCGCATTAAACGCAGAAAAAGCGTTAGAAGAAGAATAATAATAAGAAGAAATCGGATAACAGTAGATTGCATTTTCATGCACTCTAATTACTTTTTCTGCTGTTTTTTTTTTTTTCTGCAGTGAATGTGTGTGTCTGTATGCTACTGTGACCTTGAATTTCCCCTAGGGATCAATAAAGTATCTATCTATCTATCTATCTATCTTTTCTGACTGATTCCGGACTTCGATGCAATTGGATAACACTCTGACCAATGTTTACTGATTGATTCCGGTCTTTGCAGATGTTGCAGCGCTGTCGTCATCTGTTTAGCTTGCCTCTGGCCCGCCTATATCAGATACACCGATATGATTGGTGCCCCATGATAGAAGGGACATCATGAGCATCATTACTCATTGCCAGAGTGACTCGCTGAGCAAATTCAAATTGTGCTCACGCGAGAACTCAGGATTTCCAGGGTAGGCCAGGCAGACAAGTATGGCAAAATATTTGAACCACACAAAACAGCCAGTCTCTCTCAAAGAGTGGGAGGGGGGTGGGTTGTTTCTGTGGAACTGGTACAATTATGTCCAGCTGCCTTTGTGCTGTACAGTTGGCCAAATGAAAATTGTAAGAGTTTGTTCTTCGCATCTGTATGGCTCAAAGGCCTTGGCGTGCTGTAATGCATCATAGAATAGAAGAATTTCCATGACTTACTATATAAGGAATGGTGCATGCCAATGATTTTTTTTTTAAATAAATGGGCATTGAATAAACAAAGTTGGGATATTCAAGCAAGCAGTAAAGCTAATAACCAGTTATACACCAGTTCTGCATGGAAATATTTGTTTCAATATATTTGGCAAGTATATTTTAAACTGTTACAACAAAAGTCCCTGATATTCCATGACTTTGCCCCAAAACTGATACAATTCCCTGACTTTCCATGTCTGGAATAGACTTTCCAAAATTCCATGATATTCCAGAAATTCCATGACCCGTGGGAACTCTACATTCCTTATTAGTGGTTCTAACTGTACTAAAACAGTTTAAAGTTTAAGTATGCTTGTTGAGGTTTAAGTAGCAAACATGGTGACCTGATCAAGCATCCTTGTAACCTAGTGACCTATGAGGAATTCAAGCAAAGTAAACTCTATTTTACCCTGACCTTATTCCACATTGTCACCATAGACACAGTCAATAAATTGGTAATGCCCATAGAAAAGTAAAGTTTTGTGGAAATAGTTAAGAGTGAATTATGGATAATGCAGCAAACCAATTTCCCCCTACATATGCATTTTATTTGTCAAGCTTACACTACCTTATGTTAAAACTTTCAATAAGTTGTGAATTTACATAAAAATATTGAATTCCTTACTGCTTGATTGTTGTAAGCTGCCCTTATACCCTACAAAGTAAAACAGGAAGACACATACGCATAGCCCTCCCACCTTAACCTTTGGCCCATATTCCACAGCTTAGTTACTACAACGCCTGTCTGGGAATGGGCTTGCCGGCTGAAAGCTAGGAAGTTTCCTATTTCGCAACATAACATTAGGAAATCCCAACAAAGCCACAAAACAGGCACATTATACCCTGCTGCGGGTGATCAGTAGTTAGCTACAGCACTAGAAAAGTGAGAAAGATAGAGGATGAACAGTACCTGATGGCAGTTGCTACTGCTGAAAGTATACGAAAAGCCGGATATGAATGGCCTAGTTCCCCATGAAAGTCAGAAAGGACATTGAAGGTGTTGGCTTTGTGCTGTGTGCCATGGAACCCTTCCTTCAGCCTCCGCTTTCTGCCTGCTCTTCTCCCGCTGCCTGGAGCTATTTGTGAATGTGTCCATGCAGAGTGCTTAGAGCATGTGGATGTGTGTGTATGTGTGAGGGTGTGTGCGTGCTTCGTCGCTAGGCGGAGCTTACTCAGACGACAACCGTTCCTTTGCTGCTGACATACCTCTGGCTTGCATAACTAGCACATGGAGAGGGAAAATCAGCTTGATAAATTAACTATCCAAGCTTGGATAATAAATATGACTAGCATGGATTACAGAATAAAGACACTTTAAACAGTTCTACACCCACAATATTCACTGAATTTAGACAGAGGGCTTTTACTTTCTGTCTGAACATCTAAATCTACCCTAGACAGATCTATTGTATATGGTAGACTATTTAGTAAACTTGTTAAGGGACCATCAAAAAAGGCAGAAAAGTAGCCCCACACCTGTTGAGATGGGGTCTTTGCTCGGTATACAGTGTTGGCTTTCCTCCAAACATGACGATTTGGATTGTGACCAGATAACTCTATTTTAGACTCACCTGTCCAGAGAATGAACTTCCAAAAGGCCTCTGAAAGTTGAATTGGGCAGTTTTGTTCTTTCTTGAGAGCAGAGGCTTCCTTCTAGCAACCCTCCCATGAACGTTGTGTTGGTTCCAGTTTCGTCTGATTCTAGATTTATTCCACATTCTGCCATCGAGGTCTGTAACTCTCTAGAGGTGATGTGTGGATTGGCTTTTGATGGGAATCCACTTCTAAATTGCTGTGATGTTGAATGCCCTCCATTTGCAAATAATTTTTGGAGTTGGAATATTTTGGAGGGGTCACACAGAAAAAAAAGGTGCAAACCAGAACCAGAAATGGTTCTTTAGAGTGATGCCATAGGGGAACCATTTTTGGTTCAATAAAAGAACCAAACGCTCGAAGCTGACGTTTCGAAACAGTGTCAAGCTTCCGAAACGCAAGTGTTTCGAACAGTGTTTCGAAGTGTGGTTCAAAACGCCCATGTCACGTGACCATGGCTTAGTGAGGCTTCGTGGTGTTTCAATTTGGTTTGGACAGGTGGCACACTTGCCGTGCGAGCCAATTACCCGAGTAAACACCTGTTTGATCTAAATTACAAAGTCCCAGAATGCTTAAAAGTCATTCAAACACATCCTATCTTTGTGGGTTTTTTGTGAGGAGAGATATTTTGAGATATATCGACATAGAGACATATAGAGATATAGCGATTTAAAGTGCATTCTTGTGATTGATAGGTTAGTGATATAGATTAATTGACAGGCTAGAGACAGACAGTGAGCGATAGTTTAGATAGATATAGTCTAGTGACGTTAATATTTAGATAGTAGCAGAAGTAAAAAAAATATATGACTGATGCCTTTATTTCAAGAACAGCTGACCCTTTGAAATACTGGCAGGAGAGGAGAGTGGTTTATCCAAGCCTAACTGTGATGGCAAAAAAATATTTGTGCATGCCAGCAACAAGTGTGCCTTGTGAAAGATTTTTTTCCAAGGCTGGGGAGGTTTATTCAAAAACAAGAAACAGATTAAATGCCAAGACGGCAGAACAACTGTTATTCCTAAATAAAAATGTATGTTGACATACAAAAAATGTGTTGTTTATTTTTCCCATGTTGTACCTGATTAGTCTAACCTGCTTCACATGTATCCTTTTTTCCCCTACAACATGTTCCCAAAAAAAACCATGGGCCATAAGCATAGCCTACATTTTAAAACCATTGTAGCATTTTCCTCTCAAGCATATTCCGGCGCAATTGCTTAGAACGTTTCATTGTTTCACAAAGCCTCGTTCTGCCCATCCCTACTAAACTAGTGTTTGTCTCATCTTCGCTCTCCATTCACGTTACTGGGCTCAGAGCACCAGTGGGCTGGTCTGTATGTAAATTTTGAGGCGTGACAAATGCAGAGCCATAGAGAGAAAGAGTTGCGACACTCTTTGATGTCACCGCCAGGGCAGTTACGTGGTTCGTGTAAACCGCTATAGTTCCAAAACATACGCTGGCTGTCATGTTCTTCTATGGGACAGACAGCAGCGATTGCGTTATTTAACAGTAAATATATATATAAACATACACCCTACTACTTTTTCAGCTGTTATTGCATGATTACATATTTGTTAATGTCAGTTTTGCATTTTGAGATGCAGGGTGACCAGTATTGGGAGTAATGAGTTACAAAGTAACGCGTTACTGTAATTCCACTACTTTTAGTGGTAACAAGCATGTAACGAAGTACTTTTGTAAATCGAGTAACACAATTACAATTACTGAAATTTCAAAGAGTTCGTTACTTGCGTTACTCTGTTGATCTTGAATGAACGACTGCAGACAAGATGCACATTTGCTGCTTTGTCTCCCGACCTTAGCTGTGTTTCCAGCGATTGTGTTTCATGTTTAGATTGCAGATGCATTCTTTACAGTTAATAGGAGCCTCCTCACATTCCTCCTTATTTCGGATTTATGCTAAAACACACAAGAGTGCATTACGCTACACTTTAAATGGGCATCTTAAAAGCCTTTTCCCTTTCGTTTCCATCTCGTAAGCTCCACTACAGTAAAAGTGCATTGTTGTTTATCTCCGCTCTTTTTCGCCTATTGCGCAAAAGCCTCGTTATATCAATTTCTCATTCTTACAACATAGCCACGCCACAACACCAATAGGCTACGGTAGCCTATATATAGCCTTGGCACAAGCAAGCACACGTTTAACTCGAGAGGAAAATGCAGATTTCACTTACCAGATAAAGAAACCTCCAAATAGCCTACCGTACGTAACAGCGACTCGAGTTATTTGCACAGTAGGCTATGTTTACATCGGAATTGACGACCATGGTGTTATGGATTAATTTGTCTGCGACGGAACATGCAACTTCTCTCTGGAATACCTTATTAGATGAGTAACCTTCTGCATAGTGCGCGACAATCCCAAACTCTCGGATGCATTAGAACTTATTTCGGTAGGTCAGCACTTGTGCAGCGCAGGCTTTTCCCAAACTGGTGGTGCTTAAAATGCTATATAATACAACTGTGTTCAAAGCAGGATGAGGATAAGCTAAGGTTATGTGTGTGTGAGCAGACAATAACTGCTTTGAAAATAGGCCATTTAACATTGTTTCACATTACATCCCATTGAACGAATTCCATGTAGCCTACAGAAGGATTGCAATAATAATGATAACTAGAAAAGCATTTCCTGAAGGAAATACAGTGCATGAAAATGCAAAAATATGATGAGTTCATATGGTTAAATTATTTGCTTGGTAGATAAGGTTTAATATAGTTGGAATGACTGAACAGTTAAATAGGTGGATAATTGAAATGGTTAAATTATTTAGGCAGATAGTTGACGGTTGGAATGTCTCCAATGTTTGCTAACAGTTATGCTAACTATGTTAACAAAGATAATAATGTTAACCAAGTTACTATACTAACTAGCATGCTAACATGCTAGCATGCTAACTATGTTAACCATGTTACTTAGCTAACTTAGCTAATCATTTTTAGCAGTTATGCTATCTATGCTAACTAGCATGTTAGCATGCTAACTATGCTAACCATGTGACTTAGCTAAGTTAGCTAATCATTTTTAGTAGTTTTGCTAAAAATGCTAACTAGCATGCTAACATGCTAGCATGCTAACTATGCTAGCATGCTAACTATGCTAACCATGTGACTTAGCTAAGTTAGCTAATCATTTTTAACAGTTTTGCTAAAAATGTTAACTAGCATGTTAACATGCTAGCATGCTAACTATGCTAACATGTGACTTAGCTAACTTAAATAATCATTTTTAGCAGTTCTGTAAAAAATGCTAACTAGCATGCTAACATGTTAGCATGCTAACTATGCTAACCATGTGACTTAGCTAAGTTAGCTAATCATTTTTAGCAGTTTTACAAAAATGCTAACTAACATGCTAGCATGCTAATTATGCTAACCATGTGACTTAGCTAACTTAGCTAATCATTTTTAGCAGTTTTGTTAAAAATGCTAACTAGCATGCTAACTATGCTAAGCATGCTAACTAGCTACAGTGGGTAGGAGTCATAGTTGATGACAAGTAACAGTTACAATAGCTGAACAGTTAAAAAGTTCAGTAGTTTAAAGGGTTAAATTGTTTAACAGTGAAATATTGTAGTGAGGACTTTTATTTTGAAACAATTTTGGCAGAGGAAGCAGTTGGACAGGATGTGTAGTGTTAATAGGGCCAGTTTGTATGCTTAAAGCCTGAGACTGGCAGTTGATGCAGCTGGCCCGAACACCTGCCATAAGATTCTAATTGCTGTGATGTCATAAAGGGCAATGTTAAGTCAATGGGAAAATTTTGATAGTTTTTAATTAATAGTTTAAAAAGTATAAAAGTTACAAAGTTGAAAAATACAAAGCCCACATGTCCTAATTAAGACCTACGCGTCAATGTTTGAATGAAGTTTCTACGTTAAACGGTTGAAGCTGCATTAACTGCGTTAGAAGACATGGAATAATAAGAATAAGAAGAAGAAGCCTAGGAAGAACAGTACAGTGCATTTTCATGCACTGTAATAAGAAGAAGAAGCCTAGGAAGAACAGTAGAGTGCATTTTCATGCACTCTAATAATAACTTATTACTATATTGCAGAATTCAGTGTCAGTGCACCACCATGCATACTAGTAGAAGGCAAGCAGTAGGCAGTGTACTGTACATATCTATCAAACCACCTAGATGGTGAGGGTGGCGCAAAACAAGGTCAGGGAGGCCATGCATTGTAGAATGTTTTGTGGTCGGAAAAAGTTTGAGAACTCATGCACAAGGCTATTGATTTGAAGGGCCGTTGAAACTACAATAAATAGGTCCAAAAATTAGGTTTATTGTGTGTGTGACTGTTCAGTACTGTTCATATTGACCTTTTAAAAGCAGACTTAAAAGTAACTCAAAAGTTACTTTCTCTAGTAACTAATTACTTTTGATATACAGTAATTGGTAACGTAATTGAATTACTTTTGAAAGAAGTAACTAGTAACTGTAACTAATTACTAATTTTCAGTAACTTCCCCAACACTGTTCAGCAGGAGAATATACTTACTGACAGTGGTGTCAAAAGTACACAAATTTCCCGAAAAGGCAGCATTTGAACATTAAACCACACAATGATCCAAAACATACAGCCAAACAAGGCAAGAAATGGTTAACAGAGAACAATATCAACATTTTAGAGCGGATCTCAATCCGTCAAAAAAGTGAGCACAAGGCCAAAGTGATGGCAAATAAAACCCAGATTGCTGCTAAAAAGGTGCAGTCTACAATCGTTGTGGAGACATGAAGAGGCTTGGTGGGTATTATATGAACCATTTTGAGAGCTGTGGTGGTAAATAAATACTGTTTCCAGTGATTGTTTAAAAAGGGTATGAATAATTTTGAACACGCAATTTTTCATAAAAATGTTAAAAAAGATAAAAAACACTTTTTGTTTATTCCATGTTTTTACCACATTGTCTTGCAACCTTTTGGCATGTGAAAGTGTCATTTTAAGTAAGAACAAACATATTGGTCAAGAGAAAAATCAATATTTGCCAGGGGTATGAATAATTTTGTTCTTAACTATATCTTAAAAAAGTCTAAAAAGTGAACATCCGAATGAAATGCTTGTCAAATTAAAAGATACCTAGGCTATCATAAAAAAGTTGCATTGTTTGCATGATAAAATGTAATCAGGTAATCCCCAACAATGTAACTGTAATCTGATTACACAATTTTCTTATTGTAATCTGGGCTGATTATAGTTACTTGATTTTTGTAATCTGATTACGTAATCCAGATTACTTGTAATCCGTTACTACCCAACCCTGCTAGAGATGCGCTGATGGGCTATTATTTCAACCATGGAGGTATAACTGGAGAGAGTGACTAAGTTCCGCCCCCATTAATTTCACGGAGTGTCTATTCGTACCCCTTGTACGAATAGCCTTGGCCACACAACTGGGCTATTCACACCCTGTTACATAACAACAAAAACATGTTGTTCGCGTGCCCAAAAAACATGGCCGACATTCGTTTTTTCGTCAGCAGAAATGAAGAATTCTGAACGGTTTCAGGACTAATATCTGTTCAAATTAAAGTTGAGATGGAAAAGTTGTGTTTTATTTTCATAATCTTTGTTCAGTAAACACATACAACCGCCAGTTTGTTAGCTAACATAAATTTCGTGAATATGAAGTTCAGGCCTATAAACTATAAGTTTACCTGCAAACATGAACTCATTGTGGACGCAGATAGTGCAGTGGTCACAGGCCAGGGCTGGCACGTGGGAGGCTGGGGTTCGATTCCCGAGTGATGTGTTTTGGCGGAGTGAGTGTGCATGTGTACCAACGTCTCTGAAGGCACGCAATTTGAACAAGAAATCGGTTCTCAAACGGAAGTTTTGATTGCAACAATTAGCTAGTTCATGCACCAGGGTGTAAATAGCATGCAGTACTATAAACACCTGGGTACGAATAACATCCACTTCTAACTGTACATTGATGCAAACAGCATACCTTATTCAGGGTGTATATTACACAGCTGAGCTATTCACACTCTGTTATGTAACAACAACAAAAAACATGTTGCTTGTTTTTAAAAAAAAAAAATATATATATATTATTGTGTGATCAATATGCCAGATTAAATGCACAGGGGTGCAAATAGCATACACTGATATTTGTACCAGACGAGGTACTAATAGAACACATTGCTGTGTGCACCGGGATACGAATAGCATACATTGATATTTGTACAAGACGAGGTACTAATAGAACACATTGCTGTGTGCACCGGGGTACAAATAGCATACATTGATATTTGTACCAGACGGGGTACTAATAGGACACATTGCCGTGTGCACCGGGGTACGAATAGAATTCACTTCTTATTGCACCAGGGTACGAATAGCATACACTGCTAATTGTACCAGGGGTGCAAATAGCCTTACCCTTCATTTCAATGGCCCATGCTAGGCTAGCTACTTCAGCCAAAAAAGTTTGAAATTGACCGCAGCCATCTTTATGAAAATGGCGTTTCATGGGTGTTCGTTTCTGGCACCAGGTAGAATTAGCCTATTAGATTCCACGTTACAGACAGAGACAACGTAAGGTACAACGGTATGTCGTTGATGAAGATTGGATATTCCCTCAGAGGAAAAGAAGTTGTTTGTGAACGCGCTTCACTTCACCTCGTTATAAGCGCAAATGTATTTCATTGGTTGGGATAACATTTTGGGAATGGTGGTAGAAGTTTGCCCTATCTCTGAAGTCCTAGGTTATTTAATGTGATGTTCATATGTGATAATAAACAATGCGAATCAATATTGACTCACTTTAGGCTACACAAATAATGATCGATCCCTAAATGTTACAGTATATTTGGACAGGCTGTATACTATATTGCGCAATAAGCTATTCAACGAAAATGACTATAATTATGTAGACATGGGACGAAGAAACTTGTGGATAGCTGGGATTTTTGCTGCACCCAGTGTGAATTTGCAGCTTGTTAAACCTAGGCTACATTTGCAGGCAGACGAAATGAAGGCAACGCAAGTTAAACTTACCGATAGAAGCGCACATCCCTCGGGTACTGTGGTTCGAGTAGGCAGAGTCTGCAATTGTTGGATATTTGGCTTTTGCCTCGACTGGCAGCCTGAACATTTAAATCAAATGCGTAGCCTAATCATGTCAATGTTGCAAGAAAGCAAACTAAATAAGTCATTGACATTTGTTTAGTTTTAAATCACTTGGGGAGACATGGTTACATAATCTACAGAACTACATCCTTTGCGTTTTAAACTAGTTTTCATACACAACGCAATGAGTAGGCTAATAATTGGATATAGGTCATTGCTATGCATCTGCTAAAATGTATGGTCATAGTCAGTTACCTTGTCAACCCACATATACGGCAAATAATAGCCTAATATGACAACATTAACATTTTTCTTTTATTTACCACAAAGTCCGGTAATACAGCCTAAACCATGTAGGCATTAAGTCAAGTATCAGTAGCTTAATCCAAGTAGTTAGTTGTTTTATTTGTCATCTTCCAGAAATGCAAACCAACATGGACGCGTGAGGACGCTCGTGGCCAACACTAAACTCGTGCATGAGCTGTCATCTACCAATCAGCATGTAAAAACTGGTGCCGGAAGTTGCAACCATGTAACGCCATGTTTTCAAAAATGTCGGCGGCCAAATGCCATGCTAAGTGGCTGAAGCTAACCCTTCAAATCCTGACCCCCTGATTTCAACCATAACTGCATAGCAAAACTTATCATCCATCAGCCATCCATCAGCACCAAAGTTTTTTGACCAATTTTCAAAACCGCACCCGCCCACCATCCGCTGGTTGTTTTAATGTAGGCTAGGCTATATGGGTGATGCAGCGCTGCTGACGTGAGGCTAGAAAGCCCTTGCCTGTTCTAGAAAGACTGATCTAATGCAGCAAATATATTAAAAGGCTAAAGTCGTACATTGGCTATGTTGTAGCCTATCCCCAGAATATCAGCAGCAAACTCAGTCTCTGTCTTGCAAAACAGTCTCCAAATAAAACGCACATCGGCCTGTTGCCTATTCTGCCAGCTTGTGACAATATAGGCCTATCGTCCAAAATGCTTGATTGCATTGCATTCTCCACATTTTTAGCTACATTTTCATGTACCACATCAGCATTTTTGTTCAGTGAATCTTTTGTAAATTGCTTTACAATTACCGTTGGGCCTAGCCTATTGCCTGGCTTGCCTCAGCTTCGGTCATGTCCTTTTACAATTTTATCATTGTAATAAAAAACGCAATTTGCCACATAATTTCAGCATGCTCCTGGCCTACTAATTAATGCCTATTGTACTTTATTTTTTGCAAAAAGAAAGAAATCCTTGATAAAATAACAAGTCATTCACATTATAGGCTACTTTACACACTGTTATGTCAGGTTGACTGACAAGCCTGTTCTGAAGACTCCCATTCATTTTGACTGCACGAGCGCGTCTTTTTCAGACAGACAGCGCAATTCATTTTGCTGTGGATGTTATTGAGTTTGTAGAAGTTTTAGCTCTTACGTTCTGAACATCTCGCACTGCCATCGCCCGATGTCATTTCTGAGTCATATCACTCTCTGTCTCTCTTTTAAATGCCTATTCCCTGAATGGTAGGCTACAATTATGTGTTTTATATATAGGCTATCGAAACAAAATAACCCAGGCAGTCTCATCTAGGATATAACACAGGTTGAAGTCAATGTCAAGTTGGTTCTATTTAGGGAGGTGAATGTGTGTAAACATCTGTAGATGACTCAGAAATGACATCGGAAGACAAGGAGTGAATAGTGGCAAGAGGCAAGCCGAAGGCTGCTGACAAGGGCCCGACGCTATTGTAAAGCAATTTACAAAAGATTCACTGAACAAAAATGCTGATGTGGTACATGAAAATTTAGCTAAAAATGTGGAGAATGCAATGCAATCAAGCATTTTGGACGGTATGTCACAAGCTGGCAGAATAGGCAACAGGCCGATGTGTGTTTTATTTGGAGACTGTTTTGCGAGACAGAGACTGAGTTTGCTGCTGATATTCTGGGGATAGGCTACAACATAGCCAATGTACGACTTTAGCCTTTTAATATATTTGCTGCATTAGATCAGTCTTTCTAGAACAGGCAAGGGCTTTCTAGCCTCACGTCAGCAGCGCTGCATCACCCATATAGCCTAGCCTACATTAAAACAACCAGCGGATGGTGGGCGGGTGCGGTTTTGAAAATTGGTCAAAAAACTTTGGTGCTGATGGATGATAAGTTTTGTTATGCAGTTATGGTTGAAATAATAGCCCATCAGCGCATCTCTAGTGTGTGTGCCTCTCTCTCTCGCTCAGAGGGGAGGGAGAGGCTGAGGGTCGATCCAGCATGGATTCTAAACTCTGTGGTGGATAGGATCTACAATTAGGTGTTAACAATACTACTACGCTAGGTCCAAGTACTCCCAAGTGCTATTGCGTCACACATTGTAGTTCTCCGGTTTATTCGCTTGGAAAATCGCCACGTTTCATGTTGCGTGGCCGTAGCATTTCTATCAACTACTCGTGCAACTGTATTTAAGTCGGGAAAACGTGGATGTTTTTGATTACTTCTACGCTTAGTCCCCGTCAAAGCCCGCTAGCATAGCAACATAGCAACATGCTAACACAGTCCAGCCGCGCACCAGAGCGTTTGAGTGCACGTACCGACACGGGAGAGGTATGACTCAACTCGTGAAAGTTAAGGTAAGAACATATATTACTACTGACATTGGGTGGCGTGTTCCTTTAAAGATATAGCCCAGAGATTAGAGGCAGAGAAGACAACCATGGTTGATGACCGAACAGCAGCACTATGGCTGCAGTACATGGAGATGCTTGATTTAGTCCGTGCATTCATCAGATCGGAGAGAACTGGAAATTGGATTCAGCACCTAGCAGGCTTGGAATTTCAACATTCTGGGGGCAAGGCCACTTGGCCTTCAGTTGGGCATATTTGGTGGAGGGCACAAAGGCCACATGTCAGGGCACTAAGGCCAACGTTAACTATACAGTAGTAGGCTATAAAAATGATCAAAGTTGTATTTAGCCTATTCACTGCAGTAGACCTGCATCACTGTATGCAACATTACAAAAACATGAAACATGACACATTACATATAACTGTAAATCATCTGATCATCTAATATTTACAGATATCTAGGCTATATTTAACATTTATTTGATATTTGGCCTGTTATGAAATCATGTATTGAACAATTTAAGCACAGCTCAGCTTTAAGAAAGTCAAATAGCCTAGATGCATGCTTAGCATTTTGTGATCATTAAGGCTACTTTCACAAACTCTTAGTCAGCTGTCCTCTGATTTACCGATATCTAGGTGACATTTGTAATATTTATTTTGTATTTGGCCCGTTATGAAATAATGTGAAACAATTTAAACACAGTGTAAAACTTAAAGCCCAAATTTGGAGACATCCATGTATGTTGAAATTTACTGCAAATTCAAAACGGGATTACTCTGGAACGGCTAACTGTACAGGGGACTGCTTTACACCTTTGTGTTCGGTAAGGTCTGCTGTTTATTCTGATATATGGTTTGTCATGTGTTAAACGAGGGGTTCGTGAAGTATTCCGCCGAGATGAATGGGTAGGGAGATGGACGCAAAACCTTCAGTAGAATTTATGATTAAATTGAATGATATTATTTACTTTTCTCGCGAACCGTTCATCACAGCAATTAGCGGCTGACATCGTTTAAAAGCTGAGAAAAAGCTCTTTCGTGTGATACTTGTGATGTCTGTGTGATGAGTAGGCTACTTCGCAAGTAGTTCAACTGAGAAGAATGGGTGAATTTGGACGCACTTTCTTTCTTGCGCTAACTTTCTCCACTGCGTAATTTGCGCTGTGAATGCTAAGATTGTTTTGACAGGCCATAGGCTAAATATATATCGCTATTAGGTGGACGCAAAGCAGAATATTGAAAGAAGGGGGCACCAAGGCCACCGTGGCCTGTAAACCTCTGATTTTCAAAGGGGCGTCACGGCCAATGCAAGGGGCTACGACCGTGAAATTCCTACCCTGGCACCTAGATACCTTGACAAACATAACTTATATGTCAAGTCATTGAGCATTTACCTTCAGAAAATGCACCAACTTGAAAACACACATCTGCAAGTTTATGAAAGATTTTCAGGATGATGGTCTGCAAGTTGTTCGTAGGTCGAATGAATACTGGGCTGTACTCTCCCCTGATCTTGTAATCGAACAAGCTCTCATGCGAAGTATGAAAACGACCGGAGGACTGACACAGGGAAGGGGTATGACTGAAACTCAACGTGCGGTGTGGGTTTTTTCTAACCCTGCTTGGGCATTTAAAAAAAACATTTAAAAATATTCAGATGACTGACAGAGATATAACAAACATCATCTTCATCAACATCTACACAAAATCCTCCAACTCTCCGCAAAAAAGCAAGCCAAACTGAGTAATTCGGGACAAAGGGGCCTTGGTCAGACAGGTAACCAAGGACCCAATGGTGACTATGAATGAGATCCAGAGTTCCTTTGAGAAGATGAGAGAAGTGTAAAGAAGGACAAACATCAGTTCAAAATTGTTTTTACACAACAATTCTACTACCAAATTTAGGTTTATATTGGTGAAGTTAGCTTAACAGTAGCAAGGTCGCTAACGTTAGCTGTAGAAGCTAGACTCAGATGGTTGGTAAACTAACCAGCAAGCTACTACTGTTAAGCTAACTTCACCAATATTTCCTAGAAGGTCAAACACGTTGGTATGAAAATATATACCTGTGATGTGACATTACTTAATTGTATATTTGTAGTAGTTTTCATGCTAGCTTTCACAAGTAGCAGGAACAAAATACTTTACCTTTTACTATTCCATGCTGAACTTCAATGGCGTCCGTCTTCGAGGCATTCTTTTCAAAATCTCAACTGAAGGACGTTTTTCAGATGTTCAAAATATTTGAGGAAAAGGCTGCACATTTATCAGCGAGAAATTGTGCAACTTCCCACAATTCTTTTAGGGAACATTTTCTCTGAATATTTTTCTCGCAAATGTAGTTGATTTATTTGGGGAAAAACATAAAAGTTATTTTTTTAAGGCGACTTCTTCAAGAAATTAAGTCATACTTGATTTTTTGTGTGTAATTTCCTTGGCACCAGGATTCATTTTTTACAGTGTATCGAACCACGTACGAATAAATTGACCTGTTTGCTTGTTAATCAGACGTCTATCAACTTGCGCCACAAACCAGCTGACAGCAGTGACAGAAATTGACTTCAGTTGTATGATTAAAAGAAGTCAGCTAACGTTATGATAATTGTAACAAGTTAACATAGCTGTTCATGTTATCTGCTACCATGTTATCATGCTACCGTTGCCCAAGCCATTTAGTAGGCCTTCATGGTTAAGTATCATGGTTAAGTTTTACAAACGTTTCACTGAGGTTAGGCTGTGGCCGCCCCTACCTGAAGTGTCTGTAGAGCAAATAAATCAGCAAATAAATCAAATAACAATGTGTTGCCTAATTGTGTATCCTTTTGTTCAGCCTATACATGGATTTCTATGGAACGTCACGAAAACATGCGTGCGCAACCAAGAGGCAGAAAGCACCACAGAACAGCATAGAGCAATGCAAAAGAGCAAAAGAATAAAATGAGTTTTTGTGCTGAAAACTGCACCAATTCGAAATCACGATGGCTAGAGAATGTTAAATATGTTCAATATCCCTAACGGAATGCATGTCTTCGCCAAAAATGACAAAATACGATGTTATATTAATAATCCAAATGAACGTCAAACTTTGAAATATAGTCTGAAATGAGATGTTATTATCATTGAGACAACAGGGGTATACAAAAAAATCAGATTGTAGCTTACAGCAGCCGACTATTTAGGTTAAGTTTATAACGTTGTGGACGGCCACCAAGCGTCTTCTGCCTCGCGGCTGCGCGCGCATCTAGTTTTGTTGGTAAATGGGAAACCCGTGTATTATTTTAAGAATTCAGTTCATGAAACACAGGCATTGAAACCCACACTGCAATGGGCAGGAGAAGTCTATAACGTGTCCATATTTTACACAGAATTTGCGCACAGGGAGAATCAAAATTCTTAGGCTTATAGGCTATTAACGTTAATGCTGCTGACATGATATTTTATTTAGCCTACCAATTAACACATTCGTGCTTCTCCTGTGGCGCAACAGGTTAATGCCTATATGTTGCTTTTACACGCAGTCGACATGGGTTCAATAAGCCTATCTCATCTAAAAATGGCGTCTCTTCCGTTTTGCTACATTAAGACGGATCGCTACTTCCGGTCATACGGAACACCATAGTAGGGAGATGGCAGCCTATTTAAGCCTAAATAAGCAAAATGATGTTTCCGGTTTACTTCCGGCTTTTGGCAATGGCGGCCGAAAAGTAGTACAAAGCTTATCAAAATAATAGTCTGCTTGCGATTTCGCTGTTGTGACTTCAGGGCTCTCAAAAGCCTACCTTTTAGCGCGAATATTGTTGATATCAATATCAAGAGATCATCACGCTATTTTGTGCTTTCACATCGCGAGTAGCGATTTATTTTTCTAAGCTTAAGCCTAGCAAAGATTCTATAGTTAACTAAGATGATTCACCGATGGAACGAAATGGCATAGACACTGGACCTCCCGCTCTATCTTCTATCTATGTTTATTTACAAAGGTAAATTAGTAATTTATTTACTCAAGGTTCCTCATATCCACTCTGAGTTGGGAAAGTCGGCCTTTTGTGTAATATAAATATGAACTCTATACTTTCCTATAATCAATTCAGATCTGTTATCACAAACCTTCCTATGTCAATTTGTACCTGCTTTAAGTAAATGTCTTTATTATTATTATTATTATTTTATTATTAAGATTTTATGTATTTTTTCCCTTCCTCCTCTATAATGTAATGTATGTTATCTTATTATGTATTTATTTTACTTTGTTTTATTTTATTTATAGGCCTAGACCTATACCTATACCTTTTTTTTCTCTCTTTTTACATCTTGTTACTTCATTGTTTCTGTAATCTCGGCTTTATGAAAATGAGGGCTTCCCTCAATGACCCTCCGAGAATAAATAAAGGTTGAATGAATGAATGAATCTTTTACTGTCACGCTAGACTCCTAAATGGGCGTGGCAGCTTCGAACCCCACGTCACAACGTGCCACAACCCTCTTATGATTCGTCTCGCTTTATCAACTAGAACGCTCTAGAATCTGTTATCAACCGTCTTTATCAACCGTCTCTGAGCCCTAGCGTCTACCTTTATTCACCCTCAGAGGAAACCACTGGAGCTTCGAGGATCACTTTGAGCACAAAGTAAGTAATCTTTTTAATAATACAACAAATTCACAACTTGTTTGACACTCGTAAATCATCGTACGCCCACCCGTAAAAACATGTACGAATGAATGAGTTGCTAGCGTGAACGCTGGGGTTTGTAGTCTTTTTGGGAAGAACATGGATGCCATTGCTGGTATCACTTGAAGACCAGGGTCTGCTGGTATCACCTGAAGAGCAGGGTGTAGGCTACTGGTCTCGCCAGCAGTCTCGTTAGTAACCTGTTCACCGACAACACCAACCATAACTTACACACTTGCTCATAACGGTCTAGGCCTAGTCATATTTTTGTTATCCGTTTCGTAAACCTAACATATGTGCCAGTGTCTTTTTATTTGGCTATGCACCTTGTAACTATATCCAGAATGATCATACACTGAATGGCACAAAACTATGTAATTTGTTATACATTATAATAGCACATGCTTTTTCCACATACTTTTAAATAGCACAAAATAACTTCATTACATGAAACACCTTCACTCAATTTTTTAATTCAGAAATTATAGCTGACAGATATCCTCTTACAGGACTTAGGTTACATAGTCCCTAATAACAACCAAATGGGATGATGTTGAGTTTATATTATATTCAGATTAAATTGCTACACAAAAGTAACATTACAACATGGTTGGAATTCCACTAGAAATACGTGCACCTCAAACATGATCCTGGAAAACATTTTGAAACACTTTCTAAATTTACAATATTACACATACAATACACACTGTTGTTATGAAGCTCTAACTTAGTCTAGAGCTTACTAAAGTAAAGCTAAAGTAAAGCTTCCCGCTATGCAAATTTAACACTACCCCTACTGTGGTGCCAACCCGATCACACTCGCCATGCGTATGATTCCGGACGCAAACCTGTGCACGCCAATGCGTACAGTAATGTACGCAATTGTCAATAATTCGCACATGCGCGATAGCCTGAAATAGGCTTCCTCGAGCTTGCAATGGTTTTCACAGGTAGGCTACAGTAGGCTAGCTTAAATCCGTTCATTTGCTCGTGTTTGCTATTGTTTCTGTTTCAAAATGTGTGTTTAAACTGCTACCCTATTTTAGTTGGATAACATGACCTATCACGCACATCTGTAGGATATTTAATATTTATTGGCGATAGTGTTTTGTTTTTTTAATTGGTATAAGCGAGCGTGCCTTTAATAGGCTACGAGCGAGCCTAATTTTAATAATAATAGCCTGGTAAAGCTGTAATATTTTAATTTGAGCCTTGTTAAACATCCGCGATATATTTAGTAGTTTGTTTGAGATTTGTGGACTGTTTGGAAGGTGACTGCTATAAAGTTCTCGGACATACTTTTTTAAAAAAGTGGCGAAAGTCCAGTTCAAATCGGAGAAATTTTCCATCACGTCCTATTGATGTCATTAGTTTGCGACATAATTGTTCACTCCTCGGCTGCGCAGCCCAGATGGATGCATAGGGATGGATGTTGTGGTCAGCCTTGGTAAATTGGTACAAAAGTATGTCTTTTTTCGTGGTCAGTTAAACTCCTGTTCTGCCTTGTTCGCTTCCAAGTTTTGCAAGTATAAGAAAACAAGGAGATCACGTCAATAGGCCTAGGTTTTAAGACAACAGCTGGCAGCAGTCTGCCTGCCCCGTGTCTTACCATGCCGCCGGTGATGTAAGTAAGCAATGTCCCGTTTAATGTCAATATAACTTACTGTTCACCTTGATAGTTGGCTATTGGGTAATGTTTCCATTTTCTTTTCTAGTGTACTTTGATAATAAAACGATACATTTTCAATGATGGAATGGATCATTCTATACACATCGATGTTACATGCACGCAATGAAAAAGCTAATAAGCTAGCGCTGGCAATAGGCAAACTTCATCAAAATGGACAGTTCAAAACAAACGTTGAATCTTATAATTCTCTGTTGCAGTAACTTAGAAGAGATGGATATTATAACAATATTGCAGTATTACTACAATATTTTCTTCAAATAAATCAACTGGCCGATACAATACTGCACTGAGGTAGCCATCTAGTCATGAGTTTGTGGTTGTAGCTGTTGAGATGCCCAGCTGTTATGGGGAAACAAAAATAACATTGCACCAAAGAATTGTCTTGTTTACAGGGCAATCCATGTATTAGTGAACACATGATGATTTCCTGTGGCCCAGTGGTCAGATAAATAAATGAATGAATTATTGAAAAAAATATTCTTCCCCTTTCAGAAAGAAGCTGTTCTGATGTGTTTTCCTTTCCACCCCAAATCCCTATCCCACATAATTTGACCAGTGGTCCTTGGTATGTCCATCTTGCATTTGCATTGAACACATTCATATTTTTAATTTTCTTTCTCTCAAAATGTATTGCTCGGCATTCTTCGGACATTCGACTCTGGCAGTGATTGTAAGTTGGAAGAGGTTAGCAATGTAAGGAAGGGTATAGTACATATGATTTAATCTGGAGTGTTCAGTAGTATATATTATTTTAACCTGAGTGTCCAGTGTTCAGAAATCAGTCTTAGAATTAATATATAAGACTACTATAGAAATACTATAGCGTCTATAGAATATTATAGAGGTATTACAACATCACAGAATTATGTTATGTTCCGCTTGTGTTGTCCTGCTGTGGCTGTCTGTTGTTGTTGTTGTTGTTGTTGTTGTTGTTGTTCTGTGGTGTATGTGTTGTTGTGTGTGCAATTGTTGTTGTGTGTTGTTTTGGTGGGCTGATGGTTGTTGTTGACTGTTTTTGAAAAAAGAACACTAACTGTAGGCATAATTGCTCTTGGATGGGGATTTAAAGCAAGGTTCCTATTGATCTCCTTCAGATAATGTGGCCTCTTCATTTTCAACTGGGAAGGACCTGCATGGACTTGAGAATACAGAGCCAATCGGTATGTACAGTATTAGACACACACAAACACACACTCACTCACTCACTCACTCACACACACACACGCACTCTCTCGGAGGAATCAACGCTGTTACACCTATCCTGTAGATGTCAATTAATATGAATTAAGACATGTCACACCTTCCTATTTACTATGGTACATCATATTCAGAAAATACATAGTTTTCATGGCTGCAACTGCTTTGCCTTTGTGTTGGAGCTCAAAACATCAAATGCCCCATTCATTCGCCAATATACAAAATAGAAAAATAATTTTTTTGCAGACACAATGCTTTGCGTTACAGCTAGAGGGATGAAACTTTGCACACTCCATGTGGGTCATGTGCAGAAGGTCTGACTTGAATTTCAGTTCGTAGCTCCATGCTACCACCCAAAACTCCACCTCTGAAGTGGGAGTGGTCAACTTTTTTAAAGTTTTTCCTTCACAGTTTTTTTTGTTAGTGTCTCAGAGATCCCATTTTTGGAGCAGTTGTCAGGGGCCTCAAGGCGGTGCCGTTCGTCTTGCTCCCATCCCTCTAGCACCTAGCGTTACCGCGCCAGAAGAGAGAAACCTTGTACGTTTCGAACAGTTTATCTCCTTCCGGGAATAATCCACCGACTCCAAACTGAGCCTGGCTTGTTTGTGATGTCCCGTTGTTCAACATATTCTGATTTCATACTTATCAGACCAACAAAAGTGAGTTTTTTTGGCTAAAAATGTAAAAATGGCTAAACGTTAGCAATTCCACTGCTTTGTTATTTTGCATAGCAACCACCATATGTACCCTAGCAACACCGAAGCAACCACCTTAATTACCCTAGCAACACCCTAGCAACCATCTTAATTACCATAGGAACCGCTTGAATAATGTCAAGCTAGCAACCACTATAGCAACCAAGATGCTTACCCTAACAACCACCATAGCAACCATGTTATTTTGCATAGCAACCACCATATCTACCCTAGCAACACCATAGCAACCATTCAAATTACCCTAGCAACAACCTAGCAACCACCATAATATGACCATAGTAACCACCATAGCAATGCCATTACTGACCTGACCAACATATGTGTGTTTTTTGGCTAAAAATTGAAAAATGGCTTAATGTTAAATAGTCAAAAAACATTTTTTTGCAGACACAATGCTTTGCGTTACAGCTAGAGGGATGAAACTTTGCACACTCCATGCGGGTCATGTGCAGAAGGTCTGACTTGAATTTCAGCCTCGTAGCTCCATGCTACCACCCAAAACACCTCTGAAATGGGAGTGGTCAACTTTTTTTATGTTTTTCCTTCACAGTTTTTTTTGTGGGTGTCTCAGAGATCCCACCTTTGGAGCAGTTGTCAGGGGCCTCAAGGCTGTGCCGTGCCTCTTGGTCCCATCCCTCTAGCACCTAGCGTTACCGTGCCAGAAGAGGTAAACCTTGTACGTTTCGAACCGTTTATCTCCTAACGGGAATAATCCACCGACTCCAAACTGAGCCTGGCTTGTTTGTGATGTCCCGTTGTTCAACATATTCTGATTTCATACTTATCGGACCAACATAAGTGAGTTTTTTTTTGGCTAAAAATGTAAAAATGGCTAAACGTTAGCAATTCCACTTCTTTGTTATTTTGCATAGCAACCACCATATGTACCCTAGCAACACCCAAGCAACCACCTTAATTACCCTAGCAACACCCTAGCAACCATCTTAATTACCCTAGCAACCACTTGAATAATGTCAAGCTAGCAACCACCATAGCAACCAACATGCTTACCCTAACAACCACCATAGCAACCATGTTATTTTGCATAGCAACCACCATATCTACCCTAGCAACACCATAGCAACCATTCAAATTACCCTAGCAACAACCTAGCAACCACCATAATATGACCATAGTAACCACCATAGCAATGCCATTACTGACCTGACCAACATATGTGTGTTTTTTGGCTAAAAATTGAAAAATGGCTTCATGTTAAAGGAACACGCCACCCAAAATCAGTAGTAATATATGTTCTTACCTTAACTTTCACGAGTTGAGTCATACCTCTCCCGCGCCGGTAAGTGCACTCAAACGCTCTGTCGCGCGGCGCGAATGTGTTAGCATGTTGCTATGCTAGCGGGCTCTGCCGTGGCCGTAGAGAGAGGAACATAGCAGTAATCAAACACCTCCACATTATTAATATTATTAACACCTAATTGTAGATCCTATCCACCACAGAGTTTAGAATCCATGCTGGATCGACCCTCAGCCTCTCCCTCTCCTCTGAGCGAGAGAGAGGCACACACACTAGAGATGCGCTGATGGGCTATTATTTCAACCATAACTGCATTGCAAAACTTATCATCCATCAGCACCAAAGTTTGTTGCATTAGATCAGTCTTTCTAGAACAGGCAAGGGCTTTCTAGCCTCACGTCAGCAGCGCTGCATCACCCATATAGGCTAGCCTACATTAAAACAACGGATGGTGGGCGGGTGCGGTTTTGAAAATTGGTCAACAAACTTTGGTGCTGATGGATGATAAGTTTTGCTATGCAGTTATGGTTGAAATAATAGCCCATCAGCGCATCTCTAGTGTGTGTGCCTCTCTCTCGCTCAGAGGGGAGGGAGAGGCTGAGGGTCGATCCAGCATGGATTCTAAACTCTGTGGTGGATAGGATCTACAATTAGGTGTTAATAATATTACCACGCTAGGTCGAAGTACTCCCAAGTGCTATTGCGCCACACATTGTAGTTCTCCTGTTTATTCGCTTGGAAAATCGCCACGTTTCATGTTGTGTGACGTACACATTTTTATCAACTACTCGTGCAACTGTATTTAAGTAGGGAAAATGTGGAGGTGTTTGATTACTGCTATGTTCCTCTCTCTACGGCCACGGCAGAGCCCGCTAGCATAGCAACATGCTAACACATTCGTGCCGCGCGACAGAGCGTTTGAGTGCACCTACCGGCGCGGGAGAGGTATGACTCAACTCGTGAAAGTTAAGGTAAGAACATATATTACTACTGATTTTGGGTGGCGTGTTCCTTTAAATAGTCAAAAAATAATTTTTTGCAGACACAATGCTTTGCGTTACAGCTAGAGGGATGAAACTTTGCACACTCCATGCGGGTCATGTGCAGAAGGTCTGACTTGAATTTCAGCCTCGTAGCTCCATGCTACCACCCAAAACTCCACCTCTGAAATGGGAGTGGTCAACTTTTTTTATGTTTTTCCTTCACAGTTTTTTTTGTGGGTGTCTCAGAGATCCCACCTTTGGAGCAGTTGTCAGGGGCCTCAAGGCTGTGCCGTGCCTCTTGGTCCCATCCCTCTACCACCTAGCGTTACCGTGCCAGAAGAGGTAAATCGTGTACGTTTCGAACCGTTTATCTCCTTCCGGGAATAATCCACCGACTCCAAACTGAGCCTGGCTTGTTTGTGATGTCCCGTTGTTCAACATATTCTGATTTCATACTTATCGGATCAACATAAGTGAGTTTTTTGGCTAAAAATGTAAAAATGGCTAAACGTTAGCAATTCCACTGCTTTGTTATTTGGTATTGCAACCACCATATGTACCCTAGCAACACCCAAGCAACCACCTTAATTACCCTAGCAACATCCTAGCAACCATCTTAATTACCCTAGCAACCACTTGAATAATGTCAAGCTAGCAACCACCATAGCAACCAACATGCCTACCCTAACAACCACCATAGCAACCATGTTATTTTGCATAGCAACCACCATATCTACCCTAGCAACACCACCAGCATATATTTTCTAACAGTTTTACCTTTACATCCTGCAGAAGTTCAAGAGGGATCTCTCGTATGCAGTGCTGCTCCTTTGCCTCATCAAGGTGAGACATGTCTAACCTACAGTATATTCCACCCTTATGTTTGCTTAATCTCATTCTGGCATATGGTTTTATTAAGCACTAAAAACTACCTGCACTCGTCACGTCACTCTGAACAGTGATCTCATCCTGGCATATGGTTTTATTAATCACACAGAAGGGAGGAATATAACTTATTATAGCTTAAATCACATCTCCACACTACAGGCGTTCAAAAAATATATAATTTAGGCTATCTACGGTAGGTACGGTTATGGTAGGTATGGTTATGGATATGGTTTGCATGGCTGAAACTGCTTTGCCTTTGAGTTGGAGCTCAAAACGTATCATATGTGTACCTCGTTCGCCAATATGCAAAATAGAGCCATGTATAGATTTATGTCCTCCAAAGTTTGCAGGAAAGTGGGACATGTCCTATTGTATGTTAAATCACACCTACAACTGATCGATCGTATGATATGCAAAAGTCTGCAGGAAAGTAGGTCAGGCTTTCAGAATATATACAGTGGGACATGTCTCAATTCATGTTAAATGTTAAATCATTTTCTTCATAATTAAAGGTTTGAAGGGACAGAGGACGGTGGTGCAAAAGAGAAGGAGGGCCAGCCGGGCCTCGTGGAGTTCAATCAGTGGCAGGGTATTTTTTAGCCTGACAGTGTAGCTGTAATGTTAAAGTTGGTGACTTTGGAGAGCTAGACGGTAAAGATGTGCACCCGCTAATATTGGGTACAGTGAAGAAAGAAAGGGAGGGAGGCTGCTTTTAAAAGAGAGGTAAAGTATAATTTTTTTACGGGTGCGAAATCACGATAAATGACCGGCAAAACCCTACTGCTGAACAAACTAGCCATGAAGATGAACAATTTTTCAGCATGTTCTAGTTGGAATATAGTAGGCTAGAAGCTAATGTAATAGTGTTATTTGATGCGATATCCCGTGATATTTTAGAGGAGGCTGCGCTTCCCCTTTAGTCTTAGAGCAATCGCCTCTAGATTAGATCTATCGAAGATGACATTCAATGGAAGAACAATTATTTTAGTATGGTCACAATCTGGCCCTGAGTTTTGATACAAATTATATTGACATGGCAACACAAACCTAATTGATAATGGATTTTAAGGGGGGGGGGGGGGGTTAACCCTAGATTACGGTTCATTTAGGGCCAAAGTATCTTGAGGCCTTTTGGACCAATGACAGGAAGGCTGAGCTGCTGAACATATATACTCTATATATACACTAATAGGGGTGTGTCAAGTGGTATGTATAAATGAAAGTGGTGTTAAGGTTTGTTTTTGTGTCAATCCTTTCTTGAAGTTCAGAAAAGGAACCTTAACATTTGTTTTTAATGACACTGAGCGTACTGTCTTACAGATGCTTTGGGGGGTGAGAGGCCGTACGTTGACCCTGATATCAGTGGCACACATTGCCGGATGGCAATTGGCCGTCTGATAAAAGAACATGGTATGACTGGCATTCTATGTTTTCAATTTCCTTATTTAAAGATCAAAATGATGCAGACTACTGAATCTGATTACACTTTAACACCCTTCTATCTCAGCACTGAGTCAGGGTTTGTCTCGGCCTGAATATCTGCCACAACACAGGCCGCCTTGGTGGCCTGAGGAGTTGCCCTTTGCCTCAGCCAGTGACGGTACGTTAATATTGAATAACCAGCTATTACTGTTTCGACTGCATGCACACAGCTGTTGCAACATGATTTGACTTTAACTTTGTTTCTCACTATGGTCATTTTGATACACTTTGATGCATTTTTTAAAGGAAAAGGTGAAGGGCGTAAAGCTTTCACTGCTGAAAAGCTGAGGCAGGTGGTACACTCATACAATATATTGTATTACAATCTCCAGGTATATATACAATTGTATGAACCTGTCTAAAACCTTTTGCATACCAGTGTGTTTTACAGACTAAAACAGATTTGTACATACATATCTAACAATAATACGCTTTTCCTTTAATCTGTTGAGCTGCAGCAATCTGTTGAGGCACCACCATCACCCCCATCACCAGCACCAGCAACGACCCCCCACCCACCCCCATGATGCAAGGGCGCTGGGCACCAGCAGCAGCATCACCACTTCCAGCCTTTAATGCAGATTTCAATCTCCAGGTATATATGTACAATTGTATCAAGCTGTCTAAATTGCTGTAGTTTTGCTTCATTCCTTAAAAACACAGAAAATACTTAAAAAGAGAAGGATGAATGATTTCAAGTGCAACCATTGTGTTTAAAGACATTTGTACATACATATCTAACAACGATGCGCTTTTCCCTTAGTCAGAGAATGTGCAGCAGTTTGTTGAGGCACCACCAGCAACAGTAGCAGTACCAGCTGCAGCTGCAGCTGTGTCAGTGGCAGGAGCAGCACCAACAGCAGCACAAACACCATCAGCACCACAAACACCCAATGCAATAACAATAAAGGCATTCATTCATTTACTCATTAGTCATTTTAGTTTGTATTACTACAGTCATTATTATTGTTGTAATCTCACATGTACTATGGCTACCATAATTAAAATTAGATAGATACATAGATAATGTGTCTTAATAGGCCTACAGTGAAAATACATTATATGTAGCCAACTGTTCCAGCAATTCAATTCAATTTCAATTCAAAAAACTTTATTTATCCCCGAGGGGCAATTTTTCTATGCAGTCATAGTGACATATAAGACATAACACAACATATAAGACATAACACAACATATAAGACAGGACAGACAAAGAAAGAATAGGACAGACAGGAGTGTAGGGGGGGGGGGGGGGTAGTCCCAGGAGATGGAATTGGAGGGGGCTTGGATTCAAGTTCAAAAGGCGAATAGCCTCAAAAGTAAAGGTGGCCTTCCTCCTGTTAGTCCTAGCCAGAGGACAGCGCAGACGCCTGCCAGAGGGCAGCCATTCAAAAACCCTGTGTAGGACATGGGTAGAGTCTTCTAGGATGCAGTAGGCTTTCCTTAATGTTGCCTTGTCGTGCAGTGATGTCAGAGACTGAAGAGGGTGGCCAATGATTTTAGAACATGTGTTCACAATGCTCTGGAGGTGTTTCTTATTTTTGACTGAGAGGGAGTGAAACCAGCACATGGATGAAAAGGTCAGTATACTTTCAATAAAGAAGTGTAAAAAATGCTAAGAATCTTCCTGTTCACTCCAAAGGAGTAAAGCTTCCTCAAGAAATACTGCCTCTGTTGACATTTTTTCATACTCACCTCTGTATTAGAGTCAAAACGCAGTTTGTCATCAATGATAGTGCCCAGATATTTGTATTCATGTACAACTTCCACTGGTTCCCCATGGATTGTAGTTGCAGTCCTGCTCCCTCCACGCATAGTGAAGTCAATAAACATCTCCTTGGTCTTTGTAACATTTAGCTCCAAAAATGAGCGATCACACATTCCACAAACTCACTGAGGACAGGCCCGTGATCTTGGACAGAACCATGTAGCAGGGAAAGGAGAACAGTATCGTCAGCAAACTTCACTAGGTGACGATCAGCATGGCGGCTTCTACAGTCATCTGTGTACAAGATGAAAAGTAGTGGTGAGAGGACACAACCTTGGGGTGAGCCAGTGGACGTGTATCTGATGTCAGAGAACCTCTTGTTGACCAGCACCGTCTGTGTTCTTTGGGTCAGAAAGTCTGTAATCCACAGAATTAGATGATGATCCAGGTTGAAATAGTCCATACGTTTTTTAGCCAGCATGTGAGGTTGAATGGTGTTAAAGGCAGATGAGAAATCTGCAAATAGGAGCCGGGCAAAAGAATTTGGGCTTTACATGTTCATGGCATTCAAGCAAGGAGGAAGATGCATGGGGTATGGATATTGGACATGCATATCCACTCCTAGGCTTATTCTCCTATACTCCCCCTGTAGCCTAGTAGCCAGCATTACATTTTACATTTAAATCTCTCACTTTGGCCTATGGGACACTGACTGGATCTGCTCCTTGTTATTTCAATTCAATGATCAAGATGTACTTCCCCAACCGCCATGCTGTCTTCTGATTACCATTTGTTCTGTCGACTAGGCCTACTCTCATGAACGCTAAATTCAAGACTTCCTCAGTGGTTCCATGTGGGTGCAATACATTGCACACTGCTCTCTGTTCCTGTGATAGTTTACAGTGTTTTTAAAAGGCGTCTAAAGGCACATTTGTTCAACATGCACTTAGTCCATTAAGCAGTAAAGCACTATAACTTGTTATTTATCATTGATTGAATGGGCATTTGTTTATTAGCCTATTGCCTAGCCTATTGCTATTGTCCTAATTACAGTCTGACCAACATCTTCATTTGTTACCTGTTCAATTTAAGTGTTATATTGTTATCTATTTATGTTGCTTTGAACAGCAAAGATTAGGATAACGAGCCTCCTTATTCTTCAGCCAAGCAGGTAGGCCTACGGGGCGTTGCCTAGCAACAAGGGTCAGAAGTACACGTTTTTCGATATTTTGTGGAATTATACTTATTTTCATTGAATGCCAATGTCGTGAGTCATGTACCAACTTGCTTTAACTATTTCTATACATATTATACCCAGCAAAAGTCGTCTGTGCCAGTGTTTTGCATCCTAACAATATTTTGTTTATGTTTTAATACAAAACCGTTTTAATGAACTACAAATTCGGCGCCATTGTTATAAAGCAGCGTTGAAATGAACGCTACACGTCATGGGGCACGTAGTCTAATTACAGAAATAGCTATAATTTCAAAATTACAAAAATATTTTTATACATAACATGAGAAACATGCTTGAATTATTAAGATGTATCACCTGCTTGACTATAAAGTCAAAAGCTTGCAACATTTGTAATATGTTAAAATAAATGTAATTTTCCCATTTTTGCACATGAGATACACAAATGACAGAAACATTATTTATAATACATATCTTAAGTAATAAGCATACCAAATTTCAGACAAATCTGACCAGTGGTTCCACAATTCTGGCAACTCACAATATTACATTTTTACACCTTTGAGGGGCGCTACTGAGGTAACCGGGGTACCTGGGGCATTAAAAATTCTTGGAGATGCTTCCCTGCATCCGGATGAACAACATATGCTATTTTATTTCACCCTCTGAATATTTTTATTTTTCCTCAACTGGGCAAAATATGACCATGCATAGCCTACATTTGGATGAGCATGACATGATGAGAACGTAAAGCAATAGTTTCAACTTTGGCAAAAAACATTTCACATGGGCTTAAAGGCAGAGGAAGCTTTTGAGGGTTTGGGATGGCATCATCAACCCAACTTGGTGTGCATCCAAAACTGTCAGAAAATGCAGCTGAATGGCTGTGTGGATGGTACCTTGCAGGGCTGCCGCGTAGGTCAAAACTGACCAGCAGGGTGATGTCATGCAAATCATGTTTATTTCATATCAAAACACTTGCATATATCAGATAAAAGCACAATATAGATGTTATAGGTGCTTGGTTTGATCCATGAACTTTTGTGCATCCAAAACTGTCAGAAAATGCAGCCGAATGGCTGTGTGGATGGTACTTTGCAGGGCTGTCGCGTAGGTCAAAACTGACCAGCAGGGTGATGTCATGCAAATCATGTTTATTTCATATCAAAACACTTGCATATATCAGATAAAAGCACAATATAGATGTTATGAGGTGCTTGGTTTGATCCATGAACTTTTGTGCATCCAAAACTGTCAGAAAATGCAGCCGAATGGCTGTGTGGATGGTACTTTGCAGGGCTGTCGCGTAGGTCAAAACTGACCAGCAGGGTGATGTCATGCAAATCATGTTTATTTCATATCAAAACACTTGCATTTATCAGATAAAAGTACAATATAGATGTTATGAGGTGCTTGGTTTGATCCATGAACTTTTGTGCATCCAAAACTGTCAGAAAATGCAGCCGAATGGCTGTGTGGATGGTACTTTGCAGGGCTGTCGCGTAGGTCAAAACTGACCAGCAGGGTGATGTCATGCAAATCATGTTTATTTCATATCAAAACACTTGCATATATCAGATAAAAGCACAATATAGATGTTATTAGGTGCTTGGTTTGATCCATGAACTTTTGTGCATCCAAAACTGTCAGAAAATGCAGCCGAATGGCTGTGTGGATGGTACTTTGCAGGGCTGTCGCGTAGGTCAAAACTGACCAGCAGGGTGATGTCATGCAAATCATGTTTATTTCATATCAAAACACTTGCATATATCAGATAAAAGCACAATATCGATGTTATGAGGTGCTTGGTTTGTGCATCCAAAACTGTCAGAAAATGCAGCCGAATGGCTGTGTGGATGGTACTTTGTGGATGTCGCATTTGAACCGTTTGCCCCGTGTTATCCCTGGTATATATATATTAGTGATGGGCAAATGAAACTTTGGTGAACCACTAAACCACAGCAGTGTGAAGCTAGCAACACTAATGAAAAAATCCAATATGGCTGCCACATGTAGAGTTTTCAACATAAAAGTCCTTACCCAAACCAGTATATGTAACCAAAAATATTGGTTTGCTAAGGACTTTTATGTTGAAAAATGTATGTGTGGCGGCCATCTTCTTGCTTTTCAGCTAGTATCGCTAGGTTCACACTGCTGTGGTTCAGTGGTTCACCAAAGCTTCATTTGCCCATCACTAATATATATGAGCAAAGTGTGACAATAGAATTCTAACTATTGGTAGTGCAGCTGCTGGTGGTGGTGCTACTGCTGCTTATTATTATATTTCTTTTACAGCATATAATAGATATTTATGTGTAAAGTCAAAGAAAAGATGGCAGGTGGGAAAAATACACTTTATTATACACAAGAAGGCAACACAGAACATTAATTACAGATTAATTACAGTGAATTTGTCATTTTTATTTGGTAAGGCACAACCACTTCTGGGGAACTATGTACCGGTATGTACTTCTCTCTGTACCTTCTTTGTCAAGGGGTACAGGTGTACTGGTCTGAGCGATGGTGTCATAACTTTTACTTTTTACTATAAAAAAAAAATCTTGTATGAGCTTTATCTTCATATTGTGATGACTACCATATCTTGCTTTAACATAATCAATAATGATATTATAGCAACTATTTAGTGTGCTACATTTTTGTGTTTGTTTTGTCAGCCACTGTTTGATCTCTTGATTACTACCACTACGCCTCCCACTATGTAGAGCTGTGACAATTGATGAATCAATTGATCATAAATTAACAATCATAAATTAACAATGAAATTAATCATTAGTTGCAGCCCAGCTTTGATCGACCAGCCCGTGCTTTGATCCACCAGAGAAAATCACCTGCTGAAGTGCTAAGACGTGGGCCAGATGTGATGTTGATTTGTTGATATGGATAAATGTCATAATCATGAAACAACTGAGCATAATTGCTGTGATGGTTTGTGCTGGTGGTGCCGCTCCTGCTGCTCCTGCTGCAGCTACTGCTACTGCTGCTGCTGGTGCCGCTCCTGATGATGCTGCCGCTCCTCATGGGGGAGGGGGGTGGGGGGTGAGAGCCGCTCCTGATGCTGCTGCTGGGGTGGGGGGATGAGAGGCGCTGTGCCCCAGCGTACTTACTTCACAGTTTGTTGAGCCCGTACCCTAGAGTGGTACCAAACATACAGCCGTAAATGCTGCAGGAAGTGCTGCCTTGTCATGTACGGCAAATGGTGCTTCAGCCGTTTCAACCGTGCATTAAATTGCTCAGCCTGCTGGGTGTTTATGCCTGACAGCTGAGGATAGCTGTCAGCATTATAGCCAACACTGCAACCTGCACACACACAAACAATTGAAGAAAATATAGTATCGTTGTCTTGCATTGACAAGAACAAGTGAACAACAAGTGTAATGCATTGCAGTAAATTGTGTTGCAGAACATTGCTCACCTTTGTGATTCCTCCAGTGCAACCGGTCTATGAGGAACCAGCTGCTCTGGAAGAAAGCTGGATCCCTGTTAAGGCTGAAGCTGTGCAGCCTGCATGCATTGTCATAAATGATAACATCCGGTGCTGAAACCCATATAAAGAATGTAGACAGAAATCAATAGTTGCAGAAAATTTGTCGAAATTGGTACTACCAAAAACATGAAGGAAGTTTTTACCGGTCAGCCATTTGGTCTTCAATGCGGTAAATGGCAAGTCAACGGACTCTGGAGACTCCATTACCGCATGATGTGGCCCTCCTCAGCCATATTCCTCAAAAGGGGCAAAATAAATGGGGCCTCCTTCTCGGCAACCACCAGAAGTTGAGCCCATTCATCTTGCCCAGTTAGACCTTCCCCATACCTCTTCAGGGCCTCCCTGAGGTGTGGGGACTTGATCAGAATTCGATCACTATGACTATTGGAATGAAAAGCAAAATTGATGACTGTCATTTATTTTGTATAATTATATTTGTATAATATAATCTTGACATATGTCATACTATGACTGATGTTCATTTGTAAATACATATCAGAAAAGTTGAAGGATTGCATACATATACAGTACAATGTTAAAAAATACTTATCTTCCTTCTTTCCCTTGGTCTTTCCCTTGGTCCTGAGTGGGCGGTGTAGCCTGGGGCTGCTTGGCAAACCGGCGATGATAACCAAGCCATCCATCACCACAGCCCTGCAAGGAGCACATATCTGTTGTTATATGTTCAGTTGTGTTCAATTGTAATGCTGCTACTAGTATAGCTACTACTACTACTACTAATAATAATAATAATAGCAATAGTGATGATGATGATGATGATGATGATCATGGTGATGATAATCCAACCTTGGATTAGGCCCGCATTGAGGACAACAAAAGCCCTCAACCACTTGGATGTCCACCAATTTAAGGAACGACAGCCATGCCCACCGAAACCTCTTGTACGTGATTATCTCCTCCACCCCATAGTAAAATAACAAAGCAGTGGAATTGCTAACGTTTAGCCATTTTTAGCCAAAAAAACTCACTTATGTTAGCCAAAAAAACTCACTTATGTTGGTCCGATAAGTATGAAATCAGAATATGTTGAACAACGGGACATCACAAACAAGCCAGGCTCAGTTTGGAGTCAGTGGATTATTCCCGGAAGGAGATAAACGGTTTGAAAAATACAAGGTTTACCTCTTCTGGCACAGTAACGCTAGGTGCTAGAGGGATGGGACCAAGAGGCACAGCACAGCCTTGAGGCCCCTGACAACTGCTCCAAAGGTGGGATCTCTGAGACACTCACAAAAAAAACTGTGAAGGAAAAACTTTCAAAAAGTTGACCACTCCCACTTCAGAGGTGGAGTTGTGGGTGGTAGCATGGAGCTACAAGGCTGAAATTCAAGTCAGACCTTCAGCACATGACCCACATGGAGCGTGCAAAGTTTCATCTCTCTAGCTGTAACGCAAAGCATTGTGCTGGCAAAAACGACTTTTTTGGCGATTTAACATTTAGCCATTTTTACATTTTTAGCCAAAAACCTCACTTATGTTGGTCCGATAAGTATGAAATCAGATTATGTTGAACAACGGGACATCACAAACAAGCCAGGCTCAGTTTGGAGTCAGTGGATTATTCCCAGAAAGAGATAAACGGTTTGAAACGTACAAGGTTTACCTCTTCTGGCACGGTAACGCTAGGTGCTAGAGGGATGGGACCAAGAGGCACAGCACAGCCTTGAGACCCCTGACAACTGCTCCAAAGGTGGGATTTCTGAGACACCCACAAAGAAAACTGTGAAAGAAAAACATAAAAAAAGTTGACCACTCCCATTTCAGAGGTGGAGTTTTGGGTGGTAGCATGGAGCTACGAGGCTAAAATTCAAGTCAGACCTTCTGCACATGACCCACATGGAGTGTGCAAAGTTTCATCCCTCTAGCTGTAACGCAAAGCATTGTGTCTGCAAAAAAATATTTTTTGCCGATTTAACATTTAGCCATTTTTACATTTTTAGGCAAAAACCTCACTTATGTTGGTCCGATAAGTATGAAATCAGATTATGTTGAACAACGGGACATCACAAACAAGCCAGGCTCAGTTTGGAGTCAGTGGATTATTCCCAGAAGGAGATAAACGGTTTGAAACGTACAAGGTTTACCTCTTCTGGCACGGTAACGCTAGGTGCTAGAGGGATGGGACCAAGAGGCACAGCACAGCCTTGAGACCCCTGACAACTGCTCCAAAGGTGGGATCTCTGAGACACCCACAAAGAAAACTGTGAAAGAAAAACATAAAAAAAGTTGACCACTCCCATTTCAGAGGTGGAGTTTTGGGTGGTAGCATGGAGCTACGAGGCTAAAATTCAAGTCAGACCTTCTGCACATGACCCACATGGAGTGTGCAAAGTTTCATCCCTCTAGCTGTAACGCAAAGCATTGTGTCTGCAAAAAAATATTTTTTGCCGATTTAACATTTAGCCATTTTTACATTTTTAGCCAAAAACCTCACTTATGTTGGTCCGATAAGTATGAAATCAGATTATGTTGAACAACGGGACATCACAAACAAGCCAGGCTCAGTTTGGAGTCAGTGGATTATTCCCAGAAGGAGATAAACGGTTTGAAACGTACAAGGTTTACCTCTTCTGGCACGGTAACGCTAGGTGCTAGAGGGATGGGACCAAGAGGCACAGCACAGCCTTGAGACCCCTGACAACTGCTCCAAAGGTGGGATCTCTGAGACACCCACAAAGAAAACTGTGAAAGAAAAACATAAAAAAAGTTGACCACTCCCATTTCAGAGGTGGAGTTTTGGGTGGTAGCATGGAGCTACGAGGCTAAAATTCAAGTCAGACCTTCTGCACATGACCCACATGGAGTGTGCAAAGTTTCATCCCTCTAGCTGTAACGCAAAGCATTGTGTCTGCAAAAAAATATTTTTTTAATATTTAACATTTAGCCATTTATCATTTTTTAGCCAAAAGACACAAATATGTTGGTCAGGTCAGTATTGGCGTTGCTATGGTGGTTACTATGGTCATATTATGGTGGTTGCTAGGTTGTTGCTAGGGTAATTTGAATGGTTGCTATGGTGTTGCTAGGGTAAATATGGTGGTTGCTATGCAAAATAACATGATTGCTATGGTGGTTGTTAGGGTAAGCATGTTGGTTGCTATGGTGGTTGCTAGCTTGACATTATTCAAGTGGTTGCTAGGGTAATTAAGATGGTTGCTAGGGTGTTGCTAGGGTAATTAAGGTGGTTGCTTCGGTGTTGCTAGGGTACATATGGTGGTTGCTATGCAAAATAACAAAGCAGTGGAATTGCTAACGTTTAGCCATTTTTACATTTTTAGCCAAAAAAACTCACTTATGTTGGTCCGATAAGTATGAAATCAGAATATGTTGAACAACGGGACATCACAAACAAGCCAGGCTCAGTTTTGAGTTGGTGGATTATTCCCGGAAGGAGATAAATGGTTCGAAACGTACAAGGTTTACCTCTTCTGGCACGGTAACGCTAGGTGCTAGAGGGATGGGACCAAGAGGCACAGCACAGCCTTGAGACCCCTGACAACTGCTCCAAAGGTGGGATTTCTGAGACACCCACAAAGAAAACTGTGAAAGAAAAACATAAAAAAAGTTGACCACTCCCATTTCAGAGGTGGAGTTTTGGGTGGTAGCATGGAGCTACGAGGCTAAAATTCAAGTCAGACCTTCTGCACATGACCCACATGGAGTGTGCAAAGTTTCATCCCTCTAGCTGTAACGCAAAGCATTGTGTCTGCAAAAAAATATTTTTTGCCGATTTAACATTTAGCCATTTTTACATTTTTAGCCAAAAACCTCACTTATGTTGGTCCGATAAGTATGAAATCAGAATATGTTGAACAACGGGACATCACAAACAAGCCAGGCTCAGTTTGGAGTCAGTGGATTATTCCCAGAAGGAGATAAACAGTTTGAAACGTACAAGGTTTACCTCTTCTGGCACGGTAACGCTAGGGGCTAGAGGGATGGGACCAAGAGGCACGGCACAGCCTTGAGGCCCCTGACAACTGCTCCAAAGGTGGGATCTCTGAGACACCCACAAAAAAAACTGTGAAGGAAAAACATAAAAAAAGTTGACCACTCCCACTTCAGAGGTGGAGTTGTGGGTGGTAGCATGGAGCTACAAGGCTGAAATTCAAGTCAGACCTTTAGCACATGACCCACATGGAGCGTGCAAAGTTTCATCTCTCTAGCTGTAACGCAAAGCATTGTGCTGGCAAAAACAACTTTTTTGGCGATTTAACATTTAGCCATTTTTACATTTTTAGCCAAAAACCTCACTTATGTTGGTCCGATAAGTATGAAATCAGATTATGTTGAACAACGGGACATCACAAACAAGCCAGGCTCAGTTTGGAGTCAGTGGATTATTCCCAGAAGGAGATAAACGGTTTGAAACGTACAAGGTTTACCTCTTCTGGCACGGTAACGCTAGGTGCTAGAGGGATGGGACCAAGAGGCACAGCACAGCCTTGAGACCCCTGACAACTGCTCCAAAGGTGGGATCTCTGAGACACCCACAAAGAAAACTGTGAAAGAAAAACATAAAAAAAGTTGACCACTCCCATTTCAGAGGTGGAGTTTTGGGTGGTAGCATGGAGCTACGAGGCTAAAATTCAAGTCAGACCTTCTGCACATGACCCACATGGAGTGTGCAAAGTTTCATCCCTCTAGCTGTAACGCAAAGCATTGTGTCTGCAAAAAAATATTTTTTTAATATTTAACATTTAGCCATTTATCATTTTTTAGCCAAAAAACACACATATGTTGGTCAGGTCAGTATTGGCGTTGCTATGGTGGTTACTATGGTCATATTATGGTGGTTGCTAGGTTGTTGCTAGGGTAATTTGAATGGTTGCTATGGTGTTGCTAGGGTAGATATGGTGGTTGCTATGCAAAATAACATGGTGGCTATGGTGGTTGTTAGGGTAAGCATCTTGGTTGCTATGGTGGTTGCTAGCTTGACATTATTCAAGTGGTTGCTATGGTAATTAAGATGGTTGCTAGGGTGTTGCTAGGGTAATTAAGGTGGTTGCTTGGGTGTTGCTAGGGTACATATGGTGGTTGCTATGCAAAATAACAAAGCAGTGGAATTGCTAACGTTTAGCCATTTTTACATTTTTAGCCAAAAAAACTCACTTATGTTGGTCCGATAAGTATGAAATCAGAATATGTTGAACAACGGGACATCACAAACAAGCCAGGCTCAGTTTGGAGTCGGTGGATTATTCCCGGAAGGAGATAAACTGTTCGAAACTGTTTGAAACGTACAAGGTTTCTCTCTTCTGGCGCGGTAACGCTAGGTGCTAGAGGGATGGGACCAAGACGAACGGCACCGCCTTGAGGCCCCTGACAACTGCTCCAAAGGTGGGATCTCTGAGACACTCACAAAAAAAACTGTGAAGGAAAAACTTTAATAAAGTTGACCACTCCCACTTCAGAGGTGGAGTTTTGGGTGGTAGCATGGAGCTACGAGGCTGAAATTCAAGTCAGACCTTCTGCACACGACCCACATTGCATTGTGTCTGCAAATTTTTGTTTTTTGACTATTTAACATTTAACCATTTTTCAATTTTTTTTAAAAAAACACACTGTTGGTCAGGTCAGTAATGGCGTTGCTATGGTGGTTACTATGGTCATATTATGGTGGTTGCTAAGTTGTTGCTAGGGTAATTTGAATGGTTGCTATGGTGTTGCTAGGGTAGATATGGTGGTTGCTATGCAAAATAACATGGTTGCTATGGTGGTTGTTAGGGTAAGCATGTTGGTTGCTATGGTGGTTGCTAGCTTGAAGGTGGGCCATGTGTTAATGTATGTTAACTCACATGTATAAGTGACAGGCTTTCAGAAAATATATGGTTTGCATGGCTGAAACTGCTTTGCCTTTATATTGGAGCTAAAAAAAAAAAAAGCCTGTCACTTGTACATGTGAGTTAACATACATTAGCACATGGTCCACCTTCCTGCAAACTTTGGAGGACATAAATGTATACATGGCTCTATTTTGTAATTTGGCGAATGAATGGGGCATATGATGTTTTGAGCTCCAACACAAAGGCAAAGCAGTTGCAGCCATGAAAACTATGTATTTTCTGAATATGATGTACCATAGTAAATAGGAAGGTGTGACATGTCTTAATTCATATTAATTGACATCTACAGGATAGGTGTAACAGCGTTGATTCCTCCGAGAGAGTGCGTGTGTGTGTGTGTGAGTGAGTGAGTGAGTGAGTGTGTGTGTGTGTCTGTCTAATACTGTACATACCGATTGGCTCTGTATTCTCAAGTCCATGCAGGTCCTTCCCAGTTGAAAATGAAGAGGCCACATTATCTGAAGGAGATCAATAGGAACCTTGCTTTAAATCCCCATCCAAGAGCAATTATGCCTACAGTTAGTGTTCTTTTTTCAAAAACAGTCAACAACAACCATCAGCCCACCAAAACAACACACAACAACAATTGCACACACAACAACACATACACCACAGAACAACAACAACAACAACAACAACAACAACAACAGACAGCCACAGCAGGACAACACAAGCGGAACATAACATAATTCTGTGATGTTGTAATACCTCTATAATATTCTATAGACGCTATAGTATTTCTATAGTAGTCTTATATATTAATTCTAAGACTGATTTCTGAACACTGGACACTCAGGTTAAAATAATATATACTACTGAACACTCCAGATTAAATCATATGTACTATACCCTTCCTTACATTGCTAACCTCTTCCAACTTACAATCACTGCCAGAGTCGAATGTCCGAAGAATGCCGAGCAATACATTTTGAGAGAAAGAAAATTAAAAATATGAATGTGTTCAATGCAAATGCAAGATGGACATACCAAGGACCACTGGTCAAATTATGTGGGATAGGGATTTGGGGTGGAAAGGAAAACACATCAGAACAGCTTCTTTCTGAAAGGGGAAGAATATTTTTTTCAATAATTCATTCATTTATTTATCTGACCACTGGGCCACAGGAAATCATCATGTGTTCACTAATACATGGATTGCCCTGTAAACAAGACAATTCTTTGGTGCAATGTTATTTTTGTTTCCCCATAACAGCTGGGCATCTCAACAGCTACAACCACAAACTCATGACTAGATGGCTACCTCAGTGCAGTATTGTATCGGCCAGTTGATTTATTTGAAGAAAATATTGTAGTAATACTGCAATATTGTTATAATATCCATCTCTTCTAAGTTACTGCAACAGAGAATTATAAGATTCAACGTTTGTTTTGAACTGTCCATTTTGATGAAGTTTGCCTATTGCCAGCGCTAGCTTATTAGCTTTTTCATTGCGTGCATGTAACATCGATGTGTATAGAATGATCCATTCCATCATTGAAAATGTATCGTTTTATTATCAAAGTACACTAGAAAAGAAAATGGAAACATTACCCAATAGCCAACTATCAAGGTGAACAGTAAGTTATATTGACATTAAACGGGACATTGCTTACTTACATCACCGGCGGCATGGTAAGACACGGGGCAGGCAGACTGCTGCCAGCTGTTGTCTTAAAACCTAGGCCTATTGACGTGATCTCCTTGTTTTCTTATACTTGCAAAACTTGGAAGCGAACAAGGCAGAACAGGAGTTTAACTGACCACGAAAAAATACATACTTTTGTACCAATTTACCAAGGCTGACCACAACATCCATCCCTATGCATCTATCTGGGCTGCGCAGCCGAGGAGTGAACAATTATGTCGCAAACTAATGACATCAATAGGACGTGATGGAAAATTTCTCCGATTTGAACTGGACTTTCGCCACTTTTTTAAAAAAGTATGTCCGAGAACTTTATAGCAGTCACCTTCCAAACAGTCCACAAATCTCAAACAAACTACTAAATATATCGCGGATGTTTAACAAGGCTCAAATTAAAATATTACAGCTTTACCAGGCTATTATTATTAAAATTAGGCTCGCTCGTAGCCTATTAAAGGCACGCTCGCTTATACCAATTAAAAAAACAAAACACTATCGCCAATAAATATTAAATATCCTACAGATGTGCGTGATAGGTCATGTTATCCAACTAAAATAGGGTAGCAGTTTAAACACACATTTTGAAACAGAAACAATAGCAAACACGAGCAAATGAACGGATTTAAGCTAGCCTACTGTAGCCTACCTGTGAAAACCATTGCAAGCTCGAGGAAGCCTATTTCAGGCTATCGCGCATGTGCGAATTATTGACAATTGCGTACATTACTGTACGCATTGGCGTGCACAGGTTTGCGTCCGGAATCATACGCATGGCGAGTGTGATCGGGTTGGTGGTGCACAGACTTAAGTAGGTTCTCGAAGTTAAAAGTATGCCTACTTTAAAAGGTGCTTCAACAAAGTTACAACTACAAAACAAATAGCTCTTCTTCCTCCTCAAGCAGTTACTAGGCCTACTACATTTAAACAGAAGTTTTGCCTATTCTATTCGGTTGTGCCGTCGGTTGTGCCGTCCATCCTTTCATACACAACGCAGAGTGATTGAGGGAGAGATGATGTTGTTGATATGATCTGACCTCTGTTGATCTGCAGCTCTGTAGGTTGCAGATTCACTCACAGACACACACACACATTGAGCTCTACCAACTATGTAATGTGTCCAAAAGTGACGAAGACAGTGATCAGGTCAAATCCAAAGTGCTGCAGAGATCTCTGTGTCCTGGAAGAGACAGAAAACACACACGATTATCTGTGTGAGTGTGTGCTCATACTCTCCATCATCGTCAGGGTGATGCAGAATGTTTCTGTCAAATGGGAAAAAAGTGTCGTACTGGGCTTGTTCCTGCATTCTCCGGCCGTGCTGCTGCGTCTCCAGGTACCATGGAACTCTGGAATGCGTCTCCAGGTGTCGTGGGATTTGATGGTGTTCCAGAAGCTGCTGTCGTCAATCAGTGTCCACTGTCATATTACAGATCTCCAGCCACGACAACTGACGCTTGAACTCATCAAACAACATGAAATGGAGGAGAGGAGAGGATAGAAGGAGGGAGAGGAGGAAGAGGAAGGAGAAGAATAGAGTAGGATAGAAGAGGGGGATAAGAGAGGAGAGGGAGAGATTTACTACATTAGCTGGTTTTTGTCTATTATCATAATAGTAATCCCCTGTAATCCCCCATTTCTTATAGTCATACTGTATATATGTTTGTGTGTTCAGGTTAGATTCTTACCAGAACTCTCGCTCAGCAGGGTCGATAGAGTTCCACTCCGAGGAGCTGGCATGAAGGTGCACTGTGAGTAGGCGCTCTCTCCCCTCCTCACTGTTTTTAAAGATAGTATTGCTTGTGTGTGAATTATGGACATTTTATGAATATTTGCTTTGCCTGACGAACTCCCTTGAATGTTATGGACAATTCCGAACTTTTGCTTGAACGCACCCTGCATCGCGGAAGCCCTGCAAGAGCAGGAGTGCCAACGAGAAACATTGAGCCCCTTGCACACACACACACACACGCACGTACATACACACCCACACCCACAGCCGGCGCAGCACAAGGTTTGCCCGGAGTGTGTGCGATGCCTGCTTACGAACAGAGACAATTGTTTGCCTGTCAGTTTCCGCGAGTGAAACGCCAACACGGAAGTTAGCGCTGGCTGCGCTAACAGTACCAAACCAGCCGCCACAAGTCTCCATACTCATACAGCCCTGAAACATCTCATGCATACGGGTGAGGTACCCACTCGCATGTAACACTGCACACATCACATTATCTCCCTGGTCTATTCATTAAACAAAACGCCATACTTACCTCTTGTGTTCCTCCACCTTCAGTCACCACTGCCAAACGGAAGCATGCGCCATTTGTGTAGTATTTGTAATGCCATCTTGACTTTGGGTATGGGGAATGATGTCGCGAAGGGGGTTTGGAAGTGTGCTTTGTGTTGCTATGCATCTGTTGAATGTTATATGTTTATGGGCTTTACGTGTAGCATAGCAAAGATTTGTGGGATGGGTTTGAGGTACATGTTATTGTTTGGTTTGTGTTTGATGACTTAAACACTGGTTGTGTACAAATATGATGGTGATTAATGGTACAGTCCAATGATGTGTTTAGTCAATTATCTGGTTAGCCAATCATGGTGCGTCTGAGCATAGTAGGACTGGGTATAAAAACCCGGCTCAGTTTGTGTTGTGGGGGAGGGTGTAAAGAGCTGACAACCGGCTAGAGCTCTGCTGAAAGTAAGTGGCCATTTGAACTTAGTCTGAAACTATAGTATTTTGATTTGGTGCCTTCTCTTTTTGTATTTTGCCATTTTTGATTACCTTTGGACTTTTGATATATTTTTGGACTTTGCTATATTTTGCCATTTTGGATTATTTTTGCTTTTTGCTATTTTTGAACTCTTTTTCTCTTTTTTTGTCTGTTTTGATGGTGGAGGACTAACTGGCACTGTACAAATAAATACACTGGCAATTTTGAAATACAAATTTTCCTGCATTCCTGACATTTTTTACCCCTTCTCTCTGATTTCCAAACCGCAACGCTATCTTGGCAAGTGAGGTGGCCACCCGGTCACTCACATTTGGTGTCAGAAGTGGGATTGATGCTGACAGAAGAGGGAATCAGAGGGGAAGCTTGGTGAGATGGCGTATCGCAGGCTGAAGAACAATGAGAAAGCTGCAGGAACATCAGAGGACCAGGAGGACACAGGAGGGGCAGATGGGGGCAACACTCAAGGGTCTGACCTGTCTGCACTGTGTAAGCTCCTGGAGAAATCACTGGAGACCCAGGAAAAGGAGTTCTTCAAACAGGAACAACGCTGGAGGGGCATCCAGGTCCAGCTGAACCTGCTGCGTGATGACTTTGAGGTAGAGAAGCAGGCGGTGACCATGGCTAGAGCGACAGCGGTCCAACCACCACCAGTGACGGCAGCGGGCCAAGCACCAGCGGTGGCGGCACCATCATCAGTAGCGGCAGCACCACCGCCACTTTCACCACCGGCAGCGGCGGCACCAGCACCAATGCCCATGGAGTGGTCCAGACGCTCCATTCCTAAACTGTAGGAAGGAGAGGACATCGAGCAGTATCTCATGACGTTTGAGCGGCTAGCTACAGCATACTGCTGGCCAAAGGAGAACTGGGCGGTGATCCTCGTCCCCCACCTCACAGGGAAAGCACGCGCGGCATACGTGGCGATGGAGCCAAGCCACACCATGAATTATGACCGCGTAAGAGAAGCCATCCTGCAAAAGTTTGAAATCAATGAGGAAACCTACAGGCGACAGTTCCGGGAGCCCGACATCAAGCCCGGTGAGACACCCAGAGAGCTTTACACCCGGCTGAAAGACCTCTTTCATAAGTGGATTAGACCGGCAATGAAGTCGGTTGAAGAAATCTGTGAGGCACTGATACTGGAACAGTACCTGAGGACCTTGGCCCCAGACGTCAGAGTTTGGGTTAAGGAGCGGCACCCACAGAGTGGTCAGAGGGCGGCAGAACTGGTCGAGGACTACGTTGCAGCACGGCAGAGGCACACCAGCTTTCGCCAGAACCAAGACAACAGGCCAGCAGCCAGGGGTAGGTCTGATGGTTTTGGTCAGGGTGGTGGTCAACAGCTTAGTAATCGTCCTAGAGACAATACTGTCCCCTTTAAGCCTAGCAATTACCCTAGAGACAGTACAGTTCCCATTAGGCCCAAATACCCTGTAGCACCCAGAGCGTCCACATCCATAGTGTGTCACAATTCTGGTAAGGAAGGCCATATAGTGTGTGATTGTCCTAACCGTAAGCCCAAGGGAGCCGGATACAGTTGCCTACCGAGACCAGAGGGGGAGGCAGTGAGTTTCCTGGGGAGGCTGCAGACAGTGCAGGTGTCTGTTAATGGGAAGGAGGCCATAGCAGTGTTGGACACGGGGAGCAACCAGACACTAGTGCAGCCACACCTGGTAGAGGAGCGAGACCTGTTACCCGGAAGAAAGGTTTCAATTATGTGTGTTAATGGAGATGCACATGACTACCCAGCAGCTGAAGTTTACATTAATGTCAATGGGCAGGTTTATCAGCTGACTGTTGGTGTGGTGGAGAAATTAAGCCACCCAGTGTTAATTGGCCAGGACATACTAGTGTTACCGGAACTTTTGCAGTCCAGCAGAGTGATAAACATGGTGGTTACCAGATCTCAGAGCAGCAAGACGGCATACGCAGAAGGGCAGGCCAGTAGTGACCCATTGCATGAGCTACCCTTTGCTAGCAGTGATGTGGAGTGTGTTAGCAGTGGTAGAGTCAAAAAGTCCAGACAACAGAGAAGACAAGACAAGCTAGAGGGCACGATTAAAAGGGCCAGAGAATTGCCAGTAGCTCAGTCAGATGGGGACTGGGAGGAGCTTGCCACAGACCTAAAACAGATGCAGCAGGAGGATGTGTCACTGAAGAAGGCATTTGAGAAAGTCATTGAGCGGGATGGGGTCTGGACAGGGGTCCTGCCTAATTTAGCTGGGGAGGGGTATGTCCTTAGAGGGGGGATCCTCTACCATCAGCCAGACGGGGGCAGAGAAGAGCAGCTGGTAGTGCCCACACAGCTACATAGCAGGGTGTTAGCAATGGGGCACAGCATTCCCTGGGCGGGTCACTTGGGGCTCCCGAAAACATATGCCCGCATTGCAGCAAGATTTTTTTGGCCAGGCATGTATAAAGATGCGCAGGAGTTTTGCCGAGCATGCTCCGAATGTCAGCTTACCAGCAAGTACACAGCTAGCCCATACCCCCTACAACAACTTCCTTGCATTGATGTACCATTCTCACGCATAGCCATGGATATTGTAGGCCCACTAGAACGAACGCAGTCCGGCTTTAAGTACATTCTAGTGGTATGCGACTACGCTACCAGATATCCTGAGGCGTTTCCACTCCGCAGGATATCTGCCAGACCCATCGCACAGGCGTTACTCCAATTATTCTCCCGAGTAGGCATCCCCAGAGAGATCATCACTGATCAGGGCACAGCTTTTCGCTCTAAGAGCTTGAAGCAGGTTTATGGCGTACTAGGTATAAAGGGCATTAAGACCACCCCCTACCATCCTCAGACGGATGGCCTAGTTGAACGTTTTAACCAAACCCTGAAAAGTATGTTGAGGAAGTTTGTGGCTGAAAATGGAAAGGACTGGGACCGTTGGCTGCCCTACCTCCTTTTTGCATACAGGGAGGTACCCCAAGCGTCTACTGGCTTTGCGCCATTTGAACTGCTCTTTGGCTGGCCAGTGAGGGGACCCCTGGACGTGCTTAAGGAGGCCTGGGAGGGTCCGCAGACCACAGAGACACAGTCCGTTCTGGCGCAGGTTCTCAAGATGAGGGAGAAGATGGAGCAAATGACCGAACTGGTGCGTGCGAACATGGAGAAGTCACAGACCAGGCAGGCAGAGAACTCCTGTTGCCTACATCGGAGAGCAAGTTGCTGGCCAAATGGCAGGGGCCATACAACGTCATCCGTCAGATGGGCCCGGCAACGTACGAGATTGAGATGCCAGGGAGAAGAAAGCAGAGGCAGACTTTCCATGTGAACCTGCTGAAAGAATGGCACACAGCGACTCCAGCGCTTCGGGTGCAGGCGGTGGCGGAGGATGAAGAGCGACCGGAGCAGTTCTTCCCGAACAGCCAACCAGCAACCATCCCGGACGTGTCGCACTTGACCCCACAGCAGCAGGCCGAGCTGGACCAGATCATTCCAACTGACCTGTTCCAGGAGGGGCCAGGCTTCACCACGGTGGTGGAGCACTCAGTCACGCTGACCGACTCGACCCCAGTGCGTCAGCGAATGTATCGGGTACCTCAACGTCTGCAACCTTCACTCAAGGCAGAGGTGCTTGCACTGGGGGTGATTGAGAGATCGACAAGTGAGTGGAGTAACCCCGTGGTCCTGGTCCCTAAGAAAGATGGCACACTGAGATTTTGCATTGACTTTCGGCGAGTCAACGCCCAATCAAAATTTGATGCGTACCCCATGCCTCGCTTGGAGGACTTGATCGAGAGGCTGGGGAAGGCCACCTACATTACCACACTGGACTTATGTAAAGGCTATTGGCAAGTCCCATTGACTGAGGAGACCAAGCCCTACACAGCATTCCGCACTCCCCAGGGCCTGTACCACTTCAATGTCATGCCATATGGCCTGCAGGGGGCGCCGGCCACTTTACAGCGGCTGATGGACATTGTGCTCTCTGGAACTGAGTCGTTTGCAGCTGCCTATTTGGATGACATTGTGGTGTACAGTGCCACCTGGGGGGAACATTTGCAACACCTGGAGGAGGTGCTCAACAAGATCAAGCAGGCAGGCCTCACCATCCATCCCCGGAAGTGCGCCATTGCCCAGGAGGAGGTTCGCTACCTGGGGTATGTGCTGGGTCGGGGGGTCATCCGGCCACAGCAGGACAAAGTGGAGGCAGTGCGGAACTGCCAGAGACCTCGGACCAAGAAGGCTGTCCGGTCATTTCTTGGCCTGGTAGGTTGGTACCGGAAGTTCATTCCGGATTTTGCTAGCCGAGCATCACCTCTTACTGACCTCACCCGAAAGGACGGCAATCCTCAGGGTCAGTGGGGGGAGGAGCCGGAGAGGGCCTTTGTGGACCTGAAAGGGGCTCTTTGCAAGGGCCCTGTGCTTCAGAGTCCTGATTTCACCAAGCCCTTCACGGTGCATACTGACGCCTCGGGTGTTGGTATTGGCGCAGTTCTCCTCCAAGGTGAAGGGGAAGACCAACGACCAGTGGCTTTTGTTAGCCGCAAATTGTTTCCCCGTGAAACCAGGTATGCAGCAGTCGAGCTAGAGTGCCTGGCAGTGAAGTTTGCCCTTGACTCCTTCAAGTACTATGTGCTGGGCAGTCATTTCACGCTCGAGACCGACCATCACGCCTTGCAATGGCTTGGGCGCATGAAAGACACGAATGCCAGGATTACTCGCTGGTTCTTGGCACTGCAGCCATACAGGTTCACAGTCCGGTATCGGGCTGGCAAAGTGAACACGGTGGCTGATTTCTTGTCTCGTCACCCGAGTGACTGAGACTGCAGAGGTGGTGGGAAATGTGAGTAGGCGCTCTCTCCCCTCCTCACTGTTTTTAAAGATAGTATTGCTTGTGTGTGAATTATGGACATTTTATGAATATTTGCTTTGCCTGACGAACTCCCTTGAATGTTATGGACAATTCCGAACTTTTGCTTGAACGCACTCTGCATCGCGGAAGCCCTGCAAGAGCAGGAGTGCCAACGAGAGACATTGAGCCCCTTGCACACACACACACGCGCACGTACATACACACCCACACCCACACACGCTCACACAGCCGGCGCAGCACAAGGTTTGCCCGGAGTGTGTGCGATGCCTGCTTACGAACAGAGACAATTGTTTGCCTGTCAGTTTCCGCGAGTGAAACGCCAACACGGAAGTTAGCGCTGGCTGCGCTAATGTCACGGGGGGCTGGGTGCATGTAATATTGTGTATATTGTGAACTGTGTATGAAATATTCATTGTTGACAATGGGGATTTGGGACATTCATAGACTACTTCGTAACTGACTTATTATGCCATTATGCATGGGACAGTCTCAGCCGCTTGGACTGGCAGTGTGCGTGTTTGTGTAACAGTTTGCTCCTTTAAGCACACGGAGGTACCAGCCGGTAATGGCTAATTTGGAGCTGCAGGTGTGGGCAATCACTGGCTGCATCGGTGGTTGGTTGCGCTCGAAATTGGGATTGCACCGGGAGGAATAAGAGCCTTGCGTGAGGTTCGGAGAGGAAAAGAGACAACGGGCTGCGAGCGGCTGGCGGGGAGTCATCGAGCTGCTGTGGAATGCTGACGCCGATCGCCGTAATCTAACAGGGAAGTAAGAGGAGACTTTTCTGTATAATGTCTTAGCCTTTGGTGTCGCTGACGTTGGTGCCCCGACTTCCAGGTGTGGGCGGCATTGTGGAGGTGAACGGACTGATCCAGACGGGGGTTCCTGAACTTCGGATTCCGTGGACTTTAGTGAGACTGAGCTACAAGCCGCTGCCTACCGGCGTCGCCTATACACGGTGGGAAGCTGAACTGTGCAATGCCGGAGTGCCGCTGCTCGCCTACTTCCGTGTTGACAACAGACAACGTTGCGTGGGTGCGCTGCCTGTGACTGCGTGACGTCAGCACCCAAGCTAAAGAGACGTTGGGTGAGACTGTGTGATGCAGGAACTGCGTTAAAACGAACAGTGCAATATTTTGCTATAGACTGTGCAGTGGTAATTCCTTTTTTTTTTTTTTTCATTTTGTTTTTTTTTTGGCCGGCCGGCGCCGGCCAACGTAATTGACCGATTCCAAGCCCCGCCCCCTTTTACTATGTCACAATGAGACTTCGGAGGACCTCGGTCAACCTCGGTCAATTTTGAATTTTCTAGTGTCCGTTCTGTATGACAATACGCCAGTTATGCGAATGCTATAATGCTTCTTTTGCGAGTAGCCTAAGTAACTAAATAACTAAAGAGCTCAAAAAGGTTCAAAGATAAGCCTGGGATACTTGTAGAAGTGACATCCGATATCCTGACCGTGTGAAACGTTAACACACATAGGCCTAACTTTGCATAACATTGGATAGGCTGCTACTTTTCAGTAAAGAAATCTGAGTGTGTACGAAAATGTTCCCTTTATTTGTGTTCATAACTACACACAAAAACACACATATGAAACGACAACATAAGCCTACGCAAAAAAATATACCTACCTTGCAGGAACTGAACTCGCACGATTGGAAGACGCGCAAAAGGCTACACCTTCAATCACGTATCGCCTTACACACATCAAGAACATACTTTCAGCTTTGCTACATTGCCATGTTTAACTTGGGATAGAAGACTGTTGACAGAAATAGGCTAATGATCATTTTTTCAACAAACGCAATAATAGTCGCCTACTGCGATGCATTATTGATTGCTGAACGAGAGATAGACAATGTCTTCTAAAGATCGAATCATGTGCTGATTTAAAACTATGCCTTGCTATAGGCTATGCAGTCTCGAAATCGCCAATATTAGACCTAGCCTACTACATTGCCCACGTTTAAATTAATTATAGCATAATGATGAAGTCTAGTGCAAGACAAACCACGTCTGCAAACTCCAGATAGCCTATAGGTAGGACATAGATGCCATGCGTGGTATGGGTTTGAACTCGGAGTGGGTTCTTTTTTTAAATACACTTGTATCATGTTTATTTGAACTCTTCCTTCTAAAGCAGCCATAAAGCGGCCTACCGAAGAGAAGCTATCCTCCACCTCCCCAACATGAGCTGCTTAACAGGCTAGTCACTCTCCCAAGTTGCGTGAACTTGGATCTGCAACACTTGGTCCCGTCTTACTAATCCTCGAAATATGGTTAGATTTTGTTATGGACACGTCAACACCATATGTTCGCAAAGACCTGTTTATTGAATCAGAGTCACATCTGCAGCAAATAAGGTAAACTACCTGCTCCGAATAACGTGCTAATTGTTTATCCAGTTAACATGCACCCCATTAAGATCCACGACACCCTTTTTTTTTTTTGTCCTCAATTTGTGGTGTTCCACCTCGTTGATGACAGCGGACATTGTGAATGTGTCCTTCTGCATACTGAAGGCCTTTCTGACCCCTGTTTTTTGAATATATCAATATTACTTGACGCCCAGAAATCCAGCATACACTGTTGCACTAGGCTAAATGGGGGTGCTGCGTCCCCATGTTGAACACGCGTTCTCGCACACTTTTTCTGCAAACTTGTCCGACTTAGCAACAGTAACTATGGGACTGACAATGGGAGGAGGGGCTTGGGATCGGTCAATTACCTCTCCACTCCCCTATTCCCCTGTCTGTTTATTAGTGTCTTCTGTTTGTGCCATACTATTGGGTATGGGGGAGGGCATAGTCATTGGGGGCGGAGTATGCAGTGGGGATCCATGCTGTGTTGCTGTGGGTTGCTCACCATTTATACTGCAGTTGTGGGTGTTGTGATGTGCTGTGCTTGCATTTTGTGTGCTCTGATGTGCATTGCCCTTTGGGAAGGGGTGGATTATTTTCACTGAATTCTACGAGTGGGCCCCACTGTATTTTGCGTACGTAATATTGTGCCTCCCTATCCGGTAGTTGGTGTTACTACAGTTTTATTAACTTTATTGTAATAATAAACTATTTGTATTGTGACTTTATATTGACTCTGTGTTTTCGTGTGTGCAACTGGGATTGGCTGCATTGTCCCAGCTTTGTCTGGTGACACTAACAGTACCAAACCAGCCGCCACAAGTCTCCATACTCATACAGCCCTGAAACATCTCATGCATACGGGTGAAGTACCCACTCGCATGTAACACTGCACACACCACATTATCTCCCTGGTCTATTCATTAAACAAAACGCCATACTTACCTCTTGTGTTCCTCCACCTTCAGTCATCACTGCCAAACGGAAGCATGCGCCATTTGTGTAGTATTTGTAATGCCATCTTGACTTTGGGTATGGGGAATGATGTCGCGAAGGGGGTTTGGAAGTGTGCTTTGTGTTGCTATGCATCTGTTGAATGTTATATGTTTATGGGCTTTACGTGTAGCATAGAAAAGATGTGTGGGATGGGTTTGAGGTACATGTTATTGTTTGGTTTGTGTTTGATGACTTAAACACTGGTTGTGTACAAATATGATGGTGATTAATGGTACAGTCCAATGATGTGTTTAGTCAATTATCTGGTTAGCCAATCATGGTGCATCTGAGCATAGGTGGACTGGGTATAAAAAACAGGCTCAGTTTGTGTTGTGGGGGAGGGTGTAAAGAGCTGACAACCGGATAGAGCTCTGCTGAAAGTAAGTGGCCATTTTAACTTAGTCTGAAACTATAGTATTTTGATTTGGTGCCTTCTCTTTTTGTATTTTGCCATTTTTGAATACCTTTGGACTTTTGATATATTTTTGGCCATTTTGGATTATTTTTGCTTTTTGCTATTTTTGAACTCTTTTTCTCTCTTTTTTGTCTGTTTTGATGGTGGAGGACTAACTGGCACTGTACAAATAAATACACTGGCAATTTTGAAATACAATTTTTCCTGCATTCCTGACATTTTTTACCCCTTCTCTCTGATTTCCAAACCGCAACGCTATCTTGGCAAGTGAGGTGGCCACCCGGTCACTCACATGCACACACACACCCTCGTGAAGTTGTCAACTGCAAATAGTAAGACTTGCATAAATTAGTACCAAATATATATTTTTTAGGCAAAGAATTTGCATTTTGAAAACAATGAGCTTTTTGAGGGTGGTATTAAAGGACAAATGTCCAACAGCACAAAGTACAAGGAGGTCCGACAGTACAAGTCGGACCAGCACCAAGTTCCCTTCCATTTTTGGCTTCCATCAAGAATACAAGACTTACAACAGTATATTCTGAGCATGTGCAGAGATGCACTGACTTACGTAGTTTGTTGTTCACTCTCAGATATGGATAAAATCTAACAAATGGATGCATGGGAAATCTATCCACATCCATTCTAGAAGTTGGGATGTGCACACGCCAAGATCATAAACATAACAAGAAAACAAGAAGTCATACTTGGAAAGTGTTGCTAACACCACTGGACGGACAGAAGCAGACATTAAAAGCCAGATAAGCAAGGCAAGGGTGCTGTTCAATACTCTCTGGATTGATCTTAATCAACACAAAAAAACTATGGCATTTACAATTACTATTAGAAACATGGCTGCAAACATCCATAAAGCAACGCCTGTTTAGTGGAATGCCCACTCACCACGTCAAGGTTGAGGCCATGAGTGGGATGTTAGTAAGACGAGACAAGACGGAAGACCGTGTTAATGGGAAAATGAACATTCCCTTGTTTGTTAAGACAATTACTGACAATAACAAACACATTTTCAAGGACAAGATGGAAGACTGTGTTAATGGGAATATTAACATTCCCTTGTTTGTTAAGACAATTACTGACAACAAACACATTTTCAAGGACAAACTGGACATTCTCAGTAAATGGTGCCATTTGAGGGTGGTAAACTCACCAAAAACAATTATCGCTCAGACCCAGTGTTTGGGGTGACGCGTTAGAAAGTAACGCATTACTGTCATTTCGTTACTTTATTGGGTAGCCATTACTTTGAGAGAGAGAGAAATACGGCAAGCCAGCGATTCTGGAGTGTGACAGCAGTGTAACCAGTGGCCATCAACCTGCCAAGCCGGTGGATTGCATGCTTTTGGATACATCATACAGATAAGATTTATGAGATCTCCAATGTTCTTACACACTGCCTGGGTAGTGATTTAAACAAGGCCTTTTATTCAACAATTTAATTTTTGAGTTCAACAACCCCACAGGAACTGAACTGAAACTCAATTGAGCTGAACACTGAACTAATTGACTGGACTAATTTTTCTTCTTTTTACTGACTGAATGCTTTGGGGGAAATTCTAATTATGACCGCCGCTAGCGAAGCGGTCATATAGGGATTGTCAAAGTTTTTTTTTTTCGTCATCTACTTCCTGAATTTTTGGTCAACGATACCCGGGACACCGAACCACCGGGGCACATGAAATTTGGTGGGTATGTAGCCCCACTAGACTTTTACGGAAACATTTCGTTTCGTCCCCGGGGGCCACTCCCCCCCGTGCTGGGCCCCCCGAACCGCAAAAAAAGCAGTTTTTTCCTAAATAACTACCTGAACCGTGGCACTGAGGATGAAGAATCTTTTATGGTATGTTGGTCTCAAGGGCCCACATCAACCTGGCCCATAATCACTCATTTGTGATTTGCACCCCCCCAGTAAAAAATGAAAATGCAATATTATTCTGCTTTAATCGCCCCTATCTTCAGTTAAGATGTTCAGAACTGCACCAAATTTTATGTGTATGATTGACCTGGCATTCTCTGGGGGTATGCCACGTTTCGTAGAATTTCATCTATGGGGGGGGTCCAAAAAAAAATTAGGTTATGTGTACATTTAGTGACTGTACACTCATTGGCCTGTAGATGGCGGTGCACAAATATACACATGCACACACACACAGGCACCCACATACTATTGGTATTAGAACGGGCGATACATAATTACAAATTCAGTAGGATTAAAAGAAAGCCAAAATAAATATTCATCATCATCATCATGGCTGCATTTCCAGTATTGGCGATAAGTAGTCGTTTGTCCACTAGATGGCGCATCGTTGCAGTGAGACGTAATTTTGTTGAAAGTTAAAAGTAGGTTGGAAAAACAATGGACGCTTCCTAAGGACTAGTTTACAGCAGAGAACGTCTAATAAGGATAGGACGATGTTCACATGAAATGTAATTCCCATTTCTTCTTGAAGCCGAAATAAATCTGAGGATGTTTATCGGACATGCTTGGTTTTTACTGCAGGTACGTTAATCTTATAATATCAATAAGGACCTAGGTAATGTTACCGTTAGCGTTGGTTGAGTGATGGAGGCCAATTTGATTGATTGCATTTGTAGAAAACTATAAATGCGGTTATACCAAGCAAATTGATAGCAGCACTGTAATAGTATCTTTCGAATGTCATTTGTTGCACGTGCTACAAAAATCATTCTGTGCAATGGAAGATTTACCAACGTTACACCGGTCTGATACAGTTTTGCCTATACATGCGTGAGACTGAGACGCCTGTTTATTTTGTTTTAAGTGCGTGCAGGGTGTGAGAGGGGAATCGATGTGCTTTGATTCCAGCTTGGTAGTTGTAGTCTGTGAAATTAAAAAGCACGTGTGTGTGAAGTATCCAAACAATGACACCTTCATTTCATTATGGCTGCTTTAGCAACACACCTTAAGCTACTGTGTAGTGGGTCCCATTTAGAAGTGGCTACTTCATTCGCGCTTTCCTTGACTCATGGAGCTGCGTGAATTTTATTACAACTTTTCGCCACGATATGGCAGTTTAAGTCCGTTTGATACTGTAAGGCGTGAGCCATTGGTTTCCAAAGGAGATTTTATTTGTGTCGCCAGCATAGCCTATTGACAATTTATGTTGTAAATAGGCCTACCTTATAAACCTACCTGTAGCTTAGGGAAGCTAACAGCTTTCTATTAGGATCTAGTTTGTTAGTTACAGTTTTGTCATAACTCCCTGATGCATTTAGAATAGCCAGAGCGTGGATATCTCAATCGGAAAATTAAACAATATCGGGTGCCTATGGACTAGGCTGGGTGAACCCAGCCTGATCTGCCCGCTATTTATTTTTTGATTTCTTAAAAGATTGAGCTTGGTCTGGTGAAAGCCAGACTAGCCATGGACCTCAGTTGCACAATGCAAGGGAACATGAATCAGCCTATATTTGCACGAACAATAACGGACAACAGCTCTTCAACTTTGGCCCGTTAAAATGTGTATGAACAGTCTAGCGACGCATTTCATCAAGGCCCATTTGGACATGTCAGTTATTTGCACCACTGGTTAGATGTAAAACAGCATTTCGTTTCAGACTACTGTTACTTAATTTGTGCATTGACAATAAAGTATCACATGAACTAAAGATGACTAAAATCTTATGTAAAAGGAGAAACATTCACAAAAAATCCATCCATCCAAAAATGACCTTTGTTTTTGATAGCTGTTGAAAACGGCATGGAACTGACCAGGCTTAAAGGAACACGCCACCCAATGTCAGTAGTAATATATGTTCTTACCTTAACTTTCACGAGTTGAGTCATACCTCTCCCGTGTCCGTACGTGCACTCAAACGCTCTGGTGCGCGGCTGGACTGTGTTAGCATGTTGCTATGCTAGTGGGCTTTGACGGCAACTAAGCGTAGAAGTAATCAAAAACATCCACGTTTTACCGACTTAAATACCGTTGCACGAGTAGTTGATAGAAATGCTACGGCCACGCAACGTGAAACGTGGCGATTTTCCAAGCGAATAAACCGGAGAACTACAATGTGTGGCGCAATAGCACTTGGGAGTACTTCGACCTAGCGTAGTAGTATTGTTAACACCTAATTGTAGATCCTATCCACCACAGAGTTTAGAATCCATGCTGGATCGACCCTCAGCCTCTCCCTCCCCTCTGAGCGAGAGAGAGGCACACACACTAGAGATGCGCTGATGGGCTATTATTTCAACCATAACTGCATAGCAAAACTTATCATCCATCAGCCATCCATCAACACCAAAGTTTTTTGACCAATTTTCGAAACGGCACCCGCCCACCATCCGCTGGTTGTTTTAATGTAGGCTATATGGGTGATGCAGCGCTGCTGACGTGAGGCTAGAAAGCCCTTGCCTGTTCTAGGAAGACTGATCCAATGCAGCAAATATATTAAAAGGCTAAAGTCGTACATTGGCTATGTTGTAGCCTATCCCCAGAATATCAGCAGCAAACTCAGTCTCTGTCTCGCAAAACAGTCTCCAAATAAAACGCACATCAGCCTGTTTCCTTTTCTGCCAGCTTGTGAAAATATATCGTCCAAAATGCTTGATTGCATTGCATTCTCCACATTTTTAGCTACATTTTCATGTACCACATCAGCATTTTTGTTCAGTGAATCTTTTGTAAATTGCTTTACAATTACCGTCGGGCCTATAGGCCTATTGCCTGGCTTGCCTCAGCTTCAGTCACGTCCTTTTACAATTTTATCATTGTAATAAAAAACGCAATTTGCCACATAATTTCAACATGCTCCTGGCCTACTAATTAATGCCTATTGTACTTAATTTTTTGCAAAAAGAAAGAAATCCTTGATAAAATAACAAGTCATTCACATTATAGGCTACTTTACACACTGTTATGTCAGGGTGACTGAAAGCCTGTTCTGAAGACTCCCATTCATTTTGACTGCACGAGCGCGTCTTTTTCAGACAGACAGCGCAATTCATTTTAAAGCAATTTACAAAAGATTCACTGAACAAAAATGCTGATGTGGTACATGAAAATGTAGCTAAAAATGTGGAGAATGCAATGCAATCAAGCATTTTGGACGATATATTTTCACAAGCTGGCAGAAAAGGCAACAGGCCGATGTGCGTTTTATTTGGAGACTGTTTTGCGAGACAGAGACTGAGTTTGCTGCTGATATTCTGGGGATAGGCTACAACATAGCCAATGTACGACTTTAGCCTTTTAATATATTTGCTGCATTGGATCAGTCTTCCTAGAACAGGCAAGGGCTTTCTAGCCTCACGTCAGCAGCGCTGCATCACCCATATAGCCTACATTAAAACAACCAGCGGATGGTGGGCGGGTGCCGTTTCGAAAATTGGTCAAAAAACTTTGGTGTTGATGGATGGCTGATGGATGATAAGTTTTGCTATGCAGTTATGGTTGAAATAATAGCCCATCAGCGCATCTCTAGTGTGTGTGCCTCTCTCTCGCTCAGAGGGGAGGGAGAGGCTGAGGGTCGATCCAGCATGGATTCTAAACTCTGTGGTGGATAGGATCTACAATTAGGTGTTAACAATACTACTACGCTAGGTCGAAGTACTCCCAAGTGCTATTGCGCCACACATTGTAGTTCTCCGGTTTATTCGCTTGGAAAATCGCCACGTTTCACGTTGCGTGGCCGTAGCATTTCTATCAACTACTCGTGCAACGGTATTTAAGTCGGTAAAGCGTGGATGTTTTTGATTACTTCTACGCTTAGTTGCCGTCAAAGCCCGCTAGCATAGCAACATGCTAACACAGTCCAGCCGCGCACCAGAGCGTTTGAGTGCACGTACGGACACGGGAGAGGTATGACTCAACTTGTGAAAGTTAAGGTAAGAACATATATTACTACTGACATTGGGTGGCGTGTTCCTTTAAGCTTAAACTGAGCTAGGCTTAAGGCTAACAACAGTAGAATGCAATAGGTGCTGTGATGGCTCATGATGCAATACAAGGAACAATCATAGCCAGAATTTTGTTAAAAGAAGACAAAAGGTCAAAGTCTGGTCAATTGTGATAGAAATGCTGTAACTTTAGGCTTAGGCCTACTCATTAAAATCAACAGAGAGCATGCACTACCTGTATGTCAATTACCATCTATTGATGTCATTGTGGTTGAGATATCTGACATTTTTCTGTTAAAGATTGGCATGGAGACAATGGGACATGGTTGCCTTTGTCAGTGTCCTTATGTGAACTTGCACAGGTCAACTTGCTCATCTTTACTTGCGTACCACTTCACACCAGTGCTTCAGACCAGGGCTGATGCTTCAGCAATAGCCGTCACTGAAAAGCTGTAAGTGTTGTTGAACACAGCTGTTCTCACATTAGCTGATTGCGATAAACAAAAACCATTGTTGCCTAATTACCAATTATTCATTACACCTGTGTGTAGTATCTACTTTTTTGGGGTTTTTTCACATTTAGTATTTTGCAGTATTTTTAAAATACAAAAATACACACCAAAGTATTTTGATACAAAATACAGAGCCATTTCCTTCAACCCAATAAAATACAAATGACAAAATACTATTTTGCATTTGAAACACATATTACATGTTTCAGAAATACTACCCATCCCTGGGAACAGGCAGATTACATCTTTATAGTTGGCCATATGATGACATACTTAGGTTAATACTGTATTTCACCAGTTAGGGCACCAACATGGCCAGTAGCTGCACTGTGTAGCCTATCTTGACATGTCTTTAAGTTTTGGGTTACAATATACAGGTAGTGGGCTCTCTGTTGATTGTAATGAGTAGGCCTAAGCCTAAAGTTACAGCATTTCTATCACAATTGACCAGACTTTGACCTTTTGTCTTCTTTTAACAAAATTCTGGCTATGATTGTTCCTTGTATTGCATCATGAGCCATCACTGCACCTATTGCATTCTACTGTAGCCTTAAGCCTAGCTCAGTCATTATGTTGTACCACATCACCCTCCATTAGAAGTACAATGAGCTGCATTGAGCATAATAAACTGCATTTAGAATTCCAAATCCATATTTCCAGATATTTTGGTAAAAGTAACTTAACAGTAATACAATAGTAGTGTAATGCCTTACAATTCAGAGACAGTAATATTATAATGTAATGAATTACTTTGAAATGACAGTAATAAGTAATACATAATATATTACGATTTTGAAGTAACTTGCCCAACACTGATTAAACCACATGTCACTGCTTGACTAAATGAAAAATATAGGCTACTGAACATGCATGGAGATCGTCACAGAAATTACGATTTGTGGCAACATGTTGTAGAAACACAACCACATCCTTTAGGCCTATTTGGTGCAAATCTTCTACATTGGTTATAGTCAGCGATTCACATTAACTGTAGGCTATCACCACAAGCGTATACTAAACGTTTTTGCCCAAGTTTGTGTGCCGTCATCACATTTTGCAAAATTAGGCTACCTTCGTTACTAACCTACCAGTTGATACTTTTTACATGCATCGACTCGCGATTGATTGTGCATCTAATGTAGGCCTAACACTCGGTGGAGAGACTTCCACTTTCCAAGTTCCACTTTCACTGTCGTTGTGAGCTAAAAGGCTACTATATGGGAAATACTTTGAAGTTCCTTTTAAGTCCAAACATGAATAGGTTTTCTTTAACCTGTGCTACACTTTTCCACCAAGTTGTGCGAAAAGTGTAAGTACCCGGAGTTTTTTTTTTTTATGTTGACAGACAAACCGCATTACAGTAGTCTACATGGTGCAGTAAATGGAAGCTCTTCGTAGCGCGTGCAACTTACGTCTATAAAAACAATATATTTATGGAATAAAATTAGACACCTCTGATTGCTGTTTGCTGTTAAACTGCGATGATGTGAACACCAGCCAGCGGAGGGCACTTATTTAGCCTAGGCTACCATGCATGGACTCGTAGGCTATATTTCCCCACAAACCAAGCGGCTGCTTGGACAAATCCACTTGAGGGGTGGGGCAGGGGGGCGCGATTGTAACACACACTTGAACCTGTCATAAAGAGGCCAAAATGATTGACCTGTCACCCCCCAATCCAAATGGATGCAACTGCATATATAGGCTAAGCCTAGGTCTACATGACGGGCCGCAAATAGGCTAAATAACTTTAAAAAAAAAAAAAAATCCCGGAGGTCACCGGCCCACATGTGGACCGGCCCACCGGGCATTTGCCCGGTTGTACAGATTGCCAGTCCGAGCCTGGAACTGACAGAGATGTTTTTGTTTATAAATAAATAAATAAATAAATAAATAACATTATGCTGATACCTTCTGCTTTTCCCAAATACAATGTAGCCTACAGGTGTAAGTGACCTTTCATCAATCCAGTTGCAATGGATGAACTGTGATGAACTGCCCAACTTGTGATTTTTTAGAGATTTTAAAGGTTTTATAACAATGCTACATCTTCTTTGGCTATTCTACAATCTATTCGCCACACACTCAGGAATGCCAAACAAGCATACACAAAAGTTTCAAGAGTGGGGGATGGAGTAAAATATGGAGACAAATTGAAGTGATTTCTTTTTGCGGAACGGATGTACAGGACTGGGCGGCGGTTATATTTTGTACCGCTATGCGGTACATCTAGTTTCTAATTTTGTTTTCTATGTGCGATTCACCTTGTGGAATGTAAATAAATGTTTTGATAAGGTTTTCTATTCAAACAGTGGTCGTAGCCCATTCACTCTAAGAGCCGAACCTTAACCGATTTCTGTTGTTTAAATATAATCAATATAGGTAGGTTATTGCTATATCTTAATTGATGCTTTAAGTTACGTTAGTTACATCTAGTGGTGCAATTGCAGCAGTAGATTAGAAAACGGTAATCGGTAGATAAGCAAACAAAATATATCAAATATCTCCGACTGGTTTTTTAAATTGTCAAGGACATAACAGAAATAGCAAAGTAACATAAAATGCACATAGTATTGAATCATTAGGATAGCTTATCTTTTTGTTTTGAATCAACTAACATGGCAGGCTAGCAAGCAATTTCCCTCCTGTTGTACTCACAGGAGATTCTTAAACTTATCCAAAAGAAAACAAAAGTGGGAATATAGGGGAATGGAGAATTGCAGCAATTACAATACTTTGGCCCTGTGCATTTTAGGTGGGCTACATCCTCCCCCCCTAAATGTGCATGCGTCCTGCATGTACCTATACATACTTAAATAGTAGTCATTTGATCTGTTCCTAAAGGTGTAAACTTCAGTGTGGGATGTAAGTCCAAAGCTTTTGTAAAAGCCCTATGTCTTTTCTAGTTCAGCGTGGGATATACAAGGATCTTATTCTGCTGTTACATCGCAACTAAAGACTAAGGCTGCGGAGACATGGCTGAGCAGGAAGCCAGGGGGAGAGAGGGAGCGAGGGCTGCCCGAGGGCTGATCAAGACCCTTCAACAAGGAGTGCATAACTAAAGTCAAGGGGTTTCCTAACGTCTGGTAAGTCAGCCGGTCATGCTCTACCCTATGTCTAACTGATCTTCGCATTTCTGCATCTTCCTGTTGTTGGACATCATTCACACTTAAATCCTCAGGTTCATGTCGCTCTGATTGTACATCATGGTTTTCTCTCCCTACAGGTTCCTCTTGGTCTCCATTTTCTTTTTCAGGTCATTAGGCAAGTCATCACCCTCATCCACTTCCTGAAGCTCTTCTTGCCAGTTCGACTTCCTCCTCACTCTCGTATGATTCCAGCTGTGGAATATACAAAGACTTAGTAATGCTTTTGCAAAGGGACAACTACTTGACTCAGTCTCAGACAATTTTGTGATACGGAACTGTCTAGTGATGGGATGAGGATGCTCAGAGTGCAGCGTAGTGGGTGAAACATTGTCAGGAGCAGCACCATCAGAAACATGCACACCCGTACTAAGATGGCTATGGCGGTAAGGTCATAGGTCACACTGAAATTCATCCATACCAACAGTAAGGCAGCCATCATCACAGAGACCAGAAGGCAGAGGAGGATGAGGAGCTCAAAAGCATTTATAGGCTTAGAGTAGACATCGACATCGACACTCGAATTTATTCTGAATATGTACAGAGAATTTTGGAGGACTTTGAAAAAGTACAAAATAACAATGTTGTAACACAGCAAGTCTGTGGAAGGATGTGCTAAAGCTGCAAAGGCTGCAGCAGAATACATCACACAAGCTGATAGGGAGGAATAGCTCTGTAGTGTAATGAATACCATTTTACACTCCGCACTAGAAAAACAACAGCCTGGCACTTTCCCATAAACCTCAGCAACCTGGAAACTTGCGACTGAGACAAAGTCCTTTTAAGCAAGTCCCTCCACTGGGCGGCCATATACCAACGTTTTTTGGGCACTCATCGGGCACAGTCTTTGGGTCGAACTGCGCGTGCGCAAGGCTTCACGACACCAATCTTGCTCCAGCGGCGAGATCACAACACATGATTGGCACGATGTCTTCACAACAAACCATATGATTGGCTCAATGTATTCACATGTCAACGTTTTGCCAAGGAAGGGGTGGGATATGTGTAGACAACGGCCATATTGGCGTGACAAACTAGCCCCATGCATTTCTATGGAGTATTTTTTGAGTGCTGTGTCTCCTCATTAGAAAGTCTCTGACTGAGATGATCTGAGAGAGAAATTTATCAGGGAGATTGTGGTCAAGAAGGTACAGTATGTAGTCATGTGATCACATGAGCATTGCAACTTCATGTGATATATTGATAGAATTGTTAGTATTGAGACATATGCTGACCAGGAAGCCAGGGGGAGAGGGAGCGAGGGCTGCCCGACAATAAAGTTCAGACCACCACCGCATTTATTTTATCACTCGAATTTATTCTGAATATGTACAGAGAATTTTGGAGGACTTTGAAAAAGTACAAAATAACAATGTTGTAACACAGCAAGTCTGTGGAAGGATGTGCTAAAGCTGCAAAGGCTGCAGCAGAATACATCACACAAGCTGATAGGGAGGAATAGCTCTGTAGTGTAATGAATACCATTTTACACTCCGCACTAGAAAAACAACAGCCTGGCACTTGACACTTCAGCAGTGAGTGCAATGTGTACAAAGTCTGGTGAAGAAGGACAGAGCCCACTTTACTGAACGAGTACTGTGCAGCTTATTAAATGGCTATTTGCTGTGCAGCTGCAGTCTATCTGCTGTAGAAGATTGAGTCATTGGAGGTGCAATCAAAGACTAGTGGGTGGCCATTCAGTTGAACAGTGGACGATTGTACCTTTTGTCCAGCTACAACAACGCGGTCCGTTAGTGACCCATTTGAAAAAGGTCCCAAACCGGATTTATTTTTAAGAGGATATCTGCTGTAGAAGATCGAGTCACTGGAGGTGCAATCAAACATGCCGTACTGAGACCCTTCTGCCTTCCCTCCAATTACATTTTAAGAGTTTTACGCACCAACAAGCCAGCCAGCTTCTTAAAACTGAAAGAAATACCGATACCAGTATATCAGTAAATACTGATACCAAAACTGAAAGACATACTGATACCATAGTGGTATTTTAACGTAGGGACATGACGGGTCGTCTAAGCGTTTTTCTTCGACATAAATTGTGTATATTGTATATATCCATTTTTGTAAATATTGTTTTAAAGTCTAGACTAAAACCAGAGTAGTTACTTTACATGATGAGCAGCAAAGGCGATGCACCTGATCCTGTCACAGGATGAGGCTATAAATCCTTCATACAGGATTTCCCCCACATACAAATCTTTTTGCACCTATTATATCACCTAGCTAGGAGCAAAAGTCACTCGTCACTCGTAGAAGCAGATTCGAGCACTTGTATCAATTGACTTGTAGTCGTGCAAGAAAATCAAAGCGATCTGTAGAATTTTATTAATGAGAAATTATTTCACAGATGCACAACTTCGGATGCATTAGTTCACATTTGGGTTTACAAATGCACGAATGTTGTGCATGTTCTCAGATTATGAAACACGGATGTGCAAATGTGTTTCGCACCTACTGCGCTGCAACGATTGGAGCAAAAGTGTCGAGTGCGTGACTTGAAAGTTGTGACTCACAGGATAGGATTTGTGTACCTGTAAAAAGGATTTGTGTACCTGTAAAAAGGATTTGTGAACCCGTAGCCCCTATTTTGTGTTAACAAGATATAAAAAAATATGTACAACTTCAACTTTACTGTTACACATTTACGACTTTAGTGTGCACATGCAAAATCTGCAGTTAAATGTGCTCGCCACTTTTGCACCCAATATACCTTCATAGACAATCCCCCCAATTTTTTTTCAGAATGCGGTTCACCTACCTCTGATGAATAGATGACACCGATATGGGAGATAGACATTTTTTAGTTTTTAGTTTTATCAGCCTAACAACTTTTGCATTGACAGTGTAATCGCATTGTACCAATACAGGTCAATAGGTCATTCGGTTTGAGGCCTGCTGGTGCCACGCGGACGACAATCCCCCCAATTTTTTTTCAGAATGCGGTTCACCTACCTCTGATGAATAGATGACACCGATATGGGAGATAGACATTTTTTAGTTTTTAGTTTTCTCAGCCTAACAACTTTTGCATTGACAGTGTAATCGCATTGTACCAATACAGGTCAATAGGTCATTCGGTTTGAGGCCTGCTGGTGCCACGCGGACGACAATCCCCCCAATTTTTTTTCAGAATGCGGTTCACCTCCTTCTGATGAACAGATGACACCGATATGGGAGATAGACATTGTTTAGTTTTCTTAGCCTAACAACTTTTGCGTTGACAGTGTAATTGCATTGTGCCAATACAGTTCAATAGGTCATTCGGTTTGAGGCCTGCTGGTGCCACGCGGACGACAATCCCCCCAATTTTTCATGGAACAATTTATATCCCCGATCCAGTTTGGATCGCTTAGTTTTCGTGTGATGTTCCACAATATCTGCCACCTGTGATAGATTAATATTTGGCAGATGCCGCAAATTCCTTGTAAACTTGTAGATAGCTCTGATGTTAGTTTCTCCATAAGACATCGTTAACCGGAAGTGAGTATACGGCTTATCGATATTCAAAATGGCGGCGTGAAATAGGCTTATCCTCCCCATTACACGTTTTTTTTTTTTTTTTTTTTTTTTTTTTAGACCAGCAACGCTTCCTCAATTTAGGCTACAGATACTAGGTGGCCACAGAGAGCCTGACCAGTCAGTGAAAACTTAACCATGACAACTTTGAAGACCTATTGGGCAACTGCTGTAGCAAGACAACATGTAGGCCTACCATCAGCCGTGTTAACTTGCTACAATCGCCAGCTGACTTCTTCAAATTGTATAGACTAACTCAATTAAATTTCACAACAACTTATCAGCTGGTTCGTGGCGCAAGTACATAGATGAATGGTTGTCATGTAAGTGGTTTCATTTAGGAAGCAGGTTCGATACCCACGAGTTGTTATTACCGTTCGTTATTTATAAACGGGGTCACCGGAGGAAAATAGGGGAGGGTCATGTCTTTTTATTCTTTGTTGAGGGAAGGGTCACCTAACTTTTTTTTGTCTACAAGGGTTACCCATCTTTAATGAAAACAGCAAAAAATCAAAGTGGCTTGTTTGATTGTTGATTTCTGTCGCCATATAACGTTCTCTTTCGTTTCATAGCTCTGTCAACATTGAACAATGAAAATAAGGGAGATTTCCCGGGTTTCTCACGCAAAATACGAACATTCGTCCCCATTAACGTTGGAAGGGTTGGAGCAACAAAGTAGCCTACTTTATTCACGCCTAACAGCCTATATCCATTTGGTCAACTTTATCCAGCCCTAAAAAAGCTAAATTTAACTTTGGTTTATAGTATATAATATATATATATAGTAGGCTATTTTATAGTATATAATATATATATATAGTAGGCTATTTATTGGTAACCAGCAACAAGTGCAATTTGTTATTCGCTGTCATTCTCTCTACTGCCAACAAAAATGTGTTACGTTCCAAGTAGCAGTGCGTAACTCTGCTTCATAAAGTTGAACAAATACATTTGGTCATATAAATAGCCAGTTTATGGTCTACAGCAGGGGTGTCAAACATACGGCCCGCGGGCCGGATGCGGCCCGCTAGATGGTTTAATCCGGCCCAGACTTGTAGAGAATAAATTTCTGACGATGTCAACAACAAAAAAATCTCTAGCCCATTCCTGTGAGGAGTTATGAATTTTCAAAGAAATAACCGAAATGCTCAATTCAGCCGCTAGGCGCAGCCAAAAAACAAAAAAAAAGTTCGGAGTTGACTGGTCCTGTGCTGTCAGTTTGGCTACATTGTCGGGAGAAAAGCAGGCGTTGCGACAAAATGTAGAGACAAAGTGCAGCCTGCAAACAGAGGACAAGATGTTTGGGCATTTTATTGTATTTTGCAACACAGGAAGTGTTGTGTTGTAAAACACTAAACTTGGATCATGTTAAAGTGTGGTTGTGCAAACTGTAAATTTAATCAGGTCGCGAGGTCTGACTCACCGTCAGTTTGACTGTTTTCTTAGTGATAATGGCATTCTGTCTGGCTTACCATACCACGCTGTAGTACGGTGGTTAAGCCGAGGTGCCGTACTCAAGCGTTTCTTTGAACTACGAGAGGAAATTGGACAGTTCTTGGGAGAAAAAAGGCAGACCAGTAGCAATTTAAATGCCCGGAATGGGTGCAGGATCTGGCCTTTATGGTGGATAGCCTATTACACAGCACCGCCACCTAGCCTACAAAATTATTTGATCTGATGTAACCTAATCGTATCAGTTGATCGTATTGCTCATGCACTGCTAACTTATGTTTGTTAAATTCATTTTATTTTTCATACATTTGCACATTTACATTTTTAAGGCAGGATGTTAACTTTCTTCATAGCTCCCACTTGAGTTTAGTGTGGTGAGTTGGTTCAGGTGGTCAGATGTAAAAATGTCGGCCTATCCACTCAACTATAAAAATAAACCAGTTGTTTATGAGAGTGAAATGCATTGTATTTCAATTTCATTGGCCTCTTTGAATAAATGTGTAATAATCTAATATATCCCTTGTGATTATGTAGGCTACAAATGTAGGCTGAAGGGTAAAGCATAGCCTACTGAAAAAAACTAAGCTGGAGATTTGGATGTTTTGCAATTATTTCACTGGTCCGGCCCACTTGAGATCAGATGGGCTGTATGTGGCCCCTGAACCAAAATGAGTTTGACACCCCTGGTCTACAGTGTAGTTGGTAAGTTATGGTAGGCCAACTTGGAGTGAATATACAGGGGGAATTCTTTGTCTAGCTGAGTAGCCTGGCAGGTGCGCACGTAGGCATAATTCGTGCTCTCACGACAACCACGTCGTTAACTTAAAGGGACACCAGGCAAGCCTGATGCTTTTTCTCTACGAAACTCCCCCTCGCTCGGTCTGAAGCTCTTTTCCTTTTCTTTGCGTCTTCCGTCAAGGGTTTTCGCTGCTTCTTCGCCGGCTCTGCCATTATACACATGTTTGCAACAATCTCTAGCGTTTCGTTAGCCTGCCTCTGTGCTGTAAACTGATCATGCTTCGGTCGGCGGGTAGGATACACCAAACTTGCAAGTGGGATATTCTTTCTACAGGCAGTAGGGGCGGGTGAGTGAGCCTTCATTCGCCCCGTAATGAGTCATTTAACCATATACCGGCTTACGAAGATGATTAATTAACACGAAAACGTTGCCTGGTGTCCCTTTAAATAGGCCTATCACTCTGAGTTCGCATTCAAGCAAGCAAAACGATGATTTGAATACATCTGTTTCTCTGGAAGGGCAAGGGGTAACAACAGGACAACACAGAGACAGGCCAGAATGCAGGACTAATGTTATGAGAGTATTACACTAATATGGGATATTCTACGAAAAATACATTAAACGGCAAGACAGCGGGGAAACGTTAAAATGATAAACCCGGAAAAAGTTGGCATGTTAGGTGTTTTTCGGTCCCTGTGATTATTTGTGAAATTGTGCAAACGGCCTTTTCAAGTCATTTGAGAAGGAAGGTGTAGCAAGCTCCCAAATTGACGCTCGTCTGAGAAATTGAGTTTTGGATAATGTTCAGCTTCGGCAGCTTTACAATGACTGAGGAAGCCTAGAGACGAGTCCATAGCAAGTTCATGTGTTGAATGTGTTATTACCCAGTGTGCTTTGTTGAATGGTCTCAATGCTTTATTGTTTTATTTCATGTGAATAATTACTAGAGGAGTAACTTTTCAAGTAGGCTAATGCAGTTGCAGGAAGTGTGCATTTAGTTTCCATTGTGTTTCCACAACAATGTTAGTGAGTAAATCTACTGAAATGGCCACCATCTTGGTGAAGTGTGATGTGTAAGATCAGAAAGCAGAGGTTGATTTAGGGCGGTAGCATATGTTGATGTGTTTTCATAGCGCGTAAGAGCGTCGGCGGAAGACATCGACAATTGGTTGGGGAGGGTCATGTAATTTTTGAAAATGCTGCTGGAGGGTCGTTGTAAATTATATAGCAGGCAGGGGAGGTCATGCAACTTTTGATCGAAGCACTTAAAATCCCAACGGTGATCCTGTTTATAAATAACGAACGGTCCCTTAGGCTATTTGTATTTATTTTTTTGGTGGCATATTCATGGTCCAGTGCATGTAGCGTACTACAGACAATTTTGACATTTAAATATGTCATGCATATTTGTATTTGTTCGTCTCCAGTTTCCATCAGAAAGTGACAAATCTGCAAGCGGCCACATCTGTCAAAAAAAAAAAACGTCATCACTCGTTAAACGCAGAGCCGGACAGTAACGGAGTAGATTTACTTGAGTACAATTTTGAGGGATCTGTACTTTACTCCAGTATCATTTTTGGGGAGTACTCATGACTTTACTCAAGTACATTTGAGAGGCAAATATTGTACTCTTTACTCCACTACATTTCTATCCATAACCGTGAGTAGCCTACCCATTACAAAAAAAAAGGAAAAAAGAAAGATTTTGGAAACCCTCAATTTGTTGTTTCCCTCTCAAACGTGATTGGATTGTGCAGGCACCACTGATTGGGACAGCCTATCAGCAATCACCTTCAGCTTTCCGCCAAAGTCAACTCCATGGTCAGATTTAGATAAGAGACAAAACCATGGACGAAACAATGGATGAAAACGCAGCAGGTCCATCCCGGGAATGTGCCAACCTGTGACTTTCAATTTTCTGAACAAGTTAATGATAGTTTTCGCTTCAAGTGTTTCAATTACAAAATAGTATTTTATATTTGAAATACGTAGCCTATTTGAAATACATGTATTAGAAATACTGCCCATCCCTGGCAACATGGTAAAAAGATGAAAATGTCTTGATTTTACTTTCAATTCCTTTTACATTCTCCAAGGTATTAACATTAAAATTTTTCATAACTCCATGTAGGACGTTTCTGTACATAAATGTAAGCACTGTGGCAGTAGTAATGCAATATTTAGAAAATGTAGGCTACTCTTGTACTCTTTATACTCAAGTACTTTTAAAAACAAGTACTTCAGTACTTTTACTTAAGTAGACATCTGACTGTTGTACTTTTACTTGTACTTGAGTAAAATTTAGCAAAGGGTATCTGTACTTTTACTCAAGTAATGAAGCTGTGTACTCTGTCCGCCTCTGGTTAAACGTCACCAACGCAGCCAGTTAACATGGGTGCCAGTTGCCATGTAACACCGGTGTCCAGGATAAGCGCAGGTCCGCTTCTAACTTTGCGCAAATTGCCTATGAAGTGTGTGACAATCATAGTTACCGCTACCGACAGATTTTCATTCACTGGCCATTTGTCTGCTGCCATCCTATTTGATAGTTCAAGCTTCCTCAAATTTTCCAAATCATTCCCCAAGGAGTTCGTAAAAAAAATGCCCTTTTACGTGTATGTGTCACTTAATATTAATTTCTATACAAACCACGGTGGACACGCAAGCACTCATTCCATGGTATAGGCCTACCCCCCCAATTAACACAGAATATTTACCTTTTTAATAAATAGCCTACTTTTAATTTACTCTTTAAAGTTGAGCTGGCTATTGAACACAATAATTTCGTTACTTATCATTTCTTTAACTTGAACTTGACTATGAGAGCTGAGTGTAATGCGGCGTGAAGCCTATAGGCCTACGCTTGGAGCTCCAGTGGAATTTTGATTTCAATTTGTTATTTTCGGTTAATTTGTTTCCCTCTTGAGTTTTTCCCCCAAAGTAGTTCTCCACTGATCTGAGCTAATAAGCTGATTACCGGTACCTACCTTGTAGCTTTTATTTGTCTGGAATCTCAAAATTTTAAACTTCACTTCTTATGAATAAAATAATTATTAAGTAGGTTAACCATAGGTTAATAATGCATGAAAAAAATGGTGTTTTGACCGCAAGTGCTAACATTATGGGATTCCATTCCCCAAATTTCGCTCATAGCCATAGAAAGAAAGAAAGAAAGCCGTAAAAATTAACAAAATCTCCGTGGACCGACCTTAGTGTGCTTTTTTTCCCTAAACTTGATCATCACACTCTGCCCCGCCTATTTGTCAACCCAGGAGCCGCTACTGGTTACCATAGCTGTCTTTTCTCTAGGCCTGGGCCTATCGGAAATCGCGACATAAGCTCATTGGTTTCTTTTTTTTTTGCTTTCTTGTTCGCGTGTTAAAGCGATAATGCATTTAAAGCAATGTAGGCCTACATCATGTGAGCCAGAGCCGATATGGCCAGAGCTGCTGCTCTGTAAAGGTTATTTTCTGCTCTCTACCCATTCATCTTGGTGGAATACTTCGCGAACATTCCCTCAACACATGACAAACCATATATCAGAATAAACAGCAGACCTTACTGAACACAAAGGTGTAAAGCATCCCCCTGTACAGTTAGCCATTCCAGAGTAATCAGGTTTTAAATTTGCAGCAATGTCTATATGCATGTCTCCAACTTTGGGGTTCACAATGTGTTTAAATTGTTCAATAGGCCTACATGATTTTATAACAGGCCAAATATAAAATAAATGTTACAAATATCGCCTAGATATCTGTAAGCATTACAATCAGAGGAGGATATACATATAGGGCAGACAGACGCTCATGAGTTCATGCTTTGTTTTATCGCTGGATTTTAGGATAGCCTATTATGGCAACCGATTGCATTCCGAGCTACAGTCAACTCTAGCAGGCATTAAATGACTGGAGACTTTGGGAATTTAAAGATTGACATAATTGCTGTCTCTGCTATTGCTTTTGATATATTTGCAATAAAAGTGGGCTGGACATAGCATCGAAATGGTCGCCTAGAATCCCCTTTCCGCCTTGACCCATTCACACTGGTGCCGGAACGAAAAAACTTGCAAAATGTCTAGGGGGCTTGGTAGTAAATTTGACGAGACACTTTGTCCCACCATTCCGCCTCGGTCTATGTGAAAGGGACAGTCGTTCCGCAGTTGCTGCTACTGGAAGAAACTGGAATCCATGCATTTCCACTGAATTATTTTTGGAATCTGATCCCTTATCATACCTGTTCATTCTTACTCATCGCTCGACTTATCGTGACTAAATTCAAGATGGTTGCAAACGCTAAACTTCGTGAAGATACTGTCTGTATAAATCGTCTTGTATGTAAACTACCAGTGCTTTTTCAAAGTTCTCAATGTCTCGTTTTAAATGTCAGGGCCCTCGGAAGTCTACCAATGAAGTGTGGAGATACATTCAGCCTTAAATGGTGTAAAACAGTGATTTATTTGCATGGCTAGCCCGATGCCGAAGCACCACCATTGAAAAAGCTGTTGGTAGCATCGGCTAACTAGCGCCAGATTTTGGAGTGCAGGGGACAAGCCGAGATGGGCTATGAGACATACGTTCACACTCGGTATGTTTCAACTCACTTTAGGTCAATATCACACCGGAATTCTCCTTTAACTTCATTCAACTGCGCTTGTAGCGCTGCCATTCAGTTGTGGACTTTCGTAAATTGCGTTTATGGGCGGAGAAAGGCAGAGAAAGGCGCAGTTTACACTAAGGATTAAACGATTGATGAATACGACGCAAACTTGGGTCTGACAGCGTTCGCAATCTGCGGTGTGTCCATGGCGCTGATAACGCTACGTTCACAAATACATCTGGCCCTGAGTACCTCAAGCTTCTGAGAAAACGTGTGAGTTTTCTGGGACAAGAACCAGACAAAGTAAGCTATGACCTATGGGGGACACACAGCTGCAACTGCCACATGAGTGCATATGGTATACCAAATGGTATTCAAATCTAATTGTGTTTCTGCCACCATGTGCATCTGTACAGAAATACCGCATTCTGCTGTAAAATGGTGATGTCGACATGGTCTGCAGCTTCCTTGGTGCTGAGTGGTTTGTCGATTCCCTCCAACAGGCAAGCTTATCTCCCCTTAAGCAGTTTATGTCCTGGCCACCATGACTATGGTAACGTGTTTATTGTTGAAATATTATATAACCTAGGTGCAGGTGCAGCGACAGACCTGGAGCTACTTCAGTGGTGGCGGCCAACAGATTGTGGCTTCATCAAGGAGTTCTTCAACCTGGCCTTCCTCACAGTCAAGGTAGGACAAAGATAGAAGCCTCACAATGGCATGACATGTTGATAGCTTTTGTTTTAGTTAACTGTCAGTGTTCAAAGTTGGCACCACACACAGATTCCCCTTTTGTGTAACCTACCCATTTTCAACTACTATTGTGTAGGTATCTTACCACCATTTTCCCTTCTTATGTTCCCAGGGAGCGGGGTCACAGTGTTCCTGCTAACAAACCCATTGCCGCTTACACAATGTTCTACCGGTTCATAACCAAACAGCCTTACTGAGAGGGGTCCTGCTCACTCGTCACCACTCCCAGACTTGCATTACTTGCACAGCCTTTCTTTGCATATGCTATGATTCTGAAATACAATCAGCACTTGACCTACTGTATATGAATGTTTTAAGGAAAGATCTAATGATGAGGCTGATGACTGCCTGTACATTCCCTACCCAGGCTGTGCATCAGCTCTAGTATGTTCAGCATTAAACGGTACCCTTTTATCAGCAGTTTAACTGTGGGAATTTGTCTTTTATACACACCTCGAAGGGATTTCTTTCTCATTGTCTGTGAAATGTTTACATGTTTTATGGTGTTCTGGGGAAAAAGGGGGGCTACATCGGGTGTGTAACTGAAGCGTTCAGTTCGCATTTGGTCTGCTGCAACAATTAGCTTCCACTATGATCAATGGAACTAGCTACACCAGACGTGATAGCGGTGCGTACGTTAAAAAATACACGTCTTGTTTTTATGCGCCGCGAATGGAACACTTCAGTTGCGTGCCTGGTGTAGCATCCCCCCTGTCCCCCCAGCTAAATGCACAACTAAATACACAACTAAATACACAGCTAAATTTGGAAATCTTGCATTAGACCAGCGTTTCTCAAACTGTTTTTTTTATTTTTTTTATTTTTTTTATTTATTTTTTTTATCTGTAGCCTAGGCCCAGGTAGCACCCGATGCGCAATGGACGCACTGTGTTATTCATAGAAGCGCTCATGTCAAGGCAGCTTAGTCCCGACCTACATGAGATTTTGAACGTTCAAACATCAAAACCCGGCCCTTGAAAGCGCGTCTATTCTCCGCACTTTGGGAAGAGATGGTAGCAGACCAAAAGGCTGTACTGTTTCACAGCGAGGCAAGGTGGCTTTCCCGAGGTAAAGTGCTGTCGCGCGTGTTTGAGCTCCGAGTTGTCTCTTCTTGGAGGAAGAGCGCATGTTTGAATCTGCAAGCACGTTCACTAATGAACATTTCTTGACGAAGCTGGCCTATCTTAGCGATATATTTGATATCTTAGCGATACATTTGAGTTAAATGTCCAGTTACAAGGCAAAGACAAGCACCTACCTCACCTAGCAAATAAGATTACTGCATTCACCAAAAAAACTTGAGGTATGGGACAGGCGCCTCGATCGCGACAGTATTATGCCTTTGAGATTTCTGAGCGAAATCGCTGAAACGTCTGATTCGGGAGCCACTCTTGTGATCCCATGTGTTAAACAGTAGGCCTACATCACATCTCTGCAAAGTTTATTTCAAAAATATTTCCCAACCAGCATGCTCAGTATATGACAGGATTATGGATCCATTTAATGCAGCATGTTGGTATTCCATTGATTATATTGTACAGTGCTGTAAAATGGCCTATGCTTCCTAATATGTTGCTGGAAAACAGAAATATGCATATATTATGTATTTATTTATTTATTTATTATTATATCTGCAGCACCAGCTGATTTTAACTCTGTTGAAGAGGATATATTTAGAACTTGTCATTATTTCAATAAATGTAAAACATTTTAGCATAGTGACAATTTGTTGTGTAATACCCATAGCTTATACCTTAGCTTAGGAAAGCTAACAGCTTTCTATTAGGATCTTTGTTAACTACCACAGTCATGAGTTGGGTCGCGATAGTCTGTCATTTTTAAAAAGTGGGTCCCCAGAAAAAAAGTTTGAGAAACACTGCATTAGACAGTGTGTGAGTGTGTTCATTAGCCTTTTAATCATAACAGAAGACATCAATACATGACTTGCAATATCAAACACCCACAAGAAAAATGCTGTCTAATACAACTGTAATAATACTCACTCAGTAGCACATAACTCAATTGATTTATAACTGAATAATCATCTAAACATTTACTTCATTGTCTACATAAGGAATTGTACAAATGTACTGCATACAATTAAGCCTACCAAATTTTTGACAGGTTCTAAATACTGGTTCAGCTTACAATGTAATGTGAAGGGGTTTTTTCCCCACTCAGTCTCTATTACTGTAGTGTGTTTGGTGTACAAAGTGAGGTATCCCATTTTAGGGTGAGCCATTATTTTTTTCTAGAACAACCCGGAAACCTTTTACCACTGGAACATATATTGCATCCTTAAATGTTTTACTTGGTGCAGTTATCTTATATAACTCCATTTAATTGTACTTAGAATACTTGCCAATGCAAACCAGCATCCTGGCGTCAGATGCTGGTGAATGGTTTACTTATACCCTAACATGCAGGGGATCTGAGGAGGATCCACACAGTGCTCTATGCTTTTAACTTAAATAGCATAAGTTTCTAATATTGTACACATGAACACAACAGTAAACATTAGAGGGCTGAGAAAGCTGGAGTGAGATGGATCTCCACAGATCTACCCACTAGCTGGGTACTGTTCCCTTTACCTTGTCCAACCCCTTCAGGAGAATGTGTGTAACACTAAGGTTGCAAGTCTACACAAATTGGACGGTTGAACTCTAGGAAGAGAGCATATGTCTCTTTAGGGTTTAGCACCTACTCCACAGTCACCAGGAATGGACATCTAGACTGAGTTGTCGCGCTCTGCCACATTGCTCTCAATGATTTCTCGTAGACCCTTGGTAAAGTGCAGGTTCGCTCCTATTACAATGTAACCCTGAAAGGTGAAAGGTGACAGATAAGAAAATAAATATTTAACAAAATGTGTGAGAACAAACTGGAGCATATGTGACAATTTATCTGTAGTAGGCCTATTTTCCGAACTGAAGGGAGAGTTATTACTCTTTTGGACGGATATCAGAAAAGATTATATAAAGCTTACATTGTAATAGTTCACCACTTCTTCAATGAAGTCCATTCCATCTGCCAATGGGATCTGCACACCTCTCTTGGTATAATCTATAGGATAAGTGGAAAAAAAAATAATACATAATAAAACACACAACTAAATAATGCCAAATCATCTCACTAATAACTGTTACACTGAAACCAACACAGTAAACATGGCAAGACCCCTGAGCCAGGCTTGTGCAAAATTCCAGAATTGAATTGAAACTGGCTCTTAAATTCCAATTAAATTCTTGAATTTTACTTGCATTTCAATTGAGGTAGCAAACAGGAAGCAGAATTGCAATTCAAATTGTGCACAACCCTGCCCTGAGCTTAAAGTATGAGTAAAGCAAGGTCACTTACTGTTAATAAGAGGCACCACAGAGATCTGAAGCATGGTTTTCAGTGGCCCTTGCAGGGGGATCAGCTGTACAGAAAGAGTGTGAATATACTTGTCAAATGTTTATCTTATCTGCCTGGGACACTGTACTTGTACAGCAGAACAAACATCTCAAAAACAATACGTCAGTAGCTCACCGCCAGTGATTCCAGAGCAGATTTGTTTGAGAAGATTTTAAACCTGGAAGAAAAAAAAAAGTTTGAGGTTTGAGTACATGAGGTAAATGGAACAGGTGGCATAGTCCCGAGAGGACTGATTTAGGTGCTATTACCTTCTCAAGTCCATATTTACGGTGAGTCTCTTCCCTTTCATCGACACCTTGGCATTAAATTTGTTCTCCTGCAATTACAACCAAGAAACCGACATGAAAGCTGACACGTATAAAAAGGGTTTGTGTAGAACAGTCGATTAACAAGCCCTTCCATGGTATGAACATGCTGGTCCAACTGTGGGGCCCTAACCATGGTCATGCTGCTTAGCTGGACGGGAGGCTGGCCCGGGGGCAGCACCAGGACGTTGACGATGGCATTGACCACCACGCTGGCTCCAGTGGATTTGATGGTACAACGGGGGGAAGCAGTGACCTCCAGCTCCAGAGCCAGCGGGGCCTCCATTAGGGCAGGGTTCTGATGGGACAGAGTGAGGAGGTCCTCAGTGGAAACTCCATAATAGCCATTTCAAGAACGGAGAAAAAAAACAGTTCATGCTTATAAAAAACGGGGCATGTTTATGGGAAAACACTCACAAGCATCATGAGGGTCCCAAAGTAGGTTGTTCTCAGAAGCATCTCCAAATCCTTTGACATCTGGAGATGCACAGGTTATCAGTTGTCAGTCAAGTTATCAGTTATCTGTGTTGGTTGAAGGTTATTTGAAACAACTGTTGTTACATGCAGAAGTTTAGATATGTTTATTACATTCAACATTGGCTATACTTACCCGCCCATTTGAAATCTCTGTTTTAAACATTCCGGCTTTAAAGTAAGCATCCAAACCGCTGTCAAAGAAGTATTCTGACAACGCCAGGTAAACCATCTTATCATACTCTGACATAATTGGAGTTGCGCCATTGTTCGGCAGGGTGTCATTCTCGTTCTGAAGTTCATAGAACATACCCTGCAGAGATAGAAGACAACAAGGATAAGAACATAAGATAGCTCTACCTTGGTGAACTATTGTTTGATGTTAGTGACAAAAGTATGCTGGTCACCCTAAAATCCATGTCTAGACTGCTGTCTGTCACCACCGGATCCTTCAGCAGGGAATAATCAATACCAATGTAACTGTCCACCTCTGAGCGCACTGAGAGCAAGAGTAACATCAAAACAAACATTTAAAAAACAAATAGGGCCTATATTGTAATCACTCTACACTGACTGGTGTATTTGGAAAAATCAGTAACCTACCTGGAATAGTCTCCAGTAAAGCATTAATCGAAACCAGACCTGCATGATCCAGGGAAGGACATATCTAAAAAGTATGATTCAACATATTTTTTATTCAGTCATCATAGGTCTACATAGGGTGGATTGCCCTAATGAGGGACATTTTTGCTTTTCGGACTTCAGTAGTAGGTTTTACTGCTATAATGTGAGGGCAACACATTAAATCCACATCCAGTTTTGATCACAGGACCCTGCAGCTTTGGCTTTAGTCTGGAGAAGAGCTTAGGTGTCCCACATTAGGCAGTGTCCCACATTAGGACAATTTAGTGTACTGTACATGTTACTGACATGAAAAGACAGCAATAGCTGTCTTTAATCCTAAAATTATCAAATTGGCATAGCATTTCCCTCTTCCATGATACAGAGTTTATATTTACAGAAAAAATAATGTTATCTTCAAATGTTCCCTCTGGACTCCTAGAAAAGTACCAACATTACCTGTTGATTTAGGAGGAAGCGCATTCCAGTGGTCAAGAATGTCGCAACAAAGTCATATACTCTCCTGTGAGGAAAGAACGTTTTAGGTTTACTTACAACCAGCATACAGAAGAGATGCAAAAATATGTCCTTTGTAATTCGCTCATTAATTTGTTTGTTTATTCATTCATTCATTCATTCACACATACAGTCACAGTTTGAATCACATGTTCATACATCATCCATTCACTGACTCAGCCAGGTACTTACCCAAGAGTGCCACTGAATTTGGCCTTCATCTTGGTAATGTAGGCATCACAGGTTATATTTGAGATCTTGAGGCGTCCCACTTCATCTCTGATCAGGTTCAGAGCTGTGTGGATATTAACACCCTCTGCAGAGGCGTTAATAGTGCCCACATCATAACTGGGAAACAAAACCTTAACGTCACATAATGGATGTGTAATAAAATACTGCAGATATTATAATGGAATTAATAATAGCCGTTTTCAAATAAACCTTTACTCATTCTTATGAGAATGATAGTAAGGTTTGTAATTAATTGAAGGAATATGTTCATAATTTGTGTGCAGGGCATTTCAAAATGGATTATCCACATGTTCATAGGGAATGGACACTTGTATGATTGAACCATGCAACACAGGTCAATAAAGGAATGCTATTTGGTGGATGTAAACGTTTAAAATCTCTGTTAGGCCATACCAACCTGACAAGAGACCATTAAAACTTACAAGAACCAGTAGAGAATCCGTCTATGAAAGTTTAGGGTGATGGAGGAGTTCTCCACTTCAAAGAAAAGGCCCAGGCCTGGCTGGAAGCGCAGGTCAACATGCGTCAGATTCATTTGGGTGATCTTCACACTGAGAGAGGCGCAGAGTCAAGAGCTCAAAACTGAGTGAAGTGGGAATAGAATATACAGACTGCAGGTATATTTTTACAGTGGAGACCTACAGGCTCTGACTAGTGACTCGAAAGGGCGATCATTATTGAGTTTCATCAACAGATCTGCCTTGAAGTCATACATCAAGCAAAGTATGCATACCAGTTGGTACAGTATTCTGATAAACATATAGATAGTGCATTAACAACAGGATAAATAGACAGTTTGGATTGTCTTACTTGTTAATAGTGTACTGAAATCGCCCATCTTTTCCTTTCATCTCTGGCATGGTGATGTTGCTGAGTTCTTCCTCCACAAACCTCTGAGTTTCATATTTCACTAAAAAGTAATGCTTCAAGTTACAAACTGTACTGTATTCTCAATAAAGCATTATGACAAATCAATTAACAAATAGGTAAGAAAAAGTGTGTTGCCAATATGATGCTACCTACTACCTAGTTGACAAGTTTTAATGGGTTATGCTTAATTTAATGGGGCAGTACATTTCATAGTAAGACAACTGCAGCGTTTCAGTACATTTTGCTATTTCTTAAATAATCATAAGCAACTGTTGCCTTCAAAAAAGTGACCCCTGAGCTGCAGGCCCACTTAGTGGCTGCATCAAAAGCATGCCAGGAAATATTCTGTTATGCTACAGTACAGTAGGCCTACTTAAAGTACAGTATAAGTTCTGACCAGTACCTGTGCAGTACCACTGTACCATGATAAAGAGAACAGCCTCTGACAAAACAGATCTTGCTGGACTAAGATCTACAGGAAATTATATACACACTTACACATCTCAAGACCCCTGGATGTGAAACGGATCTTGCAGCCAGGAGTTATGTCCGCCATGGCGAGGGGTAACAGGAAGAGGACAGACAGGACGAAGGCTGTCATGGTGCCTGAGGGAGCTGGATTTAACAGATACAGCAGCATTCAAGTGTACAGTCAGTATGACATAATCCGATAGATATGACTGAATATAAAAATATGGACCCTTATTGAATATTTATCTAATGGATGACAAATGGTAAATCTACAAATTTCATTTGTTTAAAGCATAGGGATGCTGCCACTGTACACTTTGAAGTTGTCAATGAAAGACATTGTCAGTATGACTGAGTATATGACATTTTCTTTTTTATTTCTCTATTATGAGTATAAATATAATTACAGACCTTTCTCTGCTGAAGGGTTTTAGCTATTACACTATCCTAATCTAGCTTGAATTTCCCCTTGGGGATCAATAAAGTATCTATCTATCTATCTATCTATCTATCTATCTATCTATCTATCTCTCTCTAACCTTTGCACCTTTTGAGTGACTGACCCACAACAATCCTCCACAAGTATGATGTAATTTTTGCCAAATATGAATCATTCAGAAAAAAACAGTTTATTCCAACTTCCCTCAGGGGTTCCAAATAAAACGTCCAAACAAAGTGCACTCCCAGACGGAGCATTAAAACTCCAGCCCAAACATCATAAATAAACCAAGCTCATATGATGCTTTTTAGCAGAGGAAATATTCATGGTCAAGCATTTTACTTAGAGCATAAAATAAAACAGTACAGCCTCCCATCATATCATTCTGGCCTGTGTATCGCTCATCACAGCATGTTTGATGTGAAACGCACTTCCAAATCCTGCACCAAAATCCCCATCAGCCTAAAAGCAATAACATCTGTGCTAAAGCAGAGCATGAAGCTTAAAAAACACGACACAATGAGAATACCTTGCCTTTTGCCTGGGTATCTGAAGTAGTCTATCCAGTGCGAAGGTTGTAGTCCGAGTTTTTCTCTCACCGCTTGTGTTTGCCTGCTGTGTGAGTGGTTGAGTGTGCAAGTGAATGTGAATATGAGCGCGAGTGTGTGCGTTTGATAGGCGCGACATGCAATGTTCAGCTTTTTGTCTGCACGAACATTGGGGGGCAGCACTGATCACTATAGAAACCATTTAGACTGAGCTGTCCGAAAGGAGAGGGAGAGATTTATGTGCTGGCTTGTCGTCCTAACTGTCCTGCCCAAAATGAAACAATATTTACTACTAGGCCTATTGAACGTTTTGTGGATGATCTTGCACAACATACGACTAAAATTAATTGACAGAAGTCAAATTTTACCTCATCTTTCATGCTTATACAAAACAATAAACATTTTGCATGACGCAGGTCTTTGCCTGGGGCAAAGCAGAGGAAGATTGTCAGAGGGAGGGCACAGGGCCAGCGCGACTGAGAACGAGGGCTGAGGCGGGGACAGCTGTCTCCAGTCAGCCAGACACAACTTTAAGGACCATACAATCAAAACAACGTGGGCTACGAATAGGGTTACTGCTGGTCAGTGACCCACACCAGGCTAACTGTTCCACCTTTGTCCATGGGGAGACTCGTTCAGAAGAAAAGAGGAAATGGACAAGATGTCCCACTCTTTTCTGGGAAGTAACTGCAGAGGTCAAAACCTTTCAGTTCTGATAAATATTCTTTACCAGAAACTGGTGATAAACAATCACAGTGACCATCTCCTGACCATCTGCTCTTCTTCATTAAATGGAAGCATATTGACAATTTTCTGAATTTCGAATACATTTCACCTATACTGTTGGCTAATCTTCATAATGGATTTTAACCAGTGGATTATAACATTCACCATGCAATAATAGGTCTCCCTGGATGGTATTGCCTAAAATATGGCAAATTTCACTGGAAAGCCTGAACAATTCAGTGATATTATAGTAGGGGAGGGAGTAATGCACATTCATTAGTTATACAGGCCTACACATGTGTTTTGGCTAAAAGTTTATTATTATTCTGCAAATATTGTTAATGTTTAATCTTTTGAATGTGATGAAATAACATACTCGTATAGTTGTATAGCATCCACACTGTGTTCATATCTGGAGCCATTCCAGACCTCCTTAAGCGCTGTTTTGCAATGAGGAGTGGGTGGTCATTGCTGTTCAAAGCACACAAGTTTTCTACTTTCCAGGTCAATGCCCTGTGAAAACCTTCTGGCCAGTTTGCACTTAATGGGGGGAGGGCTCAAGCTTGAGTGAGTGTTTTGCTGGAGAGGACCATCTCCTTTGTGATGTCAAAAGGACAGGCAGCACAACATGCTTTCTGCCGACATGTGACACCAACTCTTAATTTTATAATCTTTTGGAAGAACCCTTCAAAACTTGATCCCACTAGTATGCAAAATATGTATATAATTGCAGAGATATGCAGTGTATTCTTCACATTATGAGCAGAGTTCTGTTGACAAGCCAGAAAATGTACTAAATCTGTTAGAAAGATAACATGTGGAGAATTGTCTTTTTTAAACCTAAAAATGTAGACTTTTCCCAACAAGTCAAACAGTGTCAAATCAAACCCAATATATTGGCTATAGAACATGGGAATAATAAGACAAATGACGCTTGAAAATGAATAAGTGTATACCTACATTGAATGTCTGTAAAATAAATAACACTAAAGCACTGACTCACTGGGATAATTGTAGGCTCTTCTTCACTTTGTCATATAGTTCAACTTGTTTGCTATTATAAAAACCCAACCCAAGTTATCATAATATTATATGAACTTACCTCTTCTTGTACCATTTTTCAGGCAGTTTTCGACCTTCCTCTTAGTACCAGAATTAAACCAAACTCTTAAACTTTGCACAGCATCATAGCATTTATGTCTTAACATCACTCCCCCAGGGATTGCACAATAAAAGTGGAATACTTACAACAGCGCCTTGGGTCCATGAATGACTGAGAGCTTGCCACTTCAGCTATGTCCCAGTGCTATTTTTTTGTCAGAAAAAATAAACAGGCAAAGTGTTCTGCTGTGCATAAGCCCCTTCTCAGTCTGATTCTCTGTGCATCTGTTCTCCCAGCATGCCTTCCCGTATTTATGCAGGCAGGTTGAGGGGAAAGGGGAGTGAACCAGCTCACCCCAGTCGCATGACTTTGTGGTTGATTTAATGACGGTTTTATTTCATAAACATATGCTTAACAGCACTGTCAGCCGTGCCCACAGATGAATGCTTACCATCTTAAAGGAGAGTTGATCCAGATAATAGCAAAGACATGCTATTTGAAGGTGCTGCAGTTTTTGAGCATCCTCAACACCCCCAATGTGCTCAGCTTAGTTTATGTGAGGAAATATTTGAATTGCTATTTTAAAAACCGAATGTATCTGGGTGTAAGGGCAACAAATACTGTATTTCCCTTTATGAACAGCTTATCAAGAACTTGTTGATGTGCCCCAACATCTTGTAAGTTAAGAAAACAGAATTAACACAGCACTTTAAAGTAGCTTATGAGACAGATAAACAGAAAAGGTGCCTTGTGTTAATGGGATGTATTAAAGGCCATGCTAGAAATATAAATTGTGATGGGCTAAAGCTGACAACCCATGAAAAAAGTCAACTGGCTACCAACTTTGGCCACCCAGAAAAAATGTCTCTCTGGAACTGGATAAAGGTCACACACACAAACTGCTATACTTGGCTGCTAAAAAGCTATGTTTCGGGCAAGCACTAAAAAAAAAAAACATGTGGCACTGTCTCCTGGAAAAAAAGTGATCCAATAAGCAGAAAATTGCATGCTAGCAGTGAGCTAAGCTTTCCAATAAGGCAACCACTAATTATGACGTGTATGTTCTTTTTCTGGATTCAGAGACCTGGGGCCATCTAAGGCAGGGTCTTTTATTCATCACGGCCTGCCCTGCACTTTTCTGCTGCATCACATGTTCTGAGGGGTTAGGCCAGTGAAGAACACTAGAATGTAGATCCCAGCAGACGGCTAGCCACAGGGCGGGTCTTGGTGCTAAGCTGGCGCTGACACTGTTTAGGGCAGTTCCAAGACCGCAAAGCACCAGGGTGATGTCTCAGACCACCATCTCTGATCAGTGTTGCTTTGATGTGCAGTGCATGTCAGAGTGAGAAGACTGACCAAAAAAAAAAAGAACTTGTAAATTGAAAGGAGGGGAAACACTGCACAAATGCAGAAATTGAGTTGATTTCAACAGTCATACTCTCTATTTAAGCTTATTGTAAGGGTGGAGTCATAAGAAACTCTTTTTCAAAATCGGACTTAGATGTGACCACTGGAAAGAAAATATCAAAGGAAAACATGAACCGAATTGTAGTTTAATTATTTATTCATTTTCTTTTACATTGAAAATCTCTGACAGCAAAAGGACCAATCACATATGCAAATAAAGATGAAAGATATATAATACATAAAAGTGTAAAGTGTAGTAAAGTTTTTTTTTTTTTTGCATGAATTGTTGTTGCCCCCTTCTGACCACAGCACCCAGTCCTTTGGGCCATAAACCTTTTTAAAGTGAAAATTCTAAACCTTGTATTTCTAAATGACAAAATGACAAATGTATCCCACTCCCATCAAGTTACTTGATAAGTGAGCACAATTTCAGTCCATCACCAGACAAGAATCTGAGAGAAATGTGAGAAACGCTTCTGAACTGCATGTCATTCACATCCTCATTACTAGCAAGGCCAAATTATTTCTTCCAGTATTCATCCCATCATGATCAATATGTGCACTATCGAGGAGCCTGCATCTTTTGACATAACATCAGATGACAAAACAATAGAGAACATTTTGATTGCAATGCTGGAATTAAATGAGTATAGGCTAATCAACAGTTAGTTAAATAAATATTTAAGCAACATTTTAAAAAACGGAATCAGAAGGGTCATACATGGAAATAGCTGTAAAGGGAAAACTGATGTTAAAATTAGGACACCATATGCCTTATTAATTTACCAAATCCATTTCCAACAATCCAACCTCTCTAACTTGGTCTGGATTCCTTCCAAAACATTAAACCTACAGACAGACATAACCATACATACAGTAGCTTGCTTAGGCTATTACAGCTATGTACTGAAACTACTCGGCTACAAATCAAACTCTTGCAAAAATGAATGGGTAGGAATTATTTTGCTACTTTTACGGAAATTCCATCATAACATGTGTACCTTAGGGCACGCTAAAAAAATAAGTACATGAATACGGTAGCTACAGCATGAAAACAAGACTGCTCGGCTACTGCCTCTCTACATATGGCTACCGCTCATTGACAAATACTGTACTAAACAGCGCTAAAATTAGCGCCTGCGCATTACCCAGGCCCGAGTCCCCGATACAAGATGGCGGAGACGGTGGGGAGGGAGAGGCGGAGGCGGGTCCGGATTGAATAGAGCAAAGCCTATACAGGATTCCCGACGAACCTCAATAAGGTAAGGGAATTAACTATGTGATTGGTCAAATAAGGGTATGTACATATGGCGGAATATACAGGGCATCATAATAATCTGTCAAACGTTGCACTTCGGTCCAATGCATAACAAAAATAAACAATATTCTGTGCAGGAGGCGCAGCAGCTTTCACTGGAGAGCGTGCGCCATCTTGTCTAGTGTTTCCAAACCAAAGTGCGCGCCTAAAATTGTGTATGCGTTAGCTCGGAAAGAGGGCTCCAATTGTACTTCCTGAAATACGATTTCAAAATTTGACCGGACATTAATGTTCTCCTTTTGTTTTCGATCATTTCTATGTAAAATTATCCAAGACTTAACCAGTAACTTTTCGTATTTTACCTGATATTCTGCATATCCCCTGCCCGGGTTCGACGTTGCTGCTGGTTGCTTTGTTGTGTAGCGCAGCTACCCGACGTTTTCCCCTCCTCCTTCGTGTTTGTTTTCGGGCGGCTCGATCTGGGGTGGGCGGTATAGCAGGCGCATGCGTGTCCTGCGCTCATTTGAGATGTTAACGACGACAAAGATAGAAAACATTCACAGCAGATGTCGATTTCGATCATCATGCTCTTCGTGTATCCAGAAATAGCAATATAATTTCCCACATCTTACTGTTCATATTACATGATATGACGGAGCAGTTTAAATCGCCCACAATAATTTTATGTTGCCTGCTTGTTAGCAAGCTAACTAGCGAGCTACATTAACGTTTGTTTTGCTAGCTTGCTGTGTAATCCCCTGTCTGATGTTAAACATTAGCTAGCCAACCGTTTTGAAGGACAGCTGCTTCATTCAAACAGCAACGTTAGGTTCCACTGTCATTTTAGTGTTGGTTTTCCTGGTATAAATCACGTTATTATGAGCGTGTTATTAACACGTTCAGCTGATAGATGGAACTCTGATGATATCGCACCTTGCACTTTTTGACTTATTCCACATACGAGCACATGACGCCATAAGGAATTAAGTTAGTTTCCTGAATGAAGCAACACTACCTGCCTGGCGTTAAAGAAGGCGAAGGCTATCGGCAATGGGCCTCTAGATTTCCACTTTGTGTGAATACATAATGCAGCAAACATGTGCGCAATACATTTTATGTTGTTTACCCCCTATAATGTTGGAACATACACTTTTCTAATATTGCCCATGTCAAAGCGCGTCTTTAAGATAAGGTATGTAATTTCAGGGCAGGACAGATGAGGAGAAATGACAAGTGAAAATCACGGCACAGTGAAGGGGGAGTCAGCAGTGGTGATGTCTCCTACCGGGTCCTCATCCCAGGGGCCACCACTTCTGCCCTCAACCAGCAAACCAACCCAAGAGCTACCTGGTATGTTGGTGCAGAATCACGATGAAGCACAAGTTTTTAAAGAAAACTCCATGTCTGATTTGAGATGCTATGGTTGTTGTTGGTTATTGTCTGTTAAATCTCTAGTGTAGTTTCAATAAAATAAAATAAACTTTACTGTGGTTGTAGCTCTCCTCACCTACTTGTTCAGACAATAATTGTGTGTGTTCTGCGAATCAGAAGTCATTACTTAACAATGTCTAATGTGATTTTTGTAGTGAAGAAAGCATAGGAATAGTATTACTGTTTAGTATTAGTGTTTACTTTTCTAAAGTTAGTGTAAATGACATTAAAACATGATTATCTTCTTAGATGAACTGATTCAGGCTGGCTGGACAAAATGTTGGAGCAAGAGAGAAAACCGGCCATATTACTTCAATCGCTTCACCAACCAGTCATTGTGGGAGGTGCCTGTTCTTGGGCAGCATGATGTTATTGTGAGTGAAGGCGCTTTTTGACCATCTCCCCCAACATGTTGTTTTCTCTAGTGAATCCTCTTGAGCTAATTTTCTAGCCTGACCTATTTTTTCTGATTTATATTAATTAGAACAGACAAAATAATTTAATTGTTTAATGTATGTCTATGTAGTCTGACCCTCTGGGTTTGAATGCGGCCCCGGTCGGTGGGGAGGCTCCGGGTGCTGCCGGAGGGGCTGGCGATGCAAACATGGGTAATGGCCAGCGCAAGAGACGCCCTTCAGAGGAGGCTGCTTTTGGGGGTCCCAACAGCTTTAAGAGGCCCAAGGTGAGGCTCAGTATTATGGTTGTTTTTGTTGTTGTTGTTGGTGGTGGTGCTGTTTTATTTCCATTCATTGATTCACCCAACTCTCTTAAAGGCCAATAGTGTGAATGGAACTTGCTTTTTTTACAATTTTCAGGTGGATATACCTGTAACTCCCACCACGCCTACAATTCCCATATCACCCAGCACCCCAGGTGCCAAACCATGGAATTCCTCTTCAGAGGACAAGCAGGCACAGCCTACTACACCTACTCCCACCCCGGCGTCTGCATCTGCGCCTGCCCCCACACCTGTTCCCGCTCCTGCTCCATACCGTCCTTCCGTGTAAGTACCTCCACCACCTCAGCCACACCCACTTTGCAGAAACGCCACTCCTAATACATTGGAATGCCACACCTGTTCATCAAAACCTACCTTACTCATTTTCATCTATGAAACAACTTTCAAGGTCCTCCTTTGTTAGATGTGTTGAGCTGCTGCTCAGTAGGTTTGTCTAATTACTGTCAGGAGTACAAACATTGCTCTTCAGCAAGCAATTTAATCGGTATGATACCTATGTGCAGAGTGTATTGGGACCTGGACATCCAGACCAACGCAGTAATCCGAGAACGGCAACCGGCTGACCACCTGCCACCCCATCCGGAGATTGAGATGCAGCGTGCCCAGCTCACTACAAAGCTCCGGCAGCACTATCATGAGCTCTGCTCTCAGCGGGAAGGTATTGTCACAGTTCTCCTTCTGTAAAGTCAACAAGCTTGTGCAAAGATTACTGTGTTATCTGATCACTTATTTTGCATAACATTTTTCCAAAGATACAAGTTGTCACTGTAATGGAATACCTCTGTCAGACAAGTTTATGTAATGCTGAAACCTACAATGATTAATTTAAACAGGCAATGGCATTTAGATTCAAGGTTGTCATATGCTCCGTTTCTCAGTTGTTACTGCCGTTTAACCCTTGTAAGATGTAACATATTTTTGTTACTTGACTAATGTTCCCGGGTCTGGTGGATCCACCACATTATTAGGCTTTTAAATCAATACAGCCATAACCATTTATGTAAAAATACTTATCAGATGTTTACTTTAGCTCAATTACCAATGATATAGACATCATATATGGTTAATATGTTCACATTTATGATCATATGATATGAATGGTTTTGGTTTTGTGAGAAAATGAGGAAATTCAATTACAAACAAGGTATGGGTGGAAAAAACTAATAGAATCATCATTATTGATGCCTATTTCTTAGAACTTCATCAGAACAGGTGCAAGTGCTTGAAATATGACAAACTTTGTGTGGGAATAGCAGGTGCAGAAACACACACACACACACACACACACACACACACACAGCAGGCCCAGTGTGTGGACAGAAGACACAGTTACATTATTACACCCGATCACCACTTATGTAATATGTACGTGTGCATAATTGAACGTAAGTTATTTTCACAGAAAATGAGCCAAGGCCAGTGAGTTTGAGTTTGAAGAAATGATAAATAGCATAATTCTTCTTTTAGCAAACATTGAAAATGGGTCCCACAGACCTGAACACCTCACAAGGGTTAAATGGTGCTGATTTATCATTAGTGCACAAATTGCCATGATGATCCAAAGTTCTGTAGAAAAAAAGATCCAAACGTCCCAGAACAACAGCACTCAGGAAAAATGCCCCGCAACATTGCTGAAATAGTTGCCTCGTATATCGTTAGCCGCTCAGGGGATGGCCGCTCAACTGCATATTCCCAGCTTCTATCCATAGAGTAATAAAGTAATAAAACAAAACAAACTCCAGAGTTCTGATGAGGTCTTGTGTTTGGCACAGGTATTGAGCCTCCCCGTGAGTCTTTCAACCGGTGGCTTTTAGAACGGAAGGTGGGGGACAAAGGTGTCGATCCCCTGCTGCCCAGTGAGTGTGATCCTGTCATCTCGCCGTCCATGTTCCGGGAAATCATGAATGACATCCCCATTAGGTGAGAGCTTGCCATCTCTACACAGGGCAGATTAATCTGTCTGAACAAACTTCTGGAATGATAAGGCCAACAATCCTGCTGAATTCCTCAGTCACCAGTGAATGCTCTTCACAGTAGTCTACAGACAAATCGGTGTGTTGGATTGTTAATGCGCTGAGAATTACTAGATGATATTTTGTCCAATGGTTATCAAGAACAAATTTGTTAATTTCAAAATTAACAATATGCTTCATCGCTCAAGGTACAAATTTAGCAGATGTTAGGCCCTTGGAGATCATTATTGGTGTTTTTCATCCATGTTTTGTGTGCTTCATGCAATGTTTTTGCTGTATTTGCAGTATAATATGACAGAAACGCGTTGAGGTGGATCTGTGTGTTGTAGCAACAGTAATCAAATACAACTCTCTGAACTATCTGTCTCACTGTGTGGTCAACAGGCTATCGCGCATCAAATACAAAGAAGAGGCACGGAAGCTCTTGTTCAAGTATGCAGAAGCTGCGAAGAAAATGATAGACTCAAGGTATGTTAACAGTGCCCCCGCACCTTTAAATTACTAAGTCTGTAGAAATGAATGGGAAGATGTTATCGTTTTTGACAAAATAATAAAAAAAGAAATTTAAATACATTCTGGAAAGTCAGTTAAACCCCACAGCTTAGTTAATTTTCAGCACAGCAGCACAGCTCTGATTTTCACTTGATGCTTAAATGCTTGTAGATGCAGTAGACGCTGTCTGATCAGTCTTTTAGTCTGAAGTATACTCTCGGGCTGTGTCCTGTGTACACACCCAGGGTATGCCCTGAAGCCCTATGTAAAGCCCTCTGTAAAGAACCTGGGTGTGATCATGGACAGAGAACTTACCTTTGACAAACAGATTAAGTCCGTAGTCAAAGCTAGTTTCTTTCAGGTAAAGCGTAACTTTTGGCAAAATGCATCCTAGGGTGTTTTTGTGAATGTACCCGAGTCAAACTTTAATTTAAAAGCATAATTACGTCCGAAGCGCCACTTTTAAGCTTGTCCTTGTTGTCGTTTTCGGGTCAAATGGCCTTTTGAATGGGAATCGTAAGGGCACTACTATTTTGATACATGATCACTATTTTTAAAACACTAAGAAGGCTCGACATAACATGAAACTTTGATCGAAGAGTCATCAGTTTCTACACATGACCTTGAACATTGAGAACATTGTTTGTGTACACAGAGTTTACTAAAAGAAAGGTTTTGAACTACTCACTTTTTCTGCTTGCCGCCATCTTGCCAGTCAAGAAGTGAGTTGTCCAAAACCTTTCTTTTTAGTAAACTATGTGTACACGGACAATGTTCTCAATGCTCAAGTTTTTTCTTAAGTCATTTTGTGTGAACGATTCCCGGGACACTGAAAGACCAGGCTGCACAAAACTTGTTGGGCATGTAGCCCCACAAGGATGACACGGAGCCATTGTTTTTCATTTTAATCTTTCGTTTTAACACACACACACATGCACAAGCACGCACACCCCATTACCCCCACACACACTCTCACAAGTGAACACACTCAGAAGCACACATATACACAAAAACAAACACACTCATAAATACACAAAAGTTGCGCAAGTACGGGCTGGAGTAAGAGATGGAGACAAATTTGCGTAGAGAATGTGCAGGACTGAGCACCGGTCATATTTTGTACAGCTTTGCGGTACATCTAGTTTTAATTTAGGATCTACTTTGTTTTGCTATTACCCTTATTATTATTATTATTATTATTATTATTATTATTATTTTACAGCACTTTGGTAAATTGTTGTTTTTTAAATGTGCTATATAAAGGAAGACATTGACTTAAAGGTGTCACTTTGCTAAATTAATTAATTTAAAAATGCACTGTACTGCTGTACAAATTTGTATTGTCACTTTCTTTTTTCATACACACTCCATACATGTTTGACTTCTGTTCCTCTTACCTTATTGTTCCTTCAGGAATGCCACACCAGACAGCAGGAAAGTGGTGAAATGGAATGTGGAGGACACCATGAACTGGCTGAGGAAAGACATGTCAGCAAGCAAAGAAGACTACATGGTACCTCAAGCATGGCCTTTTTACGCTACAGTAGTTATTACATACTAGTCCGTATGTGTGAACCATACTGCAGAAGTTTATTTATTTCCTCCGCAATTAAAAATTAATTTTTAAAACATTTCAGGACCGCCTCGAGCACTTAAGGAAACAGTGTGGGCCCCATGTGACGGCAGTTGCCAAGGACTCGGTGGAGGGGATCTGCACCAAGATCTACCACATCTCAGCCGAGTATGTGCGCCGCATCCGCCAGATTCACCTCAACCTCCTCAAAGACTGCAACATCACAGGTTGGTAGAAACCATTTGGTGAATTTTCTACATCATTTATTTCTGTAGCCTCAAAGATTAAAAGTTGTTGTTACCTGAAGCAGAGACTTTCTAATGAGGAGACACAGCACTCAAAAAATCCTCCATAGAAATGCATGGGGCTAGTTTGTAACGCCAATATGGCCTTTGTCTACACATATCACACCCCTTCCTCGACAAAACGTCGACATGTGAATACATTGAGCCAACCATGTGGTGTGATGTGAATACATTGAGCCAATCATATGGTGTGTTGTGAAGACATCGTGCCAATCATGTGTTGTGAACTCGCCGCTGGAGCAAGATTGGTGTCGTGAAACCTTCCGCACGCGCATTTCTGCCGAAGAGGGTGCCCAATGAGTATCCAAAAAGCGTTGCTATATGGCCGCCGAGTGGAGGGACTTGCCTAAAAGGACTTTTCCTGAAGTACAACAGCATATCAGTGTGACAATTGTTGTGAGTCTGACTGACTGTGATCAAATGTTGTCATAAAACACAGTTGGTTTTCTACAGATCATAAAGACATGGTGGAGTAGGCAACAGAATATACAGAAACACAACATGCATTTGTATTTTCTTGTCAGCATCACATTTATGTATGCTTTATGTAACCTAATACATTTACAACTTCAGCTGGTGATGCTGCTGCCTAGGAAATACAACCATGAATTTGGTGCCTGAGACCAGTTGATTTTTGGGACTTGTCTCAGTTGGACCACTGCAGCCACTATTGCTTCTGTCATACTGTGATTCAACTACAACAACAACAACTTGAATTTATATAGCACTTTATTGAGGCACCCAAAGTGCTTTACAGTGAAGGGGAACCCCAATAACTACCACCAATGTGTAGCACCCATTGAGTGAGAGAGTTAATGAGCCAATTACACTGTGGGATGATTAGGGAGCCAGATGGAATAAGCCAGGTTTGGGACTCACCCACTGCTTTGCTTTCCCTCCAGTGGACAGTGCAGAGACTCCAGACGTGCAGGACAGGCTGGTCTACTGCTACCCCATCAGATTGAACATTGCCTCGCCTCCCCAGCCCCGTGTAGAGCTGCACTTTGAGAATGATGTCGCCTGCCTTCGCTTCAAGGGTGAAATGGTGAAAGTCAGCCGCAGCTACTTCAGCAAACTGGTGAGGATGTCATCTGAAATGGGCATAGAAAGATGTAGACATGTTTGGCTTGGCTCCATGTCATAAAATGATCTACCTAGTGCTTGTATTCGTAATTAGTTGTAAATTTGACATTGTTTTGTGGTAATTTTGTGGTTCTGCTTTTAGGAGCTTCTTTACCGGTATAGCTGCATCGACGACCCGAGGTTTGAGAAGTTCCTTTCGCGTGTGTGGTGCCTTATAAAGAGATACCAGGTAAGCAGCACCCACTCCACGTCCTTTATAATAATGTGGAGTGTGACTAGTTGCAAAAGTTTACACTGTTTTAGCTCCATTGTCAATTTTTAACCTGATAATTGCAATTAAAAAAAAAACATGACCTGAATGGATCTCCCTTACACATGAACCTCCCTGTTGCAGGTGATGTTTGGCTCTGGTGTGAATGAGGGCACTGGTCTACAGGGGGCTCTCCCCGTTCCTGTGTTTGAGGCTCTCCACAAGCAGTTTGGAGTCACTTTCGAGTGTTTTGCATCGCCGCTCAACTGTTACTTCAAACAGTTCTGCTCTGCTTTCCCTGACACCGATGGTTTCTTTGGATCCAGGGGGTAGGTGTATAAGCTACATTTGTTTGCAGACTAAAGCTATAACTGGCAGATGATGTAACTAAAGCTGTATATGCCTTTCAGACCTTTCCTAAGCTTCTCTCCAGCCAGTGGATCATTTGAGGCAAACCCCCCTTTCTGTGAGGAGTTGATGGACGCAATGGTTACTCACTTTGAGGCAAGATGGACCATCTTTTCTTGCACTTCTTTTTAGCTTGTTGATGGAAAATCTATCCAACACTTGCTTTGTTCAAAAAGTTTATCATTCTCTGGCTCACTTCTGCTGTCTAAAGGATCTGCTGGAGCGCTCCAGTGAGCCTTTGTCTTTCATCATCTTTGTGCCGGAGTGGCGAGACCCGCCGACCCCTGCTCTAACACGCATGGAAGCCAGCCGGTTTCGCCGGCACCAGCTGATTGTTTCTGCCTTCGAGCACGAGTACCGGAGTGGCTCCCAACACATCTGCAAGAAGTAAGTGTACTCATTGTTGAAAGTGATTAATCCTGACAACATACAAACAAAACCAGCTTTGGGACACCAAGGTGTGATGGGGCAAGGTCTTCAACTATTGGGTGTTTTTCAACCAACAGAGGAAGCTCAAATTTGTTGAACCTTGGTGCTATCTAGTGAACCAGCCTGCATTTCCACCAGTTTCAACGGTTGATGCGTCATCAACAGAGGGTGTTGCATTCATAAACAAGAGATAATGATATGCATAAACAGGATAATCTTGGGTTGTCCCATTGTACTGAGTGGTTTCAGTTATTGACATCAGTGTTTTCATATTGGGGTATACATAGTAAAATCTGTTGTTTTATGATTCGATGACATTTTTAGATTTGCATACATCTGTTCTTTTCACTGTTTTGGTTCAATGTTATTAATGTGTTTGTGCATCTAATTGTATTGCAGGGAAGAGATGTACTACAAGGCCATCCATGGAACAGCGGTGCTCTTTCTCCAGAATGCCGCCGGCTTTGCCAAGTGGGAGCCCAACGCAGAGCGCATTCAGGAACTCCTGACGGCCTACAAAGTCTTCGGCCGCTCCCTGGCCTCCCCAGGAACCTCGTCGTCCTCCTCTTCTTCCTCCTCAACCGGAGGTGGCGCTGGAGACAAAGACTCCAAGGCAGGCCCTGAGCGTTCTGCAAGCCTAGACACGGCAGGCAGCCAAGACTTAAATAGTCCAGGAGAGAAGACCACACCAGATGCAGCAAGTGTTTAAACAGAGGAGGTAGTGAGGAAATGTGTGTTGGGATGTGTGTGTGCGTGTATGTATGTCTGTATGCATGCAAGACGCAACTCTGAAGTGCTGCTGAAGGAGTTCGTTATTGGGATAGAGTCTCAGTTAATTAGCACTATGGGGGAGGTCTATGATACATGTTTACTTTCTCGCCTCTACTATTTAATATTAGTTGGTTTGAGTTGTCATTACAATTTTTTTTTATCATTGTTGTCTTTTTTTAATTACATAGTTGTCAAGGGTGTCGATTGGCATTGCAGTTGTTCTAGACTTTGATCTGTCATTCAAGTCATTGTTCTTGCTTGCTGACAATGCAAGTTTCACTGTCTAAAATTAGGTGAAGAAAATCCTTCTGTAGAAGGAAGTTTTTTTGTTTCCCTTTTTTTTTCTGTGAGTGTGCAACAGAAGGGAGACGTACAATCCCTCGATTTTTGGCAGCTATGTTTTTGTAACCCCCCCCCCCTCTCCAAAGTGTGGAGGAGAAACATCATCAGTAAAGCCTTGTACATACCACATCCCCATAGTATAATAGATTCTTACATTGTGCATTACTTGGCCTGTCTACGTGCAACAGACATTATACGTCACTTAGCCTGTCTACATGCAAGGTCGTCCTCTCTGTCCCTGTCTTCAATGAAGAACTGGACTTGATCTTGTTTGAAGAGTTTATTTTCTTTTTGTGGACAAGCCGCTTGAGACAAGAAGTCCTTTTCAGTGCATCTCTTGGTGGTTTCAGGAGGGCCGCCACCGTTGCATGAGGTCCAGATTCACAGAGCTCAGTGGCATACATTGTGTTGTGTTTTTTCCCCCCTGCCCACCTCCACCCCTACCTGCCTTGTCGTATCAGCTTCCTGTTTTTCTTATGTTCCCCTGGTGGAGAAGGAGCTTTCTCAGACAGAGATGATCTGTCGACGGAATGCTTGTGTTTCTTTCTGATGCAGACTCTCTTGTTCCCTTTGCCAGTATGTCCACCATGCCCCCTTCCCCCCAAGCTCCTTTTGGGACATTGTAAGCCCCGTTGAAATATATCAAATGCCTGGATCCATGTGGGAGAACAATCATACTGTCTATAAAGACAGGATACACAGACAAACTAAAGAGTCAGTTTGTTTTGGTTTGAATAACCAAATCTATCGTCTATCGTCTCTGCTCATAACCTTTTGTCTGATTTAGCAGTCACTGGCTAAAGCAAGGTGCAGATATTAATTGTCATTCATATAGCCTTCTTGTCTATATCAGACTATGATAAAGATGTGCCTGTAAACATATTGGAATGAAGATCAAACCACCAAATCAGGTTTATTTGATCATTTCTAAATTATCCCTACTGCAATTTCAGAGAAGTAAATATCGCCACCTTATGGACAAGAAAGTGATAAGAAAACGTTACTGTTCAATATAGTATGTAATGGTAACTGAGAGGCATGTACCCCTGCCACCCCCCAGCCCTTTCCCATTTGGTATGGGAATACAGTTTTCCTTATTACCGTGCCCTTTACCAAAACCCTCCTTTTTTTTTAAAGTCATAATATGTACATTTGTCTGTAATATTGAATATAGATGAGTACATACAGACAAAAGTCCTATAGGATGGTGTTGAAGGTGTTTTTTGTTTTTTTATTATTTTAAACTTAAATAACTAGTGGCATAACTAGTGAAAACCCTATAAAAATACATGCTTAAAAACCCTATAAAAATACAAATTTGCCTGTTACCGCGAACCACTTGCTGAATGGACTTGCTCTCAAGTGTAATTCTTGCCTGCTGTTGCATTACAAAGTTGTTTATAAAACATTTGCAGATTCATCCCTAAAAATAGGCTGCAGTTGGCAAACTAATATGTTTGTGTGATCCATTGAGTCTACCTCTTGGTGAATCTTAGTGGTCGAAACGGGACAGGATATCCTGTTAGACGTTGTTTAAAAATATATTGCATATTAGAGTTACACATTAATGGCTGTCTGATAATTAGGCCTATAGTTTTGTCCTATTTTGAAGATGATTTATCTTCATTTTTTCACAGTGGCGTACATTTATGCTTAAAATTATTTATAACCTGATAATTTTGTCTTTTTTTTTAATTTTTTATTTGAAATGTTTACACCTGTTTGAGATTAGATTGCATCACTAGGCAGCGTAATGAATGTAAAATTTAAAAAAGAAAAAAGAAAAGCAGAAGTCGTACTGTATAAAGGATTTGAAAAAATATACAGTATATAAAAATATACACAGACACACTTATTCTGTTAGGCGCAATATAAAGTGTTCTTGTAGATTTTCTTCTTGATGTTCAGTTTGGCTTTGTTATTGTAATTAGTGTTGACACTACAATAACTGTCTCATGGTTGCCGAAACACCCATAGAATGAGCTTAGATCTGTAGCCTCACAATGTCCCATCCACACCCTTTGTATATAATCACAGTAAAGGTCTCCTTCTCTTAGTTTTCCTCCACAGATAAATGTCATGGTCTCAATAAGCCAAAGGCTTTGGCATAGGCCAACTTGTCCATGCAGTTGACATTGTGCTATTCTTGTTTGACTTTTGAACAGAAATTGTAATTGTAACCTCTGACTCTTGAGGACAGAAACTTCAGTCATCAAGATTCTTTGTTTGAGCGTTAAGCACCTGTTGGATGAAGGTCCCTGCGTGCTTCTGTCACCAGCAAAAAGAGACTGTAGATATTGTACAGGAAATTGGTATGAAGTATGTGTTATATTTCTCTATGCCACACAGTTGTATTGAGCTCTTTTGAAAATTTAAATGTATTTTTGTCTCGTCTCCATGCTTTTTTATTTGCTTTAATTTTTTCATTTGTTTCTTTTTTTAAAACAAAAATCTGTTTGTAAATTATACAGTTTATGAAACAGAGGACATTTTAATCTAAACCAAAGTGTTATTAAGAAGAATTTATCTTGTAAGTACACGTAGAATTATGTATGATTTGCATCAGTAATGCACAAGGTGTAACCAGCAAAAATACCCCTTGAGTTTATTTTTGTATTTCTTTTGTGTTCTATCAAAATTTATGTTCGGAATTTATTGTGCATGAACTGATATTTTCACAATCTAAAAATATTAAATGTATGTATTAAATTAGCTCATTGACTTTGTTCTACTTAGTCATTTTTATTAAGAATTTTATTTTCATACATTTCCCGATGTTCAATCTTTGAATTTACCTGATTTGTTTACCCTTAAGTTCGTTCAGTGTGTAGATCTGTATACTAAGAATGTTTTTATTAATGTACTTCCTATGGGCGAATATAAGGTGAATGTAGATTATGCATATTGGTGTTCCAATTGTTCTTAAAAAAAAACAAAGTTTCATTTTATTGCATTTGTTTCGTAGACGAACAATGTTTCAATGATTCTTCTGATCTGAAATCAAGACACATACCTCCACATTCACACCTAGTTAAATGTGCGTACCATGTAGGCTTACCTTCTGCTTAAATAAACTCATCTGCAATAATTGAGTTCTCAAGCCTGTCATGCAAAGCTATGCGAAACATTTTCTGTGTATATTTAAAAATCATATTATTATGGTGAAAAATTACCAAATTTAATAAGTACAACAATAAAAACCCCACAAATAAAATTCCTTCCAAATTTTGAATTGATGAGCAAGACACTACAAAGATGGCCGCTTGGCCTGTCTGCATACACACGTCATCTCGACACGCCCAACTTCTACGATTTCGATGTGGTAACCCATGTTCATACTCCGTAACACAAGGTGGCGTTGTAAATATTATTGAATAATGTTAACAATCTGCAAAATGTGAAATTCTCCACCCCCAACAAGTTGACAGTGTGATGCGGAGGTGGATTACTTTTTGTGTTGCATTTTTGGGTCGGGAAAGAAGTAGCATCGTTTGTACGACATAGAGGAAGTTGATATTTTACAGAAAACGTGCTGAAATTGTGAAATCATTTGGTTTCAACGACTGCATAAGTTCAAGCAAGAATCTTACCTGTTTAGCTGTAGGCTAGAAAACGTCACATACGTCAACGTTAGCCAACCTCGGGTAGCTAACGTGAGGCGTCAAATCAATCGAGTTTTTAGACCTAAACCAACGATAACGTTAGTCCTGTGAATACAGAAAAAAGGTATCTGTAACGTTGTCCATTTGTGTGGTTATCAAGTAAATTTCGATTTTGAGATGGGTGCTCATCGAAGTGAAGGTCGCAGCAGAGACTGGCTTCAACAAGATGCCACGGAGCACCAGGTACAATCAATGGTATGTGTCCATTGTCAAAAAGCTTTTGCTCGATGACAACTGCTTGCTATCAAAGAAAGCTGAAACCTACAGAAAAAGGTTGTAGATAGGCTTTGGGCAATGGCAGTTCACTCTTAGCTTGCAACCCAGTTAAAGTCCTGAGGTGGTCTTCCTATCAATTGTATCGCCTGGGAGGTAACGTTAACGTTAGCGCTTTCTTATCCGATAACTTGTGCTAGGTTTTTGTTGTTGCCTTGGAAAATGGCGTTTTCCTACTTCCTAACACTATATGGTATATATATATATAAAACTATAAAGCATAATCTCTACCTGTAATGTTTTCTGAATAAGATGGTACCCGTGGGTAACGTTAGGCTACAGATGATGTAATGCCACTGACTGGAAATGGATAGCCTGTGTAGCAGGTAGTTCTACCCGTTTGTGTGTGCCGTAGGAACTAGTGAAGTCAACTGACAAATGCGTGTCAACAGATACATGTAGCTTATGATTGATTTGTCTGTCTTTGTGACTTTTTTGTGTGTTGTAGAATCCATGGAACATAATGATAAAACACAGACAGGTTCACCGCAGAGGTCGACGGTCACAGATGACTGTAAGGTAAGTTTACAAAAGTTTATATTTGTGCATCTGCAGCATTTACCATTACTACAAAATAACCTCGCTTACAAAAAAAACTGCAGTTTTTCGAAGTGCAGTGCCGTTATACTACAGTACAGTGCAGTACAGTAGTATTTTCATGACCAAAATACTGCATTCCTCAGTACAGTAGGCAATCACCCAGATAGCAAAATCAGATTGGCAGATAGTGGACCGCTGGTGGTATGCTGCCAGTGGCATGCCACTTGTGGTTTGCCGTTGGACCACCATCTCTTTAAATTTAACTTGTCATGAATATTAAGAAAAGTTAATAAAATGGTATATGGAGTATAACTGAACAAATGAAAAGGTTTTTAGACCAACAGTGGCAAAATATTGGGCAATTTGTCTGCAACCCACCAGCGGACCGCCAGAGAACCGATGACCAAAATGTCAGCGGACTGCCAGATCTGCCCCCAGTGGGCAGACAGGTGGTCCGCCAGCTCTTGGCTGTCTGGGAATGTCCAAAATACTGCGAATATATCCTCCAAAACGGCAGTATTGACACTAAAGTACTGCAGTTATTTTATTTGAGAGAGAGACTGGATGAGTGTGTGTGTGTTTTTTGGTCTATTGCTCACTTGCAATTTTACATGAGTTAGTTTACTACTTAAAGATTCCACAACTTAACATCATATCTACTATTAGGCTACAGCCGCTACAAATACTGTACGTTCTAACTAGCTAAAACATTAAATAAACTAACATCAATGTTTACGTTGCCTTGTGTCGGCTACACTTGCTGGGCTGGTGAACTGGCTCAGATGTTGAATCATCGTTGACGTGCTGTTGTTGTACACCAGTTCTGCTTTGCAGTGGACACATTGCACCTTGTCTTCTTTTCTAAGTTTGGAATGATCCCAAAATCATTCCCTGCCTTTTACGGACGATTTCTTGGCTCTCCATCATCGCGCCAACTTAGTAATAACACTCTGTGTGAAACAATAATTCCTGAGCTAATAGCTAATAGGAATTAAACAAAGCTTCGAGGCAGAGAGTTTTCCTCAATCGCTTTTTGTAATTGAATTGTTCAAGTTACTGAAACGGTTACTCGAGTAATCATTTCTGCCCTAGAACATTAGTAGAACAATGGTAGGGTGGCTGTGCACCATTGAAGGATAAAGGAACCTTTCCTAGCATTTGGCCCTATGGTTTAAGGGTTGATTCCTGAATAGGGTTTCAAACTTTGCACATTAAATAAAAAAACAAGCCAACCCATTGTAGCAATAAAGGCCTTATAAGCCCAGCCCAGTGAATCTTCGAAGATGTCATACATGGTGTATCACATCCCACTATTCACATGCTTTGTATGTCCTCGCTTCGGTTCACCACCTTGTGAACATTCATCTTAATTATTTCATTAGTTGACCCTTCTGTCCATTGTACATCCTAGTCTCTCTCGCTAAATAAAATGTGAAGGAGAATAAGAAGGAATACAACAACAATGGAGGAATCAAGGAACATATCACATCAACTTTGAAAGTTACAGTCAGACGCGTAGTGTTTGATTTTTCAAACATATGAAGATCTTTTCCTGGTCTGATTAAGCTGGCTGTTGACAGATGTGAAGTAAGGAGAGGGGGATTTTCACCTTGGACCACTACGTAGTGCATTACAGAAAACACTTTTGTGCAGGATCCTTCTCTGCTTTCTCACCGATCAGTCCTCTCTCTTCACTCCTAGTTCCTTATCTCCTTTGGCAGCAATTAGACAAACGAGACATCCTCCTTGAACGATTTCCAGGCCACAAACTGGAGAGAGGACCCTTGCAAGAGGATGCACCTCTCGTGTTCAGAAATTGTAAGAGATCGATGTGACGTCATCATGTCCCAGCATGTCCCATTTTTCGAATTGACCCTTCGCTAAGTCCCGCCCCCCCTTAGTTACTGTTGCTAGTTCGACAACCGGATCAGAGTTAGGTAGATTCTAGCTGTAGTGTGTCTGTAAAAATTACATCCCAAGAGGCTCTTTAGGAGAGCCACAAACATGCATAAAAAATCATATCTGGCTTTGTTGGGTGACAGATTTTGACAGGAAGCGAGTGTGATTCACTGATATTAATATTAGCTGTGCTAGATGTCGTGTAAGGAACATGGTACTGCAAATAAACGGAAACAGCCTACATTGCAGAGCTACTTCCACTTTATTAATTCATGGTGAATAAATGTTACACTACCGTGAACAGCCCTATGCTTTTCTGACGTGATGATGCTAGCACATTAGCAGTGATTAGCTAAGTATGCTAACGTTACTTATCTACAAGTCTCCTCAAAGTGACAACCATATTATACATAATGCTGGCAATGCTGAGAACAATAAACATCCTTGTTTATCTGTGTAGCCTAATCTACAGTTTGCTAAGGAGTAAGTTAACCCTTTGCTTAAAATGGGGAGAGCTGGGAGGATGGAGTTTAATTCTAATTTAATATAATTACAGAAAGCATAATCAAGATTGAAAGCCATTATTCTGTGTATTGGTGTTGCCTTAATCCCATACACGTCATTTAGCCGTCCTTTTCAACTCGCATCAATAAATATGAATATAAAATCCCATAAAACCTAAAAAAAAATCAGCTGCTCCCAATGCATTTCTATGGAGCCGTAAGTTGAAGCTGTCGGAGTGTGTCTGCCTGCACGGAGCTACTGAACCGCCATTGGCTCATCTGTGTTCGATGGGCGGGGCTTGTGACCGTCAATTGCTGGCATAAGAGACTAGAAACGAGGAGGCAGGACCAATGAACCAATGAAGCACAGGAGTGTCCTATGTGAACATGTGAGCATCTTTTGAGAGATGGGTCGGGTATCTGTGCATGTTTGTTTGGAGCCTGTGGGCAAAGGTAGCAGAATGCGTGAGGTTTTGTATATCCCAAGATGAACAGTTCCCTCCCCTTTCTTCCTGTTCATTTAAAATAAGATATAGTGGCAGAGGCTTTCTAATGAGGAGACACAACACTCAAAGAATCTCCTATAGATAGAAATAGAATAGAAATGTATGGGGTTAGCGTGTAATGCAAACATGGCAGTCATCTACACATTTTCCTCCCCTTCTGCCGCCAAAAGTTGACGTGAATACATTGTGCCAATCATGTGGTATGTTGTGAATACATCGTGCCAATCATGTGTTTTGATCTCGCAGCTGGAGCGAGGTTGGTGTGTCGTGATTTGTGGAGCATTGCACACGCACAGTTGTACCCAAAATAGATGCCCGATAAGTGCCCAAAAAGCGTTGCAATATGGCCGCCGAGTGGAGGGACTTACCTAAAAGGACTTTGATAGCGGTTTATAAATCAAAATAAATTATCAGGCAAAAAATTACTTAATGTAATGCTACAGCTGCAAGGTACGCTACTTGTGGCTATTGTTGTCCTCATGGGCCCAGACTTGACATAACTGCAAATCTCAGGGCACCTTGTGTAAATGTCAGTAGCAGAATGGTTACTGTGTGCCTACAGCCAGGGATAGAATTTAGACTTTTCAAATAGCATTTATACACAGTTAAGCTAAAGGTTCCTTTGGTTGTCCATCGTTGAAATATCGGTTTACAGTAGAGGACGGCGCCTTTAACCAGTTAGAACCTCTGTTCTATGCTGTAGGAAAACAATGCACTTATAATACAATGAAAATAATTGTTGTGCTGTTCCACTCCTGTAGTTACACTGATCCAGTTATATCCATGGATCTCCTGAGAACTGTTCTGCAGCCCAGCTTCAATGAGGACATTTTGGCGGTCTTCAGGAAATATATGAAGGTCAGTGGATGTTTAAGTAACCTGAATTTCAGACAGGTATGGTGTTTAATTTATTGTGCTGTAAGAAGGGGATTTCCCACAGTGGCCAATCAAGCCTATTTCACATTACACAGCATGACACGAAATTCAAGATCAATGCACAAATGGCAAAAGCACCACATGTTGTATTCATAGCTGTAAAGGCACTACTTCATGGTACAACTTCCTTTCATCAGTGTTTAATTGAAAAAGGCCTTTGACGCCTCGAAAAATGTTTAACGGTGGTGTATGTTACATGGCCCAACCCATCATGAGTTTGGAGGGGTCTAGGATGCCAAACAGAGACATCAACCAGAACCACCTTAGAAACACAGATGATTTCACATATATCTGAGTCAAAATGGGTCATAACAATGACCTCAAGTACTCTGTGCTCCTCAGCTATAACCACTGGCTTGCATTTTCAACAGTCTCAGACAAGTCCTTTACAGCTCTTTTTAGTAATTTAGTAATCGTCCTCAGAAACTAACACCTGACACCTATCTCCACTGGTAGTGTGTGTGCTTGCCTGCCTTCTTTCTATGGTTCTGCTACCAGTTCTGCATACTACTGCAAACTTATTAACCATCTCCCTAGTTACAGCAATTAACTGTGGAACTTAGAATTGACCCTTCCAAAGCCACGCCCCAAAACCGCCACAGGCCAATCGGGGCTTAGCAATCTGTAACTAGGCATGAGAGGCCTGGCAAGCTCTCAGAGTTTTGACATGTTAACCTATCGAGACTCACTGCCTGTGGGTCATTAAGGGCACTTATTTGGATGTGTGGTGCCCTAAACCATGTAAAAACACAGTGAAATAGCATGTTGCACTATAGAAACATGATATAATTTGGAACCGGTATTGTTCTATCTATTAAAAATGGCATATTGTATGATATTTCCATAACCGCGAGATACACGCTTCACGATGACGGCAAAAAGTTGTTAACAGACATTCACCAAGACGTATAGCCAGTAATCTATCTAATATAACACCTATTTCAAGTACCAATCATGATATGTTGTCAAATATTGAAGTTGTGGGAAGTACATAGCTTAAACCAGTGGTCCCCAAACTTTTTCTTCCGAGGGCCAGCTCACTATGCCTGGCTCTAGGAGAGGGCCAGAGACTCGGAGTATATTACAGTGGGCAGTGCTTCGACTTGGCCAGCTTCCCTCGTGGTCCGCGCGCGGGATCACGTGGTATCACGCGACTTTAATTTGTATTTTTCCAGTGACGCTGCAACGACGCTGCAACAACGCTGCAACAACCCAAACAACCGGCAGATGTCTCAAGTGAGCAGGGTGTCTTCATAACCATAAATAACCATAAGTAACCATAAATAGCTTAGTTCTCAAACTATGAGAGTTTTATGAAGTGCTGACTAAAACATCTGAAAAGACCACTTTCACTCACCTGATGAGAACTTTGTGAATTTGTATGAACATTTGAACAAGTGAATAAAAAATAGAAATCATTATCCCAGAAAGTCCCAGAAATATGACTTGAATAGAAGTTAGTTAGTTATTAACAATTAATTGATAAACTTTTAGAATACTTTGAGCACTGATGCAGTCAGCATAGGCCTCTTAAATTGTTTGCAGGTAGGCCTACATTTCATTCCGTTTTCGATGGCAAACGCAAAACAGCGCCAAAACAACCACCAGTGGACAAAAAGAGAATTACATGTGTACTGTTAAGACTCGCCATAGAGAATGAATGGGGGAAATTACGGCGGTTATAGTTTCACGATGTCGTACTCCCATGCGGGCGAGATGCTATATACCACGGTTGTTTTGAGGCCCACCCAAAATGAGTTGGCGGGCCGTATCCGGCCCGCGGGCCGTAGTTTGGGGACCACTGACTTAAACTGTATGTTCCTTTCGTCCCCCATTACGTTTCATTCGTACTGGTCAGGAGAGACGAAAACAACATGCACATTCATCTTCTGTTTAAATAACGGTTTTGTTCAGAGCTGAAAATGCAACTGTATTTGACAGATGTAGGTTGCTAGTAGTGTTGCACGGTGTATCGATACTAAAAAGGTATCACGATGCCTTCACGCAAAAAACGATACGATTTCCGACGTCTTTAGATACTTTGTTAAAATAATAACGTTCTGTGTCTGTGAACTGCTGCTCTCACTGCTCCTTGCACGCATCTAGGCAAGTGGGCGTGTCAAGCAGGCAGCTCTGAGTGAGTGAGTGCGCAGGCAACGTCAACATAGTCTTTCCCGACAGTCCTCGGCCTTGTGGATAGAACAAAAGGTGAAATCTGGAACTATGTCGGATACATCGCGAATAGTGAATTCAAGCCATCAGGTACACAGAGGACGGTTTGTAAAATATGTTTCAAAGTCATTTAAAAGCAGTAGGCTACGCATGGAACTTGGCTAAACACCTCGCAGACATATCCCAAAAATTTTAAAGAGTTCAAAAAACGACAGGTTAACGAATATAGAAAACACATCTATATGGTTAGTGCCAAGTTCTTCTCTTCTGTTTTAGTCTAGCCTAAGTGAAACGGTGGTTCTCTGGGATAAATTGAACCATCCTTCATCAATGAATTTTGACGTGACATAACGAGCTGTAATCATTTTGACGAGACATAACGAGCTGTAATTATGCTAACGTGATGAAAGCGCAATGTTCACGCCAGAATAACATTACCATAACTTGTAAACAATCTATTTCATGTTCGGTCAGTACTATTAGTAATATTTGTCATGGCATGTAGACTGCAATTTTTTCAATAATTATTGCCCAGATTAGGGATGCACGATATATCGGCGGCCGATATATTATTAGCCGATAGGGGTGTCACGATTCTCCAAATCCTCGATTCGATGTAATTTTCGATTTTAAAGTCACGATTCGATTCGATTTTCGATCTTTTTTAAATATTACTATTAATGCATTCCTTATATGTTATTTACTCTTTTTGGCCTTTTCTTTTTCGGGGGGCTTTTATTTTGAAACCGCTTTGAAACCGTTCCAACCGCGAGGTTGTAATGTAAACAGAACTTTAGGCTAAAACAGAGAAGTGAACATAGTAAAATGAAACAACACAGAATGTTAATTTGATTGTTTCAGCACACTCCGAAGGGACCCAAGGTTAGTGTTCATGGAATATGTACTTATAAATTTGCATTTTAAGCCTTAAAGTAACTTTGGACTGTAATTAGACCATCTTTTCACTTGCTAAGTTGAGTAGGCTAAGTTAGTTTTAATTGACGTGAATGAACGAATACTTCCACACCGGTGATTTCAAAGTAGCAAGAGGGGCTTTGATTTCGGTAGGTTGATGTGTAGGCCTATATTTTAACTGGCTGCAGCCTAAAATTAGAGGAGTGTTGACGCTGCAGTTCAGCACGTGCATGTGTGTTTGTGCTCTTGGCATACATGCTGGACGTGACATTGGGGGTGTGGCGTCGATTCTACTTTTAAGTTCAAAGTTCGAGATTGAGATGTAATTTCGATCGATTTCGAAATAAAATCGAAATCGTGAAACCCTTATTAGCCGATAAGTGAAAAAATGAAAATATTATTATCGGTCCGATAACAGAATTCTGGCCGATAATTTGCGCCAATATTTTTTAAAGTCCTAATTTAGGCCTACGTAAGGTCCGTCTGGCTACACTTAGCTACTTGAGCTTGGTTGGCTATACTTTTTCCTCAATATAATGTCAGCGGTGTGAATGTATTTCACCACTCTAACAAAATCTGTGGATATGCGTTCATTTGGGAATCTGTGCACCTCAAAATCCTCTCGTGAATGATCCGCCATTTAACCTTACCAGAGCGGAGCTCAGCCCTATCTAGAGTCGTCTTGTGCTGATGTGTTTGCACTTTACCGCGCTGGTCGGGGAAACAAATAAACAAACTTGTTAGTGGGACGAGTACATAAGTAGGCCTAGTTCTAAGTTGTGTTTTAGTATTATATTTGCATTACTTTAGCTTGGGTTTTGTATTATTACCTAGAAATATGCTAACCATTCGTGCTTCAGTTCCAGACAGGTCATCATAATAAGTTAAACCTTCGGGGCTAACTCCTTTCATTTCTGCTGCAGCAGGTTGTGCGCAACAGAGTAGACGGACATAAGATACAGTCTGAGGAGTTGCAGCTTTATTCAGTTACCCGCAGTTGAAACTAAACCTAAGTTTCCCTCACAAACTCTGATTTGGTCGCTATACTGTAGCTTATTCCAAGCTGAGCCGTTTATGAGTGTTTAGTCCTAAATGAAAACGATTCAAACTCTCTAGCCCCTCACTCGCAATTCACTGACGTCAGGTTCACTTAAAGGAGCCACACATACTGTAGGGCTCGGCTACTGTTATGTTGTTGACTGCCGTACTATTGAGGACTATTATGAGTTCTGTTCATCATTTGGTGGTAGGTAAAATTACTGCCATAAAATTATGCTTATTAAATGCTTTCCCCAAATCACTTTTCACTATTTTTTTTCAAGAGTAATATTATCGGGTATCGTTTCGGTATCGGCCACAACAAACCAATAAATATCGGTTATCGTTATCGGCCCTAAAATTCCATATCGGTGCATCTCTAGCCCAGATGTAGGATAGGCTACCGGAAATGAGCTAATTAAAGCCCACAGCATATAATACCACCAAAGCGTGTTGAGTCCTAATAATAACAGCGGGTTATTGTTACGTGAGCAAATCATGTTATCAAAGAAATAGACGTAATGTAGGAATGCACACAGATATATTGCAACAGGTAATAGTGTAGGCCTATCTGACAAAGACCTGAGTGGTTGGAACGTCGTACTTGTACACTGGGCGCAAAGAAGACTATCCTCACATTTTTCCCTTTGCAACTGTCAAGGAAATCAGGAAGGCCTAGGGTAGACTATACTGTACATCAGATGGCCTAAAGATTAGCCCCCTCTGCATAGCATTCAGTGATTTGCATACAGTAAAGGCTATTTAAAGAGGCCCTATGCAACAATTTTAGCAAAAATGACCTTAATTATGCAGGTTGAGAGTCGTTGTGATGGTACTACAACACTTTTTGGGTCGTTTGGTGGGTGCTTCGTCTCCCCCTAGTGCTTCTCCGCGGAAAAACCGAATATGCAACTTTCTGGTCGCGGTCCGAACACATCCGGATGTAACTCGGCGGAAATACTCGCAAATGTAGTCCGATTGTAGTTTCTAAGAAGACTGCACAACGGACTCCGACTTGGCTTTTTTGCTGTTGAAATTGTAAGTAGCCTACCCTTGGGTGAACTTCGTTTTTGTAATGTGATTTGATAGTCTCTTGAACAATGTGTTTGCTCGACCGTTTTATTGTGAGCCCTATGTGTTTAGCTTGGTTTATTGATGGCTAGCTTGGAGGAGGTATGAGTCCTTTCTTTTCCAGATATCTTAGGATTTCGCCGTAGTATCGTTTCAGCATCGTGATATTGATGGCAGGTATCGTATCGAAGTCATAATTTTGGTATCGTGACAACACTAGTTGCTAGTGACAAAATATTAGCTTTCAGTGTGGCACGATGTCTTTGTAAATGACATTTCACAAGTCCCGGTTCTCCCCCTATGTAATAGACGTGCAGGGTGCGAAAGTTTGACAAGCATAGCAATAGTAACTAAGGAGGGCGGGACTTCTGGAAGAGTCAATTGCATTTCGACATCAAGTTTCTAGTTCTTTGCTTTGTCACATCTTTCTGTAATGCTTGTACAGGATTTGTCTGATGTCCACTTCTTATTCTTTTTTTTAAGTTGGTTTTCAGCCATAGGAACCATAAATAGACATGGATAATACAATGTTCTGGTGTTACCATCCTAAAAATACTGTATATGTAGGCCTTTGTGTTGGCAAGAATCTGGTAATGGTCCACATATCTACATGATTACAATTCAGAGTATTGCAATACTATGAGCAAGGCAGTGTACTGTATTAGGAAAACTATCATGAAGAATGAAGAACTCACTACCATATGCATAACACTAAGAAATAGTAAGAACAGGTTTTTTTCAGTGCAACCTGTTTTTGTGCAGTCAGGGCATGAATGGGATCTGTATTTGGAGAGAAGGAATGATAACAGATAGATAACTGCTGGTAAAGCACTGCTGTCTACAGGTTGAGGGTTTCAGCAACACAAAGTCAGCCACTGTCTGCCACAAATCTTTGCATGTAACTAAAAATGATTAGTGTTTTAGAAAATTTAAACTTACAAAACATAACATTATAATGTTCAAGTGTATTGATATGTATTATACATCCCCAAAATAAGTGTCATCTATTAAATTTAGTGGGCAGTTTGAGACTTTGAGACACATAAAGGTTCACCTGGATTCAAGTGGTTCTGTAGCTCTTTGCTTTTCTCTGAACCGAGAAATATGTGTAAAAGTTTCACATGAGATTAAAAAGCAAGTGCACCATAGTGACACAGGTTATTTGCTATTCCCAATTTTGGCAAATTCTCTCACAACTATGGTATGTGTCAAATACAGAGGATGATGATAAATATTGTTTTGTCTGGTCACTATGCATTGGTGTTTTTGGCTAACAAAAGAACTCTGTGTGTCTGTTTAGTTCTTTGAAAAGGGTGCTGTTAATGTAAAAGAAAACATTGGTGAAGAGGTCCAGACTGATCAGCTGATCAAGGAGGCTTGCAGAAATTGTCTCGAACACGTAAGAGTTGCACTTGTATAACTCTTTGAAAAGGGAATGATTCATTTAAATGTCATGTGAACAGAAGTCGTTAATGCTCTGACTGTCTCTATATAGGCAAAGCGTCTCTTTCCTGAAGGAGAGAAAACGACCAATAGACCAGGTGTCGAGCCCCCTGTCAAGGTGATCTTTGTGGATGATGACTTGAAAAACTTCAGATTTTTTTTAGGGCAGTCTGCTTTGACTTTTTACAGGCATACAATTGTTGTATAATTGTGTTTTGCAATTCCTGGTAATTAGCTATTACTATTAATTAACTGTTTATAGTTATTTGAGATTAAGATCCTAAATCAAAGGGAAACTCTTTGCAAACACTGCTCTGTGTTTACTAAACATATACTATATCAATTTCCAATTCTATATAGAGAGCTAGACAGATGGAGGATGATTCTAGTCAGAGGGGAAGCCCTGTGCCAAAAAAGGTAAAATTATCTCACTATCCAGATTTCCATACTATACTGGTGCTTGTATTGGTGTCTTTATCTATCATGTTGACATTTTTGTTTGCAGCGGAAAGGGAGACCCCCAGGACCTGCCATCCCCTATGACAGACCAGTCCAATTCAGCACCCCGTGAGTGTGACCATTATGCCTGTTGGCCTGAAAAAGCAATTGTAATCACTGGCTATTTTAACAGCAAACTAATGGGACATGAAATCTGTTTTGTTTTAGGGCAAAACCTAAGGCTTCTGAGGCTGTCAAGCGGGAAGGACCAAAGGTCACTTTTCAGTCCCTTTTTATAAATGATCTATGTCGTAATAACTATATTTCTTGCTGTCTGATTATAACATCTTCATTCCTAACATTTACAGTGGGATCCTTCCAGGCTTAACGAGAAGAGCACATTTGTATTGGGGTCAAGGGCAAACAAGTAGGTTCAAATTGACAAATTTACACCACCTCCTTAATTTTATAGTTTCATTTTTGTGTGATCGAGACTGCTTAAAGGTGCTGTCAGCGATTGCGCATGACTTTACGTTTGTTTATGTTCATGTTGATATTTAAATATCTTGCATACACTTTTGTCCAATACAACATATACATTGTATTTTAGCCAAGGATCAAACAAAACACACCAGAGAGATAGCTCACCCCTCCCATCAGTATTCCCAGAGAAACTCCACACAGTGTTCTGTTTTTGTTTGGGGGACAGGCGGCCCCCACTTTGTTTCCAGTTTTCAATCCTGGGCTGCCTACAGAGACTAGGTTTTTTACATTGTACTCACAGGATGGGTAGCTAACGGGTCAAGAGATGTTCGCTGAATGTGACCAAAAAAATGTATAGGCTTGAAATCGTGTGTGTGATCGCTGACTGCACATTTAACTATGTTTTTCTCCAGGGCTTTAGGAATGGGAGGCACAAGAGGAAGGATTTACATCAAACATGCAGACCTCTTTAAGGTACAAATGCAATGTCATCAAACATCACAAAATATAGTCAGCCATTCAGCTATGACGAAGCCAATGCTTCAGTTATGTCCAAATCAATGCCAACTTATGACTGAACACGCGCATTTCCTTGCAGTATGCTGCAGATGCCCAAGATAAGCACTGGCTTGCAGAGAAACAGCATATGAAGGCAACTGGTGGAAAAATGGTGAGACAGTCTTATGAGGTTATTGTGTGTGTGTGTGTTTAGATTTATAAATTCCAAACCTCTCATTAATTTCATTCTTGTTTTATTTTTGAAGGCCTACCTCCTTATTGAAGAGGATGTTCAAGATCTTGCCATCAGTGATGACTATAAGTATGCAAAGTTTAACACTTCTGATAATTGTTTTATAAATGTTTTTGGGGGAATTTACCAAGAGCTATTCAACTATCTCAGTAGTGCTTATTAATGTTGTCTGTCACTCCTTAGAGATTGTCCTGACCTAAAGATGGATGAGTTGAAGCCATTTGTGGTGCCAATATGGATGATTGAAAAGATGCAGAAAGCAATGGATTCCCAGAGGTCAGAGAAGGACTAATATCGAGGACTGGGCTAAAGGTCACAAAGTCAAAAGGAAAAGCTTGACAACTAGTTTTCACATGTATTCCAATCATAGCAGTAAATTTTCCCAAAGCAGGGGAAACATTTCACAGCCTTAATGTCCAAGGCTCTCCTTTTCAGTCAGCCTGCGTACTGACTGATGCCTCGAGACTTTTTAAAAACAATAAATGTGTGCGGTGTTTGTTTTCCATTGGTCTCGTTGCTGTAATAATTGCTATGATGTAGTTTCAGAAACAGATTTTGACACATAATATTGACACATTTTCATATGTGCTTTATTGGGAAATACACAAAAAGACACCTTTTTTATAATCAACATTAGATCATAGTTCCTCAGGTACCATGTCAAATTATAGTTTATCTTTAAAAAAAAAAAAGATTGATTGGAATCGAATCAGGCAGCCACTTGTGAACTTGCAAAGATGCCTTACACAAGTCCTGTAAATGGAGAGTGTGAGTGTGCTTGTGTGTTATTTTGCTTGCCAGTGCTTTATACATCCTGTGTACATCATTAGTTTTTACAAACATCTGGTGCCACCTGGTGTAACACCTTACTGTGTTTAGTTTAATATTGAATATGTTAAGGAAAATATTTTTTAGAACTATATTTTGCTCACACAGGTGTGTATGTCAATTCACTCTGTAAGTTATTTTATTTGTGTATGTGTCACTCATGAATGAAAAGGGAATTTTATACTTGCAATTGTCCCTAGCTAATGTCTAAATGTCAGTAACTGATGTTATAAAATGACTGGAAACAGTTTTTTTCCCTCACACAATGTTTCAGTAGTGTAGTCTGTTTTGTGTTTTGGAATATAATGTGAGAACTGCTTCATAGTTTTATGAACATCTTTACAAATGCAAATTGTAAAAAGAAAAAAAAACAAAGAAATGTGAACGATTTTGCAATACTATTAAATATTTTGTTTTATATAGCTATCAGTCGTTCTATTTTTATTATCTTGGATGAAAATGTGTTTTTAATTTATTTTTCTTGTGCTGGTTCAACTTCCTGAATTTGAAAGTGACGTTTTCTGGTGACGTATAAACTAACGGTTAAAGACACGCCCAACTTAAGCAAGTCATCCAATTAAATCAAAGTTTCATTGGATGCGCATCTTTCAATGGTTGTCAAGACTTCTCAGTGTTTTCCAATCATGATCCACGATTGGCTGCCAGAGTAGCTAAGGCTGGGAAGCTGTGTAAAGGAAAAGAATTTAAACAGAGGGGGCGGGATATAATTTGAAAATTTCACCGCATGAACTCATTTCAACATTTTAAGCCAAAAGGCAGCAACAGCAGGTAAGGATCGAGTGAACCTATCGTTTGTTTTTCAGTTATTACTGAAACATATAATTGAACTGATTACCCTTGTTATCATTGCTATGTTGATGTGTCTTTAACGTTAACGTAGCTATTGCTAACTTACAACTTATCGATAGAATGCTAGCTTCTACACCAAGCCCACATTTGCAAACACTTAGACCGTTTCTGCGTAGCACTAACGTTAGAATGCTACAGTCAAACGTTACTTAGTCATCTGTTTTAACACCGATGTCATTGTAGATTAAGTTAATTAGATCGATAATAGACATCAAGACTCAACCATAAATGGGTTTTAACGTTAACGTTGCTTTATGCAACTGCTAGCAATTCTTTAGCTGAAGGTAGAGTGGCGTAGCAGTAACGTTAGCTGAGTTATGTCTGATGGCATAGCATTTCTAGATAGCTGTCAGAGTGGCTGAAACGCACTGATATATTTCTCATTTAAGTTATCGATAAATTATATGCTAACTTACCCTAACTGTCTGTCCTTTGGTGCCGGCAGCAGAGAGATGTTCTCTATAACGTTAGCATAAGTGGTTGTAAAGCACCCAATGATTTCTCTCCTTTGTCCTGTCATTTCTGTTAGTAACGTTTTAGTCAGATTATGTCAAAGTCTCTAGACTCTTAAGTGACTTAATGACTATCTGTATGTGGTGCAATGTAACGATAATGCTATGACAATAACGTTACAACTATATCACAATAGATCAAGCAATGGCTTCTCAGAACAGGGATCCAGCCGCAGCCTCATCCGCAGCAGCATTGAAAGGCAACGAAACAAGCGTAAATGCACTAAAGGGCTCTGTTTCTAAAAGGTAATGTCGAGGTTTAATCCTTGTTCTATGAGTAGTTTTTGGCTAGCACTAAATGTAGGTGGATTTTAGTCCGTGGCACTTATGTTTATCAATGTAAAGGCCGATGAGCTAAATAGATTCTTGTTTCCACCCCCACCTGTAGGCTTCAGCAGGAGTTGATGACATTAATGGTGAGTCCAAAGAGAGACCATCAGCTGTGTGACTTCTGGAAGTTATTAGTCCTATAATGTACTATTTTTTTTTTTTTTTCACTTTTAATCCTTTTGTCTGTAGATGTCTGGAGATAAGGGGATCTCTGCTTTTCCAGAGAGTGACAACCTTTTTAAATGGATTGGTACAATAGATGGCGCGCAAGGAACGGTGAGTTTAAACGTTATTTTCTCAGTTTTGTTTATAGTTTATTACATAACATTCAGGTTTTGGTCCCGAGTTGTAACGGTCATAGTTTTTTCCTGAAATATTGTATGTGCTGCTGAAACATTTTATAACCAGTTTTCATTATTGTATCCAACAAACAGGTTTATGAAGGTCTGAGATACAAGTTATCACTAGAGTTCCCCAGTGGTTATCCGTACAAAGCACCCACTGTAAAATTTGTCACGCCGTGTTTCCACCCAAACGTTGATGAAAATGGTTATATCTGTTTGGACATCCTAAAGGAGAAATGGTCGGCCTTGTATGATGTTCGATCCATACTGCTATCGATTCAGAGTTTGCTCGGAGGTTAGTTTGTGTGTGTGTGTGTGCGCACGCATGTGAGTCAAATAAATCTGTGTGCTACATTGTCTTCCCTACATCTCTAAAATGTGTGTCCTTTTCCTCCCTACATCTTTAGAACCAAACAATGATAGTCCAATGAATGCTGTAGCAGCTGGGCTTTGGGCTGATCAGGAAGGTGAGTTTAGGGGTAGTTTGCTGTATTGGAGTTTATACTGTTGAATGAAAATAATTTTGTCTATATTTACAGAATGCCCCCCCCCCCCCTCTCTCTCATACTCTTTAGCATTCAAGACCCATTTACATTCAACCTACAAGAATTAACGACAATCATCTGGTTTCCTCATTTGTTTCCTGTATTATACTTCTGTCTGTCTTTCCTGTCTTGTCTTCTAATTATGTAAAGGAATTGTCGGGTGTTTTGTCTGTACTATACTTTTATGTTATTAAACTGTGAATAAAATTATTGGTTACATTTGGTTGCTTTTGTCAACTTATGTGGAGTGATAAGTAATTTATAAGAGGGTGCTGACCAACACTACTTAAGAATGTTTAAAACCTTGCATTTTTAAAACTTAAAACAAAAATTACCACCCTTCATCAAGTTTAAATATTCATTAATCTTTTGTCCAAACATCTGCCATTATTTCATTCTGTTTTCTGTATTGTATATTAATTTTCTTTATTAAAATGTCTGGAACAAGCACTAAGCTGCTGATATACTGAATATATACAGTATTGTGCAAAAGTGGCACCTATTAGATTTGTTTAGCAATGTTATGATGACTATATACTGTATGTTTATTTCTCATTGTCTTTTTTAGAATTCAACCAGAAAAAGAATGGAATATGAAAAACAAGGTTCTAGTCTTTTGCATCTATTTGATTGCTTGTTTTTGCAGTGTTATAATGACCAATCTCACATGGGGGAAGCTGAAGCCAGTTGGTACTGGTTCTGGCTCTGAGACATTGGTATCAGAGGTGGGAAGGAGATGACGACACTTTGACAGCTCAAAGACCTTATTGAAAAGTTGGAAGAGTTCATTGCTTATCTAAAGTGGAAAAGGATTCTATTCAAAGAACCTTGATGAGGCAAGCTGACACCTGGGAATACAATGAAGAGGTTCACGGGAGATGTACAGTACTTTTCAGGTGGCTCCTCCACTTTGCATCCTGCCAAAATGCACCTGACACTGCAGCGTCAGTTTTAGGGGGAGTCATGGTCAAGTCAGCAGCTGATCTTGAGATCCCCATCATAGTATCTACCAGCAGCTTCTGGCAGGCCAGACATGCCCATCAATGGCCTGTGTGGGGAACGATGGCTGCATCAAGAATTTTGCCCTTGGTTGATTGGTCATTATAACACTGCTAAAACAAAAAATCTAATGGTAGCTTGAGACTGAAATTGGACAGGTACAGAACAAAAACGACATTTTATGTGTATTTCAATGGCCTACTCTACGTATTTCTTGTGTTCTCTGGTCATATTTTAATTAAAGGAGTGAGAAATAAACAATATGGTCCTTGTAGCATTGCTGGAACAAAACATGTAAGGTGTCAGACTTTTGCACAGTACTGTATGCTTATAGTTTCTTGGTGTTTTAAGCCCCCAATGTTGTCTTCAAGGCAGCGCTGCCTGGAAGGCGCTATGATTAGGCATAGGTTAGGATTAAGTGCCTTTAAGTCAATGGTGGCAGTGCTGCCTGGAAGATGACATTGAGGGCTTAAAACACCATCAAGCATATTTATACACACACACACGTCTATTTCAAGGCTAGGTTAACTAAGTAAACAAAGTAGGCAGCTTAACCTGCAGTTTAAATGGTGGCAGCAGCCTGTAACGCTGTCTTGTGATACCACCTCTACCTGCATCAAGTCCTCTAGCGTTTCATCCTCGTCTTGCTCTTCCTTCTCAACCTCCACCCAGGCCTTCTGTGTGGCCTCCACTGTCCACACGGGCACATTGACCCTCTGCAGCATCTCCTGCAGCAGAGAGTCCATCCTTGAGATTTGTGTCTGCAGGTCGGGGCATGGTTCATCCTCTACACACACCCAGGGTGTCTGGACCGTAGCGGCGCGAGCCGCAACCTCGGATTCCCCAGAGTAGCCTGTCTTTACCAGGGCGCTACGGTCGCGACGCTGAGTAAGTGGGAACAGCTCTTGCAAGGAGCTTGTTTTGCGGAGGTCCTTCTGAAAGGTCTCTAGGCCAGACAGGAACAGCACCCAAAGGCGCTCCACCTGCTCTCTGTCCTCCTGGGCCTGCTCCGTTTCTGTCAGCAGTGCTATGAGTCTTCTATGCAACCCTGTGGTAAATGGGTGAAGAAGCATATGATATAGCCTATGAACAACATGAGGGGGAAGTAGGCAATATCAGTTTTCTCCTGGATTTGTTGGTCGTACGCTTAAACATGACACTACACATCATACATTTGCCACTGTAGTATAGGAAAGCAATGGCTATTTTCTTGCCATTAGTAAACGTTTATTATTTTGAAAGATTCCTTTTGAATCTAGATTGTTTTGTCTAAAACACCAGACTGCCTCTGATGCAGAATATTACACTGACTGTCCTCTAGCATATAGACTCGGGAGTATGTTTTGAGATGCCTGATACAGGTTACCCGTGTAGATCCGGTGAGCCATCGCTCTGATTTCTGCCAGTTCTTCCCTGAGGCCACTGCCGTCCGTGTTACTCCCCAGGGAGGAGGCCATTTGCTGGAAGCAGGCAGTCACTTTGCTCAGGGCTGCCAGCGCCTGCTCACACTCGGTCACCTGCCGCCGCCTGGCTTGCAGCTCTCCTACTGATCGTCGCCAGTGATTCATTTGATATCGGGGTATACTTTCCACATTTAAATTACCTGTTAAAATGCATCAGAAAAATGGCCCAGAGCCTGGGTTTCAATTAACATGTATTCGTGTGTGTTCATTTGATATCAGGGTACACTAACATTCAAATGACGTGACAAAATGCATCAGAAATGGCTCAGAGCCTGGATATCAGTTCATAGTTTTTTTGAAACCTATTCAAACTGTCACCCTTACACATTTGTCATTTATCTCATCAACCTTAAGGATCTTTCCATCACAAAGTAGGCCTACAGTAGACGTTCTTAAATGCAGAGTATATAAAATAGATTTTGGATCGTATTTGTTGAGGTAGGCCTAACTTTACATGGATATTGATCACGATATATGTGAATTGATTCACATCTGTGCAAACCCTATTATTCTGGGGAGAAAAAAGTGATTACAAGTGATTTGTCTTTCATGTGTCACATTCGGTGTTGCCAGCCTGTTTTCATCTCTATAAAACATTTCTATTCTATTCTATTCCCAGTATAAATGGACACATGCATGCACTGAAATATCCAAAAAAAATTGAATAAATATAATCACATACCTCGGTTTATGCTGGTGTATCTAATATCTTGTGGCGTCTGTGAAACTGACAATCCCTCGCATGGACAACTCTGAAGCTCCCCACTCTGAACACTTTGTCGCTGCTTTCCACACACCCTCCAATATTCCCTTCTGATGTATGGGTAGGAGTCACTCCTCTGGGAGCTGGGTTTCAATTAGGCCAGTCAAGACAGCTGATGCCTCTGAGCCTCTGAGCATGACACTAATAGGGGGCTGAAATATCCATGGCTTTTCTCAGAAGTGCAGAAGATTGAATCACTTGGAATATTCTGATTTAACTGGGTGTGTGTGTGGTGTTCAGCCGTTCATGAGGGAGATATGGTCCCCTGGGAGCACAGTGGACAGATCCTTCGTTGAACCCTTGTGCTTGTTTGAAAGCCACATGTCACTTCTATCCATGATGCAACAGGTGTGCTCCCGTGTGTAGCGTCTCCAGTGCAACCACTCTAATATTAGCATATTAACACAGCAAACATCAGCACTCACGCTGGCTGTGGATGTACGACCCAAGTCCCTGGGATCATATTGCTATTCAATTTCAAGTGTGATTACATTTATCTTATGGCACATTTATAATGCTTAAATATGCCTTGAAAAGTTGTGAGAGTTGGAGAATAGTTTGTCACATTACAAACTTGTAAAAAAGTAAAATTAATGCCTGGCTTATCAGTTAATATACTTTAAGCTTGTCCATATAGTCAGGGGGCCAAAACTGATTTTAAAACTCTGTCGGACACTTTTTGGTACAAGCATACAACCTATCCAGTATTAATATTTAACCCCTTAACATGTGTTCTAGTCAGGTTGTCAGCTTAGAAAATGTTTTTTTTGTCCATTTTAACACCATATTCTTATAAGTGGTAAAAGCGGATTTTTTCCCCCAAAGTGCTTTCATTTTCTTCCATGTTACCTACTGTAATTTTGGGCAAATGTGCAATATAATCCAATTTATGTGCAAGCATGATCATTAGGGTGGTTGTCAAGCTGATTTTTTTTTTGTGTGTGTATGACTTTAAGCAATTTCAGGCCAATTTGTTGGTTTCCTGCTCAACATGACATACCAACACTAAATGTTGAATATCTCCACAACCACAAGGACCATATACATAGAAATGGTATCACAACACTCATGGGCTGTCTGCAGAAGTGTCAGAATGAACATGTATTGTACAGTGTAAGAGAACAGAACTAGAACATGAAAAAAAACAATCTTCACCTAAAGAGAACCAGTTTTCAAAGTCAATATCAACTTGGAAACATGACATAGTATCCCAAAACCTCTATCAATCAGTACCCCTATCTATGGGAATGCCAAGTTTAAGTCAAGCCAAGTTTAAAGCTTGTAGGGAGAGACAGTGCAATGCTGCACAAGTTGTAATTCTTTAATGTCAAGGCAGCAATGTAGAACTGTAGATGGTAGTCTATGGTGCTATTTGACTTCATTAATGTACCAGGTTGTAACACAAATTATATTTAATTGACATATCACTATAGTTATTAATTCCATTCTAACATAACTGCTCTCTCACTTCTTTAGGGTAAGGGGTCTTGCTGATCCTAGCACTTACCTGACTAGAACTGACTCTCGATTGTTTAAAAAACAGCACTCACTGATGCACTTATTCTTATTGTACTAGAGCTTTTTAAAATGGTCCTATAAGTGTTGAGAGAATTGCTTTATAAAGCTTAAATTGTTAACCATGTTGTTTGTTTAAAAATGCGTCAGCCAAATGTAATGTAATGTAATAACTAATAGTTGTATGGCAAAGGTATGTTTTTCCCCTTCCAAGCAGTGACACTCAGGAAGGCAGCCAACAGAAGGCACCCAGGGACCATGTCCATGTGCTCAATCTGAGTCCTAGTCAGGGACACAAAAGAAGAGTTTACCGTTTGGAGAATGAATACCTTCCCGATACAAAACATGCATGCATGCATCCAAGGGCATAATATAAATGTAATCTACAAAACAAGAAAAACAATATCATGCCAAATAATCTGAAACAATGTAGTTGCATGTAATGTGGCAAAACTCAATAATAATGATGCGAGTACCTGAGTATTCTTGCACTGAGCTGCACAGGCACATCCACATGTACCACTACAAAATATTCCACTTTTTTGACATCTGCACTGACTTCCACTTTCCTTGCATCCACATATCGTCAGCTCCAAGCACCTGGCCTGTACAGGTTCTTTGGTTAAAAGCTGGGGGACAAGCATTCCATCCTTCATGTGCCAATCACAACTGGTTGGTAAGGGCAACTGTGGATGGGTCACTGGTGACTGTTTCCACTGAGTTGGTGGTAAAGTATCCACATTGGCTTTCACTTTCAAAAACAGGGCACAGCGAACATCATGGATTGAAGTGCTGGTCGTTTTTGGATCATACAGTTTGCAGACAAACTGTTCTGCTTTGGCTATTCTATAAGTATAAATATATATACTCTTTTGATCCCGTGAGGGAAATTTGGTCTCTGCATTTATCCCAATCCGTGAATTACTGAAACATACTCAGCACACAGTGAACACACAGTGAGGTGAACCACACACTAATCCCGGCGCAGTGAGCTGCCTGCAACAACAGCGGCGCTCAGGGAGCAGTGAAGGGTTAGGTGCCTTGCTCAAGGGCACTTCGGCCATGCCTACTGGTCGACAAACTATAAACTGTATGATCCAAAAACGACCAGCACTTCAATCCATGATGTTCACTGTGCCCTGTTTTGGAAAGTGAAAGCCAATTTGGATACTTTATCACCAACTCAGGATGCCTTGTCTCTGCACCTAATGAGGGCCCACTATCAAACAAAGGTTTGGAAACAGTCACAAGTGACCCATCCACAGTTGCCCTTACCAACCAGTTGTGGTTGGCACATGAAGGATGGAATGCTTGTCCCCCAGCTTTTAACCAAAGAACCTGTACAGGCCAGGTGCTTGGAGCTGACGATATGTGGATGCAAGGAAAGTGGAAGTCAGTGCAGTACCAGGTAATGTCAAAAAAGTGGAATATTTTGTAGTGGTACATGTGGATGTGCCTGTGCAGCTCGGTGCAAGAATGCTCAGGTACTCACATCATTATTATTGAGTTTTGCCACATTATATGCAACTATATAGCCTGACGAGCCAGACCCACATTAAAATGTAGGGTCTACTCACCATTCGCAGTGCTCAGTCCGAGGGGCTGGATAATTGGTTGTCTTTCAAATTCCCTCTGCACGCGGACAGCGCTAGAACGCGTCCCATGCGTGTTCCCACCAGCGGAGCTAGTTGGCTAGTTCAAACTTTTGCCAACTTAAAAAAACCTTAACTCGTGTCAAGCTGTTCGCCAACAGCAAGATCCATCTTCTAGCTAGGGTGCGTCTAGATTTCTAGGCTAGCAACTCTATTGTTTCAGATTATTTGGCATGATATTGTTTTTCCTGTTTTGTAGATTAGATTTATATTATGCCCTTGGATGCATGCATGCATGTTTTGTATTGGGAAGGTATTCATTATCAAAACAGTAAACTCTTCTTTTGTGTCCCTGACCAGGACTCAGACTGAGCACATGGACATGGTCCCTGGGTGCCTTCTGTTGGCTGCCTACCTGAGAGTCACTGCTTGGATGGGGAAAAACATACCTTTGCCATACGACTATTATATAGTTATTACTACTAACTAGTTACTTACCCCTAACCCTAAAGAAGTGAGAGAGCAGTAATGTTAGGATGGAATTAATAACTATAGTGATATGTTAATTCAATATAATTTGTCTTACAACCTGGTACATTAATGAAGTAAAATAGCACCATAGACCACCATCTACAGTTCTACATTTCCGCCTTGACATTAAAGAATTATAACTTGTGCAGTATTGCACTGTCTCTCCCTACAAGCTTTAAACTTGGCTTGACTCATTCCCATAGATAGGGGTACTGATTGATAGAGGTTTTGGGATACTATGTTATGTTTCCAAGCTGATATTCACTTTGAAAACTGGTTCTCTTTAGGCGGAGATTGTTTTTTTCATGTTCTAGTTCTGTTATCTCTTACACTGTACAATAAATGTCAATTCTGACACTTCTTCAGACAGCCCATGAGTGTTAGCTTTCAACATTTATTGCTGGCATGTCGTGTTGAGCAGGAAACCAAAAAATTGGCCTGAAATTGCTTGTACAAGTCACACAAAAAGAAATTCAGCTTGACAACCACCCTAATATCTTACCTATGGGTGTCTTCTACCTAAAAAAATAGGGTGACAGCTTGTACCAAAACATGTCTGCAAAAGTCTTAATGGAGGCCCTTTTCAGAATTGGCCCCCTGACTAATAGGGCCTACATAACACCAGAGCTTATTCAATGAAATTGTCAAATGACAAATTGTGTGATAAGACTCTATTAGGGAATATATATGGATATGTTTTGGGAATGCCCGCTCATTTTAAGGTTTTGGAAGTATATGGCTACAGCACTTTCAACATTTTTGATGGTTGATATCCCTTTATGTCCAGGTTTATTTTTATTAGCGGATTACTCTGACATTATGCCTAATTTAAAAGAATGTTAATGGCGACATTGACTGCCTCAAAAAAGATCATTTTGAAAGGTCGGTTTGGACCAAATATTCACTTGTCTTTTGTCTGGCATTCTTTGGATATATTAATTTTAGAACGTGCACCTACAGCCAGATTTCATGATTCTCTAACTGATCAGTAACATTCTCTTGGACGCAATTTATAAGGTTACATAAATTAAACCGTGATTTTTGGAGCATACCTTTTCACATTAAACACTGCATTTGCTCTGAGACATTTCGAAACATCTTTCAAGTCCTGTCTCCCAAAACATTGAGGTGTGTTAACTTTTTTTTTCTATGTGTCACTGAAGATTTTTGAATGTTCTACAACAGCACAACAACAGAAGGTTAAGTTTCGCTGAAGCTGAAATTGTTTATTTCATGATTTTGTTTCACTATCTTGAGATAAAGATGACCCTATTTTGTGGTAATCTAAAATAAAAAAATATAGATTTTTTTAAATTATTATTCTCAATGTCAATGTCAGTTTATTTACACAGCACTTTTAAAAACAACAGCAGTTGACCAAAGTGCTGTAAATTAAAAAAAATAAAATCATAACTATTATCATAAAGACACAACACATAATCAGAAAATACATAATAATACATAATATATGTAGGCCTATTATATAATATAAATATAAATACATAATAATACAAAATAACATAATGAGTAAGTCAAGTAAATAATACTTCTACTAATAATAATGAGATAAAAAAATAAAAAGAGGCCAACAAAGAAGATAACAGGGCCAACTCTTAAAATAAATTCAAAGCTTAAGAATAAAAATTATTTTTTTGTGGGACTTATTATCCGGAGTAAAATGCACTTTAGATCAATTTACGGATGATTGGGAGTACATACGTTGAGTTGACATCAAAATCATGTCATTCGGATGTGTTTTGAGAAAGTTCGATTTTACCGTTTTTAGTCAAAACTCGTTAGCCTGGAAGTGACCAGGGCATGTCATTTCGCCGCTACAAAACGCTATTTTTATACCTCTTCTACAGTTCCAAACAACATTACACTTACGTGGTAGTGAGTAGAGGGTCCCTAAAGCCAAACCGAAGTATGCCGAGGTCTTTATGTGGTCGGATAGAGAGTCCAGAATGAATTTCATCAAGCCAGTACCTTTCCGGAAATGTTGCTGCTGCAGCTGGCATCTTTAGGGGAAAGTCCGTAGGAGTCGATTGCATCACGCAGTTGCACGACATCACGTCACGTGACATTTCAAAATTCCAACCTGTTAATAAGCTAGGGTTTGCTGTTGCATACAACTTCATTTCAATTTCGAAAGAAATACTGGACTATGTATTTTTTTTTTTTTTTAAACGGCGACGAAATTGTGAATTTCCAGAGCGTGCTACTCCACACTCGGCAATCGACTCCTACAGACTTTCCCCTAAAGATGCCAGCTGCAGCAGCAACATTTCCGGAAAGGTACTGGCTTGATGAAATTCATTCTGGACTCTCTATCCGACCACATAAAGACCTCGGGATACTTCGGTTTGGCTTTAGGGACCCTCTACTCACTACCACCTAAGTGTAATGTTGTTTGGAACTGTAGAAGAAGTATAAAAATAGCGTTTTGTAGCGGCGAAATGACATGCCCTGGTCACTTCCAGGCTAACGAGTTTTGACTAAAAACGGTAAAATCAAACTTTCTCAAAACACATCCGAATGACATGATTTTGATGTCAACTCAACGTATGTACTCCCAATCATCCGTAAATTGATCTAAAGTGCATTTTACTCCGGATAATTCCTTTAAGATTGGTCAAAGTGGGCCAATCTAAAGGGGCAGATCATTCCAAAGTTTGGAGAAGCTGAAAAAGCACAATGTCAATATTTTGATTTTGGGGACAGTCAAAATAAATTGATTAGAGAATCTGATTGGTCTTGCTGGGGTATACCTTAACAGGTCTAAGAGATAGGTGGTGTCTTGACCTTCCAAACATTTATAAATTAACAGAAATATCTTGAAGTTAATCCTATAATGTACAGGAAGCCAGTGAAGTGAGGTTAATGGGGAGATGTGTTCATGACATATGGACTCAAAAAGCTATCTATCTAAGCAGCATTATTCCTAATATTAGGATTTCAGTCTTAAGGGGTTAAAAGAGTTAGGCCTAATAGAACTAAAAAGTACATGAGGTTTATAACAGTTTTTTTAAATGATCTTTATATATATACACCAGCTGTGTCATAAGACACTTAATTGCAGTTTGTCTTTTTTCCACTTGTGTTCAGCCTTCTCGTCTAGCCACACAACTCCGAGTAATGTAATTTAATCACAGTTCAGAATTAGAATTAGTTCTCATGGTTTTCAGCATCCAAGATGTTTTTGGAAGTTGAATAAAGAAGTGAGGTTAATTTCTCAGTACAGTCAGGGGCGGGCAATGAGTCTCAATAGCATGTTGGAAAGCAGCTGAGAATTGGGTAGCAGAGGACTGCTAAAATGTGTGTCAATGACAAGTTAAAGCAAATGGTTTCACACAACAAGGGAGGGCAATCTCAAATTAAACAGGCATGTGATAAGAGAAAACTGCATTGCACACATCAATCCTTAAGTATATCAGGACTACATGATAATAGAAAATCTAATGTTTGTCCATGCTTATGTGTAAGACCCTCACCCGCTACAGATTGTACAACATTAAAAAAGTCAATACACTTTAAACTCTCCTATTAGTGTCAAACGTCTTAAAACCATCAGCTTAGAAGGACAGCAAGCATGTTAAACTCTCCTACAATTAAAACCCTGTCATATTTTTGCATAATTCCAGCTAAAAAATCAGAAAAGTCAATAATGAAGTATGTTATATTTTGGTGGTTGGCAGATCACAGCAAACAACAATGGGTGAGCTCGATCAAACACAAACATTCAGTTTAAAACTGGAATTGAACATCGATGATAATTGCATACAATTAAAACTTTTCTTGAAAATAGTTTGCACTCCTCCCCCTCCTCACCCAGTTGTCCTTGGGGAGTTGAAGTAGCCTAAGTGCAATGTGGTGCCAAGAGCTAAGAGAACAAGACTCAACAACATTCAGCCAAGTCGCCATAATAAACAACATATCAAGTTTAGGTGAGGTGAACAAATCATTCAGAATAAATATGTTATTTGCTAGAGATCTAGCATTTATCATGGCCACTTTGATTAAATCCAGGCCTGTTCTGTCACCTCTTGTTGATGTTGAACTTTCCAGCATAGTAGTCTTTTGGTGGATGGAATTCACTTCTCTGCAGGACAGTGGGGAGTCGAAAGCAGACTGGAAGCCACAATGGATTGTGATGGACAGGCATCATGCATAGAAGACCATGGTGTGGATGTGCGGTTGTCTGTAGCCAGGTGGATATCGAAGGTGAGGCCAAAGCAGACTGGTAGCCTAACTGTGCTGTCAGCTGTTGTGATGGACAGACACCATGGATAGCAGACCACAGGATGTCAACACTGCAGCCGGACCCTCAGTAGACATACCCTCTCTGGCGTAATATCCCCGCTGCCCAGCAGAGATGGACAACCTAATCACTGGGAGTAGCATTGGTGGAGGAGAACTTCAGGAGTTTGAGGGGAGTGTAGTGTGAATGGCCCACAAAGGCTAATCAGCAACACTCCCCGTCACACACTAAAGGTACAGTCTCACACCTGCGACACCAGAAAGCGTCCTCTCAGTGAAAAGGCTAAAAGCCGATAGTCAACCGACTAAGCAGCTCAGCCAAGGTCCTCTCTGGGCATAGACAGACATCTGAGGGCAGCAAAAGAGACTGTAGAAGCAACATCTAAAGAGACAGGAGCAACGCAGGCCAGTTTGGAAAAGTTAGTATTGCAGTTACTGTGAAAAGTACTGAGTGACAAATATATTTTAGGAGGTTCACATTGTTTTGCTTCAATTTATTGAAGCTGTGTGCAGCTTCACAAGGACCGTTCACTGACTTACAATATCTGTGGAACAACCTTGACACTTTCCTACTCCCTGATCTCGTTACCTAACATGGCACTTGTTTTGATTTTATAATGAATCACATGAGATTTTCCATAAGAACAGATACCACTGAGAACACTGTGCTCTCAGTGTCTAGTGAGATCTGTCTAACATTGAAATGGCGTTACGTGCCTAAGTTCACCAAAGTGATATCAGCAAATTTAACACACTGTTTTGATTCTTTATTGAATATCTAGTAACAGTTTAGGCGGTTTGAAGGTATTATTTGTCCATTCCATTTGCAATGACGTACACATTTTTAACACAACATTAAAAGTACAAGTACTTGGGCATAGACATGCCTTACAAAGGCAACTAGAAACGTCAAATGCATACAAGGTGATTATGCTTTAGCACATCCTTATACTATGTATTTCCATAAAGTAATTTGACCAAAAGTAGACAGTAATTCTACCAAGGAAATATTGAATATACTACATTTAACTGCCAGTATGTGATAAGACCATGTTCTCTTCAACAACAGCTGAGCACTCACAGTTATAGCCCATAGTGGTGAGCTGTTACAAACACAAAAATGACAGCTGTCTGATACAGGTTGAGCTCTATATAAAACCATTAGTCATGGTCGTCCTTTCACAGGTTATCCCAACTGTCACAGTCCACTGTGAATAGCCCTGCATACAAAGTGGATTATGAAGAATTTTCTGTTTAGTGCTGGTATACTCTGGATTAACAGGAGAGGGACATTGGGGATAGGATAAGGGGGCAGATATGCATCAGTGATTTGGCTTAGTCTTTACAGGTCTCGCTATGAGTCACTACGACAGACACCGACTCCCCGACGAGTGACTCTTCACGTTATGTAGCAATAGCCTCCATTATTTCATGGCACAGGCACTGGCAGAAGCCGTAGAAGACACACAGGACCAGCGTGGAGGGCACGAGGCTGACCAGGATCACCCCGAGCGTGAGCTGCTGGATCATCAGCAGGTAGATGCCCAGCGGCAGCGAGCTGAAGTAGATCAGGCAGAGGAAACCGATGAGGAAGCGGGGGATGGTGCGTGACGTCCACATACGGCACTTCTGGATGGGCAGGTGGCAAGGCAACGAGTCCAGGCTGGGCGGGCGGTATAGGCGCACCATGTTGAGCATACTCATGGTGTCCGAAGACTGTGACTCGCCCGGCACCTCCATGATGGTGATGACCAGGCAGTCGGACGAGCTGTGCGACTGGTCCCCCCCGCCTCCGCCGCCACCGCAGCCGCCCCCACTCAGGCTGTTGGGGGTGAGGAGCACCTCCCCGGGAGTGACCGAGCCGCTTTTCCTGGCCTGGTCCTGGTAGGCGAGGATGGCCAGAATGTTGCTGTCGTCCTTCAGGAGCCAGATCTCCTCGTCCGGGACGTGGGTCTCGTGGCGGCAGAACGGGCAGCTGATGATGCTTGGGGAGGACTCGCCAGTCTCTACAATTTTTTTTAGGCATTTGGCACAGACGCGGTGCGTGCAACTCAGCACCTTGGGCTTGCGAGTGCGGGTGTCGTAGCGGTTGTAGCAGATCTTGCATTCAAGCTCCTCCAAGGTGTAGATGAGAGGCTGTGGGCTCTCCACCTCGAGATCCAGCTTTTGGCTCATCCTGAGACAGTGGGTGGTGGCTGGGAGGATTGGGGGGGGGGGGGGGGGTTAATGGTGAGCTAATGGAATGTAGCCACCAGGCCACAAACAAATATGGCAATACCAAAAAAAAGTCACACACGGTTTCCCTGGAAGTTATTCCCTGATGCACAATTAGTTTGGAGAGATTTCAAGTCTTGACATGATCTTTTAAAAACAAACACAGCCTGAACAATTTACATCAACAGTTTAAAAGGAGGAGACAGTCTTGACAAATTATGGCACTCAAAGACTTTTCTAACAAGGCCCTGATATGTTGCCAGTGGTCAACAATACCCTGAAATGAACATTGATATTCTGATTGATATACTGATATTCAGGAATATGCACAGTGAAGCATGCGTACAATTACTTGAAAATCTGTGTTCCGATTAAATTTACATTTATCAGGAAGACAGTGAATACCTAATCAGCATTCAGAAACATCTGAAACTCTATCACAGGTAACGTTACTGTCAGTCTATGGTAGGTTGCCTTCTTAATAACACATTGGCTGGTAACCTGTTACTTCTAATTCTCATTGTTTTGAAATCAGTAGCTGAGCCACTGATAAGGCTGTATCCAGATTTAGTCTTCATTGACGGCTGCATTTACTTGACATGAACTTGGTAAGTTTTACATTAAGTTGATAAGTTTGCTTACATCTCATGTTAAAATGAAACCTGTGTTCAATCTTAAAAAAGTCCAGCTCATATTCAGATGTCCGGTTGAGTTGTGACCCCAAGACCTTCAGGATGAGTGGGATTAATCCTCTCTAAAAGAAAAAGAAAATACAGTGGGGAAAAAAACATTTAGGATGACCACAGAAACATGCAGCAATGGAATTATTATTAGAAATTCATTGAAAACCTAGAAAACACTGAAATCTATCCTCCTTCCACTGAAATGACCTTTAGGAGAATATTCTATTTCTCAGTTATTCATTTCAGTCGCATTGCTTGTAAAATGATAAGAACGGACATCGCACACTTGATCTGTCTGAGCCCTTTGCGTGCGTATCTCACAATTCCACATAAATCTGGAATACCTTTCCTGTTCTCCTTGGACCTCTGTCCTCTCCATCCATCACTTAAAAGCCCCCCCCCCCTTCAGGGACAAGCTGCCTGTAATGTCATACAAGGAAACTGCGGTCCTCCATGTAAGAAAAGATTCGTGGAATTTATGGTTGTAAAAAGCGCACACACATGCCAGTATCAACAAATCCTCCATCTAATTATTTGTTCTTGACAGAGGACAAGACAAGCAGTGTGCACCCATGCGGATAATAAAGCTGGAGGAGACACTGGACACAACAAGATGACACGGTTCGGTATGTAATATTGCTCGGCTGTGGTGATACCATTCAATCTCAATAGATGTGTGTATCACTATCACTCTGATTCAGTCATGCTCCATTGAGAGGAATTAATCAAAGCACAATGTCACATAGCGGCAGACAGAAAAACAAAACAAAAGATAGATGACGGGTGAGGGGTGACACGGAATTCACTACAAATAAAGAGATCTGATTCTTTGCCTTTCTGTTTAAGTATTATGCAACACTTTCTTCTCCTCTCCTCCTCCGTCTTTCTTCCTCTGTCTCACTGAGCGCAGGTTGTTAGAATTTGAACTGAGTCTATAAATAGCAGGCTTGTGGGGCTGGATACACAGCAAGCTTTATATAACACATCCTCTCTCTTACACACACACACACAAAGAGAGAGAGAGAGAGAGAGAGAGAGAGAGAGAAAGTCAAACTCCTTCCCACAAGATGTGTTTAGACAATCTCAAGACAATGATTAGACATACAAGCCCTCACACAACATGCATATCCACAACTGTAGCATTTTCAGATAGGAGAGGAACACCACAGACCCGATGACTGTGACTGTCACCTCACATGGGAGCCTGTCTCCAAGGGCCTTCAATGGATGGAGATATATAAATAGGACGAGACAATTTGGTTGAGGGTACACCAGTGGGTAATTTTTTGATGTAGGAAGAAGGACTGGACAAAGCGTGTGAGAAAGGCCAGTGTCTTTAATTCATTATCTATTAAAAATGCATTGCTTTGTGTCGTTTCAAGAGCATAGCTTAAACCTACACGCATGACATGATTTCTGCATGGCATGACAACTGACTAGCCATGGAAATATTTATGAAACTGCTTTTTAAATGTCCACTGTACATTATCTAGATGAGGTCAGCAAGACTTAAGAAGTAATTTGAAGGAAAACATGGCAATATTATTCCCCAACAATGGATCCATCCACTTGAGCTTAATTTGCTTCCAAATCCCATGAGGATATCCACTCATGTGCATCAGGTAGGCAGGAAGCACCATCATGCCAACTGATCCACTAGCCAAAAGAGACGTTTTTCAATCCCCACAGCCAAACAACAACCAAACCATTCATCTGTACTTTCTAACACATAGGGGAATGTAAATTAATGCTCTGCACTAAAAGGCTATTATTATGGGGTTTTACTGAGGCCTTTTCATGTAGTGTGCGGAGAGAGCACCTGTAGCACCCAGTCTAGCATGGCGCCTCAGCCACTGAGGTGGAGGTACAGTTATGCCAGCTGGATGGCAGAAAAACAAGCAAACACCATCTGTGTCCCCGTCCTGTGGTAAGCAAAAATGACATCAGCCACCTCCTCGTGCGAAGGACTATTCTGAGGTGTGATTCTTTTAAAGAGGCAGGGCAACACATATGCAGTCTGATTATGATAAAAATGATCTGCCTTACTTGCAGAATGCAAGCCAGCTTGTTCATTTTCTTTTCATTCATCTGAGCATCTGACTACAAAAATGACAACATTTTTGGATTTTGTTATTCATAGAGTTTCAAAATTAAAGTTCAATTCATGAATCAAAAGGATTTTTATTTTAGGATTCAAGAGCTGATACAATCTTTTTGTTCACTCGAATAGACAAGTAGATTAAAAAAGTGATTACAGATTCTTGATTGTAGCATGCGGGCTACCTAATTCATTATTTACAAGCAGGCAAGCATTTGATTTGCAGCATTGCCAGTATAACTTCATGTCACCACACATTTTCCTAATGGCTTAAAATATAAAGCCTACAGACAAGACAATTACCACCACAGTGCTGGGAATTAATTTCACCACAGCATTCATTTCAGGCAGAAATACATGGTTCAAGATGACTTACCGAAACAATAACCTCTCTTGACACAATTACGATAATGTCTTGATCATAAGACTGGCCAATCCATTTTGGTATAGGGCTGGAAGGCCATTGAGAGCAATTACTGAAGCTGTGTTAGGTGATCTATCATGTAAGGCACACATGAAATATCCAAAGACTCAGAATATGAAACGAGTTCACCAAAGAAAGAGCAAAAATATTATGACAGACAGAATTCTGGGCCATTATTTTCTTTTGCTTTTGACATTGGGATAGGGACCGATTGAAGCCTGCTGTTTAAGAAGCTCATTGCCCCACATTACAAAATAATCACTAATAACAAAAGGACTAATGAATGACTACACTGCATGCTTTAAAGGATTTTGTTGAGAGCTTTAATGTAATTGCACACTGGCTTTGCCTGTGTGAATCAATATAAAATCCTTAGAAAAAAATCAGGCTTACTCTTTCTTACATGCCCTTCATTCATTCTGATATTTTCCTACATGGAGGGTTTTAAAAGGTTAAGTGTCATTGTCATATTCAAGTGTACAAAGAGCATCTTCACTCATAATAATGGATTATGTCAATCGATCTACACTGGGGGGGGAAGTCACTTATTTCTATAAGCTTTATAGGACAGGTTGACACTAATTCTATCTCAGAGTATACAAAGAGGCATTTATACTCCTCTTCTTTTGAAACACACAAGGTCATCACTAAAGATCTAGACAAAATACAGGACTTGGACAAACTTTATGCATTTCTTTTAGCAAATGTGTGCAATGTTGTAATAGCTGGCTGATGCTGTGGCTTGTAGAATCATAAGCTAAACTTTTCTGTAATTATTTAATTGTAAAAGAAAAAAAATACATGACTGATTCTATCCATATTTGTACTTCTTTCATGTATTTCTATTCTGACTTTCAACCATACAATTAATTTGATATAGTTATTGATATAATTGCTATAATGAACACAGTGAGTCTGACATGTAATTCAGATCTTGAAACTGTCAAATAACCTCAGCCTCAACATTGCCAGACATAGAGGCTTTTTTGGTTGCTTTCCTTAGTTGCACAATTTGTGTCAAGGTTAAATGTCAAGTGTAGGCTATATCATATCAATCTTACTATCAAATGAAGATATAATCCTTCATTACTGCACAAAGGTTTCAGCCCAACACATGGGATTTCCATTAGGCATATGAATTCAGTTTAGGCTGGACTTTGAGGCATGCATAGCTGGTTTCAAATTACATGGCTATAGTTTTAAGTCCCATATATTAGGCCTAAAGGATTTCTTGTTGGTTAGAGCTGTTGAAAAAAACATAAACATTTAGAAATAAATAAGCCTAAAGTTTAGTACTCCCATATAGCCTATTTCCCCAAATGTTAGATTGAGCGTATACGCTACATTAGTCAAGGAACATTTTAACGCAGCCACAGGTTACTGCTACAATTAGCCCTACACTGCAGTTGTTGTTGACAAAGATTTTATCTAGTCTCTTGGGGGTTGCGCGAATGCCATCAAAAATGGACTCCCCGGGTAGCCTATCCTACATGTTGGGAAGCCTGTTGGTCGCACCTTTCATGCATCAGTAACATATCTAAGCCAGTTATTTGGTCGCTCTGAAACAAACAAATGTTTTATCAGACGCTGCGTTAGGAGGCAACACACATTGCCAAATAAATAAAATCAGTCAGCTAATTTGTTGTAAAGAAAAACTCAGGGACATCATAGTAGAATAAAATGAAATTTTGTTAAAACGTTCACATAGCCTATAGTGTAGACTACACTTTTTTTTTTTTTTTTTTTTTTTTTTTACAGTAGCCTAAGCTATAACGTTAAGGAACCAGTCGATGACGTTTTTACAATGCGAAATTGCCAGAATGATGATCATGACTTAATGATTATTTAATGTAATTAATTCTGAATTCACATTAGCCTTTGGCTGCAGCATATACTGGACCCAATATTCGATGCACGAGCCAATATTCGCCGCAGTTTTGTGCACTCACCCTTAGTTCTCGTATGTAGGTCGACACTCTTCCTTATGCTTGTGTCTTTTGTCAAGGTCCGAAGTAACTGCACCTTATCGCTCCATTATTTTTATTTTATCCCGTTCTGTCGCTTGCTGTCGGTGAGTCACTGGCGGTCTTGAGGTCCCATCTGCCCGAATGGAACTGCTATCCCTCCATCCCCCTCAATGCGGTAGTGCTGGAGCATCACAACCTGCACTGATTTCTCCTCTGGTTGCTGTGGCAACAGGACCTAGTGCATGCAGCCCCCTAGAAGACTTGACTGACAGTCCGTGTATTCTTTGACCACATAAACTAATCAAAACACTTCTTAAAGTTTGGGAGATGGCAAAATGAGAATAGACATAAAATGCTGCAATGTTTTAGCTGTAAAATTATACAGGCTAAAGATTGCTTGAGACACCTTGATTACACCATCAAATGAGAGCAGCCACTACTGAACAATGGATGCATTTTTTTAGGAAAATCATTGGCCCTGTTTACATCTTTGATGTTTACTGTAGATCACAAGTGGATAACTGAGACATGCCGTTTATAGCCTTGGTACAATGGCCATAGCTAAACATGCAACTCTGGGGCCTCCCTTGTCCTACCTCCCTCCATTACTCACAAATGTACATAAATAAATCACACATTTTCTTTCTTGAATGCCTGCTGCATGTATGAAATGTGCCATAGGCAAATGTCCAATATGAACTTCCCTTGCATAATCCACTAACTGCCACTGCCATCAAACAAACAGTCAGGAAAGTCTGGCTGTTGAAATGCTGTTCTGATTTTTTCACTCACTTGAATTCTTGAAAGCTTTGCTTTGTGGAAGTTTATGTCTGTTTTTCCTTTTTGTTTGTATAGAGCCAATGGTTATCCCTGATTTTGGAGTGAAAGTTGCATGTCTTTAGTTCAATGCACACTGTGCAATGCTCAGTTACAGGGCTGATCTTGAGTTAATTTAACTTTTTCAAATGTCTACTTTTGCCTCATGCCCCTACACCAGCTGATTGCAAAGTACAGCCTTAACCCCCTTTTGTTGTGCTGCACTGTGACCTCTCTTGGGCAAATAAAGTGCTCTGCCTCTGAAGCAAAGTAGTGAAAGCCTCCAAATTATTGCTCTTCAAACTTAAAAACTACAAGCACTTGACAACTAAGCACCCTGGCCTGAGGATGTACAAGGCTCAGAGATGTATGAAAAGGTATGTCAGTCTGTATTTGGCTAATTTAACATTTACAATAGCTTGACAATATATAATTCAAACACCTGTGTTTTTTATACAGATTTTTAAATTAAATATTGCTCACTGGAGGTTAAACTGCTACGGTTATTCTGCAGTTGTTGAATCATTTTGTGGCACACCGCACCATGCAGCAGGCTGTAGTCCCAGGTAAAAACGTCACTGCTCTAGAGCATCCACCCACCAATTCTGAGCATCGTCATCCTTCATGTATAAGGCATGACCTGTCAAACTGGCATAATGCAGGACATCTTCAGAACTGTGCTGTTGGTGCTAGGGTCCTCATGCATATTTTATGAATCTGTGACTATGATAAGTCAATGTGAAAGTAATGCTGTAAATGTTATACTGGCCATTGATACACTCTCAAAACACAGATCTGGTAACAGTGGCTGTAGAGTCAAAGCCAATATGGTCAGTTTTAGATTTTATTCATATAACGTAAACTGAGGCAAGTTCCAAATGCTGATCAAGACATTTTATTCCTGGAGTAATATGGTATTTGTACAACCCATTCACCGACTGTCTGTTGTGCTGACTAGCATACATGCCAGCTAGTTTCTAGCCCACTGTTTTCCACTCTTCACACAATGCAATAGCAATAAACAGTCTTGAACTACATTTGTGGTTTCTTGGTAATAGAGTGAGATACCAAATATTGCTAGAGCAGGGGTATTTGTTCTTATTTTCAAGGAACTCTTGATCTTACAATTACCTTCTTTCCACATCTCTGACACCCATCGCAACATCGCAACTGTTAGTTTGTTTTTTCAGATTGATTGTACTTTGCGTTAAAATAGGTGCTGCCTTTCTTAGCCAGGGCTCATTTGGAAAAGACTAAAATATGTAACAGATATTCAATACTCTCCTTAGTATAATAACTAATTCAATTGATGGCGTTACTAAACCAAAATCTTATACAAATGTTACACATTACTAGATGCAAGCTTTAATTTCGTTTCAGTTTTGGGATAACTGAACACACACACACACATTCATAAACTCAACAAAAACACATGCATGAACATGCGCACATCAGGAGCGAACACACAAACACACACTCTCTCTCTCTCACACATACATACACACCATTTCATCACTCTGGCACTAGTGTTTTTCTGTTCCAACATAACTTGTCATTACTTCTGGTGCTTTGTCTAATTGAAGACTTGCTCATGTAGCCTAAAATGTATGTCTGCCCAATAGACAGGCCTAACAAAAAATGGCAGAAACATTAAGAGATTTAGTCAGAAATCAAAAACCTGTGTCTGTCATTTAGACCTTAAGTTAATGGAAAGCAATCTTTTGCTTATTATTAATTTCTTGACCAGCTTATTTGCAGGAGTTTAATCAAGATTTGCTTCTATTTAAAATGAAGACAGTTGTGCAGGCTTTAGACCTTCTAACTCATCTCACAGGGATACACAGATCTCATCTCATCCCATTTAATCTTACAAAGTGGCTTTAACTTTTTTCGCATTTTCATATAGAACTAGGCCTAGGCAAAGCATACTTTCAGTAATAGTTCTACAAAGCCTAGCCTACCGGTGGTAGAGGATATCTCGTCTCGGGAAAACAGGATGGAACAAAGTATCTACTGTGATATTCCGGACGAGCTTGATTTGTCGGACCATCACTTCCGTTTGTTCAACGATAAAGGGGGACCCGGCGGAATATTCTTCGCGGGTCAATTTTTAGATTTCTCTGGTGTAATCCGATCTAAATCGGGACCATCAGAATCGCAACCATGGTGAGAATCTATGTTTATACTTATTTGATTATGTTTAGGCGAAATAGTTAACGTATTTTCATGGTACTTATGGGAGAAATTGGATTTATGTTCTGAATTTGAATTAGCTAGATTGCTAACAGCTAGCTACGACACACTAACGTCGCGGGTCTGTAACGTAGTTAGCTGAAGCATTTGCAATTTTAATTTAGCTCAGGAAGTGCATTAACTCTACATGGAATTTGAGAATTTGACCATTGTTACAAATGGACAGGAGTGGTGTACTTGGTCGTCACCCTTTAGCAGTGCTTCATTTATTCTCTTAAAAGTTGTGCTTTGCAGTTGGAGTGCTTGGCTAACATAAGCTAACCATGCAAACTATCAAAGACCCCATAACATTTGCTATTCTGAATGAAGAGCTATTCTGAATAAATGTGTTGGAGTATATTGGTCCTATGTAATCATGAACGATATGTAAAAACAGTCAGCTGCAAAATGGCTAAGCTTCCTCCTTACAACGTTACGTTTACGTTAGGTGTTAGTTACTTTGTTTGAGTTTGTTTTGCTGGTATTGAAAAAGGCCTAAATCCTCGTTAAATTAACGTTATCGTTTAATTCTATGTATGTTTATGTACTTTCATGCATTCTGTTTTCAGACGGTTGGCAAAAGCAGTAAAATGTTGCAACACATCGACTATAGAATGCGGTGTATATTGCAAGACGGACGGATATTCATCGGGACATTCAAGGCTTTCGACAAACACATGAACCTAATCTTGTGCGACTGCGACGAATTCAGGAAGATAAAGTAAGTAGGGACAAAATGGAGCACACCTATGTGATACGATTTTTACATCCATCAGTCCTTAACCGCTGCTTTTCTGTTTTCAGGCCCAAGAACTCCAAACAGCCTGAACGCGAAGAGAAGAGGGTACTGGGTCTTGTGCTGCTCAGAGGAGAGAATTTGGTCTCCATGACTGTGGAAGGACCCCCTCCCAAAGATGTAGGTGTTCTCTGTGCTTGGTAATTGGTAGTATTTGAATGGCTGAGCCTTGATTTGAATTAAATGCTGTTTACTGTGTGTTAAACTTCTATCTGGTTCTCTTTCAGACCGGCATTGCTCGTGTCCCTCTGGCTGGTGTGGCCGGAGGTCCCGGTGTTGGTAGGGCCGCAGGCCGTGGAGTACCCGCTGGAGCTCCAATGCCTCAGGCTCCTGCTGGCTTGGCCGGTCCAGTTCGAGGTGTTGGTGGCCCATCACAACAAGTAAGCATGGGTTTATGTGCTGCATAAGTCATTCTCCTTCCTGTAATCATTGTAGCTGCACAACAGGGCAAGCTGCTTGATGCTACCTCAGGACTGAGCTCCAGTTTCAAAATGTGTATACAGCCTTTTACTTTTGCCATTTCAGCTGTATTGTCTTCCAGCCTAAGATGTCATTTTTTACCTCAGGTGATGACTCCTCAAGGTCGTGGCACGGTTGCAGCAGCTGCGGCTGGTGCCAGCATTGCAGGTGCCCCCACACAATATCCACCTGGCCGAGGAGGACCTCCGCCACCCATGGGAAGAGGAGCACCTCCCCCTGGTAGGCATTTTGCTGTTTGCTGGAGAGCTATTAGTAGTCACTGTCTTATTTAAAGGAACCATATGTAAGATTGTAGCCAAAACTGGTACTGCAATCAGTTTCAAATTGCTGTAGAGCGGTGTATCCCTTCCCCCTCCCCGCTGACTCGAGGTTGCCAACCCGGATGCTGAAACACTACTGACTTTGTGATTACTAGATAGGTGGAGGGTAGCGCGTCAGGCCAAAACACAACATCATCAGTTGAGGGCTGCAACTTCACTTTTTAAATGACAATATCCTGGCCAGACTACTGTTGTCAGTGATATAAGTATTTGAAATGAACATTTCTTAATGTCTAGTGACATATCAGGGCCATTTTATTATTAATTGAAATGCATTTCTTGCATACGGTTCCTTTAACCATCGTTTCACCTAAATGCAAGGTTGTCATGTGGCTTTGGTCTTCCATATCCTGTTCATTGTTTAGTGAACTGGACAGTGAATTGGCACTCTTGAAGTAAAAAGATAACGGTCCTTTGTCCATAGGTATGATGGGTCCTCCCCCTGGCATGCGCCCACCCATGGGCCCTCCGATGGGAATGCCTCCAGGCCGTGGCGCTCCCATGGGCATGCCCCCTCCTGGCATGAGGCCCCCTCCCCCTGGCATGAGAGGTAAGGCCAATTTTGGATGAACTCTAAAATAAGGGTATTTCCCCTGCGTTTGTGTAAATGTGATGTGTGTAGTGATTCAATGGTTTAGGTGTTTAAAAAAAAAAAAAAAAAAAAAACCTTTCAAGACTTCTGAAACTTAAGTGTCCCCCCCCCCCCCCCTTTCTCTTCTTACTTTAGGACCTCCCCCACCAGGAATGCGTCCTCCCAGACCCTGAGCAAACTCAACCAGGAAGTCATCATGATCCATTTTACTTGGCCGAGAATGGGAATCTTGAATAAGACTGTTGTATAGTTTGTTTTTGTTTTTTTTTTGTTTTGTAATTTGTGTTTTTTAAATAAAAGTGTCTGAAGGACAAATTGGTTTGTGAATGTTCCAGGTTTGTTATGCAACACTACTGAAATGATTTATACAGTGACTTTAATGGCAATGAAAGGACTGTAGAATGACTTAGTATTTTGATTCGAGTACTTTGCTTTCCAACATGATTGAGTCAATGTTTACATGTCTGACCTGTTTTTGACCAGATTGAAACCTTTTTTTTTTTTTTCTCTAACCCATGTATAGTTATTTAAACTTATCATAGGGTCTTGGTAAAAACGACAGATGCTCTAATTGGTTTATTTTAGCTCTCTTTTGCATGAGAATATTCTTATTTGTAATACACTTTTCCTTCAGATGGCACCAGGTGCAGGTGTGCATACTTAAGACCAAACTTGAAGAATATTAATGTTTGAAATATTTTCAACAGAAACATGTACACCGTTAAACATTTGAGATGAGATGCTCAAATGTTTAACGGTGTACATATTTCTGTTGAAAATATGCATTTTCTGTGTTAAACATCAGAGTTGGTAATGTGGTTTGACAGATTACAGATCTGGAAGAAATGTAAAGTGTACCAAAACCAGGCTAGTGGTTTCTGAAAGGAGCTGTGTTATAGCCAAGGCTGTAGTGGAAGGTAGGCACAGTTTATCCACCTGAAATTTCAGAACTAGTTTCAGAAGTAGTAGTTCACTAGTATCAAAAAAAAAAAATTACCCTGTCCAACTATCAAGAGTTTATCAAGATTGCAACTTTTAACATAAAATCACACATTATTATCCACATCCACAATATGCACACTATACCATTTAATACCACTGGTATGGTCATAAACATTGGACGATAACCTCGACCATCATGAACCATATTCTGAATACCTTTTTAAAAAATCCGATACCGCTTTACGCAGTCCACTTTACCGTGATCACAGAATTCATAGTTTACCCACCTCTATAAAATCACACATTATTATCCACATCCACAATATGTACACTATACCATTTAATACCACTGGTATGGTCATAAACATTGGACGATAACCTCGACCATCATGAACCATATTCTGAATACCTTTTTAAAAAATCCGATACCGCTTTACGCAGTCCACTTTACCGTGATCACAGAATTCATAGTTTACCCACCTCTGATTTTAGCGCTACACCCCTGGTTATAGCTAGGCCTATTCAAAACGGTGAACAGTGTAGCCTACGATCAACTGCGTTTTCTAAGTGAAACCAACAAAATGCCCGTGATATACATTTTAGTGAGCATCATGTCTCGTCATTGATTTTACTTGACATAGATGCGGGTTTTTTTTTTATGTTGTTGCACCACTTATTTTGAGCTTATGTTCAAATACATTTGAAACATATTTCTGGATATATTTAACTTGATCAAATTCAATGAGTTGGAATGTTTCTCGTAGGGAGTGCAAAAAGGCGCATCTCGCATTCGCAGAATCCTCCGAAGCGATAGAGGGCAGTAGACAAAATACAGAGTCTCAGAAGACACGGCGAAGTGTGTAGCACACGTGTGCCACCAGAAATGTTGTGAAGGTACCTTTTTATTCGGGATTTACAAATAGTTTACGCTGCTTGTATTTAAGTAACAAACAATTTTAAAACGGCAAGGCATATTTCACTGAATATACGCTGCGTCATTTGTTAACTTCCAAGCAGACCTGGAATAGCTAACGTTAGCTATTTAACTTATCGTTAGTTCCATACCTGGTACATCCAACGTTATCGTTGGTTCCCGAAACACAAAATGTTATCGGACTTTGGGTTTATTGGTACTATACACGACGACGATGAGATTCCAGAAGATCCAGATTCGGAATCTGACGGGGAAACTGTAAGTAACGTTAAAGTTTATGTGATGAAATGTGGCGTTTTTGAAAATGTTAAATGGCCCTTCAGGTGGTTAACAGTACGTAGTCGCCATGAAATGCCATTGTTTTTAAGCTCAATGTGATTGATAACCTGTGCAAACATCCTCCGTATTTTCCCAGGAACAGCCTATTGTTTTAGGACGCGAGAAGAAAGCTTTGAAAGGACGTAGCAATGTCTTCAGTGCCGACTTCGAGTTTGGAGAACGAGATGGATTGTACAGTGAGGACTGGGCTATGGCAGACGTTATGGCTCAGATAAAAAAGAGGGTTAGTTTACTTCTTGTTCTTGTGTCATTTTAACTGCTAGGTGATTGTGATTGTGTCAGGCAGGCACATGTGTCAGATTTCTGCCTGGCAGATCCAGATCAGCAGAAAGATGTCGGTGGAAGTAATACTGACTGGTTCCTCAGTTTTTAGTTTTAAGACCACTAAACTCTTTTGCCCTGATCGCTTATGTCTGTCGTCTTTCAGAAAGCACCTACCACCCTTGATGAAAAAATTGAAAAAGTGCGCAAAAAAAGGAAAACTGAGGTGAATCTTTTCACTATTTCTGGGTAGCCTTTCATTGTTTTTCTTCTGAATAAAGCCGTCTTGACTGAGAAATACTAACTGACATGCTTTTCTCAGGAAAAAGCTTTGAAGGAGGGAAAAACATTACAGAGCTCTGACAAAACCAAACTATCAGAGGATGGAGATGGTGATATTAAAGAAGAGGAGGATGAGGATGATGAAGATGCAGGCGAGGATGATGGCAGCGAGGATGATGATGATGATGAGGATAAGGAAGAAGGTGGGGATGATGCTGAAGCATCAGGGGAGGAAGAAGATGATGACGAAGAAGAGTTCTCCTCAGCAGATGAAGAGGTTCTCAAAAAAGCAGGTGATTACTTTCACAGTATTCAGATGTTATCCGAATGCTCTTGTGCCCTAGAAAAAAATATTAGTGAGAAATATTCTCTATCTAGTCTAGATCCACAATGAATTCAGCACACAACTACATAAGCTTTTCAGAACATAATGTGTATTTGACACTTAAGCTGTGCCCCCTGACCAGTGATGTTTATACACACTGAATCAGCACTGTTATAATATTTGTCAGTGCTGTTTCTCCATACAGAAGATCTGTTTTTGATATAACCATATTATGTGGTAACATTGATGTTGGTTTTATTCAATGTAGATACTCTAAGGGAGAAGAAAGGCAAGAAGAAGGCAGGAGCTGAGGTTGGTCACTCATGTCTTTGGCTGTATCAAACGTGGGTTTTACCACAACCACTAATTTGATATTAATGAAGTAATTCAGTATTATATGACACTGTTATACTGTATGGTTGTTTTGGTCTGCAATAGTTGTCTAATGTAGTTAAGGTTATTAAGCAATGTGATCTAATTGTCTCATTTCCTTGATGATGACAGCCCCCCGAAGCATTTTTTGAGGATGCTTCCAACTATGATGACAGTCTAACCTTCCAGGACATGAACCTCTCCAGACCAATACTGAAGGTAGGCTTTCTTACTCGATCACAGTATCTGCTCTGCCACAAATTGACCCAATTCAACCCACACAGGTAGCTCATATCATTTGAAATGAAATGTATTGACTCTTAAGATGCAACTATGTACTTGCCACTATGCTTTAGATCTGAGGGCAGGACAAAACAATTTGCATATTACATACTTTACATTTGCCCAGCTTAGGCCTTCTGTTACTTTTGTTCACATATTTCCAGCCCTCACAAATGTAAACAAACATTAGTCAGTATTCATCAGTTAAAGATCTGACTCTCTTTGTCTAAGTGAGAGCAGTCTGAAGATGAGCAACACGCTTGTGACGTCACACTCATTCAATTATTAACGGTATCTGTTTTGATGTGCGAGTTGTGTTTCTAATTTCTCTCTCTTTGTCTGTAGGCCATCACAACTATGGGCTTCAAGCAGCCCACCCCCATCCAGAAGGCCTGTGTCCCCATTGGGTTGATGGGGAAGGACATCTGTGCCTGTGCTGCCACTGGCACTGGTAAGAGCAACTCCGTCTCTTTCCATTTAGAAATTCATTCCAGGGCTTAGCTGCCAAGCTGGGGTTGAACATGCGGTCAGTACAGTGTTTGTATCCAGTGAACATCTGAAGGTTTTTGGAGTCGGCATATTGTTTGATGTTTGTAATGGAATATGTGAGGCTTTGGGACAGCAGACTGATTCTGCACTCTGAGGTAATGAGCCACGTAGCCATTTTCCCCTTCCGTAGTCTTGACAGTAAATTGGAATGCTTGGACATCATACCTCTGTGGTCAGTATTCATTTACACTTGTGATGTTTATTTACACTAATTTAACCCCCCCCCCCCCCCCCCCCAAATCAGGTAAGACCGCAGCATTCATGCTGCCCGTTCTGGAGCGACTCCTGTACAAGCCCAAGCAGACGCAGGTGACTCGCGTCCTAGTCCTTGTGCCAACCAGAGAGCTGGGCATCCAGGTCCACACTGTGGCACGCCAGTTGGCACAGTTCACCAATGTCTCCACCTGCCTTGCTGTGGGTAAGCAACTCTCCATCCAGCCAGTCTAGGGACTATGGAGTATGGCCAAAATGACTGGGCTAGCTTCTAACAGCTTCTAATCATTATAGACGCCATTTTACAGGCTTACACAAGGCTCACTTAACGCAGTGAAATATTGTTGAGGTCTTTTTAAGAGCTTGAATAATCTGTCAAAATGAATTTTTTACGTTTTAATTGGCAGCAATCTTTTTTTTTCCTCGCCATAATCCTCTTTGTATACTGCTCACCATAGAGATGTTTTGGTTGTTCTATTGAACACACTTTCTCTTAAAAATCTAGATGTAGAAGTTGCCTCTCGTAAGTGTTAAAGGTGGCAATGAATTGTCTGAAAAGGTACACAAACTTTGACTTTGATGTTTGATTTTGCCTTTCCAATACACTCATTAATTGTACTTGTGTAAAACACTGCGTCTAGGCACTAGAAGTTTGAGCAGTGGACTTGGCTTATTGTTCCCCACTCTCTCTGCTCTAGGTGGCCTGGATCTGAAGTCCCAGGAGGCCGCGCTGCGAGCCGGACCCGATGTCCTCATCGCCACGCCGGGCCGCTTGATCGACCACTTGCACAACACGCCCTCGTTTGAGCTCAGCCAGATCGAGATCCTCATCCTGGACGAAGCTGACAGGTCAGACAGATAGTGGCGTGCGAGCCCACGTATTGGAAAACGGCACCTGAGAACTCTTTTCTGCGTCTTTGCTGAGCTCTTAATCTGTGGGGCTTTTGTTACTTCTCGCCCAGCTGCTGAGTCACCAACTGAGGCTGCGTCTTGCGCCGGCCGGATGAATAATTTAGGCCCCGGGCACTGAGAATAGGACGGCCAGGACATGTCATCCAGATCAAAGGGGCTCATGTGTCTCTCTCTCTGTGTTTTGTTGTGATTGCCCTCCAGGATGCTGGATGAGTACTTTGAGGAGCAGATGAAGGAGATCATCAGAATGTGCTCTTACCAGAGACAGACCATGCTCTTCTCAGCCACCATGAATGAAGAGGTTTGTAGGGCTCATTGCTTATTGGCCCAAGTTAGCTAAATGTACACACTTTTTACGCATGTTTGTGGGACATCTCATTTGTTTATTAATATCAGATATCTATATATAGGCACATTGTTATACAGCTCTGGAAGAAATGAAGAGACCACTACACATTTTTCTGATGTCATACGGTTGCTGAGTGACATTGGAATGAGTTGACGGTCATATTCAAATTTGCAGTGGTCTCTTAATTTTGAATGACCGTCAACTCATTCCAATGTCACTCAGCAACCGTAGGATGACATCAGAAAAATTTGCAGTGGTCTCTTCATTTTTTCCAGAGCTATATATATCGCTCATATGTAGGCACATTGTCATTTTTACATTAAAAGTGCATTTGAAACCTGGAGGTGAAAAAACAAACAAGGCAGAAACGGTTACCGTGCCCTTATTGGTTGAATTTAACAGTTATTTGTCCGCCACTCACTGGCGCCTTAATGCAGGTGGAGCCCCCCCCCCCCCCCCCGTATTCTTTTCTGAAGTGTAACAAAATGTTAGCCTAGAAATCTAGACGCACCCTAGCGGCGGCAAATTAATTTGCTCAGCCTGTTCGTCTAGTATCAAACCATAGGAATTTCTATTGGCTGACGCCGTGGACGTCATCCAATCACAGCGCTCTATTTTGTTAGAGAGTCTTAAGGCGGGCTTAACAGGATGACGACAGTCCTACGACGGTGAACAACAAGGAAGGTGGCTATGGCGAACGAAGAGCGGTTGTTTGAATCGGCGTTGGCGTCAACTTTGGAGGAGTTGGACTTGTGCTTTTCTTTGAAAGTTGAGCAACACAATGCACTTAAGTCATTCCTTTCGAAGAAGGATGTATTTGCCGTTTTGCCAACCGGATACGGATATGGTCGTAGCGCTGGCCTATTGCATGCCTAGGCAGTTTGAAAGACAATTCTCTGCCCGCCCCTTGGATTAAGCGAGGTGAATGGGTCGTTTCCAGACTATACATTTCAATGATATAGGATGGCCCGCCAGGCTAACAAAATGTAGCAAAATCCTAATAAATCCAAACGGGTGTAGAGAAGCTAGAGGAGAGGCTGAGACTGACTGACAAACTGAACCACATGGATTCCTGTAACTGTCCATGAAAACAAGCCATAGTAGGTAAATATCATAGCAAATAGCCTAAGGCAATGAAACAGCTTTAAACACATTTATTTCACTCATCTCGCTGAAGTGAATGCAGAACATGGGCTGTTGCGCAAAGAAATTAATTAGTGATCTCCTTGTGCATCTCCTTTCACCAAAAGTTGTAAAAGTTGTTTGTGTGGTATTTGATAAGCGATGTCATGGGTAGGCTGACGTGATTAAGGAGGGCTTTCTGTTCCTGTTTATGTACAGGTTTTACATAGGCTCAATAAGCTACAGTGCATGTTAAGCTACATTAACCAAAAGTGCACATTTTTGTAAATAAGCAGGTCGGGTATCGTTTTGTCATAATTAATATTTGCGGTTTGGGGAGTGGGGGCTCAAAAACCTCCTTAGCCCAGGGACCTCGGTATTAAGATGTCCTTGCCTCCCCTGCCCCTCGTGCGAAACTTTCACTGCTCCTAGCTTTCTGTGTTAAACACCATTCCTCTAGCCTGGACAAAGCAATAACTGTACATACACACCGCCGCCGAAGATTCAGGAAGTCATGCATTTTCAATGGAAGCCGGCTTCTCTCAGCTGCCAGAAGCGGCAAATCCGTCAGCGTCGTGTTTTGGGCGTCTTGAGCGTCAAGCAGAAAGTTAAAAAGTCAGTCAACTTTATGGTAATGAGCTATGACGCGGTTCAGCGACCAACGACCAGCAACCAATCGAATAGAATTAGAAGTATTAAGATAGAACATGATCGAACGTAAAATTCTGTCACGTCAGAGCGGCCAAAGCGTCCAAAGCTTCCCTGTACTTTTTTGACAAGCGTCCTTGACAGGGCGACCAGAGCTTCTTTGGAAGCTCAAGTCGGCGGCGGTGTGTACGTACAGTAATGAAGACTGTATCCATGTCTTACTTATCACTGGGATTAATGCCTTCAAATGAGTGGCTTTGGAAAGCCTGTCAGTCTGTTGCATTTGGCCTGTCAGTCAGCGAGAATACAGCTTTGATACAGTAACTGTCTTGGTTGTCAAGATCTCTGGGTTTGTGACATGAATCCACTTGCCTGTCCATTCTTTTTCAATGCAAACTTATTGAAATGCGCCAGCTTTTTTCCTAGTCTTCAGTGCTTTGAAGCTAATTTAATCATGTGAAGCTAATTAATGTGTTCAATATAACTCTGGAAGAGTGACTGTTGGCATTCTGGCACCATGTATTCCTCAGCCATCTGTGGCTGAATACTTGCTAACACTCAACTGTGTCTCTCTAGGTGAAAGACCTGGCCACAGTCTCCCTGAAGCAGCCGGTGAGGATCTTTGTGAACAGTAACACGGACGTAGCGACCCTACTCAGGCAGGAGTTTGTGAGGATTCGGCCCGCCAGAGAAGGTGACAGGGAGGCCATTGTAGCAGGTGAGACTGATGCACGCCCATCTGGACACTATTTCTATTACTGATGCTGCTGGTTCAGCAGAAGTCTCTGGATATATACCTGGCAGCAGGACGCTCTAATGCGTATGCATACTCCCATCTACATCTGTGCGGGAACAAATGCAACCAGAGACATCACTAGAACCAGCTGACAGTTATAGTAGCAGTGTGTTTTGCCGTAGGTTGTTATGCAAATGTATGGAATTACCTAAGTTTCAACTGCCCACCTTAGTAAAATCCCTCATGCCGAAATACAGTCAAACAACTGAAATACTGTAGATATTGTCAACAGAGACACACACACACACACACACACACAGCTCCGGAAAAAAATTAAAGACCACTGCACATTTTTTGATGTCATCCTGCGGTTGCTGAGTGACATTCGAATGAGTTGACGGTCACATTCAAATTTGCAGTGGTCTCTTAATTTTTTCCAGATATACATCTATCCTTCAAAACCGCTGTACTGGCTTATACTAACAGCAGGTGGCATGACTCAACTTACTGTTGTCTAATTTTATGTCTAAATAATGTTTCTGTATAGCTTTGTCTTTGCAAAACATAATAGCATTATAGAAACAACTATAGAAAAATTGCTTTGCAATTGAATAGTTCATAGAAATGCTGCTGTGTCGTCCAGCAATTACAGAATGAAAAACATTTAGCAAAATTATTCACCAAAAGTACGTAATGGCATGTGCTTAGTCTGTTGGTAAAATTTCAATAAGAGTTACTATTCTCAATGCACATTTTGGGCATTTCAGTGATCCTCTCATCTTTGGCCCCTGTGCAGATTTCTTTGTCTCAGTTTTTCTGTTCATCTAGTTCTCTTCACTATTGTAATAAAGCTTTATTAAGATCAGATTAACCTTTATGGGACACCTGTAACATTTAACTGCATCTCTCTGGGAAGAAAACAGGCCTGTAAAGCTTCTAATTGCCATAGACTTGAAACCACATTTGGTTCTGTCAAAGCACATGAATTTAGCTGTTTGTTTAATTTGTACTTAGGCACTTACCCGTATCCGTGAACAGTAGTGTCCCCACATTCACATAGAGCTTGAGAGCCTTACAATAGCATATTTGATTCAGCATGGTTTAATAACAATGCCCATGAATTGGATGCTATTAAAGTATAACTTGATTTCTGGTACGGTTCATTTAATCCAACTCTATCCAATATTCAATGATTTTCCTTTAAACTGTGCAGCTATAGGATTTTTGTATGTTGTTGCCTGTTACATGTGAAGTGGTAATTTCTAAAGGGACTAATTTCTCAAGACTTGTACACATGAATGATGGCCATCGGAGATGCTAACTGCTACTTTGTCATTCCAACGGCATGTGTAGCCCTGCTGACCAGGACCTTCCAAGACCATGTGATGCTCTTCACGCAGACCAAGAAGCAGGCCCACCGCATGCACATCCTGCTGGGCCTGATGGGCCTTAAGGTGGGCGAGCTCCACGGCAACCTCTCTCAGGCCCAGAGATTGGAGAGTCTCAGGTACCGTCTCATGAAGTAGCTTGGATCTCAGTGTAACGTGCGTGGTTGTATTCACACCTAAGGGACGTAATAACGGTAGTATTATTGTTGTCTGCAGACGGTTTAAAGATGAGCAGATTGATATCCTTGTGGCCACAGATGTAGCCGCCAGAGGTCTGGACATTGATGGTGTCAAAACAGTAAGTTATTTGGAAATGTCCACTTAACCTTATGCGTTATGTAATAGAGCCATGGTGTTCTGTCAGATAGATGAGTAAATGAGAGCATTTTATGCTTATAAAGGATTACCTAAAAGAGGCCATTTGTAAGCAGATAACGTTAGGAATTCTTGTAAAAAGTTCCTTTAACCCATTTACTCCTAAAATGCCTACTAAAAACGCCTATAGAATCCTATGGCATTCTAGACTAAATAACCTTATTTCCTGAGGGTTTTCTGAAAACATACTAAAAATTGTCAACGTCTACCAAAATTTAATATCTAAGCCTCTGTAGCACCTAGAAACATGAAATAAAAAGGATGCTGCGCTACGCAGCATCCAGCGGGAGGGTCAATGTTGCCCTACGCAGCATCCAGCGGGAGGGTCAATGTTGCGTCATGCAGCATCCAGCGCGAATGGGTTAAATAAAACAGCGAGGCTCTCTTTACATGTTACAGTAATTTTCTCTGCCCCAAACAAAGAAATCATTCTTAACATGAGATATTCTAATTGTCTTCACAAAATGGGAAGAAAAAGAGTGTTGGCGAGCCATGTTCTTACGTATAGAACATCCTATTTTACCGGGAACTGGGGAAAAGTGCTTGAACGTTCTTCTCCAAGGTCTTTTTTAAATGTGTGATTTCAGGAAGCTAATGAACCAATTTGACCGTGTTCCCGTAAATTTTCCCCGCTAGAAATGATCTAAACATTTCTTGGACATCATGTTGTAATCTCTCTAAGCCTTTGACACATGCTTCATCCAACCAGTCCTGTCCTTCTCTCCACAGGTCATAAATTTCACAATGCCCAACACGGTCAAGCACTACGTGCACAGAGTGGGCCGGACGGCGCGAGCGGGCAAAGTGGGCCGCTCCGTGTCCCTGGTGGGCGAAACCGAGAGAAAGATGCTGAAGGACATCGTCAAGAAGGCCAAAACGGCCGTCAAGGCCCGCGTACTTCCTCAAGGTAAACCACGCATTCTGTAGCACTTTTTTTTTATGAGTCATCACCACGTCTTAGCATTTCTAGCAGTTTTCAAGCTGAATGGTCTGATGTGATGACATGGTAACGCACTGTTTCTTGGCAAGAAAAGTTGCTGCAGTATGTTCATGTTTTACATGAACTCTTTAGATTTTTACCTGTCAACATCAAGGCTTAAAACGTTACAAGACCAGGCCCAAAATGGGTCACTATCTCTTTGCTGGCTATGAACACGAGTTATCGGGATGCATTAATAAAATGTCCTGCCTGCTCCCAGAGGTGATCCTGAAGTTCAGGGATCTGATTGACAAGCTGGAGAAGGATGTGTACGCCGTTATGCGTCTGGAGAAGGAGGAACGAGAGATGTCCCACTCAGAGGCACAGGTAACACACCGACCTGCCTGGTCAGACGGCTGACCAACAAAAACAATACCACCATGATGTACGGTATCTGTTGCCTTTGGGTTTGGGTTTCTGAGCTTTGGTGGTTTTGTGTGTCCCTAGATCAGCTCGGCCCAGAAGAAGCTGACGCAGAGTGCTGATGAGAAGGATATGCCCAGAAGTTGGTTCCAGACCAACCAGGAGAGGAAGCAGGATCGCAGTGAGTATTCAGGCACAAAAAGGGGGCAGAAATGTAAGCCCGCGGATGTTGTTAAACTTAGGTGAACCCACATAACCCTGCTCTTTTTTCCCCTCAGAATTGGAAGTATAGCCTCAAAAAGCTGTTTGATATAAAGGGAAAAAGTGTAGCCTTTGTGCTGTCATGTAGTGCGACCCAATATGAATGAGTGATGAGCAAGGCTATTGCTAATGAGCTCATACAGCACTACAGCGGTGGAGCTGGCATTTCCTCTTCATGCCTGCGCAGTAGCTCTACTTTTATGCTCGGCCTAGTGTCTCGGAACAGTCAGGGTGACCCATTTTATTTCCCGTGTGGCACAGCACAGCCTGAACTCGCTCATCTCTTTTCTTGCTCAGTGACGAAAGCTCTGCAGGAGTTCGACTTGGCCCTGAGGGGGAAGAAGAAACGGGTGCAGTTCCTGAAAGATGGCAAGAAGAAAGAAATGACGGTAAAGAATGTCAACGTGGCCTTTGAGTTTGTTTTCAACGCTGTGGCTGCCAGCACTGGATGGCACTAGGCAGTGTTATCATTGAAACTTCAGCAAAAACAGTGAAGTTGGTGTTATATTAAGGAAATAGCCTTGAAATATTGAATTCAAGTCATATTTGATGTCACTTTCGTCCTATGTTGGCCTCTCCCAGGCAGAGGACCGGGCTCAGTTTGAGATGCTGAAGTCCCAGATGTACGCAGAGAGGGCTGCCAAACGGGACCGCAGACCCAAGCGAGCCCGTGCCTGTCCAGAAGACGAACCTGTCCAGAAAGGTACACCTGATGAGCGTGTGTGTGTTTGTGTGTGTGACAAAGCAGAATTTCCAGTACTGGCCAGTTCAGATGACACTGCTCAAAGTAGTCAGCTACGGTTTTACTTGCCTAATGGGCCAGTAGTCCGGTGAATGAGATTGTTGGACGTAAATGCAAGGGGATCTTCCCTCAGTAGTATCTTACCTGATGCCAAAGTATGAAACTGCTAACATTATGTAGGCATGCACAACAGATATTTTTGTTCTGTAAAAAATAGGATGAGTCCCTGTTTACTTGTGGAATGTTGAAACCACTCTACTATTTAATTGCACTCTGAGTGATCTGAGAGATTGACGATTGCTGTTAGTGAGGTTATATTTCTTCTATGTTAACTCCAGCAAAAAAGAAGGGTGGTGGAAAACCTGGAATGAAGTCAGTGTTTGATAAGGAGCTGACCAACACAAGCAAAAAGGCACTGAAGCAGTACAGAGCTGGGTACGTTTCTACGGGTTTCTGCACTACATTGATGTGATGTTACCATGTAATTTATTTTCTGTGTAAATCAAATGTCTAAAGCTGATGATACATGAGGAAACTTTTTGAGCTATGTTGCTGGGCAGTGTTCCACATTATTGTGGTTCTAGCATGTTCCAGTGGATATTGGGCAACAATTTATTTTCTGGAGAACTTTAATCATCAATAGGGAAATAGTCATGGTCATTCAATCAGAAAAATGCAGTATTCAATGGAACTGGTTATGTGGTTTCCCAGCAACATTGGTCAAAAAGTTGCCCCAGTGTATCATCACCTTAAGGCCAGGGCTACGCCAGGTCTGCAACCGAAGCACTCCGTTTGCGTACCATAAAAATAGACGGCTAATTTTTTCGAACGTACGTGCCACCATCACGCCTGGTGTAGTCGGTTCCACTGACTATAGTGGAAGGGAATTGTTGCAACAGACGCTCCATGAACGGAGTGCTTCAATTACGCACACAGCGTAGCCTCCCTGTAAAGTAGAAAGACATTATGAATTGAATGGTCCTGTCATCTTAGACAGGATTGGCTCATGTGTGGACAGATTGTGTTCCTGTTCTTTTTTACATTTATTTTGTTATTTATTTATTTTTCAACCAGGCCATCATTTGAAGACAAAAAGAGACTGGGACTCTCCACAAAGAAAGGGGGGAGTTTCAAATCCAAAACCAGGTGATTAGAATGGTTCTGCTTATAAAAGGACTACTTCTACTTACTTGTTCTTGATGTACATTTGTATCAGAAAAACACATCTCATATGGTTGTCTTTCTTTTTTTCTTGCCTGTAGATACAAGAGAAAGTAGAGCTATTCTTCTAGTCAACGTGGAAGAGAACAAAATGGAAACTGAAAGTGGACAAGACTTGACACATTTGTGATTAACAGTTTTTTTTTTTATTGCAATAACAAAAACATTATTCCTCACTTTGTGAATATACCATGATGATGATACCACCATTATTATGACTTGTATGATGCATAAAACCGTATTTATATGGTTGACAAGTTTGACAACCCAGTTACCCGTCGCTCTTTGACTGTGATGCAATTGTTCAGTGTATTATTTGACAGACCAGATTGTACTATTAGTCAAAAAGGCATGTAAATAAACAAGAACAGTAACAGATTATGTAAGTGAACGTTTTTTTGTGCTCCCTTAAAAAAAAAAACTCTTGGGTGTACTTCCTCTATAATTAAACAACCCTCATCTACATGATTGTTATATGATACATGGTTTCCTTTCTGATGACACCACACTGAAACACTGTGAATCAAAAACGAAACCAAGCAATAAGGATGTCAAACAAACGTAACTAGAGTCGGTGTTTAAGTCAGAGGACGTCCCGACTTGACACAGCCGGTTCGGTCATGAGAAGCAAGCCAACAAGCAACCAAACAAAAAGGTAAGACTGAAGTAGTAGCGTAACATGAAATTCATTGTGTTTCTAGAAGAGAAATGCAGTTACGTACTATGGGATATTAACATCGTTTAAAGAGCATGGATCAGGAAGTAGTATAAAGGCAAATGTATTTTTAAGTAGGCCTACATACATACACCGGCAAAATGTCCTGTATCATCGCTAGGGTGTGAGACCAAATATTAGATGTTAGGGCTGTCACATTTTGAACAATTGTATAATTGTATAGTTTAGCCTAGCAGTGCTACAACAACAAACCCCAATGGCTAGTAGTTATTAGTCCTTTCATGACTCGTTCAGTTGTGGATTATTCGAATTTCGAAAATGGCATTACTTACAACATACATTATAATATACATCAGATTAGTGTTGAATAATCTAAGAGATGATTAACCTTGTTGTGGTTTCGTGATGAATCATCAGTTGCTTGGAAATGAAACTAGGCCGAGTTTTGTTTTTTATAATTTCAGAGCGTCCACCAGGTGGCGGATTGTATCTATCTAAAAAGTAACATTGTAGTTTTCGGAGTAACAATTTACAGTTTTTCTCAGTCGCTTTGGTGCTTTTCTCAGAGCAGAATGAAAATTCTCATAACTATTAGTTCAACCTCCACAACATTTAGTCATTTGTGCACATCATAGTAGCAATTTCTCCTTCCTCTGAACAAATTGCAACTGCTTTTGAACATCAGTTGCTTTGTCATGTCAGTCAAAATGAACTATGGATGCTGAATAGTCGTTCCCAATAAAACTAATAGTCTTCATTTCATTGCTTGAGTCATTACATACAAAATTGTTGAACTATGCTGTAGAATTGCAAAGAGCATATACAGTAAAACTGAAAAGTACATATTCAGTGTCTTGTACTCACTTACTCCCCTAACTACAGCAATTTGTAACTTTACTGTAGTTTTCAAATGGCAATACAAGTACTGTATAATGCTGTCTTGAGCATTTTCAGGTAGTGTCACCGAGTTCTGACCTTTTTTTGCATGGGAAAACACTTGAGAGCTAACTGTCGTAATGAAAACATGACAAAGCCATTTGACTATCTTGTTCATAAACAATGGTGTCAAGACTTCTCATTTTGATGACACAGGCAGTTTCATTGACATAAATACTTGCTTTTGAGGAATGGACTATCCATTGTGAGCAAGTGACGTGCTTTTGCAGGTTATCCACTAGGATTTGCAGTTTGCACTAATTGTTTTGAGAAATGCACTAACTGCTGTGCAAATGTTAATAGTGATGTGAGAAAAGCACCAAAGCGATTGAGAAAAACTGTAAAGAGTACAGATGTGTTTTGCAACTGTAAGGAGTCTGACTAGGATTGCATAACAATTTTCTAATTCTAGTTGAAACAAATCTACATAAACATGATGACCATGAGCTGTTTGCTTGTGATAATTAGTTAAATAATACATGAGATATCTGACTGGACTATGAAGAAGGTAGGATCCTAACCTTTTTAAATGTATTAGCAAACATATTTTTGGGAAGTAACCCTACAAGATTGTACTCCATCATCTGTCCATAGTTGAAACTCTAGGCTACAAAAAGCACATCCTTAGAGGACGTTCGGATAGAAAATGGAGAACCCAAACAGAGGGGAAAGGGCAAGACCAAGACCAAACGCTGGGCAAAGAGGAGGTAATATCAACCATCCCAAACATTTCGACCTCATATGTTCTTCGTTTTGCATAACTCATTTAATATAATCAATCTGCGGGGGGGATTCTCTATTAATTTTTTGTCTTTGTCGGTTGCAGAGCTTGGAAATAGACAGGCCAATGGTGCACCAAATTGGGAAAGACGAGGTGGTGGAGCTGGAAGAGGTGGAGGACGTGGCAGAGGAAGAGGTGGGGCAGGAAGGGGAGCAGCAAGAGGGCGTGGAGGAGGGCCCATGAGAGATGCCATATTCAACAGAGACGACCACCAGGAGAACAGGAGGGCCGAGGGTCAGGCTCAGAGAGGAGGTGGGGGTGATGAGGCCCAGAGAGGAAGAGGAGGGAGAAATGGCGTCAGAGGCCGAGGTGCAGGGGCGGGCAGGGGCACTGGGAGAGACGGCACACCTCCGGTGCGAAAAATTGGTTTCAAATATTTGGAGGAACTTATGGAAAAGGAGGCTTCTGAGGTTGCCATTACACTGTCCACCAACAGTGGTCTACAGGTTCTGCTGGAGGAGAGAACAATGGGTCATGATCTGGTCCAGCTGCTTTGCGAGATTTTATGCAAAGCCTTCCAGTCTAAACATGACCGCAAGACTGTCCAGCACTTGGCCAGAGTGATAAAAGATTCCGGGTTTATGCGCACGATACTGCCACATTATGTGACTGGAATGATGTCAGACCACCTTCCAGCTCGGCGAGAAAGATACCCGCAGAATTTGGACACCATCATAAGTCTGCTAAACAACGTGGTCAGCATCTACCCCGCCAGTTCGGTCGGCGTGGTGTCCACCCTGGTGCTGCTCCTGAAGCCGGCCATCAACCAGCTGCGAGCCTCGGGTCTGGACATCCTGGATGAGACCGAGGAGAGCCTGGACAAGGTCCAAGAGCTGGTGGGTCACCTGCAGGAGAAGGCCCGCGAAGGCACGCTGCGCTCGGACAACTACTCCTTCCTGGCGGCCGACGAGGACGCGCCTCCGGGGGAGGAGGACTTCCGCACCATGACCATCTACCCCACGCCCGAGGAGTTCCACCAGGATGAGAAGCCCTTTCTGAGGCCCAACATCACTTCGCAGCGCTACCCCAGTGGTCACGTCTACCTAGACACACACTTCCGTCTGCTGCGGGAGGACTTTGTGCGCCCCCTGCGCGAGGGCATCCGGCAGCTGCTCCAGACGCAGGCTGACCAGTCCCTGGATGGCACGCCCATGAAAAAGAGGCGTTTCGATGACATCCGGATCTACTTTGACACCCGGCTGGTCGTCCCACTGTGCACTTCCACGGGCGTTGCCTACAAAGTGCAGTTTGACCCGCGTCCTCTTCAAGTGAGTACACGAGATGGACATTTAAGGACAGCAAGCTCTTACATCAGTTCACAAAACTGTTTTGAAAGCTACTTCAAAAGATGAAAATCACTTCATTATTTCAGTATTTTTTTTTTTTTGCCTGACTGAAGTAAAAATTCCCCAGTGAGTCTTGTGAATTGTGTGGTTTCTCAGGTGTCTGGAGTTTTGCTTTGAGCTAATGCATTTTTATTAATATATACTTCCTGCTGGTGTGCTGGCTCTTTGTAGTTTGTCCGCTGGCAGAATTCCAAGCGGCTGATCTACGGCTCTCTCGTCTGCCTGTCTATGGACAACTTTGATACCTTCCTATTTGCCACGGTGACTGACCGGAAGGTGGAGGACCTCCAGCAGGGGCAGGTCCTTCTCAGCTTCTCTCGGGACAGCCGCCCAGCACTGGCCCGAGTGCGGCCCTCCGACTCCTTCCTGATGGTGGAGACCACAGCATACTTTGAGGCCTATCGTTATGTCTTAGAGGGCCTTCAAGAGCAACTGGTGGAAGACCTTCCCTTCCAGAGGTTTGTCTCTAAAACATAGAAAAGAATACAGATTGATTTATATGTGTCTTATCAATCTGCATATCCGTATGTTATTAAAAGAGTTATTCTATACAGATATCATGAACTCTGCATGGTATGGAATACAAATAGTTACTTATGTAAACATCATTGCAGGTATATTGTAGAATGCAACCCAGATATACATCCCCCTGCCTATCTTCGTACGGAGCCAAGGCAGTACAATCTGTCCAGCATCGCAGCTGAGGGCTTTAAGGACAGTGTGCAACCTTTCAACCCCCTGACCGCTGACGCCTGGCCCAGTGAGGAGCAGTTGGGGCTGGACGAAAGCCAGATCAGAGCCCTCAAACTGGCCCTCACCAAGGAGCTGGCCATCATACAGGGACCACCAGGCACAGGTGACACAGATAAACAAGCTACCACAGAAATGAACAAAAATAAGCAAGAAAATGGAAACAAATATGAATAAAAATGATGTACAATTTTAGTGTAATAGTATAAATATTGAGACCCGAGTTGACCTGTGATCCAGATTGGTGCTGCTGCATAAACGTTAGATTTGACTACATTGTAGAAAATATGCTTGGCCTCAATGTTGCTGAGTCAGTGTTCTTGCTGAGGAGGAATGTTTTCTCCCCTGCTCCTCCAGGAAAGACTCATGTTGGACTGAAAATTGCCCACGCCCTTCTGGATAATCATGGAGCCTGGGGCTACGGCTCTCCCATGCTGGTAGTGTGCTACACTAATCATGCACTGGACCAATTCCTGGAAGGTAGGTGACCCTCTTTGATCTGTGGCAGTGAAAGATTAATTTATGATAACGAATGCCACTGTTCTCTGGTTATCTGGGGCTGCTGTAGAACAGCTACTGTGCACAATGCCTCGTGCTGCTTTAAAAGTTGAATTATTTTCTGCAAGATGTGTTGGTTGAAAAAACATGGAGGCATTGAAATGAATGGCAGCAGTGTTGAAGTGGGATCTGTTTGGGCTCGGTGGACAAGCCTTGGTTGTTGACCTTCACATTTATCATTAGCCTTTCTCTTCCAGTGACCATTGCCTCTCTCTCTCTCACTCTCTGCGTTTCAGGAATTCACAAGTTTCTGGAAAAGGGCATTGTGCGGGTCGGAGGGCGAAGCAACAGCGAGGTGCTTAAGCGCTTCGCCCTCAGGGAGCTGACTCGTTCACCGCAATTTCGCCGTGAACTTCCCCAGCATCTCCGCCGTGCCTACTTTGAGGTGAGCACCAGGAGACCCCCATCCACCACCAACCTCACAACCTCAACACAGTGGACACCCCCACACAGATGTCCATCCTGCTGATCACATATCTTGAGAGAGATCTTGAGAGACTCAAACCGAGTCCACTAAATTGAGTTCATATATTTTTTGGCTCATGAATGCTTGCACCCTTTTAGTGCTGTGTCCTCTGAAGCCTCTGTCTGGCCTTGCTTGACTCTGATGCCTTTTTTTTTTTCCGAAAGTCGGACCATGATCATCGCTAAATGATGATGAGATGAGGGAGCTTAAATTTGATCACTCTCTCTTTGCCATTTATGAAGATCCCAGAGCTCTGATGCCTCTGAGACACTAGGGCCCCCTGTCTCTCCGAGCTCCAGTCAGTGAATCAAAAAAGCTCTCTCCATCTCCCTCTCCATCTCCCTCTCCATCTCCCTCTCCCTCTCCCTCTCCCTCTCCATCTCTATCTCCATCTCCCTCTCCCTCTCCCTCTCCCTCTCTCTCTCTCTTTTTATGTCAGTCTTTCTTATCTCTTATTAATCTGTCGGCATGGGGCTCTCCCTCAGATCCATAAGGAGCTGGCGGAAGCCGAGCAGCTGATTAAAAGGCAGGCCGCCCAGCTGGAGTGCAGTCTGCGTGGAGTCATCCACGAGCAGTTCCTGGAAAGGTACATCTCCGAAGTGCACTGGGACAGCCTGTGTGTGCAGCCGGTGAGTCATGCTGTCGCCTCAACAGTTTTTTTTTTTTTTGTCTTCTTCTTCTCATAGTTTTTGTGCGTTGGTGTGGTTTTGAAGTGATTAGACAGGGTTGGAACATTTTAGATTCAGAAAAACGAAAAGGCCTGTGTGCATTTTTTTTTTTGCTGAAACGCACTGTAATGAACTTTCGGATTCTACTCATTGCTTCCAATGCAAACATGTACAAACATGTAGTGTGCTAATTGGCAAATTCATTGAACAAAAAAAAACTGGCAAGAACTCTCACTAGACTCTCCACCTGTTTAATTCACAGATTTATTTTTGTCCTTCCTGTTCTTCTTGTGGGCTTTATTTGTGTGTGTGTGTGTGTGTGTGTGTGTGTGTGTGTGTGTGTCTGTATTTGTATGTGTTTCAATTCTTTTATTATTTATTTTCCTTAACTGTGGCTTGATTAAAGTTTAAGCAGCTCTGTGAATTTCTCACCTTGAGGTAGTGCAGAAAAACACACAGCTGACAGGCCCCATGCAGCATTGCATGTTGTATGAGAGTCGATCTCAGGAAGTACCAAACGGATTTCAAAGTTTCCTCGAGAGCCTTGTGTATGGGGCTGGCGGTGGGGTGGAGGTCACGGGGTGATGGGTAGTGGGCGTTGTGAGATTGATTGGTGTGAAATTGCCTGGAGATAAGCCGAGATGCATTCAGATAGTCCTCCGCCGAAACCGCTTCTGATTAGCAGCACTGTGGATTTCATGAGATGTTTACCTTCAGCTTGCAGATGGGTTCCAGAGTGTCGGCGAACGGCAATCCATGATCCTGGAGTGGTTGGGCTTCGGATCCACCCATTTCCAGTACCGACCCAACGGGAACCACGGTGAGCGCCGTGAGCAGCCCGTTTTGAAATACTTACTCATTTTCCATCTGTGATTTACACCACTGTGACAATCGCCGCCATAATAACCACCATCGTCACCATCATCATTAGCTGTAAATGGGATCAGACATCCCAGACCGCCACAGAGCTATAAATCACCATTGTCCCCTTCACTCCCCATCTCCCCTCTCTCTGCTTCTCTCCCTCCATCCGTCCGTCCAGACGAGGAGGAGGATGGCGTGGAGCCGATGGACGTTGACCTGATCGAGGTGGACGAGGAGGCCGATCTGATCCAGGCAGATCGTGTCCTGGACGACGCCATCCATCGAGACCAGGACCGCGACCAGGAGCGAGAGCGCCAGAAGAGGAAGGACGAGGAGAACGTGGAGGAGCTGGCTCATCTGATGCTGGCCATGAACGTGGGCAGGGCCCGGGCAGAGGAGGAGCAGCAGCAGCAGCCTCCAGGCCAGAGCCAAGCCGGGGAAGAGTGGGAGGTAATTAGGCAACGGAGTAGCAGCGGAGGGGGTGGGTGGGGGTGATAATTACCCATCACTCCTCTGCTCACTGAGGCTGCATTAATTAACTAATGGAGTGCTTTAGTGTTGGAAATGAGTCTGTTTTGTGTGTGTGTGTGTGTGTGTGTGCGCTGGGGTCCAGATGCAAAAGCAGCAGAAGAGGAAGTTGAAGCAGACGATGCGCGCCGAGCTGAAGAAGAGCTCGGCCATGACCGAAGCCGAGGAGGCGGGAGTGACCAACATCTGGACTCTTCCGCCAAAAGAGAAGTGGAAGCTGTACCGGTAAGCCCCCTGACTCTCGTCAAGCGCTTGCAGTGGCCATACCACCTGTTAGATGGCAGTGTTGGACAGGATACTTATGCTGGCCCGACTGTATTCAATGCATGGGGAGGCAATGCAAATGAACAAAGGCTTTAAGATCAAAGGATTCAAAATCAAGATTCCATCTGGAAAGAATTCAAAGTGAAATTAAAAATGAATGTAAGGTTGTGTCATGTCTTTTTGACACATTCAATGGGGCAATAGTGCCACCCTTTTAAGCTGGATCTTGATCAGGGTTTCCGTGTTCTTTGTTCCGGAGTGTTTCATTGCCACCATTGCTTGGGGTGGTTCCGGCTTCTGGACTTCTGGACTTCTGGACTCTGGAAATCACCTTGATACAATATCAATTACACTACTGTATTATCTAATTAAATTGATTAAATTAATCAAATCAAGCTAAATCAGATCCTCTTCTCTCCGTCAGCCTGTGGATCTACCGGTTCCAGACGGAGCAGCGCACGCGGGTCCTGCAGACCGAGCAAGTGTACCAGGACGCGGCCGAGCGGCTGGCCGAGATCCGCATGCGGGAGGACCTGTGCGTGCTGCGCGACGCCAAGGTCATCGGCATGACCACGACCGGGGCAGCCAAGTACAGGCAGGCCCTGCAGGAAGTGCGCCCCCGCCTGGTGATCGTGGAGGAGGCGGCCGAGGTGCTGGAGGCCCACACCATCACCACGCTCAGCAGGGCCTGTCAGCACCTCATCCTCATCGGGGACCACCAGCAGGTACAGCCCCTGCAGCTCCGCACTCACACACACACACATACACACACACAGATATAGATATAGACATAGACACACACTGAGGCTGGCAAATGTTCACACACATGCACACACACACACACACACACACACACACACACACATGGGAGATTGGCTGATATTCACTCACACATACATGCACACACACACACACACACACACACACACATTACATGAACACACTTCTGCTTTTTCTCTTGAGGCAGAAGACCATTTTAATTGTTAAGGATGTTATTTAACTAAACCCGACATGGCTTGATTGTCATCAAATCTCATCACACACATCCGCTTAACACTGAAATGGAAACGCATTGGATTTCCAGGAGGAAAGATAACTGCTTGGTTTTGGTAAGACATCAGTATTTGACATCTGAAATTACTTTCTGGGATGTGTGTGTGTGTGTGTGTGTGCGTGCGTGCCTTGTTGTCTTAACAGCTTAGACCCAGTGCCACGGTTTATGAACTGGCCAGAAACTTCAACCTGGAGGTGTCCATGTTCGAGCGCCTTGTGACCGTAGACTTCCCTTACGTCCGCCTCAACTACCAGGTCTGTGAGGTTGAAGGGTCACTCACACACATTTTCACCCTTCTAGACTTTTCACACGCTATATGTTATATATATGCACACTACTGCAAGAGAGATTGGACCCAAAAGCTTCAGGGGCCAGTTTTCATTTGAGTTTGCTGCCACTGAAATGGAGTTCATTTCCTCTCCTGCAAATAAAAGAAAAAAACACTTCAAAATATCTCCAGGTTTCATATTTTTATGCGCTGAAAGCGAACAGATTTGGTAACCCGTCTGTGTTTGTATTTGTGTCTCATCCAGCACCGAATGCGTCCTGAAATCGCCCGTCTGCTCACTCCCCATATATACTCGGAGCTTGAGAACCACCCCTCTGTGCTGGATTATGAGAATGTTAAGGTTTGTGCCGTAAACTGTCTGCTGATGTTGAAGTGGGATTGTATATGACTGGTAGCGTCTTGAATACCACATGATTTATGAATTACATTTTCAGTATCACACAGCTGTCTGCAATGCAGAAATGGACTGTGAACGTAACATCTTTGCTGGATATATCCTTTCTTTATTGCTCTTCATCTCTCTTCATTACTTTGGCAGGGGGTGCTTACCAACCTGTTCTTCGTGGAGCATCAGGCGCCAGAAGAGGAGATCAAGGATGGCCGCAGCCACCAGAACATGCACGAGGCCACTTTTGTGGTGGCGCTGTGCCGCTACCTGCTCCACCAGGGCTACCAGCCCTCGCAGATCACCATCCTCACCACGTACACGGGCCAGCTCTACTGCCTGCGCAAACTCATGCCCTCCAAGGAGTTCGCCGGGGTCAAAGTGCACGTGGTGGACAAGTACCAGGGCGAGGAGAACGACATTGTCATCCTGTCGTTGGTGCGGAGCAACCGGGAGGGGCGCGTGGGTTTCCTGCAGATCCCCAACCGCGTGTGCGTGGCGCTGTCGCGTGCCAAGCGGGGCCTGTACTGCCTGGGCGACATGGGCATGTTGAGCCGGGTCAAGCTGTGGAGCGCCATCCTGCACACGCTGCGCGAGCACGGGCAGGTGGGGCGGGCGCTGGCGCTCAGCTGCCAGAACCACCCGGAGCGCCGCACGGCGGTGGCGTCGGCGGCCGACTTCGCCGGCGTGCCCGAGGGCGGCTGCAGCCAGCCGTGCGAGTTCCGGCTGGCGTGCGGCCACGTGTGCACACGCGCCTGCCACCCGTACGACGCCGAGCACACGGAGTTCCTCTGCGTCAAGGAATGCCCGCGGGTGCTGTGCGAGCTCGGCCACCGCTGCCCACGCCTCTGCCACCAGAAGTGCGGCAAGTGCAGCCTGCCCGTCAAGAAGGTGATCCCGCGCTGCCAGCACGAGCAGATGGTGCCCTGCCACGAAGACGCATGCCACTTCGTCTGCCAGGTGCCCTGCGAGAAAGCCCTCAAGTGTGGTCACGTGTGTGACGCCAAATGCGGGGAGCCGTGCACGGACCGCTGTATGGTGAAGGTCACCATGACGCTCAAGTGCGGTCACACCCAGAAAGTGCACTGTTATCAGGTGAGAGAGCCGGAGGAGCCGCCCTGCCAGACCAAGTGCGGCACCACGCTCAAATGCGGCCACCCGTGCCCGGGCACCTGCCATGGGTGCAAGCGCGGGCGCCTCCACCGTCCGTGCAACAAGAAGTGCCAGCACGTGCTGGTGTGCTCGCACCAGTGCCACGAGCCGTGCACGCGCGACTGCCCGCCCTGCAGTCGGCCCTGCCAGAACCGCTGCGTTCACAGCGTCTGCCGCAGGTCATGCGGGCAGCCTTGCGCCCCTTGTGCTGAGCCCTGTGCCTGGAGTTGCCCGCACCGCCGCTGTGGCAAGCTCTGCCACGAGCCTTGTGACCGAGAGCCCTGCGACGAGCCCTGCGATAAGCGCCTTCCCTGTGGCCACCCTTGCATCGGCCTTTGCGGCGACCCGTGCCCCAGCAAGTGCCGCGTGTGCCACCGCGACGAGGTGTCCGAGATCTTCTTCGGCACGGAGGACGAGCCCGGCGCTCGCTTCGTCCAGCTGGAGCACTGCAAGCACCTGTTCGAGGTGTCCTCCATGGACACCTACATGGCCCAGGACGAGGACCAGAAGGCCGGCTTGGACCAGCTGGTCATCAAGCTGAAGGAGTGCCCCAAGTGTCGCGCGCCCATTCGCAGGAACCTGCGCTACGGGGCTCACATCAACCGCAGCCTGGCCCAAATCGAGCAGGTCAAGGAGAAGATCAACGGTAATCCGAATGACATTAAGCAGAAGCAGAACGCCCTCAAAACCCTCCTGAGAGAGCAGGACAACCTGAGAGACTTCCTCCAGGCGGAGTATGGGCAGGTCCGAGACAAGCTGGACAAGTCCATCCTCTCCCTGCGGGAGCTGTGCCACCAGGAGAACCTCATCATGTTCCTGGAGCGCCTGGGGAAGCTGCTGAAGACCCAGAAAGAGCGCATGTCCGGCGTGCCGGCCGAAGTCTTCTCCGTGCGTCTGGGCCAGTGCCTGCGGTTCCTGGAGGGCCACGGTCAGCGCTTCTCCGAGCAGCAGGTCTGGGATCTGGAGCGCGAGCTGCAGAGGCTCTCCTACCTGGCCGAGCTCAATAGCCGCTGTGGGAAGACCAGTCTGATGATGCTGAGTGTCCGGGTGAACGAGGAGGTGGACGCCCTCAGGCAGGTGCTGGAAGACACACGCCCGTTCACGGAGGTGGATGAGCATCGGGTCAAGCAGGCGCTGGCTGACCTGGACGCCAAGCTGCCCCGTAGCGGGCTGGGCATCGACGATCAGGAGAGGGTGATGATCGTCAGAGCTATGGGTCTGCCCCAAGGCCACTGGTATAAGTGTCCTAACGGTCATGTCTATGCTATTGGAGAATGCGGGGGAGCCATGGAAAGTCGGAGGTGCCCAGATTGCAATGCCGTGATCGGGGGTGCCAACCATAACCTTACAGCTGGTAACGAGGTAGCATCTGAGATGGATGGCGCTCAACATGCTGCGTGGTCAGACGGTGCAAACTTGTTAAACTTCCGCCTTGATGACCTGTGAGTGATTTCATCATGCATTGTGAAATATCATTGATTCATGTGTGTTTTTTAAAAACTGCTTTTATTGTTTTCAATTTCAACATTTTTCCATATTAGTGTGATCTTGGTATGAATTCTGACATGCATTAATACTTATTATGCAGGGCTATGAATGTAGAATGATTTGATATCTGTAAAATGAATGCACAGTGATTTTACCTTTAAATAAAGATTTTAAATATATTTTATTTCATGCTGGAAAACTACCTGAAAATGATTATAATGATATATTATGAATTACGCACTGTACTCCTGTCCATATACACTGGAACTCCATGTGAACCAAACAATGTAGATTTTTCATGACTTGGTTAATAAAAACATTATTATATTTTAAACAGATGAGGAGCATTTGTTTTGGTGTGTTTCTCATTCAGATCAATAGGTGGCAGGAGTGTATCCTCCTTTCAATGGGAGCGATGATCAAAGCTTTTAGAGATTAAAAAAAACCAAGCTGAAGATGGAAAAAACCCAGTGATAACCTTGTGTGTTTGCTCATGATTTTTTGTCAGATAGGATGTGTTCTCATTTTTTCACCTTCTATCTGATTTGGCTCTATCAGACACGGGTCCTTTTCCATGTATGCCTCCATATAGAGAAAAAGCATAAATGAAATAGATCTACTTCCCCCCGACTGCTGAAAGTGCATTTGTGTATAATACTTAGATGCTTTCAGTGTTAGTTTGTTGTAAACGCACTCTGAAATGTTACACACACACACACACACACACACACATACACACACTCTCACACACACACACACACACACACACACACAATCCCTCTGCTGAACAGATAGCTGCCTAATAGTAAAACATTACCAGGATTTGCAATCCAAATTGCTGGCAGTCATGCGTAGGTTCACACAACAGCAGCTCTTTTCCAATCTGGGGGATGCAGTGACGGCTTCCATTTAGTACTGTTTTGCAGCAGCTTGCATTAGTTTATTACATGATGAATGTAGCCTTGTCAGCGTCTAAACCCGAATGCGAACTCTTGGGTTCTCAGCTGGGGGAAAAAAAGTGGAACAGAAAACTGTGGTGTCAGGATGCGTAAAAACAAGCAAACCTAGACGGATGCCACTCTGTTGTGTTCATGGTGTGCGTTTTTCGGGAGCGGTCAGGAGTAAAGAAAAATTGTAATATCCTCTAGGGTGCACTGCATCATCTATCACGTCAGCTCCCTCTTAAAGGTATTCCTCAATCACTCCAGGTGAGTTTGGGGGGGCAAGAAGGGCAGAGATGGGGCCTATCTGCCCGCTTCTGTGCCTGGAATGATTTTGCATGCAACTTTTGCCGGTTCCAATTGCTCCTCCACCGTTTCATTTCTTAACCCAAGGACAGTAGATTATGGGGACACTGAGGCGTAGCCCGAGTTTGAGGAGCGAGAACGGGTAATTTTCATAACGATGAATCACTGTCATTGTGCTTAATGGGGAGAAGAAGATCACTTAAGTGCCACAGATTGAGCGCAGGACTTGGAGATGGACTGTTACACACGCACACACACACACACACACACACACACACACACTAATGCTTTGCAGCACCAAGGAGTGTTGACATAATTGAGGGTGAGTAACGGCTGGATGGGAAGACTCGCGTGGACAAAGAAAGACAGTGAAGATGTGCTTGGGCTGACTTAAGTCTGTGGCATGAAGAGTATGGGAAATAGCAGGGCATGAGAGAAAGAGAGAGAGAGAGAGTAAACAGAGAAATTCCACACACTCTCCCAGATGGCTGAGCCCACATGGACATTCTCACAAACCCATCATGCAGAAGTGTGAGAATAACAACAACACGCGCTTCCAATCTAGAGGTTGTTTGAGGATGTGATAACAGTCACAGCGAGAGCTTCTTGTCCAATTAAAAGACTTGAGTGGAATAATTTGTTGTTTACATCACGAAACACAAACACTAAAATGTGCAGTTGGGTGCATTTTTGTCTTGGCCTTAACAATGCACTGGTGATAATAACCCTACATTTCTCTTTTGAAACTGGATAACTCATTGTTTTTCACCCCGAGAATGGTCAAATACTGGCATAATCACATTTTAATACTTTTTCAAAAGCGTACAAAATACACAGTGACATCCCTTATCCTACAATTATGATGGCAGTCCATCATGATGTAGTTAGGGGCAAAGATTAGAGCAGTGGATGGTTGACTTATGTCTTGCCATCACATGTTATCTGTTGGCTGTATGGCACAGAGAGTTGTATAAATATCCCATGATTGCCATGAGATTATATAGCCTCCTGAGGTTTGCTGCTTTAATGAAACCTTTGGGGTTTTGCTATGCAGTGGGTTCAAAAGTGCTATGGAACTGAACTTCAAATGACACAGTAGGATCTAAGATCATAATCTAGCTCTGTCAGAAGTATTTCATATACCCATTTTTGTGCATCTTGGGTCCTATGACTAATATGTACGCCAATATTTATATTTATTTATATTGACTTATGATAGTAGATAAATGGGGAGATACTGCCTACCTGGCTTATTTATTAATAGTGTCAGGGGAACCTGTATGGAACACACATTTATACATAGTATGCGCACATATATTGATGTCATGATGAGACTGATGATGCTACAGTATGGCTTTGAAACCCTTTCAAATGTATTATGATGTATGGCTACAATGTATGGCTTTTATGTGTGCATGACCTGTGAAGCGCAGTATAGTGTAGGGCTTCTATAAGCCACATTTATCATGGCAGCTTGCTTGACTATTGATGGAGGGATGGAAACTGTTTGAATATTTTTTAACAGCTTAGTGGTTGTTGCTTCTTTTTGTTGCCATGGCATATGTGCATTTAGTACATATACGCAGGTACATCAGAGGTTTTAAGGTATGGCCGTTTGACGATAGTTTCTGGCTTTAACCGCCCCTACCCCCCCCCCCCCCCCCCCCCCCCCCGGCGTTCTCTGGCTGCTCTGCAAAGTCCCTTCTCATATGTGCACCCCCCCCCCCCCATCTGCTATCGTCTTGCTGCCACCTAAAAGGGCAGTTGAAGTTAATGATGGATTACAGTCACTTTGAAGTATCATAGTGTTATGTTCAAAAAGACCCTGAGACACTGTAGAATGGAGGTGTAATCCATAGCACTGTGTCGGGATTAGTCATCAATAATGGACTATTTCAGCGTGACTTCTCATTCCCTTGCTTTTGGCTAATGAGCCCCTTTAAGTAAAACAGAGTGAATATAGACAGTATGGGGCTCTCCTGGAGCACCTCACAGTTAAACTGTGTGTAAGCCGTAAGTGAGGAAGCAATGCTTTTTGTCTAAAAGACGTCCATAAAGCAGAACGTTTATGGATTACATTTAAAAAGACTGCCTCAATTAACACCGTCTCCTCAGTGAAAAAAAGGAGTTGAAAACTAACCCCAAATCGTCCTAATCCACGCATTAGTCATTGTCAGTGACATTGACCATGCACCGCCGTCATACGAGTGGGGGTGCAACTGCACAATTTAGGAGTTTAATTATAGGGGCAGACAGGGGTTAATGAAATCTTGTATTGTGTATTTTCAGTGGTTCCTTGTTCTATTAGCCTCGAGCCGATCTACCGCCTCTGCGCTCTCAAGTGTTTTCAGAGCTGGGAGAGATACTAATAAGGCCAGTGACATGGCAACCAAATGTTGACCCAGGCAGTGTTTGCAGACATGGGTGAGACTGTGTTAATATGGAAATGATTCCTTTAAAAAAGCTTTGTTTATGAGTGAAAAGATGAACTGTGGTAACTCATGGATGCAGTAGGTTTCAAAACACATATCACACCTCCAACACTTTGTGATGGTGTCGCTGGAAAGATATTCTTTGATGTTCCTGACAGTCTTATCTACAAACAGTGAAAACGCATTTTAAAAACACATTTTACTGTAATTATTCCCATGTTCACACTCCAAAACTGATAAGTACCACTTGGCTCTGGTAAAGAGAACTGCTCACCAAGGCACTAATCTGTGTGTGCTTGCAAACAGCGGGAATGTCCACCTTCTTTCTTTCTTTCTTTCTTTCTTTCTTTCTTTCTTTCTTTCTTCTCCCTCTCTTTCGCAAGCTGTTGGGTGGCCAAGCCTTTCCTTCCCCCTGTGACTTTGACTCTCTGCTTGGTATGCAGCTTTGCTTCCAGGGGAGTTACTCGCAGGACTTCTGAGTGGAGAAGGAGTGGACCACTGTCAGGGCCTTAATCAACCATCATTCCCCTACCTCCTGGGCTTACCTTTGCATCAGGACAGCGCTCCAATACTCCCCTCACATTCACAGTCTGACCCTCGCTCCAGTGCCTCTACTGAGCGAGTCCGATTTTGTTGTTGTGTTTTTTTGTGTGTGTGTTTGTGTCTGTGTGTGTCAGGTTTAATTGAGCATTGCCATGTCCTCTGCCCGCTTGTCTTGTAGCTGTTTGTTTTCTTGTTATTCGGACCATTAGCCGGTCAGCGCAGATCAACCTCAACAATCGAGTCAACAACGAGCCTTGATTGAAAGCAAAGAGCATCCAATAACATACTCACTGTTTTTGCTGGACAAATAGTATAGTATACTCTTTTGATCCCGTGAGGGAAATTTGGTCTCTGCATTTATCCCAATCCGTGAATTAGTGAAACACATTCAGCACACAGTGAACACACAGTGAGGTGGGTTACAAATAAATAACAATGATACAAATTAAAATCTATCAATTAAAGGCAAAAAACTTTGAGATTCGAGGAGAACACATTCTCCAGTATTCCTTACCAAACACACAACAGAGAGAATTGTTGTTTTTCACTTCTGTTTAAACAATTGACTCCTATTTTGTCCTGCACTCACACCAAGAGATGCACCTTTGAACAGATTCAATACCTCCTCTAACACACATACAATTATAGTCACTGCACCTGCACATTACTAACGATGGCTCGGGATGTCAGCATGTTAGGGAGGGCACAGTCAGTTTAGTTGACTGTGGCTTCAAAAACACCTCATTAAACTCTGCAGTGATGACAGGCAAACTCATCCAATCAGCTCATCCCACTACAGATGGCTGACAGATGTGCTGCCGAGGTGTTAACTTGTGTACCACGGGCACTCTTAAACCAACTAATTCTCTCTCATCACACCGTCAAGTGCCCCTTGATAGCTCCGAGTTTATGTTTATCTCTCTGGATGTGACAACCCCCCCCCCCCCCCCCCCCACTCCCCCCAGGCTTGGCCCCATGTGGCTGTGAGGGTATCTAGTTACAGAGCTCACAGGAACTGAGCATCCATGTTTTAAATCGCCATACGGGTAAGCCAAATGCATCATTCCAACCCTGATTCTTTTGGGGCCGCAGCCCCAAAGATGTGTAGTAATTGATTCAGGAAGGAGAGATACTAGCGCAACACTGACTTCATGTTTGATAGCTGGCTAATTAAAGCTAGGTCAGCATATTAGCTACTGATTGCTTTCCAGGTCCCTTGAGATATATACCTCACACCTTTCAGAGTGCGATGTCACATCGCATAAAAACCATGATTAAGGCAGACTGAAACACAGGCCCAAAGCAAGTTTAGCTTCTCATTGCATTTCTAGAACATATTAAATGTGAATGAATTTATATATCAACTTTCAATATATCTCATGGCATTTGAAAAACAATTCTAGTGGTCCTGGTAAGCATATTTACTTTGGTTTGATTTTAAACTAACTTGAATAAATCTATAAGACTCACTTTAGTCTAATTGGGCTTTTGTGAGCACCTGTGTGTGGATTACCAAGTGACATCAAATTGTTTTGCTGCAATGGGGCTTGAAGTGCTTTGTAACTTTGTATTTATTAAAATATTTTTTAATGAAACACCATATGTGCTTTGCAGAATTTGCAATGTGTTTGCCAAGGGATTAAAACTTAAATATGTAAAGAACTACATGAAACAAGGAGTCCACAAGCCACCCCACAAAACATTTATAGAACAGGCAATGCCCCCCCCCCCCCCACACCCCATTATGTTGACATTATGATTATGATTTGTTCAATGCATCAACCTAAGATCTATCCAAGCTTTTCTGGACTATGACTCAATGCCATCCAAAGCCATCAACCAAACTTCCTGCCTGTCCAGCATAGGTAGTTTCACAATTAGGGTAAGCACTTTGTTTCACAAGGCCTGACAATTTAACTTTCTTGAAATTTATGTTTTTTTGTTGTTGTTCTACATCCGTTTAATCTACATCCAAAAATTAAGGCACCTGGTCATTGACACTTTCTAGAAATGTATACTTCCAATGTTAAATGTGGGTTGGAGTGGACGTCTGAAAAATATGTTTCTTCATCAGAATAAGGTTAAATATTTGCATACAATATTTGTAGTGTTTATTATTTGGGTTAACATCATTTAAGCAAGACTGGTTAAGCACTTTTATAGCAGATCTATGGAAAATGTGTTGGAGTGGACAAAATCTGGTTGACGGAAAACTTTAGTAGTTAGGTTTTACAACTACATCAGTTATTATGATTTGTTGGTAGGCTGTTACATGGTTGGATGCATATCCAAAGTATTTCTTCTGCTAAATATGCTCAACCAGGTCAGTATGTGAAAGTATGTGAACCTTTTGAACAGTTTGGAGTTTTCATGATTTTCTTATTTGATCATCACCAGTTTTTAAATATGAACTGTCAGGTGTGTATATTTTTCAAATGCATGGACTTGTTTAGAGGGGATTGCATGAGAAGCCAAAAAATCATGAATCATGGAATTAATGCATGTAAAATAATGTAAAACATATTTGGGTGCTGAAATAATCAATTACACATACTAATCTTCGGAAAGGGTTTGAGCAGCCATGATTAAAAGAGAGAGAAATTTCACCAAACCCCTGTAGTGCCAAGGTATACCCACAGGGATCAACAATGCCAAGAGGAAAATAGATATCTGAGGACATGAGGAAGAGAGTAATGACAGCCCTTCAGTCTGGGGAAAGCTACCCTCTCTAAAAGATTCCAGCTCCATTTATCCACTGTAGGACAAATTGTTTGCAAATGGAGGGTATTCAACATCACAGCAACATTTCCTAGAAGATGATGCCCATCAAAAGTATGACAAAGATGCACCAAAAAGATAATAAATTGAGTAAAAGCCAATCCACACATCACCTCTAGAGAGTTACAGACCTCGTTGGCAGCATCTGGAATACATCTACATGTGTCTACAATCAGATGAAACTGGAACAGACACAACATTCATGGGAGGGTTGTAAGGAAGTAACAAAACTGCCCAATTCAACTTTCAGAGGCCTTCTAAAAGTCCATTCTCTGGACAGGTGAGTCCTACATAGAATTATCTGGTCACAATCCAAATCGTTATACAACCCAAAATAAGAAAAAGTTGGGACATTGTGTAAAATGCAAATAAAAACAGAATGTAACTAGATGTACCGCAGAGCGGTACAAAATATGACCGCCGCCCAGTCCAGCACATTTTTTCCACAAAAAGAAATCACGCTGAAAGGCCTATGATTCTAACTGTCTCACTAAATTGCATTATCCACACTCAATTCTTGGTATCTGCTAGACAACAAGTACCAAAACATGATTAGTTCATAGATTTCACATGTAAAATTAATTTTATACAACCCCACCTCCATCTTGCCTGTTCATAATTCTGAGAAATTCTTGATTGTTTGTGTTATGTTTATGTTATGTGTGTGGGTGTGTGTGTGTGTGAGTGTGTGTGTGTGTGTGGGTGTGTGTGTGTGTGTGTGCGTGCTTGTGTGTGTGCCTGCGTATGTGCCTGTGCATGCAAGCGTACATATGTCTACTGTGTGAGTATGTGTCATACGTATGATTACTGTGAATGTATGTGTGTGTGTGTGTGTATCTGTTTGTGCACATGTGTGCACATGAAATGGGTTAACATGACCCCTTGAGATCAACATACAAAAAATGGTCCTACTAAACCCTACGGTTTTCGAGATATTCACAGAAAACTGTGTCTGCCCTACCCTCCTTTCGGGGGTCCAGTCCAGCGGTGGGGCTACAGATCAAAACGAAAAACGATGGTTCCATGCTATCCATGTGGGGTTACATGGCCACCAAGTTTCGTGTACCCTGGTCTTTCAGTGTCCCGGGACTCATTGACGGAAATTTGGGCCGCGCGGCGGTCATAATAATTGAATGTAATTGCTTGATAAGTTGCAAAAAGGACACAGACAACATATCAAATGATGAAAATAACAAATTTGACTTTTTCATGGAAAATGTATATTCATTTTGAATTTGATACCAGCAACACGTTTTAAAAAAAGTTTGGATGGGGGGCAACAGAATGCTGGTTGTGTAACGATAAAGAAAACAAAAGGAGGAATGTTTCACAACTAATTAGGGTAACTGGCAACACGATTGGGTATGAAAAAGAGCATCCCAGAGAGGCGGAGTCTCTTAGAAGTAAAGATGTAGGGGTATTTATCACACTGTGTAAACCTGTGTGAACAAATGATGAAACAATTTTAATGCTTCTGAAATTGTGAATTATTTGGAGAGTTCATCATGTACAGCACATAATATCATGAAAATATTCAGAGAATCCAGAGAAATCTTTGCAAACAAGGGATAAAGCTGAAAAACAATATCGGATGGCCGTGGTCTTTTGGACCTCAGATGGCACTGAGTTAAAACCAAACCTGTAAGAAAATCATTGTATGGACTCAGGAAAACCTCTGATAACCATTGTCTATGAGCACAGTTTGATACTCAATTCAGAAATGCTAGTGCATGCAACAGCCAAAATTGCATACAGAAATACCACCGTCTTATCTGGGCCTGAGCTTGTTTAAAATGGACTGAGGTAACATCATGGACTCATCTGAGCTAAAGAGGAGAGGGGCTATCCAACCTATCCAACTTGTTTTAATGCACAGTTCAAAACCCAACATCTAATACTTGCAAATGAGTTTGAGTTTTTGTAAACTAAACCACTTTTGTTGAATATATAATGAAAATATAACATTATTTTGTGTCTGTCTATTATTTGGAAGGTCAGCTTTACAAATTGGGGTTTGAATGTGCATTAAATGAGGTTCATTTTTTTAAAAAAAAATTGTAAAAACAACTGACCATGTCTGAGGGTTCACAAACTTCCAAGCAGCACTGTATTTCTGAACTTATGTTTAACAGAAAATTGGGCCATACTTCAAATAGCCTACCTGCCATTTCCATAAACATGATATTCTTTACTTTCTTCAGCATCACAATTGTAACATATTACAGAATGTCTTGGTGTGGTTCAATTTTCTACACACAGTAAGATGTGTGTAGAAAACTGAACCACACTAAGACATTCTATGTGAACGTATGTCTCATAGTTCATCTCGGCTTGTCCTCTGCACTCCGAAATCTGGCGCTAGTTAGCCGATGCTACCAACAGGTTTTCAAAGGGGGTGCCTCGGGCATCGGCCTAGCCATGCAAATAAATCATTGTTTTACACCATTTACGAGGCTCAAAGTAGCTCCACACTTCATTGGTAGACTTCCGAGGGCCCTGACATTTAAAACGAGACATTGAGAACTTTAAAAAAAGCACTGGTAGTTTATTTACAAGACGATTTATACAGACAGTACCTTCAGGAAGTTTACCGTTCTTGAATTTAGTCACGATAAGTCGAGCGACGAGTACAAATGAACAGGTATGATAAGGGATCAAATTCCAAAAATAATTCTGTGGAAATGCATGGATTCCAGTTGTTTCCACGGAATTATTATACAATTCTGAGACAAGATGGAAGTTGACACCTAGAAGTACCATGCGTGTTGACTGTTTACACCATGACTTTCTGCGACCCTGACAGCCTGCTTTCTGTATGCCTATGTGGCTATGTGATTTGTGCACCGCCAAACCCATCGATCCCCCTCCAAATTAGAACAATTACTGCCGCCTCGCTTCCTTTTTGCTGCCTTTCATTAAAAATGGCTCTGTCGATACCACTGTTTATGCCAAGATTAATGTGGTCTATGGCTGACAGGATGTCATTAGGTGATTATTTCATTCAACGCCAGCAAAAGGAGAGAGTAAGACAGGATTGAAAAGTTAGGGGGGAAAAAAGAACGCTTCACCTTGGTCAATTTGTCTTCGGCACACACGGCTCCGTGTCATTTAATTGTAATAACTGTATAAACAACAAGTGTGGCATCTCTCTCTGGAGTCTCCATCTTTCCAAGAACGCTGAATGAAAATGCTATAGGCCTACCAACTGCAATATTTATACAGTCTTACATTATTATAATTACTTCCCCTGCATTCCTATACCTTTATATTTAGTCATTGGATATGGAAGAAAATAAAAAACAAAGTTGTCATCATAACTTTCACCACCTCTAACACAAAGAAGGAAATGAAAGTCAAACACAAAGTGTCAATGGTGAATACTAAGGAAAGGAACCCTTGGCTGGTGAGAGCTGTGGGAAGCATTTGGGAAAGGTTAAAGGAGTTCTGCCATTCTTCTGTCCCTCTCCACAAGCTCCATGTGAAAAAAAGAAACATTTCGTTTTCATGCGGTTGACTCATCGAAACAATGTGTTACTTGGGCCAAGAGCTGTCCGACTGGCGTACCACAACGGTGTGTAGGACGTAACAAGAGACGACACACACAAGACCCCCTAATTTTGTCACAGCCCACTGCTCGTGGATCGCAGATCCTCTGGAGGAGAGAACCCCCCCCCCACAACCCACCAAAATAAACTGGAAGAACTCTGTTCTGCACCCTGGGCACCCGGCAGCCATAGAAAATGAATTTCGACAGCTGCACAGGCACAGATAGTCACATTGTGCCACGACAGCAAAAGAGCCACGGGCAACTGGATGCAGGAGGGCAGAGGGGGTAGGGTGAGGATAGGGGCTGAAGCGAGGGGTGGGTGGCGCGGGGCGGGCAGGGGGGGGGGGGGGAGTTCTCTGTCAGACCTTTTTCTCCTCCGCATTGTTCTCGTCTGTCTGCCCTGGACCGGTGCCCTGTCAGGGCCCTGTCACGGGGGCATCGGCGTGTCAACAACATCTGCTAACGATCGGTGAACAATTAGCCAGCCGCCGAGGTTGGTTTAGCTGAAGGGCGCAGCCTCCAAGCCGGGGAGTCCTCCCTGCCTCCACCCGACGCACATGCCAACGAGTCGGATGTGTGGCGATTATTTAAACAACCCCAAACAAACAAACAAACAAACAAACAAACAAAAACCCCAGCTGTGTTATAGACGGTTCCGTGTGATACGGATACACGGAGAACCATGCTGCTGATTTGGTTGGTGAGTTGAGCCCTTGTGTCTGGGACAGCTGAGCTTGGCCGGTACTCCTCACTGACTGTGTCAGAGATAAAAGCATGAGTGAGGTGCAGGATTATGACGTCCTCACAGAAGGCAAATGCGGGATGGCAGTGTGCCTTCTCGGCAGTATTTCATCAACGTCTGTCTCTGAAAATGGCATCTAAAACAGGAGCAAATCCCAAATATGAACAACGGTAGCACCGGGCTGTTTTTTGTAAGCAAAAGGTGCTGCGTGTAGAGTCCTTGTGCTTGTCATAAAAAGTGATGGATCTGTGAATACATCCTCATCCCTCCCTTGCTTTGATGTTATTCAGGGTCCAATGAGACATTTGAGTGTTGACCTTGGGCTGTTTGCCAACCGCTTCAATTTCAGTGGCTCCAGGCTTCGTTTTAGACATAAGCAGTTCTGATTTACAGGTGGAAAGGGCACCGCCACTGGGATTAATTTGAATGACAGAAATTAAATCACCTCTATATACAAAAAACGCCCCAACTTTTTTCCCCCCACCAAACTCTTTTTGATCAAAGACTGCGTGTGTATGATGGAGGGTAGGAAGGTTATTCTACAATAATAATTGTGAAAAAAACCCTTTTATTTAACCTCCCTTGCCTATTATGAGGCTTATAACTGCAAACACACAAGAAGCAATTTGCCTGCTTGTTTAAAGTATTTCCCCCTCTCTCAATCTATAATTCTTTTAGTGGCTTGGGGATATATATGTGCATAAATCTCCCCTCAGCAAGAGGGAGACCACAAACCTCTTTCACCACATGAACATTAAAGGGAGTGGTGGTTGTCAGAGACGTACTCCTGCGTGGAGCTGGATGAGGGAAATGACTTTTTGGACTGTTGCATTCTCCGCCTGCCGTATGACCTCGACGCGGGCTGAGGTTAATTGGAATGTGCTTTAGGAAAAAGGGACAGGTTTGCCTGGTGTCAGAGACAGGAAAGAAGTGAAGGGCTTTGTGTTGCATGCAGCCCACTGCAATTCGGCTTCTGACTAATCTCCCTCTCAAAGAGATGGACCCCTCGTAATCTGCACTTGTGCGAAGTCCGCCACATTTTAATTGCCTCTAATTTTGTTTCATTTATTAATATATTATTTTTTCATTTATTTATTTATTTATTTGCTTCTACTGAGTCATATTCCACGTGTACCACTCCTCACTTGTTTGGATGAATTGTTGGTTACGTTGGTTGTGTCTTCAGGTCACAGTGGTGGATTTCTCTCTTTGTTCCTGCTACTGTGCTTCGTGAAACAGACCACCCGATGAATATTCAGAATTTCAGTCTCTCTCTCTCTGAGTGACACTGTCCAATTAAAGGGGATGCTAATTTGGCCCGTCTTCATTTCGTAATTAACGAAGGCACAGGCATGCTCCAACTTATTTCTGCACTAATTGGTTTAAACTTGTCATTTGGTTTGCCTGGGCAAACATGTGTAAGCTAAGCCTCTCTCCCAAGTAAATTATTTCTGATTGGACATGCTTCTTGTGGTGCACACTTTGCACTGGGGATGGGGGGTGGTGGCATAGAGTGGGCGGAGATTCTGTCATCTCAATGTCGCTGTCAGGAGTACCAAGTAGTTCTGTCTGTGCTTTATCCTGTGTTCATATGAAGATGAATGCAACACAATGTGCTTTGTCACACTGGTATAGCTGACATTCCATTCCATTTAGGTATTTTATTGAGCTTCTATTTACTTTGTGTGTTTGTTTTTATGTACATTGATTTAGCAATTCAAATATATCATGAATGAATAAATGAATGAATGAATGAATGAATGAATGAACACCATTTTCCTCTTCACTAACTAAATGAGAAAAGCATGAGTGGAGCATTGCATTGTTGACTTTGTGTGAAACCAGTATGACAAGTAGTTCATATACTGCGCCAGATAACACTCCACCATGACAGACAGTGTATAGATGCAGTGTGAACCACAGAGATTTTTGTTTGCATGTGTCGTCTACCTCTGCCTTTGTTCTCGGTTGAGGGCAGGCGTGCAGGGCTGGACGACAGGGATAGAAAAGGAGAGCCCAGGGGTGTCCTTCAGGGCCTAGAGGTACAGCAGCTCAGAAGCTGCTTAGGAGAGGCCTGCCATGCTTGATTGGGTAAATCCACCCAAGCTCCTTTTGATGCCCACACTCTTGAAGCTGAAGTTTGACGCGTCTGCGCTGTCCGTGGTCCTGAAATGGCGTTTTTGCCTGTGAGAGCAACATTAGACTGTGCCGTTGGATGTGTGGGACAACGGCTTTCTTCTGTGTAGTGCCTTGGTGCCTGTTTGTAAAAGTCTTATCAGAGAATTGAGGACATTACCTCTTTTATACACTAGAACATGGACTCCTAATGGCTATAGATACATTATGCTGACCAGGAGAGTGTTATTTTGATGAGCACATTGGCTATAGGACCATGACTAAGCTTTGATGAATTTGAATCCATTTTACATATTGCTCACCCCATTCACTCTTGTTTACCTGCTTTCATGTTGATGATAGCTCTGTGGCACGGGTACACTTGGTTGTGCCGCACTTTCAAGTTTCCTCCCACCCCAAGGGCCCATTATGTGACATGAGTGGCTGGTGGATCTCGAGCACTGTGCTCTCTCAGCTGCACATTATGATTAGGATTCAAAAGAGCTTTTTTTCTTGAACACCCTTGAGAGGCCTGGTGTGAGCTTTTGAGGGGCTTGCCATTGCAAACTGCAGTATACCCGTCCACTGCCACTCGGCCACTTTTGTTCCAGATAGTCTGAGTCCTCGTGTCAACAGAGCAAGATGGAGTGGGCCATTGCGGTGGGTTTCACTCTGAACTGGTAAACACTGTGCCTGTTTTCAACTGCATATCACTCACAGTCGGTTTTTGGCTATTTGACCTTGTGCTTCTGTTACTTGTTAGTTGGCTAAGCAAGCTACATAGTTGCTCAGTTGAGGCTGAGTGTGGGTGTGTGTGTGTGTGTGTGTGTGTGTGTGTGTGTGTGTGTGTGTGTGTGTGTGTGTGTGCGCGTGTGTGCGTGTGCATGTGCGTGTGCGTGTGCGTGTGCGTGTATGTGTTTGTGTGTGTATGTGTGTGTGTATGTGTGTGTGTGTGTGTGTGTGTGTGTGTGAGAGAGAGAGGATTCACATTATCGGTGTGATTTCAGTGTTTAGTCTGAGGCCAGTGGGTCCACTCCTCAGTGTGTGTGTGTGTGTGTCTGTGTGTTGATTTTCACAGGCATTGCTGAGCCGGCCTCTCATCTAATCTGACACCAGTGTGATGTTGTGCCCAAAATCCAGATTTGCACTCCCTAATCTCTAATATGAACTCAACTCAACAAACTCTTCCTCACCCCTCTTTTCCCCTTATGTTGACAAATCAGTTTTCCCAGAATTCCAATTGAAAAAGAGCTGCCCCCCCCCCCCCCCCCCCCGACGCCCCTCTTCTTCACGGAGGCAGACAGTGTTGTTGAAAATCACCCTAAATTTTTCTCACGCTTCATGGAAAGTTTTTGATTGTGTCTGACGCATACTGAGTGAATCATGAAGTGCTGTCTGTCTGTTTGTTTAGCTATTTCCAGCTTATCCTTTATTTGTTTGTTCGTGGCAGGGGATGATGTTTGCAGTGTCGTGCAGAGCTGGTCGTTGCCGGTCAGACATGATCTAAGACCATCACACATCACCAAAGCAAAAACAAACAAAAAGCCCCAACAGCTTTTTCATCAGTTACAAAAAATAGGAAGCATTCTGTAAGCTTGCGAGTGGCAGTGATATGATGTTTGCTGATGCCCTTCGGTGACTGTTGTTCAAAAGGAGACGACCCACCACACCTTCGCTGAGTCAGCGCAAAATTGCACGGGTGTGAAGCTAGAGAGAGAGAGAGAGAGAGAGAGAGGGGGAGAGAGAGAGAGGAAGACCAAGGAGAGGAGAGGGAGAGAAAAAAAAAGTTAAGCATGCAACAGATTAAAACCTGCAGCTGGGAAGTTTTTCATTTTATTTTTCATTTTCATTATCTGTCGGTGAAAGTATAAATGCCACGAGGATTAGAGAAATTACATGGGCTTGCGCTCTCCTGGCCCGGCGCTTATCCCCTCTCTCCTAGCCTCCCCTCCCTCGGCTCCCCACTAACTCCCGCTAGCATTCCCCTCACGCCGGATGGGCGCTCCGTGTGCTCAATGCCCCTAGCCCGGCTGGCCCTCGAGCGCAGCGCAGTGTCTTAAGAATTTCTATAATCCCAGAGATCTATTACAGATAGCTGCCCTGACACAGGCGACAGAGATTAGAAGCGGCAGATACTGACTGTATTGATTGGCCTCTCATCCCCGTCCAGCTCGGCTGCACGGCCGTGTAATGGAACGCCGTAATGAATTTCAGCAGCCAGTCAGGGCGAGCAGTGTCTAAGTGAGTTAGAAGTGTGTGTGAGAGAGAGAAGGTGAGGAGAGAGAGAGAGAGAGAGAGAGAGATAGAGAGAGAGAGAGAGAAAGAGAGAGAAGAAGAGAGGGTGGAGGGAGAAAGAGAGAGAGAGAGAGAGAAAGAGAGAGAGATAAAGAGAAAAAGAGGGAAAGGGAGGGGGGAGAAAGAGAGGGAGAGAGGAGTGAGTTGGATGTTGAAAGCTGGGGTATATGACTTAAAAGGGGATTAACCTCTCTTAAATGTTTGTTTGTTTTTTTTCCTCTTTTTCCTTTTTTGTGCTCCACTTCCTAACTTTATTTGAGAGGGAAGGGGTCTGTAATACTCAGAATGGGTCTTCTGGATTATACTTAAATCTATGCATTATCCAAAATCAGCATGGTATGTATTTTTGGGGTTTTAAAGCTGACACTATGGCACTCCCACTGTGGCTATTATGTTGTCAAACTAGCAAATGTGTCACTGACCTTTAAAAGGAAAGACTGGCAGCAACAGTTACATTAATAACGGGGTAAGACAGTTCCAAACACATTCTCAGCCACTTTGAATATGATGATGGCAACGTCACGGCTGACAAGTGAATTTTTAGCTTGTGCCATTTTGTCAAAACATCCATAATTATGAGAGAAAAAGCTTCTAGAAAAGTGGAAAACAATTTACATGAGGCTTTTGTTTTAAAGCTCTTAAAAAAGGCTGTAGGATTAACAGCATTTTTTTTGCCACACAGGAAATGAAGATGAGGGCAGCATGGCATCTTGTTTGGATGACCTCCAAAAACTAGATGACGTCGATGATGACGACGACGACGATGACGACGACGATGATGATGATGATGATGATGATGATGATGATGATGATGATGGTGGTGGTGGTGGTGGTGATGACCAGTGGTATATTAATCCCAGAGATAAAGCAGTCCCACTTTACACCTGGCCTCTCTCCTCTCCACCCGTAAGCCACACAACCTCCACAACAGGTCTGGAAAAGCTGAGCTGGTCGCGCTCCCCCCTCCTGTGTTAGCTATGCAACATGCGTCTCAGAAACACTTCAATTACAGTTAACCTGACTTGGAAATACACCAATGTGGAGTCTTTAATGGCAGGGATTGTTAAGATCCTCCAAGTCCTGCTCCCTCTCATTTAGCCATGTGCTTGTGATATCCAAGAGCTTTGGCACTGATACAATAGATTGCCAACAACACACAATGGCTACAAGGCTTTTGCTAATCACAGTATCGATCCCCTAATTCTCCCTATTTTAAACTCTTTAGCGAGGTGGGCGGCATCGGATGAATTAAGTTGGGCTGGAGCATTGCTGTGCGGATCCCGAGGGAGAGCGCGATTGAGACCTGAATATTGCCTTAGATAAGAGCGCCATGCTCCTCAGTATTCACGCCTAGCCCTTCCCAGGGTCTCCCACATTGATGAACAAACAGTGGATCGACCTTGCTGTGCCTGATGTACTAGCTCAGTGGGGAAAGTCGGCGGCGTGCACGCTTGTGTTATTTTCTGTTCAAACTCCCCTAGTTCCCTGAGTTGCGACTTGCATTTGGAACAATGGATTAGGCCGTTTTCAAGAGAAGCAGACATCTCAAATAACAGCATTGATACTGAAAAGGAGATATTGCATACTCTTTTCTGTCATTTGGTGGTTTGCAATTTTCTGTCTTTCGGAGTGCTAAAATGCCATGTGCCTCTGCCAGCCATTATTACTTTGGATATACAGTACAGTTCACTAAATTTAGAAAAACAAATATTGCTGTGGCCCTTTATTTTGAAGCTGCATGTGTGTAACAATACTGCACTTACACCATGAGCAAATGCGGAACAAAAACCTTTGCCTTTTAACATTCTCCTATTTGTCAAGTCAATATGCTAGGTGTGCTGCCAATTTTCGGCCAGCACGTTTCGTTTCCTGTGTACTCACCATTTTTCACAACAACGTTTTATGGCACCGAGAGCAAGCTCAGCATTGTAACTCCTCTAAAAAAAGAGAGAATTTATGACGACCCATGTGTGCACCCTGCAATAAGGCAGATGGTGCCAGTCTGCTAATGGCGAGTCGGCTATCGCTCGCTGTGTGCATCTTGTAATTGACCCTTTTAGATCTGTGAAGCGGGAATGCAGAGGCGCAACGCGCATGCCTTCTTAATGGAATATTTTCTCCTCTGCCTTTTAATTACAAGACCCAGCTAATAGAGATGGAGCTTACACAAAGAGACTCAGAACTTTCTTAAGAGGTGTTCGGGCCAAGGCAAAAATGTACTGCATAAAGTGGCACACCAAAACCTGGGAGGACTGCATGATTTGATTAACTGGTCCAAAGGGGCTTTGAATTTTTGGACAGCATTCAACTAATATAAAAGGCTGAAGAATATTTATTTATATGGGGAGCTGAAGGTGTAACCAGAGGGTGCACAGAAGATGTTCTTCCAATAGGAATACATAATCCAGTATATTATACTCTGTTTCTGGCACATAATAAATTGTACCTGCTGCGACAGTTGGTGTTGAAAGCTTCCAAAAATACTCCATCAATGTATTTATCCATCTGTGTCCTGTAAAATACATCTACAAGATACTTATTTAGAATTACTGTCAGTTGTAGACTAATTGCTGTACACATGTACTGTTAGACTTAACCCCCACATCATTCATTCTTGAAAAGCATTGACTGTTCCCCCCTCCTTTACCCAAACAGGAACACGCCGCACACAATGTGACTCTGCGTGGCCCATTAGAGTCCAAGCAATAACTCTTGATCCAGGCAGAGGGAAAGCAGTCGATGCCTGATAAGGGTAATCCAGCCTTGTTAGGCAGCTTTAGGGGGAGCAGCGAGGCGGGATGAGCGGCCGCCAATCTGGCTCCGACTGCCACAAATTACCCAGCCTTTCCCGGCTCACTCACTGGATTTACTGGGATCCAGTACAATGTGCTGCTCTTTCTTTTCCCCCTCCCTCTCTGTACACACACACACACACACACAACACACACACACACACACACACAACACACACACACACACACAAACACACACACACAATCACTCACACACACACACCCACACCGTCCAAGGAGCTGAGCGCCCTGAGCTATAGCAGAGCTGCTGACAGTGTGTTCATGGAGAGAGAGAGGAAGGGGAAGGGTTGGCCAGGCCACGGCAAGCTCTCCAGGCCCCGTTTTCACATCACGATAAAGAATGGGCTGAGCTGCACTGTGGGAGGGCCTCAACATGTCCCGGAGGTAATCACAAGCTGTGGCCGCATAAAGAGCGGGATTAATCTTTTGTGCTAAAAAAAATGCTTCTCTCGTCCTCTGACATTTTGGTATGAAAGGGTCATCACAAGGCCCTCTGCATAGTCAATGACATTGATTGCTGTTGGAATGAGATGGACATTGCACAGAGTGCTTTGTTTATCACAGGCTTGTGCAATGCAGGGCAGACATACTATCACACCCTTACCAGCTTTCAGCCACCATTTTACACTGAAAACAGAGAAGTTAACCATTGAGGAATGTATTAATGTGCAGAAAAAAATAGGCAAATATATACTCAGAGGAGAAAGCCATGGGGTGGCCAGTGGCCACTCCCACGACCGGGTCATCATTTTGGTGCCACTTATAGTGCCACTTAAATCTCCAGTGTTTAAAAAAAAAAAAAAAAAAAAAACTATGAGGCATCACTGCATGTCATGCACCATCTCTAACGTCTTGCCCTGATAGCAGCACATCCTACACTGTCAGCTAACATAAACACTTTGGAGTCATCCCTACAGTATATTCCCAGAGTCCTATGTTCCCAGGGTCCTATGTTCCCCAGACTAACATGGTAGGTAATGGGAACATGAAAAAGGGTCCTATGTTCCCAGGGCCCTATGTCCCCCAGTTAGAGTGTCCTGTGTTCCCAGGGCCCTTTGTTCCCCTGAAAGACATGTATAGACAAGGGGCTCACTCACACACACACACACACACACACACACACACACACACACACACACACACACACACACACACACACACACACACACACACACACACACACCCCACTCTCATCTCTCATAGGGGAAATGAGACACTAAAATAATTGACTTCTCTTCTCTAGATGTACTCTCTAGGCTGGGTACATTTAAGTTAAATGCATCAATCTAGGACACTGGAAACAAATTAAGATGATATAGGTTCATTAATATTTACATTTATGCATGGAGTTTTATTTATGGAGTTTTTCCTGCACCTGTTAACCATGTCATTAGTATAAATGGTGGCAGGCCTACTGCTATCAGGTCAAACTGATTTTGGAGGCTAAATAAAAACAACTAATATATAAATATATATATATTATTTTATGTACACACATACACCATATATATACTCGTGCCATATGTATATACATATATATATATATATATATATATATAATATATATATGGCACGAGTATATATATACTACAGCATATGGCTCATATATATATATACTACAGCACACTGGGCATGGACCCTCTGGCACCTCTGTGTTTTTCCAGGCGCCTTCAAAGGCCTGCACTTCCCCAGCACCTCACTGGATGGGTTTTGAAGTGCGGCGATAAGCCAGTCTCAGACTGGCAGGCCGGGCCGTGGTCACCCAGTTCCCCCTCAGCTCTCTCCCCGCGCCCAATCCCATTAATCGCATTAGAGAGAGCTTCTCGGAGGGCCAGAGCCAGGCCAGGATTAATTGGCCTCTGCTATGCAAAGCAGGCACATTGTAACAGCAATTCAATATGGAGGGGTGTAATGAGTGATTACTTAAACATTTCACTGCCGCTCAAAGGTTAGAGGAGGCGAACATGTTAGCGGCGCTGATGTTATTTATTTATTTCCACCACGCCGGCCATCTGATTCCCATAAACCTACATGCCTGCATCATCTCACTCGATCTTTTCTCTCTCTCTCTCTCTCTCTCTCTCTCTCTCTCTCTCTCTCTCTCTCTCTCTCTCTCTCTCTCTGTGTGTCTCTCCACAACTGTGGTCTGTAATGGGCCTACTTGCGGGGATAAAAGAGGGTTCACTGTGGCCACAGTGCATCTTATTTTAGCTAAAGTTGTCAAAGGACGTGGTCATTCCAGCTCAGCCTTTCATCAGCTCGGGTCCTGATGCAATTTAAACGTTGTGGGCTATATGTGACCCCTCCAGGGCACCATACATCACTTCCCCCCGGCATTCCAGCCGAGAGGTCGAGAGGGGACTGTCATTTATTATTTAAATGGGAGAGGGTGTAATTTTTACAGGGCATATTTTCTCTGCATGTAGTGAATCTGAGCCAGGACATTGAGGTTAATATCCCTGTCAAGAGTTTAGACGGATTTCCCAAGGACTGCCACAGGAAGTGTCCTGGTGTGAGTGAATGTGTGTGCGTGTGTCCGACAGAAAAACCATGCTTGCCAACCCTCAAAAAATATAGCACGTCTTAACTTTCACAGAGACCTCTGTGCGTCGGCGAAGTGAAAGGCTCAATTTTGTGCCTTGTGATTGCAACTGCCTTCAGCTCAGCAGCGTTTCTGTGCATACCCCCGGTCTTACTTGTGCACCCCTTAATTTGGTTTCACGCTTTGTGACATCTTGGACCATGTCAAACGATTTTACAAGGTATTTTAAATTAAAGTCCCTCAGCTGTTACAATGGTGTTGTCCACTCCTGCCAGGCGTCGACAGACAGGACGCTGAAGCACAGAGGCTAAGTCCAAATGAAATCTGTGATGCGCGGCGGTTTTCCTAGAATGACCAAAGCCCTGCTGGACCTAGACGACTCTGCTTCTGTCTTGTCCTCCATTTTAATTAGACAAGACCCGAACACGACAAAACCTGTCTGAAAAGATACTGCGGGCAGAATAATTAAAAAGCCGATTTTGTGCAAGGTGTAATTTGGCGACACTGATTCCGAACAGTCCTTGCACACCAGTTGAGCAGCTTCTCCAGATGATCAGACTTGGAATAACCCCCCCACAGATCACAAGCACACAGATTCCGTATATGTCCTGAACGGCAGTGTTAAATTGCACCAGTAATCACGGGCAGAGTGTCACTCTGTAGGTGACTCATCAAATAAAATCAGCTAAAATGAAAAGACTATTGCTGCAGCACAGTTGAAATGGGGTTCCTGGAACGAACAGCATGCTCGGAGTCGCTACCAATTATGTCAAACCCATTAGGAGGGCATAACCAGACGTTAAAGCTTTCTTCACCTCTTCTATCCACTGCCATTTCTCGTCACCACTGGTTCCACTGATCTGAAACTCCCATGTGCAGAATGGATCGAGTCATTAAAGACTTTACTCAGTGGGAACGGAAATCTTTACCACTAATTGAAGCGGCACACAAGAGAACACATGTGTGTGTGTGTGTGTGTGTGTGTGATTCCTGCTGTATAATTTTGAGACGGTGTTGTTTTGGGAGTTTGTACCTGAAGACATACGTCATCAGTTTTACCATGAGATGATCTATGAAAGAGAAATGAGCTATGAACAGTGCATAGGTGACAAGACCTCAAAATGAGCATTAATTATAGAGCCTAAAAAGCCCTTGATTATGGCAAAAGGTTGTTTGACCTCAACAGCTAAACAAATGACATCCCTCTCTTCCCCCCTTAATGTTGATCGACAGGAATATTCTATGAGTCTATCCGAGCCCCTTTCACAGAGCCAGGACTGTTCAAATAAAACAACCATAGAACAGACAGCTACAGAAACATACAGAAGAATTTCAATTAAACTGATTCAAAGTGTAAGGGAGTTTAATCAATCATTAGTCAATACAATGTATTACAATGTAAGTACAACATAAGTAATAGTGTTATTACAATGTAACAAAGCAATTGTAATACAAGATGCATTCTAAAAAACCCATGTAAGGCCCTACTGAATGCATGGTGTTAACAATATCATGGCATTCTTTCTGTAAAGCGGTCTGCTGTCATTCTATATCAAATGCATGTTCTGTATTTGGATGTATTTTTATATTTCACACTACTTAGGTTACATTCAATTGGAACTGAAGAGGCTTGTCTACTCTGAATCTGTACATTGTGACAGCTGACAGCTGGCTGAAAATTGTTTTATTTGTTTTAAGTTTTATTTGTTTTAAGTCAAGGTAACTTCATGAATCAGTTGGAAAGCTTGACTATAGTTTTCAATCTTTAATATTCATAATTTGGCCAGTGATAGGAAAATGTTGGCTTTATGACTCCACAAAAGAATGTGCATAACATTTTTATGAGACAGAGTCTATAATATGCATGCTTTAGATATATCATTAACTGGAGACTCCACGCATATACTTAAATGTAATTAAACCCGACACATGATAAAATATATCTCATTGTGAGAAGTTGGATTTCAAAGTCCTCTAATTGGCAGGCAGCCAAAAATTGGTGGTATCAGAGTATATTCAGAGGCTTCAGAGAGTGAAAACTTACTTGTTCAGAGAGCTCTGTGTTTAGGCAAAAGCTACTTTTCATTCTCTGGGGGTTTCTGAAAAGTAGCTGTAACACTCTGACTTCAGATATGCATTTAACTGGTGTGGACCGAAGGGCAAAATCAACTTTCCACGTTTGATCTTCTCCTCTGCTGATTTACACTGGCAGAGCACAGCCTTAATCTACCCATTTATCCTAACAAATGAAAGGACGAGAGAAAGAGGGAGGGAAAGAGAGAGAGGGGGAAAGGAGAGAGAGAGACGAGGGAGAGAGAGAGAAAGAGAATGAGGAAGGGAGGGAAAGAGGGGGGAGCTAAGAGAGAGAGAGAGGAGGATGGGAGAGAGATAGGATAGAAGAGAAAGAGTGAGGAGGGAGCTATAGAGAGAGAGAGAGAGGAAGGAGTGAGAAGAAGATAGAGAGAGGAGGGGGCTTGAAGAGAGAGAAAGGAACTGAGACTGATAGAGGAGGGGAATTATATGGAGAGAGGTGGGGGTGGGGTGTTGAAAGGGGGAGAAAGAGTTGGAGAGGAGGACGGAGGAAAGAGAGAGCTGTGCCATAGATTTCATCATAAAACCTTGCCTTTTTTCCAAAATGATACAGAGGAGTCACTCACTTTGTTCCTACATTCACTGTGTTGAAAAAAAAAAAAAGCTAAGTCCCTCTTTCATCCTCAAGGACACTACTGTGGATGTCTGAACGGTGTCTTACTGGAAACCAAATTCGGAGAATCACAGGGGGCCTTCATATGATGGGCTTTGCACGTGCTCCTTAACATCAATTTGTTTTCCTCCAAAGAATCATTCATTATTCAAGTGTAACAATCTACTACACTTCACAGCCTGTAAAGAGATGTTCACAGGGCATCAAATCACAAAGCAACTGATATTAGAGGTGTTTTAATTCTGAACACAAACATTTATATACAGAGCATACTCACTTTTGGATGAGGATGTGAGTTGTATTTGTTAACTGACGGTTAATTCTTGAGACACGGGCACCTGCCGTTTGCACAGATGTTCGCTCTGACTGGGGCCATATGTGTCTTGCTGGCTAAATCGTCTCGACCCGTGCGGAGCACAGGTGGTTCTCTCCTCTCTCCGCAGACGTGACAGCTCCCACCCTTCCCCATGTACCTCACAGCACGCTCCAGACAGCCAGCAAAAGTTGCCCAACCTAAGCTGTCGGCCCAGACCCCCTCCCCCGCCCCCACCACCACCACCACCATCTGGACGAGTCCACCCTCTGCCGAGGGGCTGTGTGATAGATCTGCATGTCACGTCCATCGAGCCCAACAGGGAGAAATGAGCACGTCCATGGTCTTTGTGTGTGACCCGATGCAGTTGTTTATGGAAATATTCTGTGGTCTGCATGCCAATAACCAGTGCTGCACATTGATTTGTTGCAAGAATTTGCATAGTCTTAGCCAGATTTCTGTATCTGTCATACTGTCATTATCAAAAGCTTTGAGATTATTGTGAGGACCTTTTGCTGCTCAAAACACAAAATGTGATGTGCTTCATACACTGATGAGATAACCGTGCAATTGTGGTTGAAATACTCCCGAAACACAAAGAAAACAAACCAAAATATATCTATGCAAGAAAATGGTTCCAATTGTATGCGTGGTGTATGTGGCATTATACATTGCACATTATTTTTAGTTTTGTGTATGTTGTATAACCTGTACAGTGTAGACTATGTAGTGTGGATGACTGGAGAGGGTGGGGAATGAAAGGGAGTGCATTTGAAGGAAAATGGAAAATAAGCCTTTTTGATGTAAATTGTTCTTTTGCTTAAACCTGTGAAATCAATAAAAAATATGTGTCAAAAATATTGTTGTATTCCAAACAATAAGTCAACAGTCGTGGAAGGGCATTACTACGGTTAAATCTCACTATAATCTCCTAGCTGTGCGATATGTCTCATTACAAGCCATTGATTTGATTCGTCTTCTTGCTGTCCACTAGGCTCTTTTGCTGTGGCGCGAACAAAACGTGATGTCACATGCAATGGGTGAATATGAATCAGTGGAGCCAAGAGTTCTATCTTTGTTAGTGTTGTATGTAAGTGTATCTAATGCATCTAATTAACCTGCCACTCACACAGATAGTTAAATGGCATTTTTGATTAATTAGAAATGGTTGTGTAATTACTATTCTTGTTCAGATATTTCTGTCCTACTTCTGAAGGTGAACTCCTCAATACAATCTTTGCAAATGCTTCCATTTGTCTGATTTAGAGACATAGTTGAACTATATTGCACAATTTATTTAAATTATTTGAAGCAGTGTTTGATCTTATATTTGGTGTGTATTGTTTAAACTTGCTTTGGATAAATCTGACATTAAGGTTGAATTATAGCATGACATCAGACTGGAGAGAATACCGGTATTATTTATTGGAGCAAAACCATCCTGCATAAACAGAAAATTGAGTGATTTTATAAGAACACGTAGCAGTTCATTAAAAATTGTACTCTGCGAAAAAGCATGACAAATTACCCAGAAGCCGCCTCACACACACACCCTCATCCAATCCAGTAATTAGCAATTGGAAGCAGTGGGTTTGTGAGGAAGCTGAGTGTTGAAACATACTGGCTCATGTGTGGTTTGCGAGCTCCTTTGTGATCGATAGGCAGTCGGTCAACGATGGATGGTACCATGTTACAGCAATACAACACAAAGCCTTTTGTATTGACACAGTCATTTATATTTGTCTCTGGCCAACAGTATGTTTCGGTCAGTACCCTTTCTGTACAGCAATTTTGTTTATGTGACCAGCTGTTGGATGAATTTGTATATCACTGTATTCATCAGGGTATTCTGATGAATATACAGTGGCGTTAACAAAACACAAGTATAAATAGCCCAAGATTACGTAAATATGCATTGCTGGTTAAGTGATCTTTCAATGAGTCAAAAAGCCAAAAAAAGCCAAAAACTCTCAATGTGTGTGCTGCTGTGTATCTGACACACATAATAACCTCAAGAAAAACTCTGGCTGCAACTCAAACTCATATTTCTCATGCTTTCTCATATATGTTCTATTACCAACACTTTTACATGCATAACGATGCCCATATTTCAGGGAAGTGGAGGCTGGCAAAACGTGACAAAATAAGGCTACGACTGCTTCTGCCAGATGAAAATGAACTCTATTGATTTTTTCCCCACTTTCAGACTGGCGGCTTTTAAGATATTGCTTTCATAATTAGAAAGTAAAGGCTTGAGTCGAGACTGCAATGTGGTTCATGTCAAACTCGGCGTGGTTGCTTGTGTACTGGCCCCTCTGTTCTTTACAACTTTATGAGACAATAGCACAGTGGGTGGGTGGGCGAGGATTTTTAGAAAGTGCCCTTAACCCAAACTCTTTGTTTCACATATCAGAGTTATAATGGTGTTGTGGACTGAAGAGCAGATGCAACCTGCTGTGAAAGGATGTCTCTGCCCTGAAGGAGAAGGCTGGTTTTGCATTCTGCACTTTCAAGGTTTGTAGACTCCCCTTCTTTCCTGATAATATGTTTTTGTATGATAAGTTACTCTATGTCCTTTGTGATCAAAATCAGTTTTCATTCAAATGTACAATAGCCATACTAGTGATATGTTAAAGATGAACTGTGATTCTTGACTGTAATTTATTTGAATGAAATTATTACACAGGTTGCATAAGATGTTTAAGACAAACTCCAAAGGCCTTCACACACCAGAAATAATTCTAAGGTCACAGGTGACGGAGGATATCTCCAAATTGCTCGGTAACACAAACAATATTTGATGCCACCTATTTTATTTTCGAGAAAATGTACTTATTTAACTGTTAAAATGGAATTATTCACAGATCCCTGCGCCTACAATTATACTTGCATTGAGACCAAGATGTGCTGAAAAACCAGGATAGCTTCCTCATCTAAAGCTTCAAGCACTGAACGTGCACTCTTTCAGAGCCTTATTTGCTGAGCAATGTGTAAACTGCAAAAAGGATGGCACCAATATTCTTCTCTGCCGGAGAACTTGTAGTGCTCAGCGCCCGCCCATATCCCCCTGGCCCGTCAGAACGATTGAAGTTGGCAGGCTAGCAGCTGGTTGATGCGAGCAGCATGCCACTTAGCCAACACATGTGGCATCAAGCAGCCGTCCCAGAGGGCAATCTCTCAATGCCTGCCATGGGAGCCACTAGGCTCTCCATCCGTTTTGCTCAACCACTCGCTGGTCTAGTGCCACCAATAACGTAACACTCCACCTCCAAGCTGTTATCTCTCAGGCTTGTGTATCTTTACTTAGTGTTGTAAGTGGGTCGCTGGGTTCAAGTCTTTGTTGTGTTTCAACTGCTGGATAAAACAAGAGAAAATTACAGCTCCGGCATCACGCAGCTAAGGGGAATGAATAAAGACATATCATTATACTCTCTCTGTCTCTGAATATATAATGTTCCATAATTTTGTGTTGCACTCTTTGGTACTTTCACCCCTTGAAATCAATTGGTTGACAAGGACAATCACAGAGATGCTTTTAATTTGGGGATGGGATGAGGTGTTCATATAGAACGGAAAATCTAAATAAATTAACCTGCTCAAAGAAGAGCTGTTGCTGCTGCTGCTACTCCTTAGGGGAGGTGAGGTGAGGAATTCAAGCTTGTTTATCAATTCATTGTCATTCACCCCGGACATCTTTGATCTCGGTGGCAATCTTCAGGTACATACCTGCAGGGCTGTGGCAATGATGCGGCATACATACCAGAGGAAGTTGGCATTTTCACACACACTGTATTACAGAAAGGACAAATTGATTGGGACTCAAGTTTAATCGTCCCGGGTTTTCTGGAGGGGTTTTCAAAGCTTCGCCTGTCTCAATCCCACCAGGACGGGGAGGAGAGAAGAGATAAGCCTGAAAGTCTGGCCTTTCTCCCTGCATAGCCCACCCCATCTCCTCAACCCCCCCCCCCCCCTCTTCTTCCGATAATTCCCCTCCAGAGAATTATTCAAAGCAACAGGACTTAGTCTAAAACGTGGAGTGGCTAGGCTGGGGATGGACGGCTCAGAAATGGACTTGGAGATGAATTGCTTAATCAGAGCTAAATTGCTTAGGACAAGGGGGGGTCCATAACTGGATTGGTGCTATGCGACCAAACAAGGCAGTTACTCCTTCAGGGTGGCTGGGCTTGTGTGGTGACCTTCAAAGGAGCTTGTGATAGTAAGTCAATGTTACCTGTTACAAAGACCCCAACATACTGTAAGAGTTACTTGAGAGTGTTGTTCCCTGCTTGTTTCCTTTCAAGATATGTTAATAAGCCACACACACACACACACACACACACACACACACACACACACCACACACACACACACACACACACACAGGTACACATACACACATACACAAAGAGAGAGTAAGCGAGAGAGCAGGCAGAATCATTTGAAACAGTAATTGCACATCTACATCCAATTGTCCATAAGATTCAACAAGAAAACAATCCTGATATGCAAAGAAGACTTGCCAGTATGTATTTCTGAATCAAATCTGTTCTGTATACATAAACATTAATTTGTCAACAAATATTGACACACATGAATATACATGGGTTTAGCTTGAAGCAAAAACTTCATTTGGATAAAAACAGATGATCCAGTGCTCCATTATAGATCTAACACTAGCCTTGTCACTCTGAGATAATGTATTGGTCCTGTATGTGCAGGGAGACGATTATTTGTATTGTTAATCAATATCCTTCTCATGCTATACATTCTCTGAATAGAAGAGTGTGACCTATTTGTGTAGGTCTGATTAAGTATGTATAAAAATGTTCACAGACCACCTTTAATGTCAATGTGTACATAGTCAAACAGGAGGAGAGTGTCAAAGAGACATAGAGCTCATAATGATCTATGAGAGAAAACTCACGATTTAACAGTGGTCACTGCACAGCACCTTTGGAAAATGCAGTCCACACTTTTCTCCCCCTGGAAGCTTTGCCTCTTAAAACCTTCATCTTGACAGTTTATTGGTCTGATATATTCTCGATAAGCGCTATGAGTTTGAGTTTTAATATAGTTGCTTTTGTCCACACCCCTTTGTTCCCTCTCTAAAGGAAGTGAGGGCACAATGGTCAGAACGACCATTAGGGGCCTCCCACGTACACAGGGGCAAAGCTATTGGAATCAATCATTACCTCACTACACTCTCAGATTAGTTGTGGCAACAAAACATTTCCACAGAAGCAGCACTAGGCATACCTGCAATACAGTAGAACTATGACTAGCCGGCAGGCATAATTCTGAGCGCATGGTGTACTAGTCATTATTTTTGTACTGACTTTTGACTTGAAACTGTTTTTTTAATAAATAATCTTGAATCAAGATCTTGAAAGTATTTCACAGGTGAGAGCAAAACATTTCAAGGTTAAGAAAAACACAACAACCATTAGTGATAATCAAGATGTTCTTTTAAGAGGAACATTGTATCTAAGATTAAAGTCATTATTACCTTCCTGCAGTGAAAAAGAAGGGAAAAGCTGATTGAGTTGTAGAATAAAATGATGACATTTGGCCTTGGCTGATGATGTGAAGAACTTGAAACAGATGAAGGGAACTTTGATGTCCCATTCAAACCTTTCTTTGATGCCGTTAGCCCATCCATGGGGAGGGCTCTCCTGTGTTTATGTTTTTGTCAAAGAAGCCAGGTGTTTGAAGACAACAGCGGAGTACAGATGGTTGGTGTATAACATTTTTTAAACAGAGGAGCATTCCTCACAAGTTGTACCAGACAAAACGCATTGTTGCAGAAGTTAAAACACATTTGGAGACTGAGAGAGTTTGTTAAAAGTGACAGCGTTTGAAAAGTGAGTGAGTTTCACTTGAAGATGAGACTTGAATAAGTGATGTAACTTCTCAAAACTGTAGAGGCAGATTGTAAGGCATACACTATATGAAATATTAACATACACTATATAGAAAAATAGCAATTGGTGATAACAACGAATGATACAACAGGATATTCTAGTGTACTTGGGGCCTGTGGGAATAGACAGAAAGAGTATAAATAACATTACATAAGTCAGCAGTCAATACCAGATTTAAAAAAGCTTCATATGTATTTATAATATAAGAACAGGTACTGGGGCCGTATTCACAAAGCATTTTATCTTACTACTAGGAGTACTCCTAAATCGCACTAAAAGATTTTAGCTAGGAGTTTTCTCTTAAAAGTTATTCACAAAGCCTTTCAGACCTACTTTTTTAGTAAGGAAAAATGACAACTCCTAAACTAAGAGTGAGCCTTCGTTGCTATGGATGACATCATTACTCATGCACAAGCTTGACTGAAGTGACCACCTTGATTGGCTGATGATTGTAACGCGGGAATGATTCCAAACACCTCCCTTACGATGATGAGTGACAGGTGACAGGTCTGAGAATGTGTGCGCTACACAGGTAGTGTGAAGGACGGAAGATGATGAATAAACTGAACTGAATAAAAAGGCCTAGCCTAAATGAATAAAAAGTAAAGCAAAGCAAATAGCCTAGTAGCCTAATTAAACATGCGGATTGATGCAGTATCTTTGCAACATTATTAAATTAACCTGTCACCATAGCCTATGCCCACGTTTGCAAAGAGGAGAACATTTTAATTTGATTTACAACATTTAATTTACATGTTGACAATGAGTAGTTTTGGTTGTTGTTGGTGGCGTTATTGCATCCCTTTTTTGCCTACAATGCAAAATTATACATCTAGTTTATACTGTTATTATGAAGTGATAGCAGTCTCTTTAGTTCCCTATTTTTCCACTGAAATACAAAACTCACTGTAGTGTGAGCAGGGGGATTCTCCACACACAGGCCAGTTGGCTTTGCTTTTCGTTTGGGATAAACAACTTTTTTTCCCACCCCTCTCATTTTCTTTGGGGAGTTCCAGAGATAAAAAGACATTTAAACAGTAGGCTGGCGAAGAGGATCACGCCAGCTGCTTATCAGAGAGTGGAGCTTTGGCTCTTTGACACAGAGATTGAGATCGGGTGGGGTCGGGTGACTGGGGTGGTGGGGACGGAGCTGAATTTAGCGCTTTGTTCTTGGAGCCCGGGATGAATAAGGAGTGTGGTTATCTGTATCCGCCCGAGGAGGCGCAGAGGCAGTCGGGGAGGCTGCCGGGAGGGTGGTCCTCCTAATGAAGATGGAGGCGGCCAGAGGTGGAGGAAGTGCTCTTGCCACGACTGAGGCGGGAAGCGGGGAGATCACAGCAGCTCACAAACAGAAACTCTGAGGTGATGTCAGCATCCATGGCACCTTAACCCAGCACGTCACCTGTTTTTGTGATTTTTTTTCTGCATACAAACTTGGGCTTTCCTGTATCCTTGAAGTAAAGGAAATAGGCTACCATCAATGTCTACTGAACTCCAGATGAGTGACATGTAAAGAACACAGGCAGAGCTTGAGTTGTGTCATCACTCGGTTATAAGCAGGACAATTACAATCCTTAACACCACTTTATTTATTTATTTACTTATTATTGCCTTGGTTGATGTCCTACTCACGCTCCCCCCTGGCCTCCTCCACAGTTGAAGTGTGAGCTAATATTTGAGTTGTTCTCTCTGCCCCACTTGCCCAGCCTTGTTATTTGTCAGCCAGGGCAAACAAGAGAACAAGGCCACGGTACATGCCTTTGTATCTCACAATTAGCTGTTGAACCACTCGCAGCATGCACCGGGGCATTGTTGCCACCACGCTTGCACTTGTTCCTGGCAAGGCTGTGGTGATTGTGTAGTGCTCTTGTCACCTCCACTCAAAAGCAAACAGTAGGAACTCAAAACTCGGAGGGATTGCTGCGTTTGGCTGCTATATTTACACAGAAAAACAAATACTAAGAAATATTTTCCATAAAAAAAAGCAATTTTTTAGTTCTCTCTTAGTGAACCGTATTCTGTTCAGTTTCTTGCCGTTTTCTAGCACCTCCTGGTAAATGCACATTAACTCTTAATGGTGCTTTGATGCTAACAGCTAGTATCTGTAGGAAAACTCATATAAATCCCATAAAGCATTCTATACATAATGCATCTCATAGATGATAGATAAACAGTATGCCGTGTGAGGTCGGATGTAACTCATTTCAGAACGAGCCTCCCCTCTGAAATAAGACAAACGAGGATGGGCTGGTGAGAATGATTGTAATTTATATCCAGCCTCCCAGATCCTTCCCCACTCTCTCTTTTCTCCCTTAGAGGACAGTAGATTTAATTAATCCCCATAAAAAAGAAAACAAAAACTTGCTGCTAGACAAAGATGCCTCTTGTTTTACCTCAGATCAAGGTAAAGTGAAACATTTGTCTTTGGTCTCTGCGCTTGCTTCTGTTTCACTGATTAAATCCTACGTGACAGAATCTCTTCCAAGACAAGATGAAGGCTTTTAAACACAGCTGAAAAATTACTCCGTGCGAGGCTGTTTGCTGTTTGTTCCCTATTCCCATTACTCACTGTTGGACGCGTTTTTTTATTCCCACCAGTCAGAGTAAAATATGGCAGCCCTAGCCCACTGGTAATAGCTTAGGAAGTGAACAGAGGTCTGAGCAGGCCGATATTTTTTCACCATTACCGTGAGGAATTGTCTGGAATACTAACTTGACTGGTAAAACAAAAATGCTTTGGCTTATGGATTCAGAGCAAAAAAGACACTTAAGTAAATTAATGTTGAAAATATTTTTTGTCCAGTGCTCTTTTTAAACCAATCAACATTTTTGAAGTGTTGTGTCTTTTTTATATTTTGTGTTTGTGGCTAATGATGACACCCCAAAAAATGCCATTGGAAAGCAGTTAAGATAAACTTAATGATATTTCATGTTTAAGATTGTTAAGATTTGCCCAAAACCAACCACCCATCTGAAACATAATGTATTCTCACCTCCTATCCACCTATTTAACTGTGGCTCCCTTGGAGATGCAATGAAGGGACCTTCGCCTTGTGGAAGAAGGAAGGACCCAGGAAAGCCTTGACATCAACATCCTATGATTCACAGATGCAGGCAAATGATGAAAAGCACATAAATCACATCCATTCATTTCTTTCGCTATCAATAGGTGAACATTTGAAGCCTAGTATGATGCATTATGGCACAGAGTAGAACCTTCAAACCCTTCACCATGCATCTCTCAAGGCCAACAGATGCACCCTCGGTCTTAGAAAGGACATGCCAAACAAAAGAGCCTTGTTGAGAGAGAGAGAAAGAGGAAAAAGGTTGCAGGGTGCTCCGGTATTGATTATTTAAGAGCACCAATCAATGCTGCAGCACAGGCTCAAAAGGAGCTTTGGTCTAGAACAACCAGTCATATAATGCATTACTGCATGTGTGACAGACACATTCTGAACACCATAGACATTAGACCATAGGCCACCATTTTATCTAGATTGTTTTGTTTTGTTTTGTCGTTCGCATTTTCCTTTGATGCACACCTTGTCTCTCCGTGGCTCAGGCCAAGACGCTTGTGCTCCATTTCATAACCACTCCTGCTGGCTGTACAGTCAGTAACACCAGGATTTGTGAGCACGCTCAGGGGTTTGTCCCCGGATATCCCTTTGAAGCCTTTATCTGTGACGGCTGGCACGGCAACACAGGACACAGAAGACAGGAGTTTATGCAAACAGATTCCTGTGGTGTAAAATCATTTAGCGCTACTGTCATGGCACCAGCTATTGTCACTGCACAGCACCAGATACTCTGAAGGGGATAAAACCTACAGCTGACCAGGTGCTGCTGACTTTGGCCAAATGGAGAAGTAGTTGCAGCTTAGTGACTTTGAGCAGTGCCTTTGAAGTACCACTACAGAACAACACAGTCAGTTCCGCAGTTTAGATAGCAACACTTTTTGGCCATTACAGTTCCACTCTGTAGTATTTATTCATCAAAATACTGTCACATCCCCTAAAATGAGACAAGTTTTATCATCCCACAAATATTTAACGGGTCGGGGAAATTCCAATTTCTACAAAAGAAATGTGCGACCTCAATTTCACACCTCTCCTGGAGGTTAAAGACAATCAGGAGAAATGTCCCGCATCAGTGATGAGACTCATGACCTGATACACAGGTCTCACAGGTTATCTGTTCTCCATAAACCCACGCGTCTCTGCGACCGCTGATTGCACAGAGTGATGTAATTGTTAAGCCGAATCTCCGTCAGAAGAGAAAAAAGGCCAAGTTCCCCCTGTGCAAGACGCAACTGAAAAATAATGCTTGTGCTATATTACTTTTTATTGGGTGACCCCTATCGTGCTGCATTTGTTTGGAATGGCTCTCTGGTGAAACTTTGTGTTTCTGTCGGAGACGGGATGAGATGCTGAGAAGCAACTTTTGGTTGTAGCCTGGAACTGAGTGGCGCTGCTCCTCGGTTGCGATTGCACCAGAGCTCTCACGGCCGCAGCTGTTATTCAGCGCACAGGTCGGCACACACACACACAAATTTGGGCCAAAGCAAGGCATTGTATCAGTCTCCTGCAGCTTTCAGGAAACATGTTGTCTCCTGCATCTCTAATGCCAACCTTTTTTCTTTTAAAACATGCTCCATTGAGACTCCTGGCACCAGGAGCTTGTTTTGATCTGGCAACTCGAAATTAGAAAATGAAAATGTGTCGGAGGAGACAGAGCGAAGCTTAATTGAACTGTTTCACCTCTTTAAAGGCATACAGTGGGGATTGATGGGAGGGAAAGTGCTCTGGCATACTTCATTAAAGGCACCTATTCCCAGCTCAAGCGGCTCCATTCTTTCTGCCAGATAAGAAGGTAAACATGGAGAGTGGTGGAAACCTCAGTGTGATTTCATTTCTGAACGTGTGCTTGTTTTTACCGTGGCAGTGTACAATGGGCCTTATTGTCTTCAGAAACAAACATGTCAAGGAGTCAGACAGAGGCAGCTGAAGATGCCATAAAAGTGGATCGCTTTGTGGAATGGGGTGGGGTGGAGGGGTGGTCTGATGAGGAGGCAGGGTAAGGGGGGTGGCGGGGGGTGGCATCCTTTTGTTGCTCAAAATCAGGCACTTCCACAGAATAATTGAAAAACTCCCGCAGTCTGTTTCTCGTTTTGGGCCCTTATATCTCTGATGATCAAGACCCACAAGCGTCCTGGGGCAGACAATGAAGATCCTGCTCGGAGATTGAGATATGAATATTAAATCAAGCTGTCTGTCACCCGCCTGCTCTCATGGATCCGTGGTCGTTACCACGACTGACACTGACAAGAGATCTGCAGAAAATAAAAAACCTGGGGGTGTTAAACACCATCACCGTGGACCGTGGCCAGGTGACTCGAGACGTTTCAATCCGCCAAAACCCTAACTTCTAACCTGAGTCACGACTCTGTCTCGCAATCCCATTCTCTTCGCAGCGGCGACTGATGGACGAAATGGCACCGGCCCCTCTCCCTCTATTTCTCTCTCTCACTGGCCCCTATCTCTCTCTAGTGGCTAGCTGATAAGGCCGTCAGGCCTCAGAGCCACTGGGGTCCCTGCGGGGGATGATAAAGGGAGAGCCACTTGCCAGAGGAATTGGAGGATTTCACATACAGGAGCTCGCTTCTCATTCGGCCAGGATTACAGAGCCCTCTCCCTGGCCTGCCTGGGATCGGGCCCTGGGAGAGAGAGCCAGAGAGGAAGAGAGAGAGGGAGAGAGATAGAAAGAGAGAGAGAGAGAAAGAGAGAGACTGAGAGACCGAGAGAGAGAGGATTACTCACACGTGGAAATCATGTGAAACTTCCAACCTCATCTCAGCAGTTTTGCGAGCTCAGTGCGGGGGAAAGAGGGTCTTGTCATGTGAGCAAGACAAGTGTTTAACTTCTTCTGGCACAGCAGCAGCGATGAGGGTTCAGAGGTCTAAACCTGCATGCAGGCAGGGTATTTTAGACCCTTTCAAGAGAGTTCCATTATCAGCATCATAGTTGGCCCCACAAGGCTTCCGTTTTAATATTCCATATGTTATCTTAATGCAGAGGATTGGGAACCAAATAGAACGTTCAAGCATTGTTTTTATTGTTGAAAGGGTCTATAGAGGCCTGTACTCTATAATGTAGTGGCAGAAATGTATTCTCAGAATTGTGTGGAAGGAATTTGAATGTACTGTAATGTATTTGTCCTGAGAATTGAAACAAAGTCCACCTCATGCACAGCAAAAATTGGCCAGTGTCCACCCAAGTATGTTGAGTTGTACTTTCGAACCATTACGCCTATGGCATGTTTGCCTGTTTTCAATGATTTTGCTTTCTTTGTTACACAGTCAGATTGCCGTCACTGATACCAACACCTGATCACCTACAGCAAGCAGCTTATCCTTTTCATGACTTGACAGTGTTAACCTGACTCTTTTTCAGTATGAGTGATCCCACAGACATGCCAGTGGCTTAATGGGAGTGCTGACTTCATTCCAGTTGGCTTTTGGATATTTCTCAAGGTAGTCCGCTAGGTGTAACAAGGTCAACTAGGACTTTTGTGTGCACAGCCGGGCCTTACCGCGTAGCCACGGGAGTAAATACGCGTGCAGAGCGGGGGAGCGGTGGCGATCAAAGGCAGCCGAGAGATCAAGCTCTTAGATGGACGGATAGAACACATGCCATACTGAGAGAATTGAGAGGAACAGGGAAGAGAGCACAGCATCAGGAGTACACTGGGAGTGCGTACAACTGAGTGAATGAGGATGTTTTTGTATGTGGGTCAATAATGTGACATGCAGATTTCTGTGTCCGAGTCCATTACTTTGGTTTAAAATAATTTTAAATGATTCATAACAAGCATTACTTTATTCGGTAAAACTTTACTTTAGGTTTCTATATAAGAGTGACATGACACTGCTAACACTAGCCCTAACCCTAATCCTAACCCTAACTTGTCATGAAAAAAACTGAATGACACTTGACAGAAGACAGAAGTGACATAAGCGTTATGTTATAAATGTTTATGACTTATTTATAATGTTTATGACACGTTTATGACACTGTCATGTCACTCTTATGTAGCTACATTCAAGTAAAGTGTAACCTTTTGTTCTATATAACCTGTATAATTTGATATATTTTATGTTTTGTCACCTTAAACCCTCAAAATATCAGGTGGCACAATCGTCACTTAACACTATGTGTACAGTAAGTATATATAGAATTTAAAAGGTAGGGAAAGTTTATTGGCTAGTTTAGTACTAGTTTAATAGCTCTTAAATTGTTTGGAAAATTGAAAAGAAATGTTTTTTGAAAAATGTTATTTACATATCTGAAATATCAGGGAGGTGCAACCCTATTCATAAAACATTTATTTTTTAAGAGTAGGGGAGACCGGGGCTGGTTGGAACAGGGGCAGGTTGAAACACTGTTAATATCCAGGCTACTAGAGGGAGCTGCAACAAAATTCCAACACTAAACTGACGGCCTTATTGAGTAGAGTAAACTCACGTATGTAACTGGTCTCCAGGTCATTAACCCTTTAGGTGAGAACAACATTTTAATTTTGTAGTGTCAAAACTTAGAATATGCACCTCCCACTAAATACATCCTAGAAGGGTAATAGTTAGGGATATATAAAAAATATTCATTATAATTGATTGCTAGGGGACTCATCTATATCTTAAAATGAAGTTTGAAAACCTGAGGTGACTGATATTAGCAGGCTAACAGCATTTGTGCAAAAAAGTTTGACCTAATGTGGGCGGGGCAGGTTGGCACACTGATTTTGGGGTTGGTTGGCACATACATTCCCTATGGCTATTTTGTGACAAATCTATAAACTTTGTATTTTACACATAAAAACATCATCAATCTTTATTTTAGCATTGTTATTGTAATTACTGAACATAGTTTTACATTTGGAAGCATTTCAGACATTTTTAAACATTTGAAGTAAAAAAAAATCGGTAGGGACCAAATTGGTCTTGACGGTGGGCCCTACTGAAGAAAAACACACAGGAAAGACATCAGCAAAGCCCTACAGGCAGTGATCTAGATGAGCACTTCAAACAAAAGCAAAAGGGGTACTGCAAAGGACTATACCATAGGTGTTCCAACCAACCCCGACTACATGTGCCAACCAACCCCGTGCATGGGGCAGGTTGGCACACGTGCACAACACCACTTTAATCATATATAAAAAATACCTACTTTCTCTTCATAGTTGGACTATAAAACTCTTTCTTAAAAAGTCAAAAGGTTATATAGGTATCCAAGAAGATGCATGTATAATTTGAAATTATTAGCAAAAGTCAGGTGGTGCAACCACATCGTCAGGTGGTGCAACCAGGTAAAATACTCATTTAAACCAAGAAATTGTAGATTAAAATGAAGAAATGGTTGAAAAATGTGTTGTAATTATTCAACCCAACAATTATTATATTGAACAATATACTTTTTTAATTTGTAAAGTATTTATTCACATTTTAAATGTAAAATTGGATGTTGGAAAACAAAAATACCCACTCTCTTAACTTTAGTAACTTTTTTAGAAACTTGTGGTTACTCCACCTGACATTTTTTGGATGGTGAAATTGCAAATGGATGTGAAGTGTCCATGTCAAATTAATGGGAGTACTGATCTAGGCTCACACAAACACTACAAAATTTAAAACTGGAGTAAAGGGAGAGTGTGTCAACAAGAATAAGAACACAACTAGGTAAACACACAGATAGGCAGACACAGAGTAAACACAATATTTCCACGCACATCTTCAATGAGGAGTACTTCATTGTTCCAATGTAGCAGCAGAGTGGAGGTAAGTAGAGGTTCATGGCCGGATGGTGTTCAGAGGTGATGAAATGAGTCTGATGTTTCAAGAGGTGGAAACAAAGAAAATGAAGGAGAGAAAAAACAATTTCCTGGCGGATAGGGCTCCTGGGGCCTTGATAAAAACTTGATATAAAAATCAACAGAGATCACTTAGGTGGAAGCTACACCACCTGGGAAAACAATGAGGAGGGTCACCTGAGATGTACAGTACTTTTCAGCAGAAGTCAGCAGCTGATCTTGAGACCTCCATCGTAGCTGTATCTACCAGCAGCTTCTGGCAGGCAGGCCAGACACGCCCATCAGTGGCCTGGGTGGGGAATGACAGCTGCATCAAGAGCTTCCCCCTTGGGTGATTGGTCATTATAACACTGCTAAAACAACAGATCGTAGGTAGCTTGAGACTGAAATCGGACTGGTATCAGAACAAAAACTACATTTATGTGTAGTTAAATGGCCTACTGTGTACATATTTCCTCTGTTCTCTGGTCATATTCTAATTAAGAAAGTGAAAAATAAACAATATGGTCCTTATAGCATTGCTGAAACAAAACAAAGGGGTCTGAGACTTTTGCACAGTACAATCAAAGATCCTCTCAAACGTCTCTGGTACTATATATATATATATATATAACATATTAATGCCTGGCTAGATATGGAGAAAACTTGACTAAAAATGCCATGACCCTCAGCATGCAGCTGTCTCCATAAGCAGTCTGGGCAGCGTGCCAGTTCATGTCAGAAGCTCCGGCTGCTGTAATGCTGCAGTGCTGTGGGTTTCACGGTGTCACACAATCACAGCAGCCTGACTTGTAGCCAGTGCAGCAGTTTTGAAGCTGCCTTTGGCTGCTGTGAGTCATAGCTAGCTTGACCTCAGGTAAACACCAGAGTTCATCCACAAATGATAAGGCAGGCAACAAGCACTAAAAGATGGAAGGGTTTTAACCCCCCCCCCTCCTCCTTTGTCTTTGTTTTTCTGGCTGCTTATCAGCTGGGACATCTACTCTCACTGGGAGGTGGAGGAGTCAGGAATGGCATTCTCGTCTTGGCTTGTTCTTCCTGTGCCTTTTCCAACTCTTGATCTGTCGGGGGCACAGGCTGTGAAAACAAGGTGACCTCCCTCTCAAGTGGAGCTTCACCTCCCATGATCTTTCAATGGCCATTCCCAAAGGTCTGAAGGGTCAACAAATGCCATCCCTTCTTGGACATTTCTGTAAAGATGTTCTTTGGATGTTCCCTGATCAGCCATCCCTGAGGGGATAGGAGGCATTTGTCTTTTCAGATCAAGACTGTTTTTTAAAGCTATAAAATGACCATTTAGACTCGTCTTACCAGGGAACAATAATTGGTAACGCTTTATTTGAATTAGGTCTTATTTAAAAATCAGGTTTTTAATATTTCATATTTAATTTCACATTATTATTTGCAAAATTTCATAAGATGACTTCTGGAATGAGTTCACTTTGTCTGTGCATATTAATATATGCCTCCCAGTGTGTTGGTGAGTGAGTGTTTATTTGTGTTTGTAAGATGAATGCAGAAAAGGCCCAGCATTAGCCTTGAATACTAAATTCTCATAAGAATTTAATGGCAACATCCCATCCATGTTTTAATGTAAACATTAGTGGAATCACTTCCCTACTTATTATATCTTGATACTCTATCCGAGGTCTGGACTGGTGGATTAGTTAGGGATAATGGACAATACTGTATTCTCGTAGGAGGAAATATTGCATGTGTGTGATGGTAATGCAGCCATGCATTATGAGCTAGAGGTGCATTATATTTTCTGCCCCCTGTATGCCTTGAAGTCCACTATCCCACTCATACAGAAGCTGTCACACTAGTGCTGTGTAATTTGCACATTTTAAAACAGACTTTTTAAAACTTCTTACTATCTTCAGTTTTGTCTTAAAGGTTGTATCAGTGATTACAGGCCCAAAAAAGGCCTAAACATAAATGATCACATTCATCTAATCTTTCCTAACGATCCGCTAGCTGCCCATAAGTGTCTCTGTAGGCAGCCTAGGCTCTGAAATCTGCACACAAAAACAATTGCTACCTTCCAAGTGTTGCCAACCACTCAAAGGCAAAATAAAGTGTTCCAACCAACAACTGACGAGATGCGCATCCAGGAGAGTTTCAATTGCACGGGAGGGACGGGGAGGGAGTAGCAAGCTAGCTCTCTATTTTGTTTGAACGTCAACAGAAGTGACGTTACCCTACCATCGTTGATACAACCTTTAACTTACCGGACAAACTAACATTACTAAGGCTAAAGGATAAAGGCAAGTTTCTCACAAGAAATTCATATATTGTACCTGTGAGACCATTTTCTTTAAAAGTTGATTATTAAATGAGGCCTAAAATGTAGCTCCTACGTTTCTATGGTAACTTGCTTTTGATGTATAATGTTGCCTTGAGGGTGACCTCATGTTCAGAATAAAATCATCATTCAGTTGGACACTTCAGTGAGCCTTTGCTCATTGCGCTTCATTTTCAAAAAAATTACAAGAATATTAGAAAGCCCTTTAAAGGCAAATGTTCAGTCCCTGTATAACTCACTCTTAACTCAGTAGAAAAACACACCCCTACACACACACACACACACTAAACACACACAATGAACGTATTCTGGCAAGACAGAGGTAGCGGTTTGAAACAGAATAGAAACAAGCAAACTTATTAGACTCAAGGCCAGGGATTATTGTTTTCTCACCCATTCTCTCTCTCACACACTCTTTTTGCCATGTATGACCTAACTTCAGCGAGCTTTTTGACAGCACCAATCAGAGCCCCATTGAAATGTCCGCGTCTATAAAGCTCTACATGGAGAAATCTATAAAAGGTTTTAATGTCAGGTGCTCTCAGTGATTGCTGCTGCTTTTATCTCCATTTTCTCCAATCATGGCGTATCCCTCCTGCTCAGGACAGGAAGAGCGAGACAACGGCTCCCTCCTAATGCCCACTCCTCTGCAGGTGGATATTTCTTATCAATACTAATTGCATCTGCTTGACAGAGATAATTTCCCTTCATGCTCGTTTTTCTGGCACAATTTCCTCAGGCGGAGGAGAAATGGAGGCAATACCTTTTTCAAAAACGCACCAAAAGAATCCACAGTTTTTCCACATATTACAAGGAATTCATTCATAAAGAAGCACTGAGAGAGAAAGGGAGAGAGAGATATGTGTACGTTGCTATGTGGTATATCTTGTACAGCTATGGTGCATCAACTTACTCCTTCTTATGTAAAACACATCGACGTTACTAAATGCATAGAACACAAAGTTACACTGAACAACTCTCTTGACTATTTGTCTATATGTAGGCTACTATAAATACTTTTACATTATGATTGTAGTTTTGATACTACAGATGAATGAAGACTCATCATCACTCTTCACATACAGATCCATCAGGTGGTCTAATCAAACAAGCGAATAGTCTGGGTTTAAGTATTCTTCCAGGTTGGTCATCCCGTTTTACATGGACCACACTGAATCGGACCCTGATTAGTGCCAATCTGGCAATCCAGAGCAGATAACTACTGGTGCATGCAGTACACTTACACACAGTGCACTTACACACTACAAAAACGTAATACCGTATCTAACATGTAACATCTACACACATGACTGCAAAGCCAACAGTAGTCATACCTCCATCATCAAGTTTGCAGATGACACAGTGATCTTGGGCCTGATTAGTAACAACAATGAACAGCTCTACTTGGATCAGGTTGATGAGGTGGCACAATGGTGTCAATCTAACAGTTTGACACTGAATATCAATAAAACCAAGGAAATGGTAGTGGATTACAGAAGGAAGCAGCAGAACTACAGTTACACCCCACTAATGATCAGCGGGAAACCTGTAGAGAGAGTCACAAGTTTTAAATACCTTGGTGTCCACATTACTGAAGACTTAAAATGGACTGTTAACACTCAATATGTTGTGAAGAAGTCCAGACAACGACTCTACTTCCTTCGTCAGCTAAGGAAATTCAAAGTTTCTACATCCATCATGAAGGCCTTCTACACTTCAGCGGTTGAGAGTGTTGTAACTGGTAGCATCATCACCTGGTATGGGAACTCCACAGTTAGAGATTGTAGTACTCTGCAGAGAGTAGTGCGCTCAGCTGAACATACTATAAGAACTCAACTCCCTGCTCTACAAGATATCTATTCCAGAAGAGTACTTCTAAGAGCCCAAAAGATTCTGAAGGACTCTTCTCATCCTAACAATGGATTATTCCTACCGCTGAAATCAAGAAGACGCCTATGTAGTCACAAAGCCAGAACTGAGAGACCCAGGAGAAGTTTTTATCCCCAGGCCATCCGAACTCTGAACTCACACTATACTGACTTTGCACACATTCACTCCTCAGCACTCTCAAACATTTCCCAACTCTGAATTCACACTATACTGAATTTGCACTCATTCACTCCTCAGCACTCATGACCCCCCCCCCCCCCTCACACACACACACACACACACCTACATGACTTTTAGCACTTTTACATCCCTCTCCCTATGCTACAGACCTTTTATTTATTTTCTTATTTCATCACACGTCAAAACACACACACACACACACACACACACACACACACACATATCTGACTTTCTCCAACTTTTGCACATCTCCATAGAACTTTTTATTTATTATTTTTGATTTCTCCTCCATCTATCTACCCATGTCCTTGATTGCCTAGCCTTTCTGCCCCCCCACCCCCATCCCTATCCCCAACACACACACACACAAAACACACACACTTACATCATCACTGTCATCACCTCACATACATACAGCACACTGCTTGCTACAGTAAGCCTCCTCTACATACTTGCTGCACACTGCCCCCCCTCCCTACATACACAGCACATTGTCTTCAGGATCTTCTCCAACACACATCCTCTACATACCTACAGCACACTGCCCCCACCTACCCACACACACACTACACACACACACACACAGTCACTGCTCCACTCCCCTCCCGCCCACACACACATCTTCACTGTCATCACTCACATACATCATACATACAGTACTCTGCTTGCAATAGTAAGTCCCTTCATCATACTTGAAGTACACTGCCCCCCCCTCCCTACACAGCACATTATTTCATCAGGAAACTTCTCCAACACACATCCCCAACATACTTACAGCACACTGCCCCCCCCCCATACACAGCACATTGTCTCATATGGAAGCTTCTCCAACACACATATTGCACACTGCCCTCTCCCCACATACACAGCACACTATCCCATCTCCCCTGTCATCCCCCCAACACACACACCAAGACCCCTGGCAGTTGGGTTAGCCCCTTGAGCCGTGGATCTGCCCAAGGTTTCTTCCTTGGTAAGGGAGTTTTTCCTTGCCCCTGTTGCTCTTGGGTGCTCGTTGTTGGTGCCCCCCGCCCAATCCCAATCCTCCCCCACCTTTGTTATGCAGCCCTTGCCACTTAATCTACTAAACCCCTCTTCTACTGCACTTTTTACCCGCCCCCCCCATAAATGCACAAATAGGCTGACACCAGACATAATTTCACTGCATTTCTTACCTCCAGTAACTATATGCATGTGACAATAAACTTCCTTGTATCCTTGTATCCTTGTATCTACCCTTTAGTCAGGTAGAACCCCAGGATAGGTGTGACATTAGGTACTAATGCAATTTTTTTGCATAAATTGATAGTTTAGGGGGTGTAGACTCAGAATCTGACGGGTGCCGCTCCGGCACCCTTCAGCATTCTTTTTTTAATTACATAATTTGCCACGCCCCCTTTTTTGACCATAAAAAATAACTAGATGCACATTACTGTATAAACCCATCATGTATGGTATCAAATGAAAGCTCTTCTCAAACAGAAATCAATGATGTCAATGAAAACATGCTAAAAATGATTTCAAGTCCCTCCAGAGAACATAATAACTGTAAAGCCTGGTAAGCTCGCACTGCTGAAATAGTAGGCCGAGCAACAAATTGTATCAACCCTCAACAATTAATCAAATAGACAAAGTTATAAGGAACAAAGTAGAACTTTCTCACAGATTCTGTAAGCAACTATATACAGAACATTCATTCATTCATTCATTCATTCAACCTTTATTTATTCTCGGAGGGTCATTGAGGGAAGCCCTCATTTTCAATGAAGCCGAGATAACAGAAACAATGAAGTAACAACATGTAAAAAGAGAGAGAGAAAAAAAAAAGTATAGGTATAGGTCTAGGCCTATAAATAAAATAAAACAAAGTAAAATAAATAAATAATAAGATATACATTATAGAGGAGGGAGGGGAAAAATACATAAAATCTTAATAATAATAAAAAAAAATATAATAATAATAATAATAATAAAGACATTTACTTAAAGCAGGTACAAATTGACATAGGAAGGTTTGTGATTACAGATCTGAATTGATTATAGGAAAGTATAGTGTTCATTTTTATATTACATTGAAGATTATTCCAGGAAGTAGGGGCACTATAACAAAAGGCCGACTTTCCCAACTCAGAGTGGATACGAGGAACCTTGAGCATCAAACAGTCATTTGATCTGGTCTGATAGGGACCAGAATTCCACACAAGCATGTCTGAAATATAACCTGGTAATTTCCCAACAATACCTTTGTAAATAAACAGATGCCAATGATTTTGTCTCCTCTCTGTCAAAGATGACCAACCCACCTTACCATAAAGGACACAATGATGAGTGCTATAGCCATCACCAGTAATGAATCTCAGGGCAGAATGGTAGACTGAGTCCAGGGCTTTAAGTGAACAAGCAGTAGCATTTTTATATATATCATATCACCATAGTCTAAAACTGACATGAAAACTGCTTCAACAAATTGTTTCCTACTTTCCATAGGGAGGCTGGCTTTGTTTCTGTAGAAGAAACCTATTTTTTTTCTCAGTGTTTTTGCTAGGATGAACATGTTGCCAGGCTGGCCTTGTACACATCACAAACATCAAATGTCTCATCCAAAAAACATTCATTCAATCAGACATTTCTCCCTCGCTGTCATCAGTATCCTCCACTGAAAGTGTAGCCATCTTCGAATTTTTATTTGCACCAACTTCACCACCACTACTGCAATGACAGTAGGTGAGGCATGGTAGTCCGTCTGACTGCAGAGCACAAATTCCTTGTATCGGTGGGGTCAGCCTACCATTTCCCACATTTCTAGGGTTAGGCCTGGGGTTAGGGTTAGGGGACATAGGGCTGTGGGAACATAAGGCATGCTCCTGTACTGGTATTCATGGGTTTCATCAGGTCCCTTTCCACAGGTGTATAAAATCAAGCACCTTGATTATCAATGCAGACTGCATGGTGCTTGATTAATACACCTGTGGAAAGGGACCTGATGAAACCCATCAATATGTAAGTATACTTGGCCAATAAAACTGATATGGGGCAGCTGTGGCCTACTGGTTAGGGCTTCGGGCTTGAAACCAAAGGGTTGCCAGTTCGATCCCCGACCAGTAGGAGAAATGTTGAGGGGGGGAGTGATTGAAGAGCACTGCTCTCCCATGCCCATAACCACGGTTGAAGTGCCCTTGAGCAAGGCACCTATTGTTGTCTGTAATTCTGGGGGGAAATCCAAGGACAGTTATAATTAATGTGCTAACTACCTGGGAAGTACCTCACAACATTGCTGTCTGAAATTCAGCGACTGATTCAAGGGAAATTAAAGCTAACGTGCTAACTAACCCGCAAGTTGGTGAACTAGGGTACATCAGACTTGCTATAATATTCATATTAAAAATAATTACTATTGAATGATTGTATTCAATGATTCATTTGAATTAAAATATTTAAAATACTTTCGCAGCAAAAATTATATATTCGATTATTTTAGATTAATTAATCACAGAGTATGTAATTAATTAGATTATTTTTTTTAATCGATTGACAGCCCTAATTCCTGTATGTATTAAGCTACATGGCAGTTCCATAATTTATTTAATTTAATACCAAACAGGTATAAGAGGTAGAGGTCTGCGCGGGACTGATTTTTCAGTCCCGCGCCCGCCCGCTCCCGCAATATTCTGTCCCGCTCCCGCCCGCTACCGCATTAATGTGTCATTTTTAGTCCCGCTCCCGCCCGCATCTTTAACATGATGTCCCGCTCCCGCCTGCTAAAGCCCGCATGCAGGAGGGATAGCCTATTCAGTTTTTCTTTCTGTCACGAAAGGAGCACACACACCTGAGAAAGACTCCAGATGTCAGTTTCTTGGTTCTGAATGTAGGCTAACAACTGAAGTAGGCCTAGTCTGGTGCCCTCTTCCTCTGTCATGCTTTTGATTTCGAGTTTTGACAATGAGCAGCATGAACAAATTGATCCCACGTAAACGACAATAAAGGCTATAGGCCTGCTATCCGTCAGTTACGCTTAAACCCCATTTTTTAATGCTGCCTAACAGAACATCCAGCTGAACTATAGTTATGAACACTACTTTAATCATTTCCATATTTAATTTTACACATTTCCTTATTTAATTTGCGGGAGTGCAGTGAATCATCGGTTTGTCCCGCACCTGCGAACGCACCTCTCTCATCCCGCCCGCTCCCGCAAAGAGCTTTCAAAAGTTGTCCCGCGCCGCACTCTTTTGCGTCGGGACCCGCGGGTCTACCGCGGGAGTGCAGACCTCTAATAAGAGGTACCTTAAAGGTCACTTTGAAAAGGTATTTTGTTCTCTGGAGGGACCTAAACAATTTATTTTCACCTTTTTGACGGTCAAAGCTAAATTTCTGCATGAGAAGAGCTTTAATTTGATACCATACATGATGGGTTTATATGTTAATGTATATTTAGAGGATTTTCTATGATCAAAAAGGGGTGTGGCAGATGATGTCATTTTAAAGAAAATGCTCAAGGGTGCCGGAGTGGCACCCGTCAGATTCTGAAAGGACACCTTACCTATCAATTCATGCAAAAAAAATTGCATTACCTTATGTCACACTTATGCCCAAATTCCACAACGTTCTACCTGACTACTTGTCTCTAAACAAAGATATACTCCGGAACAGTATACCAAGAACAGAATGAATAACAGTTAAAGAGAAGGAAGAATACAGAACAGAGAGAAACAGCTAACATAGACAAATTCCTCTATCCAACCACAATTCTGACTAGACATAAGGACACATAATAAGAAACATAAATAAGAAACAAGGACATGAACTACTTATGACTATAAAATGCAGAAGACATGAATTCGGATTTCAGCACTCTCAATTAGGTGTTGCATTCAGCAACTTTAAAACAAAAGCCTCTCCTGGGACTCCTCCAGCCAGATGTTGCCACTGCATACATTTGGTAAATTCCTTCAATGGCAATAGGAGATTTATGCTGGCTGCTCTGAAATTGGGCTGTACTCCCTACTTAAGGCAGTGTTCTTGCTGTCAGATATATTTGCTTTTAAAGAGATCAAATATCTTCTAGACTGATGCTAAAGACTTTCCTTATAAGATGAATAAAATGGAACGCAATGAATTTAGCTTTGCCGTAACAACAACATTTGTTATACAACAGTGCAAATCAACTGTGAATTTCATTGGATAGCCATTGTTTTCTTTACCTGGTCATGTACAAAAGAGGCATGCTGACAAGACCAGATGAACAATGTCCAGTCCCTCACCACTGCACACACTGGCCACTGATCAATACACACTTTACTTGAATTGTCCGGCTGCAGATGCTCAGATTTGCCCCTCAACATAACCCCAGTCAGGTTATTGACTAAGGTACAGTATGTCAACGTGTAGTTTTAAGTGGTGTCAAGTTCATTAGGCATGACTACACATAAACTTGACTCTCCACATTCACATGAATGAACTCAGTCCTAGCAACTGGATAACTTGAGTCGAGGTTAAGATTAAGGGCTAATCTTTTATTTTGTTTTTTTGCCATGGTAGGTGTTTAATTAACAAGAGGAAATTGGGAGCATCCTCTGAAACAGCCTGAGGAAATACAGACTGTGGTTGTTCTCATGCACTGGCTAGAACGTGTAAATGGAACAAAAATGATGTGGAGATTTTTGTATTTCCATCTTGATGCTGTTTTGTGCAGTGAAACCCTGTGTGACCTTTAGAAGCACCTTGCACACGGGACATCAACACACAAACACACACACACACACACACACATAAATACGCATGCATGCACGCACACACACACACAAATGCATGCACGCGTGCACACACATGCGGACACGCAAAATACATACACACACACTTGTTCACTGTTCACTATTCACTGGCCCTCCATTAGAGTTTCAGTATGAGAGTAGGGACAAACAACATCATATAACCTACATACCTGAGATGCCTGTGGTGATTAAAGCCTACTTCAGAGCCAAAGCCTAACTACTCCAGCTGTAGCTTTTCAATGAGATCTTCGATCTGACTGTCAAGTGACGTCATCCACTTGTGATACCAATATATCAGAGCCAGAATCAGTACCAGCACCAAGAGAACAGTACAAAATATGACCGCCGCCCAGTCCTGCACATTAACTCCGCAAAAATTAATCAATTTGTCTCCATCTCCTACTCCATCCCCTACGTTTGTGTATGTAAATGAGTGTGTGCATAGTGTGTGTTTGTTTTTGTGTATATGTGTGCTTCTGTGTTAGTGTGTATGTGTGTGTGTGTGTGTGTGTGTGTTTGTGTGTGTGTGTGTGTGTGTGTGTGTGTGTGTGTGTTTGTGTGTGTGTGTGTGTGTGTGTGTGTGTGTGTGTGTGTGTGTGTGTGTGTGTGTGTATGTGTGTGCGTGTGTGTGTAGGCTCAGGTACACTGGGGTAATTCATCTGCGTCAAAAGTGGCCCCTCAAAAGGAGGTTTCAGCAGGGGAACCCTAAGCAGAGAGACAGGGCTGTTTGATTTCTGTAGTTCACTACTGTATGCCACTTCCCCCTGACTGAGATCCGCTGCTGCTGCTGCCGCTGCCGCTGCATACTTTGAAGTAAGTCACACATATGCACACACACACACACGGACACACACACACACACACACACACACACACACGCTTGTACATACACACAGACACGCACATATACACCCACCCACCCATCCACACTCACAGACACACACACACACACACACACACACACACACACACACACAAAAACCTACATACACCAAAATGCAGGCATCAAAATGTAACAATTCAGCTTCCTTTGTTCTTTCCTTCTTTGCTTGCACATGCAGTCACACACATATATTCGCACTGACATATTTTGCCATTCAATTATGTGATGAAAACATTGCTTGCTGTAGTCTTGACAACAAATCAACAGTTTTTTCTTCTCTCTGTAGGTAATATCACCTTGCCACAGTTTAACCTTTACAATCCCAGACAGACATTTAAAAGCTACACATGGAATTCCTTTACAGAATCTACATGATAATATATTTTGCATTTGGAGCCATCCATTCAAAACCATGCACCGCAATTTATAACCCTTCGTCCTCTGTGTATCTTGGGAGAGGTAAATACTGGATCTGGCATTTAGCATGCAGCCAACATCTGTTCCCAAATGTATATTCACCATGCCTGTTTAACCAATCAGTTCCACTGGGAGAGATAAGAGACTAGAAATAGGGAGTACAGAATAAGGTACATCATCAAATGAATTTGTTATTCATTGATAACCCCCAAGGCTTGTTTCCTTCACACTTCCCCAACACAATATAAAAACATAAATTAGTTCTGCACCACAGAAGTCTCCTCTGTCCTCATCACTTCTTTTAGAGCTTTACTAGTGCAGCACGGCACTCTGGGATGCCCATGCGCCGCTGCTGACTGACTGGTGCAGAGGCCGGTGATTGGGTCCGTCCATAAGGTTCTCCGTCTGCACACGAGGAAGCTTGACAGACAGTGGAAGGTTGAACAAGGTTGCCGCGAGAAACGCTCCTGTAAACAAGGTGAATGTGCAAAATGAACACACTCACTCTGTCAAGCCATATAAATCCTACAGCGGGGCTTGATTAACGCCGTTTGTGAGCCGCAACTTCCGCACTTTGCCATCTGCTTCCTATTAACCACGTTTTGATGCCTTACGAGTTGTCCGACATTCCGTAAAAACCGAACGGTGAATGGTGCGCTGACAGGCACTGATTACTTGGTGTGGACATGTGAGGATTACAGCCAGAACTCTCTGGCCTCCGTTTAACCCTTGACTGCTTTTCACTCAGACCCAGCCCCCCTCATACATATTTTAATGTGGAGCCTGGAAATAGCCAAAGCTTCTTAAAGGATGAAGGCCTCAATCCTGGTGAAAGACTGTTTAACATTTGAACTCAGCTACCAATTAAACACATCGCTCCTTTCACTGGACATTCACTGCATTGGCTGCAATAGTGCATTCAGGTCAGTTGTTTGTTTCCCATTTAGGGCGCTAGAAAAAGACCGGACATCTGAAAAAATGCCTCCCTGAAAACATTCTCGGAAACGTGATGAAAAATGCACCATTATGCAAACTATTTTTCTACACATGCATTTCCTCAATACGAGTGTTTCTAAGCACACACATACACACAAAAACACAGTGGAAGAAATCAGTCATTCTCAATCCACTGGGTGATTTGGCAGTCGCAGAAATGGATGGCATCATTAGCAAGCCATGCTCAGCCACATTGACCGCTAGCAGGTGAAGCCGCTCGGGTGCTCCTGTCCAGCGTCGCCCCTCCTCTCCCCTGCCGATTGAGACCGCACTGTGGAATGCATGGCTTCCCTCAGCGGGGGAGGCCTTGGCTGATGAATAATGGAGAGCCAAATGCAAGACCAACGATGCACATTAAACAACAGCCCAGCTGGGCTAACTGTTGCTGATGTGCCGTTAGTAATGCCTTCGTATAAAATAATTAGCTGGCTCCGCTGCAACTGCCAATGGAAGCCGTAAAATTGGCAATGTACGAGAGTATGAGTTGGAGATTGGCAATAAAGCTGGAAGGGGGAATACATTGGGTGTTCCTCTAGACGCCCAACCCACATGATCCTAAAGAGCTCCCATATAAATGCTAATATTTGCTCCAGTTCTACTTGAAGGACCTAGAAAGGGTCGCTACTCATATACTGATGTTCTATAGCTGTGTACTGTAAGACATCCTGAAACCTTTGTGGCTTCAGACAAAGCAGCCTTCTACCGCAAAGCAATTCCTCAGGAAGTTTAATAAAATGGCATAAACACCATACTTCGCTTGTTAGGGATATGTTGACACAATATTAAGCATGATCATCATGATTACATAAATTTATGGTTAATTACTCATGAGTTCATCATGTTTGTGTCCCCTCAACTAAAGTAGTGATGACCACTTTTTTGGCAGAAAAAACAAATCATTATGATCATTCTTAATAAATCATAATTCATAATGATGTGCCCACTGTACCTAATGCTTTAGTTGATGTGTTTTGAGGTCATGAATGACAGACTATGAACTCATGTCAATTCCTGATGATTCATGGGATATTAAGGATTGAATTAATGTATAAATGATGAATTAATGCATGCATGAATTCATAATCATTCATGTACCCCTACTGTAAAGTGTTACCGCAACGTTATTGAACGTTTATGTCCACAGTGAAGACCAGATCACCTAGTTACACCTTGAAGAATTGTTTTGTTTTGAAGAGTTTACCTTCAATTGTGTCATACAATCAACAAAAGGTTGCTTTCCATTACAACCTAAAGGTTGGGTACATTTACTAAAATGGTTATATCAAAATCTAGGAGCTTGGCAAACCAAGAATAAAAGAGATTATGTGAGGTCACACATGACTGGCTTTAACTGATTGCTGTGTCAAAAGTTAGTTATGATGTGCTGTCAGACTTTTGAACTTAGTTACAAAGTAGAATCGCCTCTTGCATGTTTGCCAAATTTTAAAGGCAGTGAATGATTGGACTGCTCATTTTTGAGCGCCGGCTTTTGTGTTCAAATAGTAATGCACATCAATCTCATCCATACAAAGTGTATTCAATTAAAAAAGAATATATCTCACTCCAACAGATGTCCGACCTCTCTTAAAATAGCCCTGTTGGTAATGAAAAAGAAAATCCCTCTCCGCTAATGACTTCAAAGTATTTATAAATGCCACAAGGCCATGCCGTGTTTGGCGTATCTTAAATCTTGGGCCCCGGCCGGATGGGTCTACAGAGGCCGGACCAATCTGCCGTGAGAAGCAAGGTCAGGAGGAAAGCAGAGGCAAAAGCCGAGGCGGTTGAGGAGCGGAGCACGACACCAAAGACTCAGCCACGGCTAATTAAGGCACGTGGTTTCTGTAGAGCTGAGAGCCAGGCAAGCAAGCAACCTCTCCTCTTTCAAAAGGACCTGTCAGCTGCCTTCAGGGCTGCCTCCCTTCAATTAGAACATTAAAATAATTGAAAATAATTACGATCATCATTAGCGGGTTGACTCTGTGAGCAATGGGGTCTTTTTTAGAGTGTAATTGTTCGGCAACAGGATTAAAAAAAAAAAAAAAAAAAAAGGGCCATCTTTTCTGGGCTAGGTAATAATGAGCATGTCAGATTAAAAGGGTGGTGTCATGGTGGTCATGGTGGGGGAGCTGTTTAGGAAGGTGAGAGCCTCAGATTGCCAGGGCTAAAGCTGGACACTCTCACTACTTACTTTTATTTGGATTACTACAATACAATTTGCTTTTTTATTTATATATTTCCGTCATGTGGACATGGTTTGGGGATGACCTTGAGATATTGGGTGCCTGTAGGCACTGCTTCTGCCTTTTATGTCTTTTTGTTGTCTTCCTCCTTCCCACTCTCTTGAAATAGTGGGTTGGAAAGTGGGTGAGGTGGAAAATCTTGCCCAAGTGCAATTTCTGCCCTTTTTCCTCCATGCAACAACCTGTCACTCAAGTATGAAAGGCAATCCAGAACCCCCAAACACACAAACTCTCTCTCTCTCTCTTTCAAACACACACACACACACACAAACAAAAAGTCTGTGATTTGTCTGATTTATATAAAAGTCTCTCTGATCCCCTTTCCCCTGAGAGAAATTCAGATGAGATTTCAGCCTTGCAGCATATATCTATATGAATTGTTAAGTAGAACTCACATATGATAAATATGAAATGAAATGGGGGAAGACCATAAACACGGGTATACAAATAAGCAATCACATGATGCTGATGCGAAATGGAAACGGGCAGGTCTTAAGCCAAGCTCGATGATAAGATGTGTTTATCTCTATTCATGGTATGTTGAATTCACAATAAATAGTCATATTTCCCCAACTTTTTCTCCTCCTTTTCCTTTTCTATGTGTTTCGTGAGTTATCTAGCGAATTTGGTACCTCAGTAGATTTATGTTCTTGCCTGGGAGGACAACTAATCATGTCACATTCATGGTTATACAAATGTATTCAAGCTTAAGGGCATGTCATATCATTCAAAATATGTATTTCATATGGGTATACCCTTTGCTACTAGGTGAAGATAAAACATCACACAATTGTGGTCCAACTTTATGCCATTCCACTGTTATGTTGACATTAGCAAAACCGTATGACTCAGCTCAAGCCAAATGATACTGCCATAGTAGGACTTGAAAATACACAGGCATCAGCCCCTGAAATGATTGATACTTCTACAAAACTGGAGGGGTGATGGAGAAGAGAAGTATATTTAACAGCATTAATTGAGTAGCCTCCTTGGAGTGGGCTGGAGTGATGCAATTGCCTGTGGCTGTCCACTGTGGCTTTGAATAATTAATCGGCTGCATTTTTGTGGCTAGGAGAGCAAAGAGAGGATTTCTGCAATCATACATTATTTGCTGAAGGTCCCAACACTGCCCTCCTCCTCTACCTACAACTCCCTTTGATTTTCCATTAATGTGTTCGGTAATCTTCACCAGGAGTCAGGCACATCAGAGGGAGAGCATTGGATTGAAACGAGGAGATTTAAATGTATGTCACTGAGCGTTTAATTATAAGAAGGCATGAGGTGAGCTTGTAAATTTTTTTCATGATTTCAAAGTCCCACTTGGTGGGTTTTTCTGGTTGTATATATTATTTTTTTGATAATTTCAGACAAGAATCATTTTACATTCAGTTAGTAAAGCACAATGCAATACTCTTTGATGCCTTTGTGACTAAAGGTTTATGGAAATATCTGCATCACTGACATCCAAGTTGCATATGAATAAGCTGGGGCCCAAACCTACACATAGATACCTCCTCGATGCCATTTGCATCTGGCCAGCAGGACGCTGAGGTATGGCACTGCGAGGGAGCTGTCTGTGAAAATGAAATGTCTCATATCTCAGCAGTATCTGTCGTTCCAGTATGCAGTATACAGCATTATCAGGATGTGTGAAGCAAGTCCCGCCTGCATTGTGCCGGAAAATAATGAATGATGCAGCTTGTGATAGCATTAACTTGTCACATACTAGGGAACTGTTACAAGGTGGAATACAATGGCTGAATGACTGTGATAGATATTAATGTGTGTCACACAAAATGTAAATGGAGGCTAGGGAATCCAAACAAAAAGTGTCTATCACAGGTATGGGGAGTCCAATCTTTAGCAAAATAGTCACAATTTTGTTGACCAAAGAGTAATACATGATCCTGTCTGTTAAAAGTATCCCAGTTCAACAGCACATCAAAGTTTATCTTCTCCAGTAGAAGGTTGGTGTCTGGTGCTTTCTCTGTAGGCAGTGCAATGCTTACATACATCAACCACTGAGAGCTATCTGTTTGTGGGTTTCAAAAGGGCGACAGCCACCTGAAGATTTCCTGTGAAATCTTTTCTTCAAGAGATTGACCACTTTACTATCTTGCAGGGAGCAGAGTTCTATTGAACCCTCTGCAGAGCCAGCGCTTACTGACAGGCGAGAGTGAGGAGAGAGAATCTAAGATGGCCAGCATACACTATGCTGTCTGTTGTGGAAGCGATGGAGTCTTGAAGAACTCAGCCAAGTGATGTGCCAGCCAGAGGAGGATAAGGTTTTTATACCAACTCATCATATTTATTAGCTTTTCTCTTTAACTGTTCTGAGAAAATGCATATATGTGAACAACACAGTTCTTGGGGCATATACCTGTGCTAATTAAAGTAGCAAGGCCATCTCGGCTTCACTAAAAATGAGGACTACCCTTAATGAACCTCCGAGAATAAAAAAAGGTTGAATGAATGAATGAATGAATGAATGAATGAATGAATTAATCTCAGTGAATATCAAGAAACCAATTGGGCATCAAAGGACGCAGCTATCAAACATCTTGAGTGTAACGGAATCTCATGAAATGTGAGGATTTGGATATTTCATGTTAATGTTTCAGCGCAATGGCTCAGACCAATTTCATAGTAGTCATCACTGTGATGTGAACAATTAAATTCATATGTCCGCATGCCATAACAATAAATATTAATGGCTTGTCATTTCCAGACATGTGCAATGGAATGGCCGGCACACTTTAAAAAGTCATAGTTACTGATGATTAACCTTGATCAAAACATTATGATTCTGGAACAGAAACCCCCACAACCATAATACAGCTAATAATTACGATTTCTGACTAGCAAGGATGTAAAGCAAACTATTGCAATAATTGCCTATAGTGATACATAGCTCATCTAAGGATGAAACAAACTATATGAATACATAAATACAAAAATAACATTGTTATTATAAACACTGTAGCCTATTGTAAACAAAGTGTCACAATTTCTCAGCCTTTTGCTTGGTATCAGTCCAATGTACAGAGGCCCTGATATTCTGTTATTACCACTGGCTTTCATTTCAACATTTCTTTTCTCCCCATCATGTACTGTGAAACAATATGAAGACAGAGGGAGACTGAAGATGGGATGCTAAGCCCTGGATGAAAAAGGACTGATAATTTGAAGTCAGTTGAAACTTCAGCTGCTGATAACAAAGCTTATGCGAGTTCCAGAGAATGTTTTTCTTTCCCCCGGACAGCATCTATTTCCTAGCCTGGAAACCAGATGAATCTTAGAGCTCATTTTGTTTGTTTCATTTACCCCCCTCCCATTTAGATGTTCACTCGGCCAAACATTGCAGGACCAATCACAGTTGTTTGTCTGATATGTGGCAGGCTTTATATCATGACAGACAGAGCAGCATTTCCACTTTAGTAAACAACAAATGGCAGCTGCTGATCTTGTTACAACCTTTCTTTCAAAGAAGACTGCACGTAAAGCCTTCATTCACAAAAAAATGTGTTTGTTGTTCTTCTGTAAAGGTACAGGCCTACCAACTTAAAGGTAGCGTACGTCATCTTAGCAATTTCAAACACGTAACAGTTGTTGTAATATTTGTAGCAAATGTCTCTTCATGTAGCAAATAGCTTTCCATTCTCTGAGTATAGTGTAAAAAAGCTAGGCTTTTACAGTCTTCAACAGCTCTGGCTCTGTGAATGGGAAACTAACAAAAGGGGGGCAGCCAGCCCCTCAAACAATAACACAATACGGTTTGGAGTTTCTAGGGCAGCACTGAAGGGAAGGATGAGCTATTTCTCTGGTTAATTGATTGGTTCTTGGTTCAAAGATAATGTAAGTTGCTTTGGACAAAAGCTTCTGCTAAGAAACATAAACATAAGCATTAACATAAACAAATGTGATGTCAACATTGCTTACCCCACCTTTAAGACCTGCTGGTAATGTGCTTTGGAAATTGATGAACTGAGAGCATCCAGGGGGTCGTTTCCAGAAAGCGTCGTTTGCTAACTTGCGTCGCAACCTTGGTAGTACGCTCCATCGTTCTTGGATTTGGTGTTTCTAGAAAGGGTAGTTCGAACTCTCAATCGCAAACAAGGACGCAAAGTTTGGTCGTTTGAACTACTGCCCCTAGGCAGTCGCACTTGTGTCGTTCCTTGGTAGTTCCTGTTGGTGTCCGGAGCGCCTAACCAAAAATCACAACCGCCTAACCAAAATTTGCGAAGTGGATGTTTATCTCGTGACTCAATGATTGATCTATCCTGTAGCTTAATTTTGATTAAGACACTGACTCCCCTACTTGGCTCATTCTTGCTATTTATGTTAATTCAAGTATTGCCTTGCTTTTAGTATTATAATCTTCACAGACCCTGCATCAGCAGTGACAAATGGTGTAGTGGCTAAAGCAGATGACTTATTATCCCAACGTTCTAGGTTCGATTTTCCTCTTGCTTCTCGCTACCTGCAGGTGAACTAGTGTGACACGTAGATTCAATTGTTTTTGACTGATGTATTGTACCTATGGTCTCTCGATGTAGAGTAACTATATACATAAATATGTATGGTCAAAACCTATTGTTGTGTCTCGTAGGCCTACTCTTGCTCAGAGATGAAAAGAAGAGATAGGATGCGAACTCCGGCCGAGCGCGCAGTGCACCAACGCGCTGCCGTTAAGCCACGAGACAGTTGATAACCTATGGGATACCCAGATATTTGTCCAGGCTATATATCTTTTCCAACACAGATATTTAACACAAATAATGACTATGATATTAGTCTGCTTAAGTTAACTGTTTTATATGCTTGCAATAGGTTTAGGTTTTGGCTGATGGCAATGACATACCAGCATTAATCACTCGGTTTAGATGTCGACATAGGCCGTGACAGAACATTTCTAGGGGGTGGGGTATTACACGTTGCCACTGTTTCCACCAATGATATGTATCGCTGCATCATCAACAACGTTGTTGGAACTATGGTGTTCGAACGTCGGAGGTAGCGAATTGCGACACAGGTACGATGCTTTCTGGAAACAGGTGTAACAGTGTCGTTGTTTGGTCGCAAGTTGCGTCGTACCATGGTGGTTGAGCAACGTCGTTGCTAACTTTTCTAGAAACGACCCCCTGACCAATAACTCATTTCGGAATATAATTTTTCCTATTTCCATCATAGGCTTCAGAATGTTGACTGTCATTCTGACATAATTAGAAAAGTATATTTAGAACAGTATAGTTTTAACATATAGCCTATTAGATAATTGAATGAAACATATGAAATTATCTGGTCTTTTCTCCATTCTTAATGTGCATAGTAACCATTACCATCAAATATCACATATCTCTGATTGCATGAGACATGGGGAAGAGAAAGAGATAGAGAGAGAGGGAGAGAGAGAGGGTGAAAGAGAGAGAGAGGGTGAAAGAGACAGAGCATGATAAATATGAGTCTACATATCCTGTTTTGTGCTGGCACGTGCAGTCAGCCTGTTGAGCACACACAGCAACTTAGAGCAGGAGACAGAGTGCCCTCTGTCCATTTATCAAAGCTAATAGGTCATGGTTTACACCCTGACACAGGACATACATCATAACGCCGGACGCCCGGGCAATGGAGCACCGCGGGAAAGAGGTGGACCAACCGGCGCCTCAAATAGATTATGTGATGTCAGCCCCTTCTTGGGTTGGCTCCGTTGCCTGAGTGGGGCTTGATGCTCGTCCATTTTAAAAGCATGCCTGCGTGCTCGAGAGCAGAAAATGGAATGACACAGCCGCAGTTGTTAGCAGGGCCTGCCGCTGCGGAGCTGAGCTAAGCTGAGGCGCCACGTTTGTTCACCTCTTCACACTTCCGCTCCGCTGACGGGGCTGATCAGAAGTGTGGTTTAGTCTCGCCGGCCGGCTGTCAGCATCTGGGAATATTGAGAGGACACAAATGTGCATAAAAGGTGCTTGAGCAGGGAAACGCGAGCTCCATCACACATCCTTCACACTCAGCCATCGCACGGCCTTCTCACACACACACACACACACACACACACATACAAACACACACTCACACACACTCACATACACACACACACACACACATGCACACATACGCACACACACCCATATTCCTAGAGCACATGGCATTGCTGAGTCAAAGATAGTTTTTATAAACAGCTCTTTAAAGGTGTCTGAATTGCTTATAGGCAACTAAAATTGTAAGTACAGTGAAGACACAATCAGGCACAAATCGGCACATATAGCCACAAATAGATCAACCCCAATCCCCATACGGCAGCGGTTCCCAAACTTTTTTCCCCGCGGACCACCTTCTACATCCTGACTCGGCTCGCGTACCCCCACCATCCAACACATAAAAAAGTAACTCATTCTATTGACGCATTCCAGGCATCGTTGTTTAATTAGCCGCCCTACATGATAACATAATCAAAATGTGCAACTGGTCTATGAGCTCTCACGTTAAAAAAAAAAACAGTGTGGAGAACCACATTAGAATGGTTAGGTAGCATCTCACTGCAGACCACGCACTGTGGCTTTGGGCAGTCTGTCTCCCAATCCACGTGAAGCCTAGGGCTATATGCCTCATCATACTTTCGTTTTCTTCGCGCAGTCTTTTCTGTCTCGTTCTTTCTTTTATCCCCCTGCGCTCCATCTACACCTTCATTAGTCTGCCCCCCATCCCATTCCATCGTTACCTGTGTCCTGATCTGTTTCTCTCGCTTCTCCTCTTCGATCGCTTTAATTAGGCCTTTTGGACAGTGTCCCTGTTTTCCATGTTTACGCAGCCTTCTACCTAGCCTATACTCCAACGAAACTAACGCGCCAGATATTCTGGCTGCCTGTAGGAAATCATGTGTAGCTTATTTTTTAATGAAAACATACCCTATTATAGAGTTTACAAATTATTTCCTTTAATTTCACGTTTCCATATCATTATAACCCGATTCGAAATTATGTATTATTAATTAATTAATCATTTTTAACTCCTTTCCGCCATTGCCCTTTTCATCTCGCGTACCCCCTAGTGGCAGTTCGCGTACCACCGGGGGTACGCGTACCACAGTTTGGGAATCCCTGCCATACGGTAATGCATGCATCATTAGACAATGACACAGAAGGCAGGTCCGGATATTGGCAGCACTCATGATTCTGAAAATCCATGCTTTCCTAATCTGTGGCCTCTACAATCCCCCTCTCCTTCCTGGTTACCAGCTGCTGACAGCTAATTACACTCCCGTTACCTCTCAAGTGCTTGGTGCCATTGACAAGGCCTCTCACGGCTGGGGTCAGCGTCTTTTGATGACGTGTGACCCAAAGAAGGCCAAACCAGCAATTCAATCGATACATATAAGAGGTTCCTCCGGGAAAGCAATTAGATGGGCTACAATCGTCGGGGGCGAGAGAAGGGGGTTGGGGAGTGCTGGTCTGTGCTTAATATGAACAAATTTGTGGACATGTTTAGGTTAGAAAATTTAAAGCACCAAGTCATCAGGCGTTAGCCTGGCGGGCCATCCTATATCATTGACATGTATAGTCTGGCATCGAATCATTCACCTCGCTTAATCCAAGGGGCGGGCAGAGAATTGTCTTTCAAACTGCCTAGGCATGCAATAGGCCAGCGCTACGACCATATCCGTACCCGGTCGGCAAAACGGCAAATACATCCTTCTTCGAAAGGAATGACTTAAGTGCATTGTGTTGATCTACTTTCAAAGAAAAGCACAAGTCCAACTCCTCCAAAGTTGACGCCAACGCCGATTCAAACAACCGCTCTTCGTTTGCCATAGCCACCTTCCTTGTTGTTCACCGTCGCAGGATGTCGTTATCCTGTTAAGCCCGCCTTAAGACTCTCTAACGAAATAGAGCGCTGTGATTGGCCGTCATCCACGGTGTTAAGCCAATAGAAATTCCTATGGTTCGATACTAGACGTACAAGCTGAGCAAATTAATTTGCCGCCGCTAGGGTGCGTCTAGATTTCTAGGCTAATCAGGCGTAGTTGAGAAGATACATTAGAAATTTGAGAGGTTTTAACAACAAGTTCAAGTAAATAACTGCTCATAATATAGTTGTCTGGAACTTCCTCCTGAAATACATTATATTCTAGTATATTTCCATATATCACTTATGTGGATATTGGTATTGCATTCTATATTACAACCGTATCCTTGCTTCTCATGTCAACAATGCCTGTATTGTGGTATAATTTCACATACCTCTACCTCTATATACATCAGTACTTGTGTATCTGTTTATTATTCCATTATTAGTGAATGTAGTGATGTGTGTAGAGTGATATTTTTAAAGACAGACTCCAACAGTTTATTAAACACCTAAATCTCTTCTCTGTTCCTACAGTATACATTCAGACGTTTTTCATCAGAGGGCGTCTTTTAAAAAAAGTATATGCATAAAATAATGCAATTCTGTGAATGTTATTGAAGTAGAAATGATAAAAACAAATGAGTAATACCAGGAAGGTAATCATAATTTTAGGAACAAACACTGAATGGCTCAGGCTGAAACACGTTTGGACTGGCTGCAATAAAATCTTGTTCCTGGCACATCCACACTGTGTGGGTTTTCTCTTATGTGTGATCAGATCTACCAAAGACTAGGTGTCTGATCCCACACTTATACACAGTAAATTACAGGGCTGAACATGCATTCTCCCCTTGTAAAGAAATAATTAGCTTTATGAAACAACAACTACAACAACAACAACAACAAATGCAAGAGTTCTAGATGCACTTCAAGTGAAATGTACAAATAAAACAAACAATCAAATCAAGTGGAAAAACAGCTAAACTAAGGCTGCACGAGACTTTGGAGAATAAACTGTTAGTGGTTAGTGATGTGTTGGGAAAAGTTGTTGAGAACAACATCTTCCTCTGTCTTCATTTCAACTCTTACAGGTGGCTCTCAAATATTCAAATATCACGGGTAATGGTTGGAGAATAATCAAAGACTTGTTACATATGTATGACATTTAGAACAGCTCCTTTCAGATAACTGTTAGTCAAGTATGGATACACAAACAGATACTGGTAAATGTGTTCTCCCAATGAAAAGAAAATGCACCATCAAAGTCATCATCTCAGGAACCCATTTGTGAGTCATGTGGAGGCTCAGGTACATCAAATTTGTTCGAATGAATGCGCATATGGATTATTTATTTATTTATTTATTTCCCAAACTCAATTAAAGCCACTATATTATATTCATAGATGAATAAAATATAATTTGTTTGGCTTGTGGCTAATGGTTGTAAGTGAAGGCAGGTGCCATTCATTTTTAATAAGAACCAGAACATGGCTTTTCACTAACGGTCACCCACTGGGGTTGTCTTGGTCTGTTATGGGCAAGAGAGATGGGATACCACTTCCATATTCACAGAGTGAGGTGAAGGGAGAACGGGTGAGGGTAAGGAGAGGGAGGGAGGGAGAGAGAAAGAGAGAGAGAGAGAGATGAGACACACACACAAACACCAGTTTATATGTATAAATGTCTTATCTACTGTATGTTCTGTATTGTATTGTTTGATGTCCTGCTTTGGCAATGCAAAGAAATATTGGTTACACTTTACTTGACAGTATAGACATAAGAGTGACATGACACTGTCATGAACGTGTCATAAACAAGTCATAAACGTTTATGACATAATGCTTCTGTCATTGTCATTCGTCATAACAAGTTAGGGTTAGGTTTAGGGTTAGGGATAGGATTAGAGTTAGAGTTAGGGTTAGGGTTAGGGTTAGGGTTAGGGTTCATGTGTCATGACATTGCCATGTGTTCATGACAGTGTCATGTCACTCTTATGTCGATACTGTCAAGTAATCTGGCGCCCTCTGTACTTTGTCCATTTGTCATGAAAACAAAGGCAAGGAGCGCGGCCACAAGAGGAGCAGTGGATGGTAGCTGCACAGTAGAGGGGCGCAAAACTTCTTTCGACCAGTCATGTTTTTCAGTAATAAGGACCCGCTTGGAATGACTTACCGATAGAACTAAAAACACAAACAGAACTGACAACATTTAACAGTAAGGTAAAACATTGGCTGAAAGTAAATCAGGGATGTGACCACTAAGACACGCACACTCGCACTCATACACACACTCTATTGTCTATGTTTTACTGTACTGTCTGTGTAGATGCCTGGCTGTTCGCATAGGTGAAAGTTTGCGGGCGGTTGGGTATCTAGGGGTTGTGTAGTTAGTACGTGATGTGATGTTTTGCGTCTGTTATTGTATGTTGTGTGTGACTGGCTGGCTGCATAGGTGAGAGTTTGCGGGCGGCGAGGAATCTGGGGGTTGTATTGTATGTGACTTACTGTCTGTGTTATTGTATTTGTGTATGTTGTGACTGGCTGTCCGTATTAGTGAGAGTCTGCGGGCAGTTGGGTGTCTGGGGGTTGTGTTACAGTACGTGACTTGCTGTTTGTGATGTTCCTATGTGGTTGTCCTGATGTGCATGATTAGGGTATGAACACTAACATTACCCTTCATGTTTTGTTGGTCTCTATGTGTATAGAGAGGTGTATGCACACGTATACTACACTTTTTAGAATACTTTTAGACTACAATATGTTTTTAGAAAGTTCTGACCAGGGACTGGGGTTGCAAATTAGCCAACTGGCTAGAAACCTTTTATGTAACACATCTACAGACATTGTTATGGCATTGACTGTGATAGCTGTGTATGTAATAATGTGCGCTGCATTGTCCCTGACAAATAAATAAATAAATAAATAAATAAATAAGAAAAATAAAGTGTTACCAAAATATTTGTCATGCAAATAAAGCTACCTTGAATTGAATTGAATTAAATTGAGAGAGAGAGAGAGAGAGAGAGGGAGAGAACGAGGGAGAGAGAGAGAGAGAGAGGTAATAAGACCATCAGTACCTTTCGCTCACCACAGCCCCTGAAATTTTAAATCCCCCAATTAATTTGATTCAGGGGGTGAGGTCTGAGAAAATTGTAGGCCAGAGAGAGCATTGATGAAGCAGATACACTCAAGAGGGTGCAGCTCTAAATAATAATAAAAAATATGCATGTGCACTTCGGTTTCTGTGCCGAATGTGAATGTTGACAAGGAGAAGGGGCTGAGAAAAATAAGATAGTTGGAGGAGTGGAGTAATTGGATCTCCTGGTAGTTTTGTTTTGCTGTTCGTGGCTTTCGTCTTGGAATTGCGTGATCAACTTTTCCTGTTTCGCACCATCAGAAGGATGCATCCTACAAAAGCACAAGCAGCTACCGTATATACAGTAGGCTGTATTTTAGGTCAGTGTTAAAAAGGAAACATAGATAGCTTAGCCTAAAATAAATACACTGAAGGCGACTAAGCAGCCAAAGCCACGTTGTTGTGTTATGAAAGTAATGGAAGGGGGCCAATTAAGGTGCCCTGCTAAATGACTGTTACCCAACTCCTGCATTCATTAATTGCTATGCAGTATTTTCATCTGTCCATCTGTGAACATGGTTTGAATGCAAAGGAGGAAGTATCCCTGTATATAAATGAGCACGGTAGAATTATCATTAATAACGGCAGTAAACAGTTTGCTTTGAGGTGAATGGGAGCCGACACGGAGGCCGATAACACAGACAAGATATTCACTTGCCACATCTGAGAGAGGATCTCTGGAGAAAGGCCAAGTCACAGCCCTATAGTGAGTCAAATATGCATATCAAATGTGTAAGATGCTGCACATAGGCACAGACCCAGAAAGACACACAAACACACACACACACACACACACACACACACACACACACACACACACACACACACACAAAAATAATATACGAGCACACACACACACACACACACACACACACACACACACACACATACACAATCGCAGACACTGGCAAAGATCAGACTGAAGCATACAGTGCAAACATAGGTCATCCTTTTGAAGGCAGAGGGGACAAAGGCAGCAACAATAGCCCATCAGAAGCACACAATTCAAGGCCAAAACTGCTAGGCCACGTCAGAGAGCCATGGTTGATGGGGCAAGTTGAAGCGGACTTCATCTCATCTCAAGGGGACCAATAGAAACATCACAAACCCCACGTCACACTTTTCCATTATAGGGTGCCAAAGCTGTGCTTAAAAGAGCAACTGCAAATGCCGAACCTGTGAAGACTTGTTTGACATCTGAACGTGTGTTCATTTCTCCACTCCTCTCTAAACCTTTGCCTTTAAACGTGTTCTGAGAATACGAGCAGATCAGAAAAAACAGGAGGACATACGGCACTCAGTATGCTAACTTACCATCTGTTAATTCACTCGATGTTAAATCCGCACAGCTGCTGTGCTACCTGCGGGCAAGTTATTTGCAAACTATTAAAGGTGCAAGGGGTAGGATTTTGTTATTGAAAGAAGACAATTGCTTCTGGACTTAAAACAATGATGTTATTCTGAAGGTATGATTAAACAATTACTCATTCGGAGCTTTTTGTTTGGCTCAGGTATTTTATCTTGTGTAAACATTTAAATGAAAACACTGTCTCATTTGAATGAGACAATGACGATGTGTGCTGTGCATCAAATATAAGGGAATGCCTTATTTCGCTGTCCTTTGGATTATTGTTCAAGATTTTTGTACACTTTAAAAAAAAAAGTCCTTCCAATCTGAACTCAAACTGACAATTGCAAATAATTGGTACTCTTTCAAAACTTGGTGTGGTATGCCACTCAAACTGTTTTTTTCAAACCAAGGTCAAAATCATTATGACTGTTCTGGTTGCTTGTATGAGATACAATCATTCTGAATACCAACCCTCACATTTTACTATTATTATTTTCTCCATCAAAGAGGGCAGAAGAAATTGGTGAGAGAAAAAAAAGAAGCAAAATTAAATCTCTATATTAAATTGGGAGCCGTGCTAGACACACAATCGATACCCCCTCCTCTCTATCAGTTCCAGCTGAGAGCACAGGCCAGTGGCAAACTATCAGGTTATTACAAAAGCAAATCAGTCACCAGAATTAATTTTCTCTGAAAAATATGACTCGGGCTGTGAGGAATTAATGGCTATGAAGAAGAGAGATGTGCGATTGAATTTTCATTACCCTCTTTTAACATGTTTTACATGTGCAAGCCTGATGCCCTCTCTCCATCTTGAGCCCATCATCCACATAGACAGCTGGGATGGCTTTTTAACTTGGGGGTAGGGGTCACTGTCTTCTCTGATTGTCAATAGGATAACCTTGCTTTAATTGGTGGGTATCGTGAACGGCTAAATTTAAGTGTGAATTATGATGAGCAAGTGCTCCCAGAGCTCACTCTGGCTATCTAACGGCGTCAGGATAAATATGCATTCTCAAGACCTCTCACTGCAAGATGAATACGGTCTTTTCATATTGAACAACATATTTAAGTCCTTTATAAAGATGAATGTTTCTATCTACCGCGGTTCTACAAAGACCATAAAGGATCAAATGTAGTAATGTTGATGTTTAAAGTGAACTTTGCTTAAAAAACAACAACAACATGGCTCTGAGGAGACTGAGGAGAATGGTGTGCGTGTCTTGCTGGTGACACACACACACACACACACACACACAAGAGGCAAAGGAAGACAAAAAGTTATTTTACAGAACTATCCAAGCTTATAAAAGCAGCTTGCTTGTATGACAGACCTTCCTTCAGTTCATCAGTGGCCCAGAACTTATGAATACTAATGCTGTTGTTTCATTTGATGGCAGTAAAAAAAAAAAAAAAAAAAACACCACCAAAAGCCAGTTCAAAGCTAGACTTCAAATACAAAATCCATCAGTGTTTTAAATGAGAGGAAAACACGTAAGTTAATAAATAAGTAAGCACAACAGCACTCTTAGTATGACATGGAAATTGAAACTGTATGTGATCTCCGGCCCTGGGATCTGTGCTTATCTGAGGATCCAGAGCACCAGGCAGTAGCTTAGCAACTATGTTCTAATGAATTGATGCTTGTGAGGTTATGAAGACAGGTGTGTGTGTGTGTGTGTGTGTCTGTGTGTGTGTGTGTGTGTGTTTTGGGCGCTGGGATGGGGGGTGGGGGTTGTTGCTTTTGTTTCTGGTATCAGTGTGACATGTTGCACCTGGGACTTCTTTTTGTGCTTTCATGCTCAGGGGTTTGATATTGTTGTTTCCAGCACTCTCTCACACACACACACACACACACACACACAGACACAAACATATAAATATATATATATATATATTTTGAAAAAAGTCTCTTGGTGAAAAATTGAGGAGTGTCTGCGAGGATAAAATGCTGCTCCTCTACGCCGCGGGAAAGCTGCTTTTACACACTGATCAGATTTGCATGCATTGCGCTGTTGTTTTGGCCCAGAGGTATTCACTCATATGATGAATACAGCCTGTTTTCTTCAACCAAATAAGATATTGTCATTATTTAGTCAACTTTCAATTTGGATCATTTCTGCAGCATAAAATGAATGATCATCAAGAACACCTTAAAGCTATCGGTAGGCTACTGCATTCTGTAACATGTCTCCAAAGTTTCACTCTACTAATTATTCCCTGAAGTCTGTTCTGTTATCAGACACCTTAAATGTGTCACTCGATGCATTTATCACCAGCCAATCAGGAGTGCTCTATGCAAAGATTCATCTGTAAGCCTGTCAATCATTATGCTGTGAACATGGTAGTCTATCTGGAGAGCATGAATAAACATATTTCACATATTTGTGACAATGCTATTACCGTATGTTCACAACATGGGAAAACACTTCTGAGAATCCCTTATTCTTGGTACCGCAATCGATGACATCTCATAAGGCGAAACCAATCCAATAGCCTTTGGGCAAGGCCGTAGCCAGGGTTTTTCAAATACCGAGGTCAGGGTTCAAAGCTAATTTTTTTAGATGCCCCTGTATATCTCAAGAGCCTTTTCCCAAATTGCCTTTAGGGATATTTATACTCTTCCCTGCTACATCTGTTATTAGAGCAGAGCTAATACCTTCTGACACAGTGAGTGTCACGTCTTGACTCTCACTCAATTGGGAGGGCCCTTCGTTTATTATTTTCTTCTCTTCTCTTAACTCTTTCTACACAAGTCTACCAATCATTGATATAATTTGACAATAGGTTATGTTTGGGCCATGCTTAGAGCATATCCAATCATAAAATTAATTATCCATCCCATATAACATTAATATACTGTGGCTTACAGTCATTTTCAGTGTGGGTTAGCTAGCTGCATCTCCACTGAATTTTCAGTACATGTAAGCATCTCATTGGTGGCCCTATTGCATCTTTATTGTATTTAACTATTAGCTTTCTCATCTACCCTCCTTCTCTTTGTCTTCTGCTGGCATTCCTAACATTATCTTCGTTGCAGCCTTTGTTCAGTTTGGGTATATGATCACAGGCAGAAATTAACAAGGTGTCAAGTTTAGGCTATTTATTTTGGACAATGGATTTGTGGGTATTGAAGTTTATGTGAGCTGCCGTGAAGTAGCCTACTGCATGGCATTTGTTAATTAGTTTAGGACAAACTCCACAATAGCTGAGTCGACTCTACTTTTGTTTTGACATGTCAGAGGTACTGTATCTATAATTACGTGTCACATGATGGTGCTTTAAGGTTATGTTTACTTAATAAATGAAACAAAACTTTAAGAAAAGAAATGACCTCGGTGTCATGCCGTTGGGACAATTAGTGTATCTTGATGTGCTATCATAATTACAGACTTGTTCTAGCATCATGTTGCAACACATAAATTCAACACAATATAGATTTGCGGTTTCATACCCAAATGGATTTGCCTGACATGACCAGAGACGGTGTAATAAGCACATATTTGTAAATCATGACAATCTGACAATATGGCTTTTACTGCTATCAGCACCACTCACTTATAAACTGACACATATGGCAAGCCGATTGAGCATTTATTCTGATATTTTTTCAGGTACATGCAAGCCATTTCTGGCCACTAGTTAACTAGTGAGCCATTTCTGTGTGAACTAGTTAACTAGTGACAGCCAAAATGCCCACTAGTTAACTAGTAAGGCCCAAATTCTCTCTAGTTAACTAGTTAATATTTTTCATATTTTACTAGTTAACTAGTAATGCTCTGCATGTTCACTAGTTAACTAGTGGACATTGCAATGTGCACTAATTAACTAGTTTAAAGACTTCTATATATTACTAGTCAACTAGTAAGGTACAACAATGTTTACTAGCTGACTACTGAATGTCAAATTCCCACTTGTTAACTTCTATGTAATTTGGCCAGCCGCTTGAGCATTTATTCTGATATCTTGATATCAGGCCAACATGCAAGCCATTTTTGTCAACTAGTTAACTAGTGAGCCATGTTCGTGCACACTAGTTAACTAGTTACAGCATAAATGCCCACTAGTTAACTAGTGAACACATTTTAGCTTCACTAGTTAACTAGTGAGAGCCAGAAATGTCCACTAGTTAACTAGTAAAGGCCAAAATGCATACCAGTCAGCTAGTTGAAGGCTTTTGGGTCTCACTAGTTAACTAGTGACAGCCAAAAATGTGCACATGTTTACTAGTGAAGGCAAAACTTCTCACTAGTTAACTAGTTGGAGTAGGTCAATGTCACTAGTTAACTAGTGAACCATAAATGGCTTACTAGCTAGCTAGGTGATGGCAGCAGGCTCACTAGTTAACTAGTTGATGCATCCTTTGTCCAAACTAGTTAACTAGTGAGGTCATAAATGTATACTAGTAAACTAGTTGAAGCCTAAATTCACACTAGTCAGATAGTGGCGCAGAATTAAAATTAGGAGGCGGAGAACTCTGGAAATTGAGGCTTTCTATTGGCTCCCTATGTCCAAATAGAAGATCACAACCAATCACAGCGCAGAATTTCACAAAATCCCACCCACAACATTTGCATGTGGCACACAAGTTAACATGCTGGCCAAAGGAACTTTAACTAGTAAACTAGTGGCTTCAGTGTGACACTTACATGTAAACTAGTGAAGGCAGAACTGCTCACTAGTTAACTAGTGAAGACACAAATGCCCACTAGTTAACTAGTGAGGTCTAAAAAGTGTCACTAGTTTACTAGTGTGCACCAAAACACCCACTAGTGAACTAGTGATGGCAATTTCCATTTGACTAGTTAACTAGTGAGGTGCAAAAAGTGTCACTAGTTTACTAGTATGCCCCAAAATGCCCACTAGTTAACTAGTGAAGGCCATTTCAGCCCCACTAGTTAACTAGTGAGATGCCAAAATGGTCACTTGTTAACATGTAAAGGCCAAAATACCCACTAGTTTACTAGTGAGGGTGTTGTGGGCCTTACTAGTTAACTAGTGGCATGCATATTTTGTTCACTAGTTAACTAGTTAGACCTAAAAACACAAACAAGCTGACCGTTTTTGTCCACTAGTTAACTAGTGGAACAATTGAAGTCTCACTAGTTTGCATGTGTGGCAGTGAAGCAGCTCACTAGTTAACTAGTGCGCACAAGACACACACTAGTGGCTGTTTTTGGAGCTATCTAGTTTACTAGTAATGCAAAAGGTACTCTTACTAGTTAACTAGTGAGACATTGGCCTTCACTAGTTAACTAGTTGACATGTTTGGCCTTACTAGTTTACTAGTAATGGAACAGGACATGCTTACTAGTTAACTAGTGAGCATATCTGCATTATTAATGCCTTTCACTAGCTTATAGAGGGCATTTTGAGCCTTACATGTTAGCTAGTGAGGACAAAACACTGTCCATAACGAACTAGCAGGAGAAAAATGCCCCTCACACTAGTAAACTAGTGGAATTTGAATAAATACACAAACGGCTTAGCCTGGCGGGGCCATCCTATATCATTGACATGTATAGTCTGGCATCGAATCATTCACCTCGCTTAATCCAAGGGGCGGGCAGAGAATTGTCTTTCAAACTGCCTAGGCATGCAATAGGCCAGCGCTACGACCATATCCGTATCCGGTCGGCAAAACGGCAAATACATCCTTCTTCGAAAGGAATGACTTAAGTGCATTGTGTTGATCTACTTTCAAAGAAAAGCACAAGTCCAACTCCTCCAAAGTTGACGCCAACGCCGATTCAAACAACCGCTCTTCGTTTGCCATAGCCACCTTCCTTGTTGTTCACCGTCGCAGGATGTCGTTATCCTGTTAAGCCCGCCTTAAGACTCTCTAACGAAATAGAGCGCTGTGATTGGCCGTCATCCACGGTGTTAAGCCAATAGAAATTCCTATGGTTCGATACTAGACGTACAAGCTGAGCAAATTAATTTGCCGCCGCTAGGGTGCGTCTAGATTTCTAGGCTACAAACGGCTGGCATTTTGTGCAACTAGTTAACTAGTGGGACGTAACATTGGCCACTAGTTTACTTGTGCGCAATGTCGCACTTGCATGCAAATGAAGAAGGCGGAACAAGGATTTTGATTGGTCCATTTAGGACTCAGAAACCTAGAAAACATGGCTGACTTCGTCCAGGCTGTTCTAAGAGCAAACTTTTATAAACTAAGATCGTTTGAGCATAAAAATATGTTTTGAAAACACGTCTAGTGACAAAGTTGTGGTGTATTGCTGTAATCTTCGTTCAGTTAATGTCTACAATCTTTAGTTTTTCAGTTATTAGTCTGAAAATCGCGATAAAACTGGAGGCATTTGTATATGGTTGCCTAGCAACAAAACGGTTCAGTAACATGAACATTGATGATAGCTTTGCTGATGTGGCAAGACTAGCTCAAGTGGTTAAACAGCAGAACTTCATGTGGGAGACCAGGGTCCAATTCCTTACAAGTGTATGGAGTTTTTTTCTTGATCTTTGAGCTTTTAATTACTTTTGAAACTATGTGCAGTTAATGTGTACAATCTTTTGTTTTTCAGTTATTACTCAGAAAAGCGTGACTGAATGGATACATTTATGTCTGTGGTTGCCTAGCAACAATAAACAAAGAATAGGCCTAATATTAAAATCGATCCCTTGAATCTTTGGTGTGGATCACTAAGAGCTCACTTGTTAAAGCATGGGGTTTCTCTGTTATTATTAAAAACCATTTTCACAGAATATGAGATACTGCATACTGCAGGCTCTGCTTTACTATCTATACTGAAGTACCGTTGCAGAGCAGTGTGTCACTTTAGCCACTAGGGGCACCCATCAGGACCTGATCGCGAGGCTATGAACAGTAAATCTACATTTAGACTGGGTGGGATTCTTACATAATATCCAATAGGAGTCTTCTACCCACCCTCTCATTAGAATTTGCATAATAGCCGTTTCAGGCACTAGTTAACTAGTGAACTGCTTCACTGCCACACATGCAAACTAGTGAGATTTCAATTGTTCCACTAGTTAACTAGTGGACAAAAACGGTCAGCTTGTTTCTCTTTTTAGGTGTAACTAGTTAACTAGTGAACAAAATATACATGCCACTAGTTAACTAGTAAGGCCCACAACACCCTCACTAGTAAACTAGTGGGTATTTTGGCCTTTACATGTTAACAAGTGACCATTTTGGCATCTCACTAGTTAACTAGTGGGGCTGCAATGGCCTTCACTAGTTAACTAGTGGGCATTTTGGGGCACACTAGTAAACTAGTGACACTTTTTGCACCTCACTAGTTAACTAGTTGAATGGAAATTGCCATCAGTAGTTCACTAGTAGGTGTTTTGGTGCACACTAGTAAACTAGTGACACTTTTTAGACCTCACTAGTTAACTAGTGGGCATTTGTGTCTTCACTAGTTAACTAGTGAGCAGTTCTGCCTTCACTAGTTTACATGTAAGTGTCACACTGAAGCCACTAGTTTACTAGTTAAAGTTCCTTTGGCCAGCATGTTAACTTGTGTGCCACATGCAAATGTTGTGGGTGGGATTTTGTGAAATTCTGCGCTGTGATTGGTTGTCATCTTCTATTTGGACATAGGGAGCCAATAGAAAGCCTCAATTTCCAGAGTTCTCCGCCTCCTAATTTTAATTCTGCGCCACTAGCTGACTAGTGTGAATTTAGGCTTCAACTAGTTTACTAGTATACATTTATGACCTCACTAGTTAACTAGTTTGGACAAAGGATGCATCAACTAGTTAACTAGTGAGCCTGCTGCCATCACATAGCTAGCTAGTAAGCCATTTATGGTTCACTAGTTAACTAGTGACATTGACCTACTAGTTAACTAGTGAGAAGTTTTGCCTTCACTAGTAAACATATGCACATTTTTGGCTGTCACTAGTTAACTAGTGAGACCCAAAAGCCTTCAACTAGCTGACTGGTATGCATTTTGGCCTTTACTAGTTAACTAGTGGACATTTCTGGCTCTCACTAGTTAACTAGTGAAGCTAATATGTGTTCACTAGTTAACTAGTGAACATTTATGCTGTCACTAGTTAACTAGTGTGCACAAACATGGCTCACTAGTTAACTAGTTGACAAAAATGGCTTGCATGTTGGCCTGATATCAAGATATCAGAATAAATGCCCAAGCGGCTGGCCAAATTACATAGAAGTTAACAAGTGGGAATTTGACATTCAGTAGTCAGCTAGTAAACATTTTTGTACCTTACTAGTTGACTAGTAAAATATAGAAGTCTTTAAACTAGTTAACTAGTGCACATTTCAGTGTCCACTAGTTAACTAGTGAACATGCTGAGCATTACTAGTTAACTAGTAAGATATGAAACATATGAACTAGTTAACTAGAGAGAATTTGGGCCTTACTAGTTAACTAGTGAGCATTTTGGCTATCACTAGTTAACTAGTTCACACAGAAATGGCTCACTAGTTAACTAGTGGACAGAAATGGCTTGCATGTACATGGCAATTATGCCTGATATCAAGATATCTTAATAATGCTCAATCGGCTTTCCATAAATGGCATTTTTCTCCTGCTAGTTCATTATGGACAGTGTTTTGTCCTCACTAGCTAACATGTAAGGCTCATAATGCCCTCTATTGTGAAAGGCATTAATAATGCAGATATGCTCACTAGTTAACTAGTGAGCATGTCCTGTTCCATTACTAGTAAACTAGTAAGGCCAAACATGTCAACTAGTTAACTAGTGAAGGCCAATGTGTCACTAGTTAACTAGTAAGAGTACCTTTTGCATTACTAGTGAACTAGATAGCTCCAAAAACAGCCACTAGTGTGTGTCTTGTGCGCACTAGTTAACTAGCGAGCTGCTTTACTGCCACACATGCAAACTAGTGAGACTTAAATTGTTCCACTAGTTAACTAGTGGACAAAAACGGTCAGCTTGTTTGTGTTTTTAAGTGTAACTAGTTAACTAGTGAACAAAATATGCATGCCACTAGTTAACTAGTTAGGCCCACAACACCCTCACTAGTAAACTAGTGGGCATTTTGGCCTTTACATGTTAACAAGTGAGCGTTTTGGCATCTCACTAGTTAACTAGTGGGTCTGCAATGGCCTTTACTAGTTAACTAGTGGGCATTTTGGGGCACACTAGTAAACTAGTGACACTTTTTGCACCTCACTAGTTAACTAGTCAAATGGAAATTGCCATGACTAGTTCACTAGTGGGTGTTTTGGTGCACACTAGTACTTTTTAGACCTCACTAGTTAACTAGTGGGCATTTGTGTCTTCACTAGTTAACTAGTGAGCAGTTCTGCCTTCACTAGTTTACATGTAAGTGTCACACTGAAGCCACTAGTTTACTAGCTAGAGTTCCTTTGGCCAGCATGTTAACTTGTGTGCCACATGCAAATGTTGTGGGTGGGATTTCGTGAAATTCTGCACTGTGATTGGTTGTCATGTTCTATTTGGACATAGGGAGCCAATAGAAAGCCTCAATTTCCAGAATTCTCCGCCTCCTAATTTGAATTATGCGTGACTAGTGTGAATTTTGTCTTGAACTAGTTTACTAGTATACATGTATGACCTCACTAGTTAACTAGTTTGGACAAATGATGCATCAACTAGTTAACTAGTGAGCCTGCTGCCATCACCTAGCTAGCTAGTAAGCCATTTATGGTTCACTAGTTAACTACAGACATTGACCTACTGCAACTAGTTAACTAGTGAGGTGTTTTGCCTTCACTAGTAAACATGTGCACATTTTTGGCTGTCACTAGTTAACTAGTGAGACCCAAAAGCCTTCAACTAGCTGACTGGTATGCATTTTGGCCTTTACTAGTTAACTAGTAGCCATTTTTGGCTCTCACTAGTTAACTAGTGAAGCTAAAATGTGTTCACTAGTTAACTAGTGAGCCTTTTGGCTCCCACTAGTTAACTAGTGTGCATATTTTGGCCCTCACTAGTTAACTAGTTCGCACAAACATGGCTCACTAGTTAACTAGTTGACAAAAATGGCTTACATGTACATGACAATTATGCATGATATCAAGATATCAGAATAAATGCTCAATCGGCTTGCCATAGACACATCAGTCAATGCAAGCAATCTACAGTATATTATTGTCTGTAACAGCGAAGCTACACCAGGAGCGTAACTGAAGGGTTCCGTTCGCGACGCGTAAAATCCATTTTAGAGGATTTGTCTATTTTTTTCCAGGGTAAGCGCCGCTATCACGTCTGGTGTAGCTACTTCCATTGATTATAGTGGAAGCTAATTGTTGCAGCAGACGCAACGCGAACGGAACGCTTCAGTTACGTGCCTGGTGTAGCTCAGCCCTAAGATCTGGACAAGACAAAAGCGTCTACCAAATATTATAAACATAAACAAACATAGACATAAACATAAACAAACATATACATAAACATAGGCATTAACATAAACAAGAGCTCTTGTTCAATGATAGAGCTGTGCATGCCAGTTTTTAAGACCTCTCTGAAGTGACCTTGTTTTGTTTATAGTACATTGTGATTTCTGGTGCTAAGTGCTAAAGTACACTGTCGAACAAGGGCTCGGCAAAGTGCATTGTCAGACAATCTGAAAATTTAACAATGGAACAATAGACATGTCGCCAGGCATTCAGTGCCATTATGATTATTTTACGGCCCAACTTTCATTGCTCTCTGGGATGCAGTGCGGTGCGACCTAACCACATTCCACCACTCTGCATAATGAGACTGAAAGCCTCTCCGCTGGCCACGGCCCTGTCCGGTCGGCAGACTGTCTTTCACTTTGAACCCGTCGCTTTGATATTTAAATCTTACAGTGTCCTAGCCAGAGGCAGAGCTAGCACATGCTAATGAGAATTATGACCGGTATGTGAAAAGGTGGAGGTGCTGTGTCTCACTTTACCATTACCGCAACTCTGCGGCCCCGGGAACATACCACCAGATATAAAAGCCTCCAAACACATGAGAACGATTCATCCATTTCCATATTGAGCCTGGGCGAGAAGAGGGAGGCCACGGTACCCTTTCAATCGTGTGTCCATCAGAGATGTACTTTGAAATCCTTAATTATGCTTCATTTTCAAATGTCATGTAGAGGGCACTGTGAAATTTGACAAAAAGTGTCTTGCACTTTTCAGGGGACTATAATGAATGGTGTCTATGGTCAGTATATGTGACCTAAGAAAGTACAAATTGTGCCTGTGTCCTCCAGGACAGAGAATCAAGCCTCACTTTTGACGTGTCATGGTATGCTGGTATTGGGTGTCTTGTGACATCTGCGCCTGACAAAGTATGCAATTATTGAAATATCTCATAGTTAAGGGAGACCATTGTCCTACTTCCATTCCACTTAACATTTTAAGTGCACTTCTTTCCGAGAGAATGGTTTTTGAATTTATCGAAAGGCTTACTCATATTGCTTCACTGGGCCAGGCAACTGAGTGGCAGCACTCATCCAGAATTCCTCCTGGTCTTAATGGGGCCACGGTGCATGCATTGAAGTCGTTTTTTGAGCCATACTGATGCATGACTTAATTCTAGTGAAATATGAAAACTGCCAAGCCATCATTCTCTGTTATCAGGGCACAGATTCAATTTCATTTGACTTCATGGTCTGCATTCATGAAAGACACCTACTGGTTGGAAATGACTTTCCTATAAGCTGTCACCTGTGAGTTCAACAGACGAGATGGTAGAAATGAAATCTTATGGCTGTCTTTGAATGCCTCTGTGGGGTTTGTTTTGTATACGCATTACAATACAACTCTGTGAGTGACCTGTGTGACATGGCGTTCTTGTAGACACAATATACTGGCAATTTCTTTTGCTCTTGCCTGGCGTCATGTTTTATTGATACTTATTCACCAACAATTCTTAATACACATCTCTCTTCACATTTGTATATTTCTCCTTATTTTCAATTCCAGACATATCAAGACTTTTTGCCAGTTTTGTGCTTCTCTCTTTGCTTTTCTCTCTTTCTCTTTCTCTATTTCATTCCTGTTGACAGACTGTGCTGCCTGTGCTGTGAAGAGTGATTGTGTACGTTGGTCTGCTTAGACTGCTGCTGTCCTGGCGTCTGTGGCCTTTGAGGCAGGCTCTATGGCCAGGCTCGTCAATCAGGCCTCGCAAATCTCTGACAAATAAAATGCCTGAGCTGATGTGATCCCCACCACACTCTACCCAGCCTCTCCACATGACAAGTGTTACTGTGCGCATCTCCCTGCTAAAACAGGCCTAGATAGCACAAGGTCTATATCGCCATCACTGTATTACACAGATATCTAAACCTACAGTGCACAACTTCATGTCACATAGTTCGGGAACACTTTACAGATCTGTAATAAGTTGATAGGTTCATGGTAATGAGTCATGGTTTCAGCACAACACAAAGGTAAAGCAAAAGAGAATGTCCCCACACAGGAATAGCTTAAACTCGAAATGTTGCCGTTTTTTAATTAAAGTTCAGGATTTACTCCGGTGTGCGGACATTTTCTTTTGCCTTACCTTTGTATACTTTGTCGTGCACCTGGCCTACCACTCTACCAAACTTCAGCACAAACAACTCATAACAACTAAGAATGAACTTTTTTTAAATAGTAAAGAGCTACAGTGATATTAAGTCTGAGACTGATGTAGCTATTACTGTAGATGTCCACAGATAAGTGCAATTTTCACTGTAGTTTCTTATTTATGTACTAATACTGATTCATTTTCTGTGCCCCGGTCAATGCCTTATTATATTGTTTTTCTTTCTCAGTCTGTTGCTTAAGTGGTCCTTCTCTGATGGAAAATATGGCCACAGCTATTAAGACCTTCCCTGCCAGACCACCCTTTGGGGTCGAAGGCTCTTGCTTGGGGTCTAACTGCAGTTTTGTGGGGCATTGAACGTTTATCCTGCCAGACGCAGGCTGTTTTTCCCCTGGTCTGAGGTAAAGTTGTGTTACATCTGCCAGAAATCTGACAGACATAGCAAGCCCTCAATTCTCATTTTGCAGTCACAAAGCAGTTTCTAAAAGCTTGCAACCTTTATTTAATATAGATTTCCTCCACATTCACATCTAAGTTTTCCTCTCTGGACCTTTGCAATAGTTATTCTCAGCACCAAATTAGCATTTTTGTTTTTGCTTAGAAACGAATAAACAATTAACATATTACATATACATATTGATACATGACTGAATTGAATACAGGAAGTAATTTACATGATCCAACATATACAGTAGCACCTCTTCATTATAACATATTCTGCTATTCTGACATTCTACATGTTCATATGAGTATGGCAGTGCCCTAGAATTGTGTTCATCACTGAAAAGGAGATATCAAAACACCACAATCTTGTGCTTGTGCATGTAAAATGTCATGACAAGATGATTGAGGTTTATGTTGTCTTTTAAAAACATCACTTTTTCATGTTTCCATCTGGTTGTCATGGTCGACAATGGATATTAAACACATTAATTATGCAGGATTTAGCTTCAATGGTAACTGTTTTCCTGTCTTCCCCTCACTTGAAACACTTTTAAAACATCTCTTTTACTTACAGGCTCGCTATGATTGCCTCCCGTCTGTTTATCCTCCGTGGCCACAAACTAATTTTCTTAATCGCTGATAGCATTGTGGGGCTTATTTTGTGGCATCCTCCCACTGGTATGTCCTTTCCAGGGAATTGCTAAGTAACTTCATCTGCCATCAGAGTATTAGATTGTAATTAAATATGAGCATGAGTGGAGTGGTAAGCACAGACCCACAACACACTCTTGGACCCTGTACGCACACACTCAGTAGGGCATTCACATCCAGGTCTAGATATCTCATTTCGCCATAATAACTTTATTGTGTGTGTGTGTGTGTGTGTGTGTGTGAGTGTGTGTGTGCACGCGGATGTGGTGGGGAGCAGCACAAGGTCCAAATGTGACTCATGCATTTTAAAGACTGCTTAGTAAGTAATAACCCCATCCATAACTCTCAGTGTGTACTGTAAGACCAAATGGTCAGCTAACATGCTATGGTGGTAGTGGTTTGGTTTCCTGGGTGAGAGGCCCTTTGTAAATCTGCTTTGAGTACTGATATGATATTTTTGGACCTTTCTGTATTAACTCCTAATGACCAGGCCAAGGACTCAGAGTCGGTGAACAAACTCCAAACAGCATGTCACAACGATAACCATCACATCTTTTTGCATTTTAACAAACAGAACATAGCTGGAGCCTCCGGCATGAAGGGCATATTTCACAGATTCAGACTTCTCGAGAAGAATAATCACATTGCAGCTAAAAGCAGTAAATCTATTTTAAACTGTTATCCCTCCTGAAACAACGTCTCCTTTTCTTGTGTTTTTTTTGTTATGTCAAATAAAACATGCAATGCATATTTGCTCAGGTAAATCACTTCTGACTTATGCAGATTGCTGTGATAAATGGAACATTAATTCTGTCTACCAAAAAATTCTGAAGGAGAATGTCCGGCCATCTGTTCATGACCTCAAACTGAAGCGAACTTGGGTTCTGCAGCAGGACAATGATCCAAAACACACCAGCAAGTCTACCTCTGAATGGCTGAAGAAAAACAAAATGAAGACTTTGGAGTGACCTAGTCAAAGTCCTGACTTGAATCCTATTGAGATGCTGTGGCATGACCTTAAAAACGCAGTTCATGCTCGAAAACCCTCCAATGTGGTTGAATTACAACAATTCTGCAAAGATGAGTGGGTCAAAATACAGTGCTGTAAAAAAAAAAATGTCAAGTTAGTTACAAATACTTGATTGCAGTTGTTGTTGCTAAGGTGGCCTAACCAGTTATTAGGTTTAGGGGGCAATCATTTTTTCACACAGGGCCATGTAGGTTTGGATTTTGTTTTTCCTTAATAATAACCACTGCATTTTGTGTTTACTTGTGTTATCTTTGACTAATATTTAAATTTGTTTGATAATCTGAAACATTTAAGTGTGACAAACATGGAAAAAAATAAGAAATCAGGAAGGGGGCAAACACTTTTTCACACCACTGTATATATTCTGACAAAACCAGTCCGATAAACCCATGTAAGACCACAGTTATTTCTCCCCTCTGAGCAGCAGGGAGAGTGGACAGTAAGCTTCTGAACCACTAGAAGCAGGTGAGGATGGCTATAGTGGCTGGGATTGAATTCAGACTGTCTTCCCACATCGGGGACCTCCTGCAAGATCCAGCAGTTTGTTAAACCTCTGCAGCACGAGATGAGCAATAAATTGCTTCCGTGTTCCAGAGAAAATACACATAATGCAATACTGCGCTAACATTATGTGACTAAAGGAACCCTCTTTTCCAATAACTGAATTGCACCCCCCCATAACGGGCCTCACTGGGAGTAAAGAAAGATTAATGTGGTAAATAAGCCGGCCTATTTTTAGAGTCTGAGACTGTTAGAAAATGACTCATTGCTTTTCTTGGGTGCAATTCACAGTAATATTAAGAATGAAGGCAAAAAAGCCCATCTGGTTTCTTTACCTTGCCTACATTTTGCTGCACAGTTTAAGTAAATTATTGCTCAGAGGGCAGTGTGGCCCTAGACCATCTTCAGATCCAAGCTATAGCTCTGAGGGACCTTTGAAAGAATCACGGCTCCACAAAAAACTGATAAAATCGAATCAGAGGAGATTATCACTTCCTTGGTCTCTGAAACAGCCCTATCTGTAGCTAGTCCCAGTAGCTGTGGGGAAATCTCTGCGATAGAGGGGTATCTAATGTTCTCTGTGCACGCAAAGACGATCTGAGTAAAGATAGGACTGATACTTCAAATGCCCGCGTCTGTCAACGTGCAGATAACTCCGCTTGGCCCTAGTGCCCCACTGACATGGCAGTTCTTTGAAATGATTCAACATTGACGTGTTATAAATTATGTAGTGTTTGAGTGTATCCATTTCTTGCACTTTGTTTTTCCTCATTTCGTTTGGAATGAAAATTCTAAAGATTTCTTCTTTTTTTCTGCCAGAATTTCAAGATATTACACTCTCTTTGATTTATACTTGGTCTCAAGCAACAAACAGCTTTACTCTGTTTTCATGGTGGTTAGAGGTCTCTCGTGGCATGGAAGTCTGTTAGAAGCAACCCCAGGCAGAAAGGATTTTGGTATAAAGGACTCAGTGTGTGGTTTTTATTCTGATCTGCATTTTTGGCTTACTTCGGATGCTGCCAGCCACTTTACAGTCAGGCAGATGGCCATGGCACACTGTCTCTGGTCTTCAAATAAAAAAGGTCAACTGAGGTCGAATGGCTTAGAAAATATCTGTGAAAAAATCATTCAAATTGACGGACATATAATAGTCAATTCGATTTTCACCAACTTCAGGCATTTGAAAAGGTACAACTTTATTTGAAACGTTTATACCGGCTTTATGAGGGTGACGGTAATCAGTGAAGAGTATGAGATAAACTGTCACATGGTACACTTTTTTAAGAAAAACTGACTGACTTGTCTGACTTTTTTAAAGAAGGTGTTTTTTTAAAGGAAGTAAAGCACATATGATTAAATCCCCTTTTGCAAAATAATGTTCCTTTCAAGAGCACAGAAAGTTCCTAATACACTTGACTGATTTTACAATTGATTTAGTGACATTATAGCTGACATGAGCATATTCTGAGTACTTCTGATTCACCTGAAGAGATGTTGCCTTAAGAAGACTGAAGCATAAAGCACAGCTCACAGCTCACAGGGTGACTTGCAAGGACAACTGCTTTCATCAGGAATCTCTTTCTGACTCTGTTGGGGCACTGAAATACTGTATTCATTTTCAAACCAATACCTCTCCTTTGATAAGGTAAAGATTCTTTCTCTGCACTATTGTGAGGAGAAAAGGACTGTGCAGAATCATTTTAATCTTCAAACACCATTAGCAATTTGACAACGGTTACACAATCGTAGTTAACCCCCCCCCCCCCGAAAATTTGCTTGTATTCTTAGTATGATGGTCATGTTAGAACTGCTTTTCCTCTTTGGCCTTATTTATGAAGTATTATAGGTGACTGTGTTTCACACTGATCTCATGATATTTATGTTGCCTGTCTGTGTTTTCCATCACCGCGGCTTTGAGATATTACCCACACCTCTGTTTCAGCACCTTTCCTACAAAAAAATGCAATGTTCAATAGACATTTTCACAGTCAGCAATTCTTATGAAAAGATATTTAAAATGCTGGCTACAGTGAAAGAGATGGATCTAACATGTGTCTGGTAGTCAGTGGATGATTTATGAACTGGCGCAATGATCTAGTGCATGTTTGTTTTATTTTACTATATTAAATCATTTGTGACATAGCAGAAATGTATGGCAGAATCAATACAGATTATGAATACCAATGTAGGGGGCCGTGGTTTCTAAGGACATGATAGTGGGGGGAATTTTTAATTGCATCCTTCATGTCAACTGTCCCCTGCTCAGTTTGTCCACTACAGTATATTATGATAACAGGCTCACTGGGCATCAAAGAAAGGACCAGTCTAGCTCAGCAATGAGAGAAGCAATCTCGTAACCAGAGTGAAATGTCTGATGCCTGGTGTGATGTTTGGATCTGAAGTTTTGAAAGCATTTCACCTTTATGCTTCAACCTGCCTGTGTGATCTCACCTCTGGGTGAAATATTGATCCAGGTCCATTCAGTGAGGTACTTAACCTGGGATGACCACAGTAAATAAGAGGCAGAAAGCCTACCCACTTCCCACGTTTTCTCTCCGGGGACCTAGGCTATGACAAAAAGAATGCAACAGCTGAATTAAAATAGCAAGATACATGCAAATTTGCATGTAAATTCACATTTTACCACTTGTGCCTCACATTCAAGGGCCGCATTGTCTTTCACTCAGGGACTTCGGAAATTAATAGCTATCGAGGAAGTTTAATAGCGAACACGTCATATTTCTACGACTACAAATGCATATTGGGTACTTCCTCCTCATTCCTGTACACTGCTGTCCTCGTCTGTCCGACAAAGCAGTTCTCCCCATCACCACAAGGGGCTAAGCATGCAGCGCGTAGCCGGGCACAGTCTCTCAAAAAAGGAAACTCCGGCACTTGGGTGTCAGCAGAGGGTAGATAGAGTCTATTCGCCGCTGCAGTTCAACTCATAGAGGAACCTACCGAATTTGGAGAAGCACGTCCAGCTGGAAGGATCACAGTCCCACCAATTAATAAATTCTGGCGGCTACCCCCGCACCAGAGAGGTAAGAACTCTGTTTGCCTGTTGTTCACAGCAAGACACGGCTTCAAGTATTTCTTTTTGACTTTTGGCTTTAAAGAAATTGTAGTGCACTTGTGGGGACTAAGTGAAAGATAAACGGTTTCTTATATCCATATCGTGCCAAATTGAGTTTTATTATGCGCGATGTATGTGCTTGCTATGTATAATTTGAGTAACGTTGCATCATATTTTAATTAAGACGCATTTGTAACTTGTTGCCGAGCATAATTTCACACTCTAATCATCTTAGATTTAGCAACTCTTACAATGGCAGCGTAATATCTTAGATTCCATCTGTGTCATTACATTATTGAGATGAGTTGTGCGTTACAAGGGGCTAGTTGTACTTTTTATCTAACGGATGAACGTTACAGAGCATGCATTTCAAGGAATTAACTCCTCAGAGAGAAAATTATGCTCATCGTGAAATTTAGGAATAAGTAGGATACAGTCTGTAATATAGGCAAGGATTCATCACCATAATGACTACGCATGGCCAGAAACAGTCAGATTTCTGGCAGGCTCTGCAAATATTAACTCTTTTTGGTTTCACTGAATATTGTCAGCGGTGATGTTGGGGAATGCGATATGAGTTTGGCAACTGGAATGTTAGGAATCGGAACTTGGCTGGCGACAGACCGTAAATCACGCAGCGCACTATCCCATTGCCTTGCCAAACATCAACTGCAATTATTCTTATCATTAGGCTACGACAGTAATTTGCCCGAGCTGTACTAATGGCCACTGTGAGTTCAATATAACAGTTTACTGGGGACAGTTGATAGACTTTTACTTTGTTCAGTCAAACAAGCATTCTTTAATAAAATAGCAAAGACTCCACACAGCCATTTGTTGCGCAATTCCATTATCTGACCACATCTCTGTATATTCCGATACTAGCTGCCTGACAATATGATATTTAGACAAACTAACGTGTTCGAATATGAGAATGATTTGTGTGCTATGATGCCTAGTCTGTCCAACACCTTGTGGGTCTGGAATTTCTTAATGTCTTGGTTGTTGTGACATTTCACTATATTATATTTGCATACTATTGATTTCCCCATTAATTCAGTTATTTTTGTAGTCAGAAGGGTTATAACGCATACAGCCCTTTATCTATGGTACTGGTAAAATCTATTGTAAAATATATGATGAAACAGTGTGTTCGGCGTACAGTGTTTTACAGTAAAGGGAACGGTCTCATTGAGTAAGATATTGTCATTGCTTCACTCGGGTGCCTTATCATTTCACATTCCTTTAATTTTAACGGTCATCTCTCTCATGGCCGTCTGAAGGTTTGGCTGTAACACGCTGGCTGACTCTGGCTGTATAAGGGTGATTGGCCATGAGGACTTTGCATCCTGATGTCTGTACGAGATCATTTAAAACCTGAGATGTGTTTATGAATCATGTAGATTCTCTCAGGGTTTGCAATGCAGTGTGTGCTTCTGTGTGTTTTGCGTACTTCTTTCTCTCTTTCTCTCTCTCCCTCTCACTGTGTGTGTGTGTGTGTGTGTGTGTGAAAATGTTTTTGTCACTCTTGACTGTAGGGCTATATTCTCACATTAGGGATTACTACACTGTGCCCTTGGTCTAGGTCAGAGGTGTCCCAGTGCAATTCCACAGGGTCTCAGTGTCTGCTTGTTCTCACAGTAGACCATTACCCAGTGCTTTATTGGCCTTTGGAAACCCACGGAAAGGGCCTCTCACCCAATCAATGCCTTAGATTATCCAATTAAAGACAGATGCTCAGCTTGTGGCAGACAGCACTGCAAGTCCTAGATCCCAGGATTAGACAACTCTAATGCAAATCCTGTTGCAGAGATAGAGATTTAGAGGCATGTTATGCACTCATATTTGATGGGGATTGCTAATGAAAAGGACAATAGTTGCTTATTTACATACTGTTGATACATGCTGCCCTATTTTTGTCCTCATATGTTTCCTCATATGTGGTGGTGGCTGTGATAGACCTTCCATTGTTGTCATTGAGATATACAGTATTGAGTTCATATGCAATGCACCATACATCCTCATGGGTGGGCATTTTCTGTCAATATAAATAGTAGATGGTTTCAAGATGCTTTAACTGAACAACACAATGCATTATATGTATGTTTCTATGATTTATAAACTTTGGTTGGATGCGTGGAGTTGCACAGCAGTCTCAAAATTGGCATAATTATTTTCAGAAATGCTAAGCCTCTAATGAAATAGTTGTGATGAAGCAGTGCACCATGGATGGCATTGATTACCATTTACTGTCTAAGGGGTAAACCTTTGCCAGGAGGGGAGAGGGGCATGGGGGGTGGGGGGGTGAACTGATGGATTTTGCCATGGGCGCAGTAAAGATGACAGATACGGGTTACAAATGAGGGAGGTTTTATGGCTCCTGGAAAGAAGTCTATTAGGCTGTTTAATTGATCTGGGCCTGTGGTTAAGTTCACCCCCACCCCCAGTGCCATAGCCTGGCATCTGCTGCAAGACCCTCCGGTGTGTGGACCTTTACTTCAATTATCCACAGTGTTGCAATCACACATCAGTTTCATCCAGTGTCTTCTGCCGGCCTCGGAAAGCCTTTCTTTCTGCTTTCTGTGAGAATTCATTCATTCAAGTGGCGATGAGATTTTTCCCCTCCAGTTTCTATTTTTCCACAACTTTGTTCGGCATGGTTTAATGTCACAATTCATTTCACCAGAAAGTGCAGGGTGTGTGTGGTGTGACCAGGAAACTGATTTTATTTTTCCGATTTTTCCCGATTTTTACCCTGTTTTACATCTCCATCTTACATTGCCTCACTAAATATTCACTGCACTCCTGCAATAGGCACACATAGCCTTCCCAGAAAATTAAAAAGGAATAAATCTCTGTCAGAATGCACTCTTCCCGCTTCCTCCAGTCTATTGATTGCTATATTAGACTGAGGATTGTGGGGAGTTAGTTAGTAAGCGTGGAGAGAGTGGTGAGCAGGTCTGTCATTATTCCCCTGTTATTCTCCTGTTGTATCTGTCATTGTTCTCCCTGCTATAGTTGAAATGAGTCTGGATTTAATAACAGGATGGCATGATTTCCTCCCCCTTTGCTCAGTAGCCAGCAATTCACACAGCAAGGGGCCACGGATTGACGATGCTGTCCCTGTGTGGTTGATGTCATTATCATTGACCAGCAAAGCATGGAGAAATCTGTGAGCATGGAGAGATTGTTTTTAGGAATTGTTGAGCTGTATGGTCAAGATGCACAATGCTTTTTTTCCGACTTTCTGTACCATATGGTAGCTATCTCTAACGTTTTAAGCTCTGTATGCCTTTCCTCACATGTGTATGTTCAAAGGCAAATTAATTAATGAATCATTACATCATACATACATCAAAAGAAACTGGGATAAAGCCTAAGAGCCACACAGCAAGATCAACAGCAAGATTTAAACAAGGTAGCTTTCATGTGTGTATCCCATATTGTACTGCAGTGGTGTGTGTATGTACTGCAGTAAAGGCATACTGAGACACTCTCTTATGACCCTTAATGATTTTCTTCAAAGATGTTTGTATTACATTTTTTGGATAAGGTATAAGAAAGATATGTGACCCAGGTACCCAAACAATGTTTGACGTTTTGGTGTCAACACACAAAAAAGTGTTATAATTGTAATTACTGTAGGTATATTTTTATTCCAGTAATTTACTGGAAATGGACGTCTCATATTGGTTGATGCAGGGTCCATGCAAGGAAAAAAAAGCATACCTCTTATGGTGCACTCTACAGATGGACAGTGTCGAACACAGGACAACCAATACATTACATTTCAGCGCTATTTATTGATACTGGCACCAGGAATGAAGATGTGCTTGACATAGCGGAAACTTTAAGACTGTTGCCAAATGAAACATCACTGTCTTTTTTTCCTTTGGACATTTTTTAAAGTTGTATTGATTGAATTGTATTGTTATGGTTAGAATTGGTTTCTAATTCAATTTAGTGTCATTACCCAAAACCACAACCGAATCCAAGGACACAATTATTGAATTTTCCCTCTTCAAGAACTTTGAAGGATTAAACTGTAAGACCATACTGTACCTCATGTTTTTTTTTTATGATGCCCAAATGTTCTCAACACTGTTGATTTATTTTTGTTGTAACTGATGATGTCATTAAGTGAAGTGAATTACCAGATATATTTATGACTGTTTTGTTTGAAATAAGCATTTTTCTCAAAGAGGCCTTACATAAGCTCTTCTGTTGACAAATCAGGCTGGTTGCTTTCTGACTTTGAGTCTGGTTAATTTAAAACAGGTGGCAGAATCAACTGACTGACCGCTTACAGAAGTTTATACAATAGTAATGAAGTAGTAATTTTGAAAATAGCTTTCAGATTTTGTAACCAGTGCACTTTCACATTCAGTTGAAAATATTAGTTATTTGAAGATGCTGTAAAAGTTAGTTTTTGGAATATATACGGGATATCGTCTTTCTGGTCAGACATGTAATCACAAATGGTATAAGGCTGTGAAATATGCAAAGCCTCTGAGATTCCAAAGGATCCTTTAGTCTGTAGCTTAGTGTCATCTATTTTATATATGCCCATAAATGTACCACAGTCTGGTGGTGCATATAGCATCTTACACCACCTTTGAGCTATACTGCTTTAGGTAACTATCTTGGCTGGATGGGAAGCGGGAAAGAAAATGTATAAAGAAAATTATTGAATAGTTAATTGCTAGTGATTCTGTAGCACAGACAAGTGCATTTCTGTATTATTTTTGCCATTATGCACTGGCAAAGTTAGTCATTAAATGCTTTTTGTAATTACCTCCCTCTGCACATTTAGTGCCTTAGTATAATAATGTGTTTTCCAATGGCAGCCACCAAGTAGAGTGTTACCATGGCAATGTATCTTTGGATTTTGATGCTGGCATTTGCTATTGAGCTGCTGACTGGAGATACACTTTTCCCTTCCTTTACTGTCTCCCAGTGTAACTGATAAAATCTGTGTTCTTTCGAAAGACGGGAGATGCAAGTTGCCATGGTGCCTTGTGTGTGAACATCATATGTCGTTCAGACGTCCACGTCAAAATTTGCTCTGCAAAAAGGACGCTGTGTGTGATTTGGTAAAATTACCTATGACCTTACATGGCTGCCTGTAACAGCCTCACATCTCTGCCCATTTCACAGCTGGGTTCGTAAAAGCCGGAATGCCGGACCTACCAGCATCACCCACTCTCTTTTACAACAGGGTTTTTTTTTTACAGCCCCATTCTAAGTTTGAAAGTTTGAATAGTGTTGAATAATGCATAGCAGCCGAATCAAGGTGGTCATGCAGTGGCTTGAGACCTGGGGATTTAGCTCAAACGGATGGAGAGAGTAAAGGAGGCTGTGGTAGACAAACAGGACCAGCTCACCAGTGCACCAGGCTCCCCCGTCCAAGGCTGGTTGCAGGTATTAGAGAGGAGTTTGGCCTGTCTTGGGGGAGACTTTATGACCAAAGCCCCTCAGGCAGCCCCTGGCTGGCCCTGCCACAGTCCGATACAGTTGACTGGCTGTCATTCAACTGACCTCATGGTCAGGTAGAGAGTTCAGCCATCAAATATCCACTCACTTCTCAATTTTTTAGCCAGTCTGTCTATGTGTATATATATATATATATGTGTTTGTGTGTGTGTGTGTGTGTGTGTGTGTGTATGTGTGTGTTTGTTTGTTCAGACTGCCTGCAGTATCCTAGAAAGAGAGTTGTAATCTCAAATAATTTACCAGCCGATTGAATTATTGCACACTATTCACCTCAGTCCACAGGGAGAGCGGGAGGATATTAGAGTGGTGATTCATTTTTGGGTTGCCACTGCTGCCACAGTGCTGTTGAGTGGTGTTCAGTATTTCAGTCCCTGGAGGACGTTCCTTTATTTCGCATGTGCTGTTCCACTGGACACTCTGCTGTTGATCCCTGGCATCCCGTAGTTTTTTTTTTTATCATCACGACATCTGTCCCCTCACCCCCATTTATTGGTCTGCTACATTGGAATGGGCTTCGGCTCTTCTCTCTGCCCCCCCCCCCCCCCACAATCACCCAGACATGGGCAGAAAAACACCCCTATTCATTTATCTGTCAAACGCGCTTGGCGGCTAGAACACTGTCGTCAGATTCACGAGGGTGGCTTTTTAGTGCGTTGTGTCTGCCGGTGTTGGCTTTGATGGCGTGACATTTGGAGAGTCGCGGGTCGCCAGTCCACTTCAGGACAACATGTCCTCTCCCCGCTTCAAACAAGAGCAACCTTTTCCCTCCCTAGGTTCACCTAATGGGGAATCATGGAGAGCTTTGTCAAGCACTGCATAGTGCTGGCCATTCAGTGTGTGCGCCTGAGCCATTTCCAGATATGCATCATTTAAAGTAGTTTCTACAAATTGTGCTTGGTGAGACCTATTCGACTCACACACTTATCCTTGCATACCCTACTTTACTATGGCAATGATTCATAGAATTTCAAATAAGCCCAAATCACCCAAATCTTCTATTGTCCTTAAAAGCTGTAGCTGATATGGTCTCCCAACAAGAAACATTTTCAACCCCCCACCCCCACCCCCCAAACAAGACAAAAAAAAAACACTTGACAGGGGCTGTGTAGAGGAGAGGAGAGTCCTGCTGGTTTGGATGCATTTTTCCAGCTTGCCGCAGGCTCCAGCTCCAGCTCACTCTCTTTACCTGGGCGGAGCGGGAGCGTGAGCGTGAGCGGGGAGGCTGCGTGAGCGAGCGAGGCCTCTGCGTGGGACCGAGCCAGTGAGTGGAGCCTGCCGCGCACTAACAAGAGCCGCTGAGTGCCTGGAGAGCGGGAGGTGCGAGAGAGGAGAGTGAGGCAGAAATTCCGGATTCTCCGGATTGGCCGTTTTTTTCGGCGACGGAGGCGCGGGCTGAAAGCACAGCCGCCAAAGCAGCGAGCCTTTGGAAGCATAGATGTCTGTCATGTTGTTCTTAGGAGGTTCCTACCTGAGCTTTGGCTGCTGTTTCTCTGTGATGGGCACTGCTGCAGACCTTGAGAAGATGAAGACAGGCCCTCGAGGCGACTCTGGCAGACTGTGTGTGTGCACCAGCGCTAGCGGGTGTGTGTTCTCTTCTCTTCTGTCCTTTTGTTTAGAGTGTACCTGCAGTTGTAGACTCATTCTGATTCACTGATTGTATATTAACCATTTAGATAGACAGATAGATAGATAGATAGATAGATAGATAGATACTTTATTGATCCCCAAGGGGAAATTTAAGTAAGTATGTGTACTGTGTGCTGGTATTGAAGCCTGTGGGTTTCTCCGTTTAGGATCATGTATATATGTGGGTGGACAAGCATGTCTGATACTGTAGGGCTTTAAATAATTCATTGAAAATGTTCACCTCTTACATTCATTGATTCATGTTGTAACACTTTTCACCTCAGATGTAGGTCATCATTATGTGTTGCATGTGTGTGTCTCTCTCTGTGTGTGTGTGTGTGTGTGTGTGTGTGTGTGAGAGAGAGAGAGAGAGAGAGAGAGAGAGAGAGAGAGAGAGAGAGAGGCAGAGAGTGTATATGACACAGTACATGCTCCTGGATGTAAATAAGTTATGATATGACAGTGGCACATCTGTTTTTAATGGTGCACAGCTGCATGGATTTAATCTGAGTCCACGGTGGGATTTGTCCTGATGATACATATCTTTGTGAGATTAAGCCCGTGGTGCCATGCCGTGACAAGTTGCCGTGGCTTGGCTTCCCCCCCTTTGTTTCCACCGCATAATGGGCTTTGTAAGTTAATACCCACGAGACACAACAATTCTCCTGAGCCACGGATTGTGAAATTGTCCCAGTTCGGAGAGCTTTCGCCTGATTGGAATAGGGAAAAAGGTGGATTTTCAGCTGGGAATGACTCTAATCTCCGTGGCCTCCTCTCTCTCCTCTCTCTTCCTCTTTTCTTCTTGGGCTCTTTCCTCGACTCGACTCAGAAATCGCATTCTTCTCCCTCTAGAAAGCCTTTTGTGTGTGGAGACCGCTGTCCCTGTGCCAGCACTGAGCGAAGGATTGTTACGAATAGGAGACGGCCCAAAGCACGAGTCAGGCCTCACCTAAATTATTCAGCTGGTGTACAGAGCAGAGGGTCTCTGACACCGTTCCTCTTCAATCATAAATCCAGTTATTTATTCATGTTTTCAAATATGTTTACTCTTGCTCTTCATGTTAATGTATGAAATAAGAAAGAAATGTGAGATATCCCCATTTGGAAGAGGTTTACTGATTTGTACATTTTGTGAAGTTGCTTATTAACTTCTAAACATGCTTATGGGTAGGTTATATATTCAGCAGTTAAACAAGCAGTAATGGTTCTGTTCAAAGCAATGTGTAGGAAAGTAGGTTTATGGGATAAAAAGGCACACAGAACATGAAAGCAAGGTACATGAATCTAACATCTATGGAGTTTGTTTAGGCCCTCTAGCAATTCGATGCAATTAGCCCCAAGAGAACATCGTTCAGAAGAAACATAAACATACCAAGTGAATGTTTGAAATGAGTTCACTATTTGGGGAAATGTACTCAGCCATAGGCAGCATATTTCCCCTTTCTTAATCGTCTCTTGAAAGGATTCATGATGAGGTGTTCTCTAATTATCCAATAAGGCCAGGAAGACATGTCTTACCATGATTCTTCGGATGAGAAGTACCACCACCCTAGATGGGTTCCTTGATTAATTCTGACCTTTGTAATAGCAGTCAACACAACTTGAACCCGAAATGAAAATGACATTTGAGAGAGGTATATATGGTCTTTCCCATAATTGGTTTGGGGAGGCTATTTTACAAGGTCCTGAAGTAAATGACATAATTCCACTTGTGAAGATAAGAGTTGGCCCCGTTTAATTACAGCCCTATCGGGCAAGGTGCAGTGTAATACCATTGCCCAGGCCTGTTTACTGTTGTATGATTTATGTTCACAGGCCGTCTGTAATAAGCTGATAAACAGCTCATTATAGACAAGCACCCAACAGCCCCCATTGATAACCGCACGTGGCAGTAAAAACCTCAACTGTCCGACCGTACTGTAGTACGACTCCCATCCCTCCCAGCCTCTCCAAATGTCACACTCATGAGGCAGTTTGTTTATATCTTATTATACGTTTATTTATCCTGAAGGGGAGGGAACTCAGGTAGAAATGGAACGTACCGTCTGTGTGTGAGAGACAGGGATGGAGGGATAGAGAGGGAGGGATGGAGGGATAGAGGGAGGGAAAGAGGGGTTGATGAGAAAGTGAGATGTAAATAGTCATTTTTGTCTCGCATTCAGAGAGTGACAGACGGAACCCTTCCGGTCCAGTGTCTCAGACAGCCATTGTATTAGACAGGCCGGCAATCGTGTGGTTTTGAGATGGGAAATTTGAGATGGAAGCTTGTTGATTAGTGTTCTGCGTTTGATTTACGTTAAAGCAAGTCTGTCAGCATGTACATTGAGCTGATGTATATTTGCAGAGCAGAATGTCAACCTTTTTTTTGACACTATTTTCGGCAAACCCATCATGCAGAGGATAGGGGAAGGGATTGAATGATGGTCACCAATCTTGACTAAGTCAAAGTCTGGAGCCCTCCAAGCCATGTCTCATCACTCTCTCCTCTCACTATATTTTAAACAGTGAGCCCAGCCCACACACACTCCCTTTCCTCACCCCCTGCCTCTCCCTCAGTACCAGTAACTTATCTCTTTATCTCTCTCTCTTTTACTCTCCACCCTCCCCACTCTCTCCCACTTTCTCTCCCTCTTCATCTTCTCTCTTGCTCTCTCACTCTCACTCTCTCTCCACTCCCCCTCTCTCCACCACCCCCCCCCTCTCTCTCTCTCCATCTCTCTTTCTCTCTCTCTGAGGCATGAGGCTGTATGTGTTTGGCTGTGCCGAGTGCACACAGTGCGAGGAGCTCCATCTGGAGCAGTTCTGTTCTGTGCCGGGCGGGCGGGCGGGCGGGCGGGCGGGCGGTCGGTCGATCCCACGGCCCCAGCCCGTTTCCTGGGTGCACTGATGCCTCCGCCTGCCCCTCGCTGTGCCGCGCTCCCGCTCCTCCTGTCTCCGGCTTGCCGCTCGCTGCTCAGCACAGTTTGGGCTTTGTGGGGAGTCCAATCTTTTAATTGTTTTTCTGCCAACTTCACAGAAAGGGGGTCTCCGTTTCACAGATGTTTAATGTATCTCCAATCGTTTTTCACACCAGGGGAGTCTTTTAATGTATGGTTAACCTTAGAGGACTGTATATTTAGCAAGCGTTAGATAGAAGTTGTCTCCTAAATTACTGAATGGGTTCAGTGTCATATTGGAAACGAATATGCAATCCAAGGTAATGGTATCTACTGAAGTGTCCATTCAGAGCTGTGCTTTGAGTAGAGGCAGAATAAAACTAATGACTTTCCCATGGCTAACAGTCCCAGAGCTAATAGTATTCAATCTGAATGTCTACCTTCAGTGATCAAGAGCGCGGTTAACATACAAGAGGCTGATTTTTCAATAAGATGTGCCCACCTGGGCTGATTGCTGCACTCCCTCACTGTCCCTCAAATTAAATATTGTGTCAGCAACAAGATTGATCCTTTGAGAATTAGGCCTGGGTGAACTACCAACAAGATAAGTTCAATCACACAGAAACATGACTTGTCTTTTCCCTCGAAGGTTGTAATTGCATTGAATTCATATTTGTGTAGTTACTGTTGGAGAAGAAAGATATCACAGTATATGGGGTGAAATGAAGGAGCTAGGTCTAGTAGTTGCTCTTGTGGTTCACTGACAGGAATTTCTCTCTGTGGCTATACAAGCTAATGCATTCTTTCTTTCTTTCTTTCTTTCTTTCTTTCTTTCTTTCTTTCTTTCTTCTCTCTTGTTTTGGCTCTTGCTCCCACAATCACAACTTGTGTTTTCTAAACACAACCTGGATGCACAGGGTGTTCCATCTTAGTATGTAATTTCTGCCCAGTTAGCTAATAGCATTTCCTGTTGAGTCTGCCTCCTTCATGAATCACTGGCTGTTAATGGTGCATCGGTAATTCTGGTCACACACAGGCAGGCAGGTCCCAGTGGGGCGCTGCCCTGTGGCAGATCCATTATTCATGCCACCACCTGGGCTTGTAGCGAACAGTGACACCCGATCCTCTGAAAAATCAAGTAGGGTCACAATCTGACACCCTTTTAGAACTTGGTTGAATCAACGAGGTTGATTTTGGGTGGTCAATCCCTTTTTGAACTAAGCCATTCCCCTCCCAACCACACACACACACACAGACACACACACACACACACCAACCTCACTCATGCGCAGCACGCGCACACACACGCGCACGCACACACACACACACACACACACACACACACACACACACACACACACACACACACACACATGCAAATACACACACACACACACACTCTCACACACACCAACCTCACTCATGTGCAGTACGCACACACATGTGTGCGCGCACACATACACACACACACTACACAAACATGCTTCTATATACTTTTCTACCCTTCCATCATAGGGCACTTAAAAAGTAGGAAAATCTAGGGCAGTCTTTTGCTTTCCTTCCTGAAAAAGATTCACTAACAGCTGTAGTGTACAAAAGGAGAGTAAGGGAGCGAAGGAAAAGGGCCAGTGTTCTTGTGTGTCAGAGGAGTTGCGTAACTCTGTTGTATGTTTGTGGTAATGGGCGGATTTTCACAATGCTCTGGGTCCGTTCACTAGTTTACCTAGTTGCACGTCTCCTCTCTGTCTAGTTATGCAGTAAACTTTCCCATCACAGCAGAGGCTTAAACTCAGATGTTATTTTCAGACTACTCTGGAAAATGACATGTAAGGAAGGTAAGTGACTGTGATGTTTACCAGTCTGCTCCCTACCTCTACATTTAGAGTCATTTGCTTATGCTGCCGGCCAGTTATTTGTTAGTTCTTGCTTTGCCCCCTCCTCCATTAAAGGAGAAAAACACCTCAGGTCTTATTTGGAACCATGTCAACCCAATTGGCCCTGGGTACTCCCCCTAATATTGCTCAGAGAAGCATTACAGCTTTCCCCATCCATCACAAGGTGTATTTGGAATATGAACCAAATCTAATTTCTGTTAAGAGCAACATTTACATAAAATGGCTGAGATAGTCAAACAATAGATGGATGTTGCTTTCAGGAGTGTTGTGCAATTACTTTGCCAAGCAAGTGTGTCTTAATAGACTGGCAAGGGGTTTGCAATGCAGAAGATTAAGATAAGTAAGATAAGTGAAGGTTTGACTTGATTTAAAATGAACATCATAAGGGGGCTGGTTGCTTTGCTTTCACACCTCTGTCCTCTTCACCCCAAACCAGCTTGATGAGGTTTGGGTCAGGAGACTGTGCTGGCCTTTTTATGATTTGAAGTCTCATTTCTAGTCATTGACATATTCTGGAGGTATGTTTTGGGCCATTATCTTGCTTGGAGGATCAACCGCTGACCAATTTGGCTTTGACTAGAAGATAAAATGCAAAATGCTGTGCTTGCCCTTTTAGTTCAGGGTGCCAGTCACTTTATGCAAATTGATGCTGACTCTGGATCGAGCAGAAGCGCCTGAGACCACACTTCCTACTCCATACTCGACAGTTGGTGTCCCACACTGAGCAACCATCATTTTACCTACCTGACAGTGTACAAAACCCCTGTGTAATGAACAGAAGATTTCATGAAGATTTTGATTCATCGCTCTAAATGTTCAGCCCTTATAAGGCCTGATTATTGTCTTCTGTAGTCCACCTATAGTACCTCATGTCCTAGACAAGCCTTTTTTTTCATGTTTCCATTTTAGCAATGGCTTTCTTACTGCCAGTCGACTTGTCAAATCTGCAGCTCAAAGTCTTCTCTTTGGAAACTAATATTGACTTACTTCGACCACTGTTAAGCTGTGCTTGAAGCTGTTGTCCTGCAAGCCACCCGTCACTTACAGTGTTGACTCTGGCAGACTTCTCGTCTGATTCGGTTGTGGCTTAGGGTCTGCTCCCCCCTCCTGAGTTTCCTCTCCTTCATAAGAGCTTTTAAATGATGGAGGAACCTTTGACTTTGGCATTTCTCTAATGGAGAGACAGGCCCCTTTTAAGGTACCAGCAGTCACTGTCGCTAACATAGTTCTAATACAGATAGAGGATTTATAGGTAGAAGTTGGCAAAACCCGGGACACCTGTAGGAATTGTTTGCATCAACTTTCAAGACTTAATTTACTTTAATTACTGTAGAAAAGCTGTCACCCAAACACTTGTTATTTTTTATCCTTTAACAAGGGAATATCACATTGAGATAGAGCCATTTTAAAGCTCTGAAATTACTTTAGTCTAAATGCTTTTCTACCTCTGGTAGTGTACTGTACAGCTTTTACTGGACTTGAACTGTTTCAATTACAATAACAATAAAACAATGGGGCTCTAAAACATTTGACTGGTAGTGTACATTGAATTTCTTATTTCAAATTAAATGCTCAATGCACAAGCAATTTAAATTGAGCCTTATAACAGCCTTTCTTAACCCCATGCCTTATAATATGCCCAGGCTTTCAGTGTCCATGGCAATGGCAAAGTTTTCGGTGGCATTAGGCTATTTTTTGGGTTAATACATAAAAATAGTAGGCCATGCTCCATGTTTACTGGCCTTAGATTATTAATGCATCCCACAAAGGATATAGCAACAAACGATAAATCACTCCCGAGGGCCATCACCTTTTACATTAATTTCATGTTCTGTGTCGATGGGTCGGAAAACCTCTACATATCCTTGAGATAAATCTTCCGAGTGACTTTCCTCTGGCCTGTGTCATTATCTTGTTTATTCGAGTAATGGCCTCTGCAATGACTGTGATTATTTGTACCTAATGAAAGACCTAGCCTCCCAATATCCCGCTGCAGCCATAAAGCACGTGCTGGTCAGTCTATGCAATGAGCTCTTGAAATGATTGTGCAACGAGACGAGAGATGAAATGGCACCCATATGAATCTCCTTATCTCTTTGCCTCTTTAAGGAGATTGTCTGTCGGGTGTGCCTGTGTGTGTGTGTGTGTGTATGTGCGGGTGTGTGTGTGTGTGTGTGTGTGTGTGAGTGTGTGTTTGTGTGTGTGTGTGTTTGTGTGTGTGTGTGTGTGTGTGTGTGTGTGTGTGTGTGTGTGTGTGTGTGTGTGTATGCATGCATGCAGTAATACCCATGATGTTCTTGCTTGACATAGTTGGCTCCCTGCCTCCGATGCTTTCAGGCTTACTAACTACAGGCTAACTGTACCCATATGAATATGCGTCTCCAAGTAGGCAATTCTTTATGAAATGCTTTTTTGTTGTGGCATCAGTAACAGTTTAATGTGGGATTATCAAAACGGGTCAGACTAGGGGAATAATGCAATCATTAAATACAGGAAAACGTGATGTTATATGGTCATGTTCCAACATCAGGGGTACAGGCAGGGATGGATTACTGCACGGGCCTACCGGGCCCAAGCCCAGGGGCCCATGGGGTCAGGGGGCCCTGAAGCCCAAGCTTTTGCATGGAATCATTGCCTCAATATCAACAAATCAGGATGTAGGCTATGAATCTGATTGAATGTAGTATTGGCCATCCCCAAAATGCACCAGAATACAGGAAATCACATCAAACAAATTTTAAAAATTCTGGGGGAGGACCCCCAAACCCCCCCTCCCACATATGTGACAATTAGTGGGGGGCCCTTAATACATCTGGGCCCAGGGGCCCGAAAGTTCATAATCCGCCCATGGGTACAGGGTCTTAGCGTCTTAGCGACAAGCAACTTAGATGTAGCATAGGTGAGGCCATGGGAACAACAAGGCAAGGGAATGCTGATGTTGATCATGCTATAAGCCTTTATAGTGAAGTTTAGCCAGTATGCTGTATAGCCCTGTGTTCAGTCTGTAAAAACTTGATAAGCTACAGCTCTGCTGCCTTCTCTAAATCTGAACCTTGAAATAGCATGCTAACCTAACTCAGATACCCAGCTCCTGCAATCCACCCTCTTTGACTAAAATAGCCTACAACATAAATCAGAATAGATGATGCAAGGGGCTATTAAAATCCCTTTTGTCTGAGCAAAGGATGAACCTGCCTTTTACCTCCAGTTCAAAGCCCAGAACTTCCAGTATGCCTATGCCACAGCTAAACGTCTCCTAAAATATTGAGACAATTCATCTTTTATTCCTGATTAAGTGTGTGCATTCAGTTTGTATTACGTGTGTGTGTGTGTGTGTGTGTGTGTGTGTGTGTGTGTGTGTGTGTGTGTGTGTGTGTGTGTGTGTGTTTGTGAAGTGTGTTAAGTGTATGTTTCTTGCTGTCCCAGATAATCTGGCCAAGATTTGCCACATTTTCTTAATATGCTCAGATGGTCACTCAAAATGGTCACAGATGGTGAAATAGACATTTTGTTATTTTTCCTGGGTTTGATCACTTTGTTGTTATTTTCGCACAATCTGAGGACAAAGAATTTTGTTCTATCTCACAAGGATCAAGGTCAAGGCTCCGGCCTTACTTTTATCTGTTGAGTCGACCCAGTCTGCACCTGTGAGGCTTAGACTTGAGTTACTGGCCATTGCTTTTCTCTATTGATCAGAGAGGGTGGACCAACGTGGGTTTCACAATAGCGTTCATTTATGGGAGCCATAATGGAATGGAGAAGTTTGACTGGGGATTATTTTTTTTATTATTAACTTGGTTTGAATAAACACACAGGGCCCTATCATGACATTCTAAAGTGCATCGTCACTCGTCAAAAGTCTATTCAAATTTAGTAGGATGTCCAGTTCACATTGGGAGGGTTTTCGTTCTCAAAAGTGGAGCGCATGGCGTAACAAGGTGTTCCTAGGTCTTTTAATCAGTCATATGGGTGTGTTTGGGGCGTAACATCATTTTAAACCAATGAGAATGACATCTGTCATTCCCTTTAACGGCGCAACGCGCGATATGTCAAATAAATGCATCGGTATTTTAGCATTCAACGGCGCATTTGAAGGAGGCTGCTTGCGAGACCGTATGGAATAGTCATTCTTAAACCATGCTTTACTAAAACCTAGCATAGCCTTCACGCATTTGCACTCGTCTATTATTTGAACTCATTGGCAAAGTGAAACTAACTTCACCAAGGAGTCAGTCAACGACAAGACAGTTATATGCAGTTACTTTCACTATTGACTGACAATGGGTTACCATCGAAAACATAGGCTGGAAAAAGCAACACTTACCCTAATGTTGCTCAAATGACTGAATAAAACAACATTTATCCTGCAGAGGAGTTGCTTATATCTCGTGACAGTGCGTCTTCAGCTGTGCTCCATACGTGTCTCTCGCCTCTCCCCTAATCACTTTTAACCGTCATTACCAATTTGCAAATGATGGTGAATAACTACTCATCATGAGATGTACAGTATTTCGTAATATCTTTATTCTAATTATGTTTACCATTGTAATCTTGCAATTTGTAATGCTTTGCATGGACGTGCGCTGGTGTGCGTTCATGAATGATAGAAGGATGGTGCGTGCACCTGCCAATATGACTGTTGACATGCGCTCTTAAAATAGCATATGAACAACTCGCCATTGACTTCTGACCAGGTTTAGGTGGTGTATGATAGCGATTTTTAGACAATGCGCCAGGTCCCTCCCTAGGTTGTTAATTGCCACACCCCTGGGCGCAATGCTTAAAAAATAAAGGTGCAAAATAACGAATTCAACTTCGCGCCAGTGAATAACGAACTTTACGCCATGCGCTGGTGACCGAAAATACAGCCCACAGAAACTTATGTGGGTGAGTAAGGAAACCAAAGAACAATCCAGGGTTTATTTTTTAATAGTGTGTGTAAACTGTCGTTGGGGACCAAAATTCCTTAAATCACAACTTACTTTGACGTAATAAGCTTGTCCACAAGGCTATGCTATGGGCTATTTCCTTGCAAGTGCATATTCCTGTTTTACTCAAAAACATTCAAATTAACATCATTTTGGTCCCAAAAGAAAGTTAGCTCTCATCAGATTGTTCTTAGACAGGAGGTTACCAAAATGGGTTTGATCCAACTTCGTCACAACCTAATTCTTGCCTTGACATTTTTACCTCTGACCTACAGTACTGTTCTACTCTGCAAAGATTCTGTCAGAGTTCGATTATGTGGGACAAATTACATTGTTGTATTGTGTAATACTACTTGTATATGATACAATACATATGTTGCAGAGGAAGAGAGCTGTTTTTAGTCTGGACAAAAGGGGGGAAAATCCTGTCCTTCCTTGATTTTTATTCACTCTTCATTCTCTCTCTTTCTCTCTCTCTCTCTGTCTCTCTCTCTTTCTCCATCTCATTCTCTCACTTCAGCAGTCTCCCTAGCCACAGATTAATGCGTTTGACAAGCCAGTGAGCAAGAAAAAGCATTAATTGCTACTCAAAGCAGAGAGCTATCATGGGAGCCCTTGTTCAGAAATTACGCAGTTTTCAAAACCATGAGGCAGCACACGTGCGTGACACGGGATCGCCGTGCGTCCACAGCCACCACTGCCGCCACCGCCGTTCTTCCCCAAACGCAGGGAAAAGGGGGAGCGAGAGTGGATTGGCAGGATTTGAAAAGGAGCCGTGCCCATGGAATGGCAGCGCTTTGGAACGGGGCAGTGCCTCGGATCAGCTCGCATGGCCCCCGTTCAGGCGACAGCGACTTGACAAAGGCCTAATCAGCAAATGACATGATGATCCAGCTTACCGTGGCAGCCTGACAAAAGCTGCTCAGTGGAAATCGCTCGCAAGACACTGGGTTTCGTTCTTCGAAAAAATGTTTGTCCGCTCACATTTGATTGAAAAGTTGCACATTCTTATGATTTTTTTCTCTCTTTTATATTTTCTTGTGCTTGGATTAGTACAGTCACTCCGCTTTCTAAAACCTGAAATGCCCTTGTGCATAATGAGGATAGAATTCAAATAAATATTGTGAATGTAGACAATTGCTTCATTATCAGAGAAGAATGCCATTCAGTCATTCTGATTCAACAGGAGACAGCTGTATCATGTTATTTTCAGACACTTATCAAAATGTGCTCTAGAACATAGAGTGGAAAATGTGCATATTCCATAATGAAACAGCGTCTCAAAATGTCCATGGTATGGAAAACGATATATCATATCATATCATATCATATCATATCATATAAAAGTGTACATATTTTTTATGTACTTTATATTCTTTATATTCCTTACGTTCTCTTTATGCAGTATGATGTAGATGCTGCTTGTCAGTGGTTTGGCTATTGGCTGATAGTTGGGCTTCTGCTGGTCATAGTGATCTCTTTGTATTCCTTCTGTCTTCCCACTATCCTTTGGTGTGCCTGTCACCTGAAATGGCAAATATCAGTCTTTGCCGTAATTACACAAGGGTGAACCAACAGAGCAGGAGATTATGTGTGATAGATGAAGAAGGCCAGGTTAGGTCGACGATATTAACTTCACTTTTTACTCCACACCAACGGCGAGGGCTTGTCAGATAAGGAACATGCAATTTTCTGTTCCTGATTGAATGTTTGAGTGCTTTACTCTGTGTAAATAAGGGGCTGATGATGTTGACTGTCCCACCTCCAGATTCTCCAAGTGAATTCCGCCACTAATGAATGCGCTGTCATGTTTTGTTGAGTTAATTATTCCAGCACGACGGACTAAATCTGTGCTGTGACCCTCGGAATGATCAATGATCAAGATCAGTGGAACAAAACGCACGGATGGCAGGATGACTGTGGGTGAATGTGTGTGTGTGTGTGTGTGTGTGTGTTTGTGTTTGTGTTTGTGTGTGCTGTAGAAAGACATGACACAACCTTGAGGCCACAGGGTACAGACTATATACAGTACCCTCCAGAATTATTGGCACCTCTGCTAAAGTTGATTAAAAACGGGTATAAAAAAATAATCTGTAAATAAAATAATAATAATCTCACAATAAAAAAAAATAGGGAAAATCCAACCTTGAAGGGAAGCAAATTTATTTTGAGAAAAAGGAAAATAAAGAAATAAATATTTTTAACAAAAACATGTTGCTCACAATTATTGACACCCCTTATAATACCTTCTTAAGCCTCCCTTTGCCAATAAAACAGCTTGTAATATTCACCTATGACACCCCATAAACTTGGAGAATACAAAGCAAGAGATTTAAGACGTTCGTCTTCACAAAATCTCCCCAGATCGTCCAGATTCCTAGGTCCTCACTTGAGCATTCTCCTCTTTGATTCACCCCACTATTTTTCTATGGAGTTTAGATCAGGGGACTGAGATGGCAATGGCCGAAGCTTGATTTTGTGTTCAGTAAACCATATTTGTTTCGATCTGGGTGATTGCTTTGTTCATTGACCTGATGAATGATCCAATCATGACCAACTTTTAGCGTCAGATATTGACAGATATCCTTTGAAAATGTTCAGGTTTTTCTTGTTGTTCAGGATACCATGCACCTTAATTAGATTCCCAAGGCCTTTGGGAATAAAAACAGCCCCACAATAGCACAGCGCCTCCAGCATTCCAGCGCCTCCCATTCTCATTAGGTATAGGATTCTTTTCAGTATAGTCATTCTTCTACATATATGCCAAACACACCCAGGGCCCTATTTTAATGGTCTGAAATGGAAGTGTCTTCGCGCAAAACGCAAGTGACTTTGTGGGCGGATCTTGGGCGCTGATGCTATTTTACCCGGCGGGATATTGACTGTTGCGCCCGACGCAAATCTAAAATGGGGTGGTCTGAAGTAGCTACATTAATCATGGGTGTGGTTTGGGCGTAACGTGCAATAAACCAATCAGAGCGTCATATCACATTCCCTTTAACAACAGGCACGCTTGTTCCATAGCTGATTGCTATTATGGTGGCGTATTTGCCAGGCGCAGCCAGGAGCGTTCACAGCGCTACAATCACTGTTCAGTTGGGAACAGTTAGCTATTGATTTTTCCTCTTGACAAAATGTAATACAGAATTGTCACAAAGACATACTTTCCGATGTTTTGGGATCATTCTCACTGAATCACGAGGTTATGAATGCATGGTGATATATTTGCAATGTACAATGTAATCTAACATTACCTCTCTATAGACAATGCATATCTTCTGTCAGTTAATCTCTTCTCTCCCGTGCTGCCGCTGGGGCATTTGGGTTAAATGGCATCGGCATGCAGTTCAACATCACGTCTCCTTAAGTCCTCTAACATTTCCTAATTTATGTCATCAACACATCAGTGATTCGTGAAAATGTGTACGCTAGATTTATGCCTATTTTTTCACATGGACACCACACTGATTTCCCTCGAGTGGTAATATTTTTCTTTGAAATTATGTATGGTTTACAGAAATGGGAACTACATTGTATAGATGAGAGGAGCTAAGTGTGCGTTGCGCAGCACAGGCGGCCAAGCAAGGGCTTCGTTTAAGTTGACCTAACTTTCAACTCTGCACAGTATCCCATTAACTGCGTGACAGTAGACTATTTACAATATTTTCTGTAAAGCAGAGTTTGTAAACACGTTATCATCAACTTAATTCACGCACAACATTTATTTGAGCAGGAGAGAGAATAACAATGAATGGATGCAGCGACTACAGAAATTGTAAAGAAATTGTAACCATACTTGCTGCTTTCTTGTACTATCTGTTGCTGGTTAACAGCACATGAAAAGCTGATTTAAGCTAATTCACTAACTCAAGACTTCAAGGCCATCATGGATATAAAACGTTTTTTGAAAATAACGAAAGGATGGAGGGAACATAGCAAAGCTTGGTGCTTAAAACCTTACACAACGGTAAATTGGAACAAAACTAAAAGTAACTTTAGCCTTTATAGGGCTGTAGCCTATAAAGTTGTCCAGATTAATAGGTCGTAATTAGGCGTTGTTGTAAAGATATTGCATGTAGATGTTGTACTACATAGGCTACTAAATATTTAGGTCACCAATGCACGAACAAAACCGGGAAATGGACAAATATTATCAAGGCTTTGAATGTTTCCGTCTGTGCACGGAGGTGTCTGTAGATTGGTTTGCAACGCATTCATTCATGCAGGCCTATGGTCATGCATGCGCCCTTAAAATAGCATCTGCATTTTCGCCGCAGACTTTAGACCAGGGAGTTCCTGGTCTGTGGCGGAATTGTTTTCTGAAACTGCAAAATATCAACAGTGAACGTTTGCGCCGGAACACGCCCCGTCTTTTCGCTGAACCGCCCCCGTGGGCGCAATCGAATTCCCTAATTTACAGGCATGTACCTGTGGAGGGAAAATTCCAATATGCGCTGACTGCAAAATAGGAAAGACAAACGCGCGAGTATACAAAGTCAATTGCGCCCGCACGGAAGATAGAGCCCATAATGTCTTTCTAGCCAAAGAGCTCAATTTTCATTTTATCTGACAATAGACCACACTTCCAGACAAAGTTACTGTACCATTTAGTAACTCCTGCCGTTTACATTGGTAATTAAATTACTGGACAGGTTACCTACTGTAGCATGCCCTCTAAATAAGCTATTAGCAATGAGGTCACTTTTGAAGATTTTTGGGGGGACTTGGTGACACCTTTGTCTGTAACTCTCCAATAGTGGTTCTTATGGGATTTTTTGGAATTCTTATGGAATCTTATCCTCCATACTGTACGTGGGGGCAAGATAACCATGGGTCTTTTTCCAAGCATGTTTGTCACATTTCCATATGATTAGAACCTTTTAATTATTGTATTAACTGTAAATATAGGCATTTTCAACAAAGTACCTAGTTGTCATAGACATTCTCTGACAAATGTCAACACACTTTCTTTTTATTCAAATTTAGTGTATTCTCTTGTCTTTCCGATGTTGAAAAATGACTAGAGGATTTAGCCTCTGTGTGACTTTATTTTCATACCATAGTGAAAAAGGTCATGAACTACCTCTGACACTCTGATTAACTTAAATAAATTGAAATTAGTTAGGAAAATGCTTCTGTATTTTTCAGGTTTTGTATATAAAGTTTTTTAGGGGTGCCAATAATTGTGAGCAACGTGTTAGTTAAAAATATTTATTTCTTTATGAGATTTTACTTTTTCTCAAAATAAATTTGCTTCCCTTCAAGGTTGGAATTTTCCTATTTTTTTCATTGTGAGATTACAATAAATCACCAACAGATTATTTTTTATACCGGTTTTTAGTCAACTTTAGCAGAGGTGCCAAATAATTCTGGAAGGTACTGTAACCATTGCTAAATAACAAGACTGTTCTTACGAGTATACATGAGTCACATCTTGTATTTCCGTTTCACCTGAGATGTTGAATAGAGGTGGACAGAGTGAAAGAGACAGATAGAGAGAAGGCGAGAACTGGAGTGTACGCGCGTGTGTGTGCTTCATATTTCCTGAAGAAAAAGGCTCGTTTAGATGGCTCGCTGGTGCTGACAGTGGATGAAAGCTTTGCTGGTTTGCAGCTGCAGTGGAGTTTGACAGGTGAGGATGCATCTAGGGGGAAAGGCTGTAGGTGAAGGGCGGCCAGAGCCCAAAACAGGTCACTTCTCTGGGGAGACCGGCACTCATCGGAGAGATCCAGCCCCGCGGCCAAAGATGGGTTTTTCATGAATCCAAACATGTTTTTGTGCGCCACTGTGGAATGTTTCATTATTGCAAACTGATCGACGATCCAGGCTTGGATTCAGAAAAAAAAAAAAACCAACCCCAAACCACAGACTCCTCTTAAACTTGTTAAATGAGTCCTGTTCTCCCAAATGGTGTTATGCATCAGTCAAAGATGCCCAGAAACTCAGAACGACATCTTTTTCAGACAATATCTATTTATGTATTTATTGGGTTGGCTAAATGAGGGAGTGATGAGTGTAAATTTGTGCTGTGACGCTGTCAACTGCAATGCCCTCACAGCAGCATGGAGGAAATGCCACAGTGCCCATACAAATATATTTATTTGTCTCCAGTTGCTTTCTTTTTCCCTCATTAGAGTGATGGAATACCTTTTTAAAGGGTAACACATGTAGACCGGAGAAACAGGAAATGCTTAGGATCTGTAATTAGTGAAATGCAAGTCACCGTGTTGTGTAGTCTAAAACTCCCCACCTCCTGCAACTCCTAGTCTTTTTTTACCTTTCATGTGTCTGGTTGTAAAGGTCCTTGTAAATCAGAGAGATCCCCACTCCTGGTTGTCTAGCACCTGGATTCAACATTTTGCTTACAATACACCGGCTAAATGGACTTGCTCAACCAACACAGAAGACACCCTCTTTTATAGATCCGACAGTCAGTCCCGTCTTCGCTAATGGCAGTGTCTTTGTAGAGCAGGCTGCTTTGGGAACACGATCGAAGAGACACAAAGAGTCACAGGCTGAGTATATACCTTGTTTGCACCGTTTTTCTTGTCGATGAGAGTACAAAGCACTCACCTTGTCGACCTGGGGTGCGTTTCTAGAAAGCGTAGTTGGCTAACTTCTTTCGCAGCCTGTAGTTAGAACCATGGTTCATGGATTTGGTGGATTTGGTGGTTGGAACTACTCCCCCTGAGCAGTCGCACTTGTGTCGTACCTTGGTAGTTCCGGTTGGTGATGTCATGAGTGTTAAAGGATAAGGCAGAAGCCTAACCAAAAATCACAAAGTGGTTGTTTTTCTCGTGACTCAATGATTGCTCTATGGATGCTGTTGGCTTAATGTTCATTAAAAGACTGCACTGCTGGGCTCATTCTTGCTACTTATGTTAATTTGAGTGTTGGCTTGCACGTTTTGATAGGCTAGTGTTATGGTAGGCTATTCACAGACACTGGAAAAAAGTACAATGATCAATGGTACAGTAGTTAAAGCAGTTGACTTGACATCTGTCATCTGAGTGGGCTATTACACATGTTGCCACCGTTTCCACCAATGTTGCGTCGTACCATGGTGGTTAAGCAACATCGTTGCTAACTTTTGTAGAAACGCACCCCTGGATGGGAAACGGAAAGCCAAACATGTGGGGTGACATGAATTAGGTGATGGGAGATGTGCCTTGGGTCCATGATGTGAATAGCACTATTATCATAAAATTTAAATAGCACTATTATTATCATAAAATTTAAAAATGTCTGCTACATTAATTCATTGAATTTCTTTGGAATTAGGAAATTCTTAGAAATTCTTCTTCTTCTTCCTTTAGTGTAATGGCTACTGTTGGGTTTGGCTACCAACAACAACACTAGGTAGGCTAAACCCAAAAGTAGCTTCTTGCTTGTTTTCAAAAATCAACCTTGTTTTTCTGTTTCTACTTCTATCTGGTCTCAACTACTATATATTCTTACTGTCATTTGTTGTACACAGTGGTTCTCCATTATTTAGTTTAATTTGGATTGGCACACATACACACACACACACACACACACACACACACACACACACACACACACACATGCATGGGAAAGTTCTTTTAGTTATGGTCATCGGGTCAACAACAGAGACAACAGTCTAATGGATAGAATCCTTTGGGAGTCCATCTTTGAAAGAGTGGGACATTACGTCCTTGTAGGTTTCTGCTCTGGATGGGCTAGAGAGTAATGGAACTGAGGGGTCGTATCTTGACTCTCTTGACACATCAGCTGAAAGGAGAGGTCGTTCCTGGGTGGCTTGTTATCTTTCAGAATCTTAGACCCAGTTTTTGGTTAAGATGTTTTTTTTTTTAATGGCAGACACCAGATGAGGCACACAAGCTCATACTTAAACCTGGCCAAAAGCTATTCCTTCTTTTGTTCTGTTGTTGTCGCTCAAGAATTTCTGTGAAATGCTTGGCACTGTGCAGATCAGTGCCTTGAATGTCTTTGTTTTATGATAGAACAGGGAGACATTCTATTCCCCAGTGTCAGTGATACCATCCAACAATGGAAAGAAAGAAAACACATTCACCAAGGACTCAGTGTCTTTGTAAATGGGAAATCTCTTGGATGACCTGGGTGTGAAGGAGCTTCTCAGAGTCTTTCATGAGCGTTATTTCAATTTAACCAAGTTTTTTGATACCGCTGTAACCAGTTTTGCTGTAACCAGATTTCCAAGTTATACCTAAATTATCAGCCCACAGCCCACAATAAATCAACACTCCAGCTCTACTTATAGGTTGAGCAGTAACTGTACTTTTAAAATGGGTGCATAATAGCATTGGACTCTGTATAAGTCTGATAATACTAAGGAGCAAACATGAAACACGGAACAGGATACATATTCCAAATGGTATTCCCAGCAGTCACTTAAATGGTTACAATGATGGAATCACTCCACTCTTGAGACTTCCCTCCCATTTCTTATCTCCCCTTTCAATCCCCATTTCAAGGGGGAATTTGTTTTCTTTGGCCAACAAATATTTTCAATCTGGGCACAAGTAAAACATAAATTCAAGGAAAATTAAATGCTATGGTTGCTAAAAGCATAAGCTTACACATATCAGTGGTTGAGAAACTAATATTCATTAATATGAAGCCATCTATGTGTCATTGCATGTCTCCTGACATTAAAGTGAGACAGCATCATAGCATCACAGTAAATAAGGAATTATGACCATGACAAAGAACTATTATGTATTGGACTCATATTTAGAACTTGGTTTGTGTGTAGTAAGGTATTTAAATAAAACCATTTTTGCTGTGTAATTTCAAGTAATAGTTTGTATCATCAATGCTGAATTAGCTATTGTGTCTGTTGACTGTATCAAGAGTAGCAGCTGTTCTATGAGTGATCTTCTTGGCACTAAGTAGCCTACATTGCATAAATTCTATGATCGGATAACACAAACCAAGCTCCCTTAAAAAAATCTTTATAAAATTTGAATGATGTAATCAATAGTGTGGTATCGCCAGTTTGGTCCTCTTGAACTTGAATCTACTAACAGCCTTTAGGCACTGGTCATTGTCTCCTTTTAAAGCTATTTTGAGATTGAATAGGTCCCAGAACAATTTACTGTAATAGTACAGTTGACCAGTGTACTCATTAACTCCCTGCTTATTAGAGGTGAATCTCCATATTCAAGCAGAAATACTATTACAGTAATACTAGTAATACTAATTATTTTTCTAACATCATTTAGCATCATTTACAGTATAAGTGTTTGAGATTCAAAGATAGTATGATTTCAAAATATCCATACAATTCAATAATACAATATGTAGGCGTTTGCTCTATGGATAAAAGCATCCCAGCGGCCTCATAGTGTTATAATTATGTTATTATCATCAAACAATAATCAATCATGATCATGTTTATCGTGGCATTGCACACAATTGCTAATGTCACTTCCCTTTGAGTCATTGTGAATCACAATCTTGCTCACTTCTCCTCCTGCTCACTCTGTCCTTAGCCCTGTCATGGTCACTTTGTCCCTTTCAGCTTCCTAGTCACACGCCTGCATCTCTGCCTGGCATTGACCATGGCAAGTCACCCCTCCTCCTCCAAGCTCCACCTGTTGCTGCACAATGTCGTGTATTGATGTTGAAGCTACTGCCTGCAGCCCCTTGTAGCAAATATGCCTGCTATTTATGCACTTTTGGTGGCATCCGCCATCTAGATTTTTTTGTGTGTGTGTGTGCTTTGGTTTATCCATTTTGATGCCCTTTCCCATTCACAGATTTTTGGCACTGAGCCACCGCATCTGACAAAAGCAAAACAGAGAGGTCAGAAGGGAAGCAGAGGGGCGGTATCTAGCAAGAGATGTCATTCGGTCAACTTACTGTCAGTAGCCCTAACTTTAGAAAATGAACAGTTGCTGTGCAAATATAAAAAAACATGTAAATTAATATTTTTGGCCCCAATGTACATAGGACCTTTTTACAAAAATAGAATCATTGAGGCTTGAGGTATAGTAAACAGAGGAAAATCACCCTTAAGCTTGAGACCTGTACTCGAAACCAAGATGTAGGACCACTGCAGGACCACTGCAAAAAAACCCTGGTGTACCAGAATAGCAGTCCAGCCTTGTAACAGGGACATATGACATGGAATATACTGATACACAAGGTTGAGTGGAGTGTCAAAGGTTCCCTGCATGTGTGACACAGATTCACCTACAAGTAAACAAAGTGAAGGAAATGCCAGCATGTTTGGCACGGGAGACGATGAATGAACAGCTGGAATGATCAAACCCCAGCTTTAGGACCATCCTGGGGAAATCCCCAGGATGCCATAAGAGACACACAAAGGGCTGAAAGGATCGTGCCATCTGACCTCTCAAGCACTGCACATAGATTAACATGACAAGCAGAAGAAACCGTAATGACACATCTGGCTGTTGCCATTGTATGGAGAAGCTGCATGACAGGGTTAAAGGGAACTATACTGTAGTTATCCCTCTGTTGCATTGCCTTATAAACAAAGAAACAAGATGAATACCATGGGAATTCAACTTGGATCTGAAATGTTATAATCTGTCCCTGTAATTACAGTCCTTGTTTGCTTGGACTATACGATTGACATGTGACCTTGATGAGCACAGAGAGATAACACAGTTGCCCTTCTCTGCTTAACTCTGTCTGTGTGTTACCGTACAACCAGTTCAAGCACTGCTTTCGCCCTGCGTATAGTCTGTTTGGAATTAGTAGTGGACTATGAATAATGCACCTGATAATCCAAATGAACCCGAATGATTCATGTTGGTTGAAACGGTCCTCAGACGCCACTCTACTCCTTCCTTTAGATTAAAAGAAATGGCCCGAAGAAAACTTTATCATAAACCACAACCCAGCTGGCAGCGTTTTTCCAGGCTCAGAATGAGATGAGGAAGGAGTTACAAAGGTCATGTGGACACATGTACATGCACGTGTGCCATGCCTTCAAATGGGGTGGTGGTGGTGGTGGTGATGAAGTAAGGTGAAGAATGTTCTATTTACTTCAGATTTTGTAAGATACATCATGATGCATTGTGTTCGTTGTGTTCGTACCTAAGAGACAGATCTGTAGTATATATTCTGTGTGAACATTTTTGATAAGCCTCTTTCTCTGTTCTATGGGCTTTCTGTGGGTGAGAACATTCTTACGTTTCATCTTACTACTATAACTTACTATTGTCGATAGTTCAGTTGACAGATAGGGAATTTGCCCTATTCATAAATGTTTTCAGATATCACAGTTGGCTGGTTGCAGTCCAAACACTTTGATTGTTGTACCTTTTGGATACGTAACGGCCCTCTTTCACAGTACCACATGTGCTACTAGTCGCCTGAATGCCTAACCAAAGAACCAAAGCAATATTGTGAAACAACAGGATTCTTATAGCCTAGAAAATCTAGACGCACCCTAGCGGCAGCAAATTACATTTGCTGCCAGGGCTAGTCTAGCAACTCTCCGTTGGCTTGTGAGCTCGAAAAATTAAACTTCTATCAGGCCAATCAAATCGTGTATAGAGTCGTTAGGTGGGCTTAACATAATGATTGATGGCAGAGTTGCAACGGTTTGGCTTGAATTCCCTGCTGCTTGAAAACAAATAAGATAATGTTGCTGTTGGCGAACAGTGTGACACGAGTTAAGCTTTTATTAAGTTGGCAAAAGTTTGAACTAGCCAACTAGCTCCGCTGGTGGGAAACGCATGGGACTAGCGCTGTCCTATTGCGTGCAGAGGGAATTTGAAAGACAACCGATTATCACACCCCTCGGACTGAGTACTGCGAACGGTGAGTGCTCAGACCCTACATTTTAATGTGGTTCTGGCTCGTCAGGCTAGGATTCTTAAGTAGTTTTAACAAATCGTTAATAACGATTCTAACAGATGATCTGACCTTGGTCAGTGCTGTTGTCTTACCGAATGCAGTATGCCTCCAGTTTATGTGCAGTCCATCATCTGGAAGTGCATACAAAACTTCAACTGCTGGCAGGTTAAGTTTCAGTGACACAAAGTATTGGGAAAGAGAGGCTGTGTAACTGCACCTTCCCTCAACTCTCACACGAAACAGACAATTTATACATGCGGACATTCAGACATGAAAATCTCAATTGCTGGATTTCAAGACAGTTAGTTACCTAATTCATTCAGCATTCAAAGGGTCTGCCTGAGTGGTAGTTGCATGGAAGTGCTTGAAATCGAGTTGTGACTCGTCAGGTTGCGGTGGCAGGTGGATTGAAATTGTATGTCTTCTATAGGTTGTGTGAGTACAATGTGTTTCCTCTGGCGATTTGGCAGACAATCATACAAAATGGATCTATGTAAAAATATGGATCCATCTATGACAGTTATTCATACTAAAGTATCAGAATCATGCAGATTCCTTTAGTTTCCCATGAGAAACAACAAAACTGGAGGGCGCTTGGAGATGGCGGCATCCACCTCATAAGGAATAAACCTGAAAATCATGAAAACCGTATGTGGCAGACATCATGTTCAGCACAATCATCTACATGTACAATAGAGTAAATCCTGATTTCCATGTAATGTTGATTGTTAATTAATATGTGACAAAGCACGTTGCTTACACCTTTGAAGTATAGCACATCTTTTTACAAAAATAGAAATCATTGAGGCTTCAGGTAAACAGAGGAAAATCACCCTTAAGTTTGGGACCTGTACTCGAAGCCAAGATGCGGAACACAATTCTACAATAGCATGCAGCAGCATCATGTAAGATTGCTGGAATTACATACTGTGTATGCCTGTTATTACCTGTAATCCCTGCCATTGCATGGATTGCATCGTGTGTCATTCGTTTGTACTGGCAAAGCAAGGTGAGGACAGTAGGTGTCATCATAGGTGAAAACATGGAACAATTTTGGATTTCTGCTGAGATAATGGAGTAGTAAAATACTGCCCTGCTAAATTCTGTAATTTCCCATGTTTATGATCTACACATAATTAGCACAATGTTTGCTTGGAAACAAAAGGACTTAAATGACATGAAAATCACATTTAACTGCAGCATTTTAAATTCAGTGAATATAACTGTGGGTTTGCCCCCTGAAAGCATGTATGTTTTTCATCCAATCAGCCCTCCTGTACTGTGGGCCAAATTGTATTTAATTCATTTAATTTATTATACAGAAAAGGATTAAACATTTACAGTCACAGCTAAACTCAGTTAAAACAGCAGGTTCCTGTTCTGCAGCAAAAGACACAAAAGACAGAAATCATATCACAGTACAAAAGCAGAACAAAATACGTCAACAGAATTGAAAACAACACAGAGTTACACCAACACTCGGAAAGAAGAGGACATTCCGCTTTAGGAAATACCCAGTGGATCAATCACTGGCTGCAAGTGTAACTGTCCAACAGAAAGTCTATGTTTATGTTTTTTTGTATAACAATATTTTATCGTTCAAATGTGATTGGAGATTGGACATCTCATTCCAGGTTTAAGTGTAGATGGTGTGTGTGTGTGGTGGTGGGAGGTGGTGGTGAAGAAAATTGGCTCTGACCATAGCTGCTTTTGTAAGCAGGTAGCCTAATGAAATCGATGCATATGTGTGACTGATCTAGTGATAAGTTTGCGATGTGTATGTTGGAGGAAGAGTATTAAGTGCTCTGAATCTGAAAATGTGACTATTTGTGTGTAATTTTTGAAAAGTCATGGCATTTGAGAATGAGAGTGCAATGCAGAGATGAGTGGGAATCTTATGAGATCTATTGTATAATCTTGCTATTGAATCAATGATTTCCTTGAATTGGTTTAATTGATAGGTTTGTGTTCTCATTCGGCATTATGCTTTTGATTGGTGAGACAGTATGTGAGTGGGCAGATGAGGCGTAATCAACACTTCTATTGCATTTTAGAAAGTCAAAGAGATGGACTGGAATCAAAGAGATGGACTGGCCATCCATTAAATAAACAGTATATTTTTCATTCGAAGTTCAATGTTTAAATCTACTTCCTCACTGTGTATTCAGCCCTTGTTATAGAGGCTCTGTTTAAAGATAATGTTCCTAAATATCTTTGGGAAAGTATATCAATAAGTGTTGATGAGTATATTCACATGGGTATTTGACAATTCCAACATTAATATTTTTATCTTCCAGCTTTTTTCCTCCTCATTCTCAGATGCTATGGTATCAGCTAGAATTGTTATGAGGTTAGTTTTAGAGACTCACATTACTGGGAGAGAAGCCACAGTTCCAGCAATGTTGGTATTTTGCAACATATTATATTGCAACATTGTTAGAGCTGTCACTGTCAGAGCTGAAGAAGAACACTGCAGTTAGCCAGAAAGAATATATGGCTGAATCTGACAGAAAGGGTCACTTTTTATACACAAGATAGTGTTTTTTTTTATACACAAGATAGTGTTTTTTTTTTATACACAAGATAGTGTTTTTTTTTTATACACAAGATAGTGGTTTTTTATACACAAGATAGTGTTTTTTTTATACACAAGATAGTGTTTTTTTATACACAAGATAGTGTTTTTTCAGTATTTGAATGTAGCAGCTAGAGCCTGACAGTATCCATAAAAAATGGGTTGAAAAATGTGTTATTCTTGTGTCATATCCACCCATTTACCCGTTGACCACACACACACACACACACACACACACACACACACACACACACACCTGCATACCAAGCAGGGAGGCATTCTAACCTAATCTGTTTGTCAATTGTCAGTCCTTTATCAATTTAAATAACCTATACACTATGTTGGTCTCAGTATTATATTGTCTCTTCCCACTACATATTCAGTTGGTCGCTTACTTCAAACCAATCTTCTCATTGTAAATTAGATCTTAATGAATTCAATACATGCTAAATAAGTTGGTGGTCTATTACTGCTCTCTATCCCCTCAACACAGAGGGAATAGTCTCTTTGTGTGCTTGAGCTATAGTGCTGTCCTGTTATATCTTCTTTGTTTTTTTTTTCTATGCCTTTTATATGCTCTTATCCACTTTGGCTTATATTGAACAGTTCAAGGACTCAGATATTAACACACACGCACACACACACACACACACGCACACGCACACACACACACACACAGACACACACAAAGCATACACACACACACACACACACACACACATACACACAACTATACCACTACATAGCCCTGCCTTTGGCATTTTGTTTCTCATTTCTGCGTACTTTGGACATGAAATATGGACAAATACATTGGACTTATGTTTCATGTCTAATGATACTTCTCTTTGACTTAAGCTGATCCTTTTCACACTAAGCCTGGGGTCACTCACTGGACTTTTTTCTCCAAAGAACGACACATGCAAGTAAGGCTGTTGGTATAGTAATTCTTTCAAGTGCTTTTGATGTTTCATCCACTTGCAATGGAGAGCTCTGGTCAGCAAACAGCAGTAAGGGGTTTTCTTGACGCTTCTGTCAGGCAGTCTGAAAGAGTTGTGTTCATACTAAACCACTTTAGATATAATATTGAAACATGAACATATCCTGTATTTAGGGCTGGGACGGTAACCGCCCTAAACCGCTACGTGACCCCTACCGCAAAAAAAAAAAATTTGCGAAACATTTCTGTGATTCGACTTCGACGTTTTCAACCATGACATATGCACAATTCCGGTTTGAAAACGTAGCAGAATCTCAGAGTTATGCAGTCAGCTTAGACGTCTTCAGGTGGCTAGCCTAGGCTAAATGAAGTTGAATCCCACTATAATTGGCCTGCACATGTGTACACGTAGGCCTACGTAATGTCATGATGTGTAATGTGATGAACCATCTTACAGTATGACATTGATACTCAGAGAACCACAGTTACGTTAAGTAAGCTAACCCTCCGTTTTCACAACAAAACTTCTAAATGTATCATCAAAAAAATTAAGCAAATCCGACCTTTCGCGTTTGTGTTTGGGAGCGCGATGTTCCAACATTCTATTTGTTTATTATGCGAGAGTAGGGGAGAACTGGCACAATCGTAACACTTTTCTATTCTCTCCGTTCAAACATAGGCTAAAGCTGTTAAACGTGAAAGCTGTAAAATTTGGCCAGAAAGGAGTCATACATGTTTAGTTAATGAAAGAATTACAAAATATGTTCTAGTTTGTTAAGAATTTAACTTAACAGCGACATGTAGGTCGAGGCTAGCCTCGGACCTACCTTTGTTACAACCTGAATCAGCCATTAAAACGTGCGGTAGCCTACCGTTGTAACATTAGCTTAAGCGTCATGACTGTAACAGTTCTTAAATCATGATAGCCTTGCTGATAAACTGCTTATTTCTTTCATGTCTGAAGCATTTGGTCCAGTGGTTTTGAAGTTGCTGCAGCTGCCTAAAGTTTTTTTGGGGGGGGGTTTATACCGTCCCAGCCCTACCTGTATTCTTGTATAGGATTACTGGTTCTCATCCTTGTCTGTAAGGTCTCTGTCGGTCAATGCTACCTGACGTTATATAATTGATAACGTGTGAAAAATATCCAACTGAAATCCGCTCTATTTTGTTTTCAATCTATTATTACTCTGAATAGTGTGATGAGCAGGGAACCAACAGAAATTGAGCTTGAAAGTTTGAGGTGTAGTCCACGTGGGTGTACAAAGATGGCTTTTGTAGTCAGTGCTTTTAGCACAAAAAATGTGGCGGACCAAAATTTATTTTAACAAGCATTCAGTCAGGGTTTAGTCAGCTATTTTGGCGAGCCAGCGCATCAGAGCTGTGATGAGTTCCTATTGGTTTTTGCCCATTTTCTGTCTTACTGTTGTTTGTAATTTCCTGACTGTGGTTCTACAGTACGAGACATGGAAACAAAATGCATGTCATCATGTGTGTTAGCATTCAAAATAATAATAAAAAAGCCCCCCCCCCCATACATTAACATGTAATGTTTTGTCTGAAACATGTTGAGCGTTTTACATACCATAGGCTTTCCTGTATGTTTTTTATACTGTCTCCACATGGGAATAGCCTGTTCTGATGAGCATTAATAGTGCTTCCGGAAGACAGACTCTTCATACTACAGAGGAGCACCCACATGAGTTACCCGAGAGATACTGACAAAAAGAGAGTGGCTTTAAGCACTGCAGAGCTAGAGGGACAGAGAGAGAGGAGAGGAGAGGAGAAGAGAAGAGAAGAGAGGGAGAGATAGAGAAGGGTGGATGGAGAGCGAGAGAGAGGGGAAAGAGGAAGTAAGTGAGGCAGAGAGAGAAAGAGAGAGAGCTCAGTGTGCCCAAGGCCAGGGGGGTTGCAGTTCGGGCCCGTTGCGTTTATCCTCCTTAGCAGCCGGCTTCTGAACCAGCACCTCAGGAGGACACATTAAAGCTCGATGGCGCTGTTTCACGCTTGTCTGCTAATACCCCAAACGTTCACAGCGCCCCCCGCGGAAGACTGTAGGGCCGCGCCTGGTGCTGGGGATCATATCATCGCCAAGCAGACAATCCTGCCTGGCAGCTGCACAAGTGCTGCTTTGATAAAGAGATTAGATCCCTCATCATCTGCTCACATTGTATGGTGTTCGGGATCTAATACCCATAATTGGAGGGCAGATTTTCAACACTAATAAGCAGTTTGTTTTGGTTTCTTGAATCAATGCAACTGTATAATACCTATAGTAGACAGAAACATGTCCAAATGATGTATAGCAATTTAATTGTTAAATTGTGTAATTATTTTGTTCAGCTAAAGTAAAAGTTGCAAACTGCTTTAATGAAAGTGTCATTAGGCTACTTCTGTCACCCATGTAATGCAGCTTTAAGGAGGTAGTGTAAAGGCTTTGACCGGATTCCGTAATGTGACATAACAGAAACTACAGCTCGCATGCTCGTCTTAGCTTCGCCACTGTTACCCTCGCCCTCCACCCCACCCACCCACTCACCCCACCCTACCGCCTCTGAATGCAACACACAGATTTGCTTTCTAAGCACAAAACAAAACGTTAGATTGATCGTGATAGGAGCCGTTCCAGTCCAGACATCTCACAAGCCTATTAAACACCGCACACTTCAACATCTGTAGCGGCATGCTCCGCTTTGATCTAAATCACGGCACAGATTTGTTCAGTCCTTCAGAAGTCTTGCTGAATTCTCTCTGGAGTAGAATCCCAGTGCAGTGTAAGTGTGTGTTTATGTGTGTGTGTGTGTGTGTGTGTGCGCGCGTGCGCACGTGTGTGTTCTCAATTCCTACAATTGCCATCCTGAGCAGTAGTAAATAATGTCATGCTTCTACTGGAGGTTTGGGGTCATGGGGGATAGTCTCTGAATTCCCTAAGAATGACTGTATGTGGTTGAGTCCAGGTCAACAGTGAAGATCGCTGCAGAGGATCAAACTTGGTTTGGACTGGTAGGATGAGGGTGCCTGTTTTTGGGCTTTATTTGTGCCCCAACTGCAGCTGAAGTCAACATAGGGCCATGTGTTATGTTGCTAGCACTTTTTCAGAGGTTAGCTTTGAACTAGCATGGTACGATGCATCGTTCAACTGACCAATATCTTAACTTACAACGGTTTCCCAAAACTGTCAGATCAACCAATATAGTGCTATGCAATTTTGAACCAGGATAATTTCCCAACTTTAGTAGTTCCAACTAATGTGGTTATGAATTATGACCTTGTGCTGGGCTACCTCAGTTTCATCTGTGAATTACAGTAGCCTATACCTTTTTTGAATTCCTAGTTCATCAAGTTTATTCATTTGTTCATATAGGCTAATCTTGAAACAGTTGCAGATGAAACAGTTGTCTACAATCTCACTGTCTGCTCTGTAGTTTTCTTGGGCTAAGGTGCTTGCAGAATTGCTGCCAATATTGAATAAAAAATGCATTTGTTTTTAGTCATGTTTTGACATTGATGTTGACATAAATAATAACGTTGAAGTGGTAGTGAAGGTTGCTTGTCGTGCTTGATTATCTGTTCTACCTTTTGGTATTTCACTCACACATACATACTGTTGTACTAGTGAGAGGCCATTAGAGCTTCTATAAGTAACTGCATCTTTCGACACTATTGTGTTGCTGCTCGTGCCTTAGAGCTCACACTGCAAATGAAGTGTATCAGCCTCTCGCCAATGGGAGGTCCTTTAATGTCAGTCACCACTGAGTCCTCGCAGCATAAGTATGTCCATGTTGGAGTTCATCAGGCCTTTGAAAGCACATTCAATATCCCCAGTAAACCCCCTCGGCATTGGCATGGAGGGACTGCAGTAAAGTGGGTGCAATAACTCTTGCATTACTCAAACAGTGCGTTTATGCATGCCATGGGGATATGAGAGGGATGTATGTTGTAAGTGTGCTGTCAGAATGAAGCCTGTATGTTGGGCCATTGGTAAAGTGTAATTAAAGCAGTTTAAATAGACATGAAAGGCTCTCTGGGGATCTTGTAGTATATCTTTGGGGACGGGGGCGGGGAGATGTAATTAAATCAAGTCTTGGGGTTATTGAATGCACTCACTGAGCAAAGTGATGCCTTCATTCACAAGAGCAACACACAGCTGTCTCTTCTTCCTCATCCCTGTCTGCTTCTCTCTGTGACACACACACACACACACACACAGAAAGAGAGAGAGAAAGAGAGAGCAACAAATGTGTAATGATTCTGTTTCTAAAGCCATTTTAGTTCCTTCCTGGCCTCTTTGGCTGAGTGTGTGGGGATTTATTCTTTTATCTTAAAAAAAGAGAAGCTGCCCTGCTATTTTTTCTTTCTAGTCCATTAGCAAATTACCATCGCTCCCTTCACTGTAATTAGGAGCTCCATTTTGAAAAAAGGAATTTGTCTCTATCTGGAAAACATCTAACATTACTTTTCTTGTTTGCCCCATCACAGGAGGACATGATGGAAGGGAAAGTAGGACTCAAATCAACCGTCTGGCAAGACACCAGAAGAGTCTGAGGTTTCTCCAAGAGCACTCACAGTAAGAGTAAAACGTGTTTGCCACTCAATATAATCTCACATCTCTCCTCCACATCTCTACACAACCCCACTGAGACCATAGGAAGTGAGGTCAACACATAGAACACTGCACCTTTTCAATTCTTTCAGCATTGAGCTTAGAGCAGCAGTGTGTCTGCCATATTGTTTGGTAGGTATACTGTTTATTCACATGATTGTTTTATTGAAAAAAAGAAAGAAAGTATTACACAAACACAAACTACCAGTATCGCGATTTAAATGGTATGGTGTCAAGAAGAGGATGAGAGGCAGTCATTTACATAACAAGCTGTTTGAATATGATTGCTCTAGAGATGCTTAGGTAGAAAAAAGAAAACCGCCCACAGTCACTCGATGGGGTGCTTGTATGGAAAGGCATTTTTTTTTTTAAGTGTGATGTGTACTTCTAAGTCACAGTTGTTGTTTAGACTGTCAGTCATTGCTGAAGTCTGAGGAAAATATCCCTTGTTGACAAAAGTATTCTAATATTAAAATACAATTTGTTATTTTATTGAATGGCAAAACTGTTTTAATTATTTCTTTCCTTCTTACACATTAATATGTATGTGTTATTTGTTGTGAGAGGCTGACTTGTTTATTGTTATTGTTCTATCACAATGTTTCTCATCAGACCACTTGATAAAAAGCTTGATCCACCCCAGTGGGGGTTCACCGCTGTAAACGAAGTTTCTAATGAATAAATAAACCTGAGATGATCAAATCCTGATTACCATAATCAAGTCAAGGCAGAGAGGTGCAAGCAGATTAGCCGCAGAAAATCCCTGAGTTGTCGCTAAAGCAATTCTCCCTGTTGCAGCCCAGGCAGCACACTAGATTAACATGCGTGCGGAATTGTGCTGACTCAGGGGGATTACCGACCTCGCGGACCTTAATGTATCTTAATATGTCTGTCTGTCTGCCATTTTCATATCTAGGGGACTCTCATCCAAAGCACATCCATTCGTCCAGATTATGTGTGGAAATTTGCCTGCGCCATCTGCCAGTATCTGTAATTGATTGTGCATCATAATCTGATGTCTCTAAGCAACCAGCAGGCTGGCATATTTATCCACACAAAGTAATCTTGCGGAAATAAATAAATAAATCCTCACCAAATAAATAAATAATATAGAATGTATCCAGTGTTTTTTTTTTACATAATACCTCAGTGAAGTAAATTCATTTCCGAACAGAAGTGTGTTAAAGATTTCGAAATAGGGTCAGACTCTCTTTTGTAATACCGTGCCTGACCATATTTTCATATAAATAAATATATATAGAATAAATTCTTCCTCTGCATGCTTTAAAATACAAAAGGGCCCATGCCATGCATCTTCCAATGCTCTCTTTAGTAGTATAACAGCTTTCTTTAGTGGGACGACATGATTTTCAGTCGTCATGTCAGTGTTACACTCTCAAAAAAAAAACCCTGGTAAGATTACATTACAGTAAGTCTGACATTATTATGAATTGGAAATGTGGTTCTTCTGCAGGCTACTCCTGTAATATGAAGATGCTTTTTACACGGCAGGGTTTTCATGTTCCGCAGACAGTTGGCAGTTGCCCTCCAGAGGAAATTATCTCCTTCTGCTTAAAGGCAGTCTTGACTACTCAGAGGTGATTTGAAGGTGTATCCATATTTACTGATGCCTGTTTCACATGCTTCATGATATTGCAGTACCAGGCAGATGGATGCTTTGGGGTGGAGATGGGGGCAGTTATTACCGTAGTGGAGATGGCGAAATACCTCAGGAGAGAAGAAAAAAAAAAAGTAATTCGGCTCAGCCTTGTTTATGTGACTGCTGATTTGGGGCTTTCACTATGCGTGTATGCAGTATAGCTCTGTGACTACACAATATACAGCTTTTTTGATGTGATGCCCAGAAATGAGTAAAGCCCTGGGTGTAGTAAAGGGGAATTTTACAATACTTTATAAGCACAAAAATGAAAAGAAAATGCATACTACTGTGAGGCAAATGGGACACTGGGGAATCCAATTGGGGGAAACTGACCAGGGCAGAAAGTTGGCAAATTGGTTTTGAAAAATTGTATAGCTCACAAACAAACTGATGATGCTCAGATTCTGAATTAGATATTATTAGATGTAGGCCCTGTCCATTGTCCAGAAAGCATTTGAGTTGCAGAACTTTGATCACATGCACAATTCAGTGAAAAGAAACAAGCACACAGCACAATTGCCCACCAAACAGACAAAATGTCTGAAAAGATGGACTATTCAGTACGGGACTGCATGAATAATGAGAGCACTGAATGTTAGACAACCTTGACAAAAAATGACAAGAGCTGCATAAAGGTGTTAAATATAGCCTGTTGTTTCAACTATACAATATGTAGCCTATTTTACTGTATTGTAATTGCATACAATTATAGCAGAGAAGAATGCCATAGAGAACATCTAAGTAATTGCATAGGATATCCTTTGCAAAGTCAAAGTGTAATGTGCAATGTGCAATGTGTAAGTACTGATGTGGTCTTACAATCACACTCTCCAATGTGTTAATCAATACTCTGTAGCAACCTACAGAGGTTTAAACTCTCAGCTGGGATCACTGTGGCTGTCTTTGTATTTCAAGTCAAGTCAAGTTTATTTATAGTGCATTTCATACACAGAAGTCATTCAATGTGCTTTACATAAACAAAAGCAAACAGTAATAGCAAGTAAAAGTATAGAAGGGCAATAGTCAAAGGATAGTTTAAAAGGTAAAGATCATAATAAAAAAGAAAACATAAAACACGGTACAATAATTTAAAAATAAAGAATAAGTAAAAAAGACAAAATAAAAGACACAAGAACAAGGTGATGGATAATTTAAAGACAGACTCAGAATTTGTAACTCAATGCAGTTAGTAGAAGGCATCTGAGAACAGTTTGGTCTTAAGTCTAGATTTAAAACTGGCTACAGTTCGGGTCTTTTTGATGTCTTTCGAAAGTTGATTCCAGATCTGAACCGCATAGCAGCTAAAAGCTGCTTCACCATGTTTCAGTTCTAACAGCAGGTTTTACTAACAGGTTTTTCTCCTGAAACCTGAGAGGTCGAGAAGGTGTGTACTGCTGAAGCATGTCTGATAGGTATTTAAGTCCTGCTCCATTTATTGATTTATAAACAAGCAGTAGTGCTTTGAAGTCAATTCAAAAGTGACTTACTGGAAGCCATTGCAGGGACTTTTAGTTTTTGTGAGAACCCTAGCTGCTGCATTTTGTATCACCTGAAGCTGCTTGATAGTCTTTTTAGGAAGGCCTGTGAAAAGCCCATTGCAGTAATCTACCCTGCTGGAGATAATGAATGAGTTTTTCTAAATCATGTTTTGCCATCTGCCCTCTAAGTTTGGCCATATTTTTGAGGTGGTAAAAAACTGATTTAGTTGTTGCTTTCATGTGGCTGTTGAAATTTAGATCACTGTCAATTAATACACCAAGATTTTTAACAGTATATATCCTTTGCTTTCAACCCCATTTGTGTCAAGGAGAGTGGCAACCCTAAGTCTTTCGTCCTTTTTACCAAATATAATTACTTCAGTTTTGTCTTTGTTCAGCTGAAGACAATTTTGAGACATCCAGTTGTTGATTTGTTCAATACACTGACAAAAAGATTCTAGGGGACCATATTCATTTGGCGACAGAGTTGAGAGAAGTTCAGGCACTAATTGTGAGGGGGGATTTGTTCATTTTTTGACGGTTGAAAATAGTATGCAAATGTTGTTTGAACTTCTACTGATGATGTTAGAGAAGAAAGACTATCTGGCTTTGCATATTTCAGAGTTATATGTGCGGAGCATCTCTTTATGGATTTCATAGTGGATCTGAAATACTGGCAATGCCACGCATCTCAAGTGTGCAAGGCCACGCTAGGCTAAAAGCTCCCAGTGTGGAAATCAGTATTGATCATAAGCATGTTATGCACCATAAGTAGTGTAAGTAGTGGCAGTCAGAGGGGGTTGGCTACCAGGCATGGTGTCAGAGGGAGCCTCCGTTGGGATTATTGATTTCCTATATGGAGAACTGGAGTAGTTTGATCACCTTCCACCGTGGGATCTTTGGCATCTAAAAGCCTGGCAAAGATGTCCTCAAACAGAAACCTGGTGTCACATTTGTCTCTGTCTATCTATCTATCTATCTATCTATCTATATATCTATCTATCTATCTATCTATCTATCTATCTATCTATCTATCTATAGTCCTTCCATGAGAATATATGTGGTACATGCAAAAATAATAAAATATGTATTTTCATTCAATTTTAAAATGAGTGAATATTCTCTGATTTTGTTTATTTTTTGAGGCAAATCCATTGAGCTCTATTCTTGCCTTTCTTCCTGCCCACCCTTCTTTGTGTTAAAAAGCTCAGAATTACTCAGCTCTAACCAAATGCAAATTCTTGCAGGCACCTTTTTCATACCATTAAAGAAATTTGCCAGGGGATCTTGAAAAAGCAAAGGGACTTTTAATGAACAGCTTTTTATTGATCTGTGGACAAAACAGTTGTTAATTATGTGAGAGCAGGCATTTAATTGAAGGAATGAAATAGGGGCACTCGGTTGCTAGCCTAATACGCAGTGAGGAATGAGGAGAATGTGATTGAGTTTGGTGCCAACAGAGTAAAGCTATGGCACAAACGATTCATCTGCAACATTTGTCTGCAAATGGTTTGTCTGCAACAGCTTTGAATCCCTTAGCTACCCCTCCTTCCTTGTTTCTCCCTCATCCTCTCTTCTCTGTCTTTTTCTCTCCTCCATATTTTACTTTCTTTTGTCTTTTTTCCCCTGCTCCTTACCTGTGTCATGTTTTTAGTTATTCCTTTTCCCCTTTGCCCCTTTCTTCATTTTTCTCTCTTGCTATCTCTTTCCTCCTCTCTTCCCCCCTTTCATCTCTCTTTCTCTCGCTTTTCTTTCTCTGTCTATTTGCCAGGTTCTCTATCAGTAGCCCACTCCACTCCCTTCTTAGTCTGCTGCTGCTTTGTATCTCTGATAGATCTGAATGAAAAGGAAAGTAATGCACATAGACACACGCAAGCACGCACACAAGCACACACGCACACACCACTGTATCTTTGGGTTTAGTAAGCATGTTCTGTTCTCTGTGTTTGTTGGTTTTATGATATACATAAATGATGGCGATGTGGAGATGTCTAACAAGTAGTAGGTCTGTCTGAACATGTTGACTCAGGCAGTGGAGTGTTTATTTGCATGAGAACTGATGGGCTTGTTGTGGGAGTGGGTCTGATTTGTGTTATCTTGTGTTTGCCTTTAATTTGCCGTTGTCAGTCATCTGTCTCTGACTCACTGCTCACGGCACAGACAGGGAAGGAATCGTTGGAGGCTGAATGCCTTGCGCACGCACAGGACCCCTTCTGTTTACTCTCTCTCTCTCTCTCTCTGTCTATTTCTCTCTCACTCACTCTCTCTCTCTCTCTAACACACACACACACACACACACACACACACACACACACACACACACACACACACACACACACACATACACACCTTGCTTGAAAGCCAGATAAAGGTGAAGAAGAAAGCAATGCACACTAGTGTCTAATGATATGTCTTGTCAGTTAATATGAATGCTTGAGCTTATGGCATTGTGTGTGAATGCTTATTCTACAAATACACGGCATAAGAGTTGAGGCAATAAGTCAAATATGTACATCACTGGTTGCTGTGTAGCTGTCAGAAATGCAAATACATCTGCATTCAGTGCATGAAAGTTATCCTCTTGACTGTTTGCAATGCAGACTGAGAAAAAGCTGCAATATCATGCATCAATACATATAAAATGGTTTCAGGATGTGTGCTGCATTTGATTACAATACTCCATACCATATAGGTCTGAATAGCATCATATTTTTGTTGTGTGTTCCGTAATCACTTATATTCTCTCTGGATGGTTCTACAAAGGCTTTGTATACACAGTGGAGTAAGGTCAGGAACAGGTCGTGGGTGAAGGCCAATACTTCCTAAAATTCAAATCTGCCATTATTTGCGCAAATGATTATGGGCTTTGTCAATTTTGAGGTAATTTCATCAGACACGAGCGCCGAACAGAGAGGTTGTTTGCCCTGACATGGATTTTTCAGGCGTAAAAGCAGCAGTGCCTGGCAGACTTCACTGTGCTGGAAATTACATCCACAATATGCCATCTCACAGACAGGAGGAGGCCTCTGTGTAAAGAGGCGCAGGAAATGCCTTCGGGCTACCCGAGCTCTATCTCCAAACAAATCAACTATTTATAGTGGAGATCTCAGATGCTGCCACCCCAAAATACATGCAGATGAACCATGTGGATTTTGATCTGTTTCTAATGGACTGTTTTTGTTTTTTTCATCACAGTTGGTGTTTGTATATTTGTAGACAGAAGTGATTTTGATCTGGAATTATTATGAAATGTGGAATGGGCTGATATTTGAGCTTAGAACGATTCTTTGAAACCCAACATTTATAGAATACAGTATGTTCTCTTCATCATACCTTTTGCTGATAAGAGCAAGATTTGCTCTGAGGGACTCTGTGTTGATGTAATCATCATCATCATCAACTTGTATTGCCAGACTCAAGGTCCATTCAGAAGACACAGACATGACATACAATACACATTAAAAATATAAAAAGATATACAATATACCATATACAGAAAAGAATAGAAAAAAAATGTAAACACTTATACCAGTGTTTCTATAGTGATGATTGGTATTGTATGACACTAAACCTAAGATTTACCAGCAGCATAACAATGCTGTTCTGGGAGACGTTCAGGCGACAAATTAATTTGTAGATCAGACTCCTCAATAATGAAGGTAAGTAAGTGTCTATTTATATAGCACAATTTTCATGCTCAAAGTGCAACACAAAGTGCTTTACATATTGAACATGAAGACTTAACAAACAATGAAAAAAATATGTTGTGAGTTCCTGAACAAACTCTCAATCCAGACACCATCCAGCTTATTGTTAGGACTAAGACTAAAACGATCTAAGATAACACACATTGAATAAGTTTACATCTAGACACAGTGAAGAAGTTTAACTAGGTAAGTAAATAGAACAAAATATAGCATACAATTACAAAAAGAATAACAAATCAAACACAACCAAGATGGCAGAGGGAGCAGTGTGATTTGCCTGCGTACCTATAACTCAGCAACTCAAACAAGGTGTGCTGTAGTCGCATGTGTGCATGCCATGTGCATCTAACATGTGTACTGTATCTATCAACTCACCATAGAAGCACTAATACATCTTTTGGCAGTACAGTAGCTTGCATTATGCCTTAAATTCTGCAGATTGGCAAAAAAGGAAAACAAAAAAACTAAATTCTTCAGTGAGTTGTTTTTAACAGAGAGCAGAGTCATGAATTTCAACAGTGTTAGGAAAGTGTTTTCCTACTGTACCTTGCGTTGCACGTGGAAAAAGGCTTACATTTGGCATCGCATTCAAAATGGCAAATCTCCGGTGAATGCTAAATCCCCAAGCTGATGGCAATTACCATGCTAATCAAATGCTCTTTTCCATCTCCGTCTTTTAAGTGTCCCTGTAATCTGACTTACACAGTTACAGTTGCATTTTGTGCCCTGAAGAAGTCCGTAAAAATTCTGCAAATTTGCATCTACTCCTCGAGTGCTTCTAAATGACCAAGTGAAACTGCAGTTTGTAAGCAAATTGTGTGCAGTGAGATTTTAGTCTGTACAGGTGGTTGAAGATTCTCTGCTATGTGTATGATTTTATTTAATACTGTTGACTTCACCATCTTTTCATAGACACACATGATGCCAAATTCTCTTATATATTTTAGTATACCTGAATTTCTGTTTTAAACATTTGAGTGAGACTAGCCTGGCTTTTCTATCTTGTCCTGTTTTTATTTTTTTTTAAATTTATTTTTATAGCATAATCTTTTGCTACAAGGTTTAATTAAGATGAGTTGACAGGCTAACAAGACGAGTGGCATTCAGAGTCACACCCTTTCTGTTTTCAAGTACAAGATGATCTGTTTATGGACATATTTGCATGAAATGTCAAAAGACAAGTAATGCTATCCTTTAACTGATAGATATCATTACATTCTCTGCCGGCCTTTATGCATAGGCATGGCTATTGTCACTATTATACAGCATGGAGTTCCTCATCTCTCCTCACTGATCTGAACCTATGTTTTAGAATCATGGCTTTGGTTATTATGACAGCATTACGATTATGTGTGTGCGTCACATTATAATGTAATTATTATTAAACATATCAGCCATGTCTGGACATTCTCACATGTAATGCAGGGAACTCATAGTTCCAGGCTTTGCTGTGATCATCCATAGTCATTTTTCAAGGCATAGTGTTAACCCCCATTTCATGCTATAAGCAAATTCCTCTAGTGTTTCTTTGTAGGACCATCCAGATCACCTTAAATCGGGAGTTCTAACGCATTAAACCATATGGCAACGCTAATTTAAGCACCTGCTTCGGTACACAGTGTGTGCAGTGCTTAATGGAAAGCCTTTGAAGCAAGGCACGGATGAGGTCAGGTTGGCGTAGACAGTCGCCTGTCTTCAGCCTTGATTGGATGCTTGCCGTAGGGCCTTTGTTAATCTCCGTTAAGCAACATGTTGTGTCTTCAGCAGTGGTCCAGCATGCCTGCAACAGTTTGGGCTAGCTCTTGGAAGAGATGTCATATGATGAATGGCTAGCCTGTTTTGTACTCTGTGTTGAATGTCTGCATTCATACACCTTTTCCCCCTCTTCACTCATCTGTACAGAAAAGTCTACAGTGATCTTTTGAGCAAAACCTTGATTTTTTTACATTTAACATATATTACATAACTATTACAGCACAGTTTTTCCTCTTCTTTCTTATTCTCTGCCTGCCTTTGTTATTCTCTGTGGAACGAGACCTTGGGTTATCCATGATTATGCCACTGATGCTTTGTAATGTTTACAAGTTCCAGTTTTCCACTGAATCTCCAGTTTTGAATACTTTAGATGCAGATGCACACAATCAGGCATGTCCAGTCAGCTATTATCAGGATCATTATATGAAACAAATCAGCAGAGGATATATTTGGTTCCAGTTGTTAGTTATGTGCTTGCTGCATGTTAAAAGGAGGATCTGAAACGAGAGAAGCAGTTTAAATTGCATGGATGAGAAATTTCAGAAAGATGGAATAGGCCTAATGACCTGCACGTCTCTGTTCCTATGGTCACAGAAATTTTTCGGCCGTAGACTTTCAGTGGCTCTATGCAAGATCCTTTTTTTCATTCCGACTAAATGTGATGGAGGAAAAAAATGTTTTAGGGCTGTGTCATCTAAACCGTCTATTCAAGGCCAATCTGGATATAATTTATTCATGACAGGCGCGGTCCAGCCTCACAAATCAATGTGCTACGTTTTCCTCATCACGCCTGATGCAAAATGGAAAGAGACTTTCAATCTTTTTGCCCAATGTGTTGCCTACGACATAATACCACGAGGGACCCAGGACCATTATAATTGTTAAAAAAACAACACATCACACAAAATAAACATTCAGAATAATGATGATGCATTGGAAAAGTCCTTTTTGTGCTTAAATGTAATTTGACTGGTGCATACCCAGATACATGACGTTACCTGCCTGGCAAAAGGTTAGGACATTGTAAGCTAATTCCTTGCTTCTCTTTCCGTGCACGGCTAGCTTTATAGCACACTAATTGTTTGTGCCCTTTACTCCGGCATTCTCGTTACTGCGGCAACACGGTGGTGATCGTTGCATTCTGATGGGTAGGATGTGATGTGAGATTGTATTTGAGGTGAGGTTTTAAGGTGCCCACCATTCATTCGTGCCACAGACCATCTTAGCTCAATTGAAATTGCAAAGCGTTCATAGGCTAAATTAAATTAGCCTCACACCCCCCCCCCCCCCCCCCCCCACACACACTGAAAAATGCTTTAAAGACTTAGCGATCCCTAACCGCTGTATTTGTAATGCGCCTGACCTTGACCCAGGGACAACCCAGGCGACAAGACAGGTTGGAAGTGCCTGCTACCACAAGTGGCTTATTACCATGCTGTACACAGACGGCAATAGGTGTACAAAGCAGCATGCAGGGAGTCTAATGGATGAGACAGATCTATCATAGCTCCGACAGGAAAAGGGGTGTCACTAACACCATCAACTAGAGAAATTGGTTTTACTCTCTGCATCTGGGGTAAACATGGGAATACGTGTCTGCATTTCCCTTCTTCATACTTCACTCATATATCCCTTGTCAAATATGCACTTTCCTTTTTTGTATATATATATATATATATATATATATGTGTGTGTGTGTGTGTGTGTGTTTTTCTTCCATTACTTCTTGACAGCTGAATCTTCCCTTTTTTCGTTTCCTTTGTGTGAGCTTTTGTCAGTATGCTCTCTCAAGTGTTTTTCCTCTTCTCCGTCTTTGAGAAGGGGGTCTGCTGTTTTCTTCACCCCTCATTTCACTCCTCTGATCTGCTTCTCAGTTCAACTTCACTCTGTCAAACTTTACCAATTAGAACTCAATGCCTCTCCAGCCAAGAGATCTGCCCTGCCTTATCTCGAAACTTGGAAGCGGAAAGAGTTATCTCGCTCTCGGCCGACAGTTGCCATGGTAGCTTGCAAGCAGACCGGGGAGACTGACCCCTGTCCTGGCCCCTACTGGAAGACCCTTCCGGGCTCTGATAGCTCCTCGGTAGTCCTCTCCTCCAGGTTGTTGACAGTGAGGACATGATTGACATGTAAAGTGCTTTGCAAGCACAAGATGGCCTGCCTCCTTGAGAGCTGAAGGAGGATTTCCAACCGAATGAAGGTGCACATAAGTACAAGATAATGAGTCACAATCACAGAAGCAGAGACAAAAGAGAAGCGTGAAATCCAGGTGAGGACGAAAGCACAGGGCGGTTCGGATGTCTGAGAGAGACCACGTGGTTCATTTCACATTTCTGAAAATCACTGGTCGGAAAGAAAACCGTGACTTCAAAATTGTAAAAAAGATAGCCTACTCTTTGCCTTATTGCTGCTTTTTACAGTCACCTTCTCTTTCTCTCTCTCTCTCTCTCTCTCTCTCTCATACACACACATACTGTACACACACACCCATACATACATGTACTGTAGTAAGTTACCTTTCAAACATCAAAAGTATGTAAACAGCACCAAGTTATGTAAACAAGAAAGTGCCATTCTTCAAAATAGCGCATACACATCTGTTTATGCTTAAAAGCCCATAATGTCTGTATACATCACAATGGCCAAAGTGCATCCTGTCATTACACAGATGGATAAAATGCATTAGATTTCCTGTTAAGTTGTTTTTCCCCCATCCAGATAAGCAGGATGATAGATGTGTTCCCGTGGTTAACAGAACTATTTCAGTGCTATTAGGGTGGGATTCTATATACCAGAAATAACAGGAAATCTTTAATTACATTTTTAAAGGAAGCTCACACACTTGGACCCATCTCAACTTCACGCCATTTATATTTCGGGAGCACCAAAGAGAAAGATGCTGCAAAATCAATGTATATAAAATATATATATAATAAAAATCTAAAAGAAAATATAAAAAATATATATATAATTTATATTTATATATATATAAAGCACCTTTGGATACAAACTTCATCCGCTTCAGTGCTCTTTGCAAAATTATTTGATGTTCAGGGGCAGCCTACCATTGACCGTGTGTTTATCTTTTTTAATGGGTCGTTGTCTTGGCGCTCAGGGTCACCTGTGATCCCCCCCCCCCCGTCCCTCCCTCCCTCCTGTGCCTCGCGCCCTGCCTCAAGATTATTAGTTATATTTGTGTCACTCTTCTGCCATCTTGTCCCTCCATCTTCTCATTGACATCACTAACTGCTCAACAAAGAACCTAATGAAGCAGAAAACAGCGTATATTTTCTCTGTAATTAAGAAAAATGGGAGGAGGGGAGAGAACTGGAGAGCTGCTTTTTTTTGTGTCATAAAATTGTCTTCCCCACGCCATACTTCACTCCCCGCCTTTGCTCCCTTTTTTCCCGCTAATTTTTCAGACATTCAATTATAGCCGTTGCTGCTTTACATTAAGGATCGTGAGAATGAAAACCACTGAGATGGTGCTCCCGTGTCCAGTGAGATGTTACTAATGCCAATGGAGATTAGGCTGTTTATGCTTCAGAGTATATTTCTGATGACAAGAGTTTTTGGTGTGTCACCCCAATCTCATTGCGGCCATTGCTGTCATTTCAGCTCTGCATTTGAAGTTGTCTCAGTCAGCTGTGAACAGCAATCTAGACTGACGCCGGAGAGAACGCTGCCTTTGCGCATATGTAGCGCGCTGGAGCTTAGCTTAAATGATCTTAATGAGGAAAATGAAGAATCTCTGCTGAAATTTTTTGAGAACAAAGGAAAATGTTGTTATTTTCTTTTCAGTTTAAATGAAAATCTATGTTAGAGCCACCCAGGACTGAAGAAATGAGGTGAAAAGGTTCACCAGTTTATGTATTTGGCATTTAGTATAATTGGAGGGGGTGGGGGGTGTTACAAAAAAAATAATTATCACCCATGGGCATTCCCAGACTGTGCCGATGGATTTCTTGGAAATGCTTGTTTCAGTAAAGCATTCAGACACCTCAGATAACTCCACTCAGCCCTACACTTTGTGGAAATCCTATGAATATTCTAAACATTAAAATAAAGAACAAAGTAGTTGGTTGCATTGTAGTTGGTTGCATTCATTATCATATAAGATTTGTGTAATAATACATTACATTATAATAATGTATTGTATATTGAATATGTTACTTGTCTTAATCATAGAAGGTTAGGGGAATACTGTAGCTATCTTTTTATATTGTGCTGATTATATGTACTGCCATAGTAAAGTATATGTGCAGAAGTAATTTCCTAGCATGCCTGTTTAAAGGTACTTCTATTTTTAATTTTTATAGCTCTTCACAATGAATTACAGATTCACAATCTAATCTAATCTAATCTAAACAATGATTTACCAATAGCAGATCCACTCAATTGTATTCTTACCCCTGCCCCTGAAAATACTTGACAGCATGCACTTGTTTTGAGAATGAAATAAGATAGTTCAATGTGACAGTCCACGTGAGGTCATCTTCTTGTATAAATGGGTTCCCGAGCTGCGAAGGAACAGTTGGAAAAAAAGTCATCCACGGCTGGACTTGCTGGGGGATGAATTGAAATCTCACGGCCATGTAGCCTTTGGGAGCCCCTGGTGTGCCCAGATGATGTAGTGCGGCTCGGCGCAGTTGTGATGCTGTTTATGTTGATAATAGTGGTAATACAACAATAATGACAGGCCACAGGAATTGTTGGTTCCATCCAGGCCTCTACCAAGTCCCCATTGTGCGCTGATTACTGTGCTATTGTCCCAGCAGGTCAGATGGCTCTCATTGAAGACTTGTGATTTAGAGTACTAAAGTGTAAACCCCGAGCATTTTATTTCCTTCTCCTGCACTCGGGCCCCTCGGAGTGTGGGAAGGAGCAGTGTGGGTGTTTTGTGGGGTGGGGGGTTGGGTGTGTGTGTGTGTGTGTGGGGGGGGGGGGTGTAGTGCAGTGGGGTGGTGGGTAGGTGCTGTGCTTGTGTGAAGAGGTGGAACTCTAGTGTTTATTAGTTTAATACAGATACATGAGGTTGTGGCACCTCCATCTTGTGGTCCGCGTGCCGACAAACCGTGCCTGACAAATGGCACAAGTGGAGCACACATACACCGGATTTGTGTAGATGTTATTAAGGCTTTCACTTGCTTGCATCACTTCTCTAGAGTACAAAGTAAACAATCAGCATGGTGCAGTAAGTAACTGAAATCCACCAATCTCACAAGAGGTGTAACCCCCGACAGCTTGGGCTTCCACTTTACCCAGACCCTCCTTACCAAAAGCACTGGTATACCCAGGACATTTACCGATATTCTCTCTCTCTCCGTCCTTTCATGAGGATTGCAAAGTTAAAATGTTCAGGGGAGGAAAAAAAACTTCATTTGGAAGATTAATGTGATACCTGCTAATGAGAATATGTTAAAGGGGACACCATTCAGAAGCAGAACTGCCCTTGATCACTCACAGCAAGGTTTTGATTGAGAAAGGTATTTGAAAATGTGTCTTATCCCCGAGGTTTGGGCATATTGTAGCTATTTTCACAATTCTCTGTGATGCTGAACACTTTCAAAGTCTTTCTCTGGCTTAGTTGCCTTCTCTGTTGCTGAGGGTCCTTTGAAGTGGATGAAGCATCAATCCAATTGACAGAGAAAGGCTTCAGTAGTTATTCTGTTTTAAAGTGTAACTCTTCAGTTTAAGGTATCCACCTAATGATCCCATAAAGGTGTCACATTATTGATTAGTCAAGGACCTTGCATTGCCATTTTTTAAACCCAGATGGAGGCATGACCACTCTCTAATTACCCTTCTTTTATCCGTTTATCTCTTCCTATCTGTCTCTCTATGCCTGTCTTTTTCTGTCTCCCTCTCTCTGACTCTCGGCCTTTGTCCCTTTCTGACTGTTTCTCATTCCCTCCCTGTTCCTCTATGACTCTGTATTGTTTTTTTTGTCAAATCTGGCAGTTTTAACCCAGAGGCCAAATGCTTGAATGAATTTATTAGCCAATATTGTAATGAGGAGTTGTGTAATGGGACTGTCAGTCAAATCAGGTAATATGTGTGGCTGTATTTGTGCATGGATCATTACCCTAACTCCCTGATGGAGTCAGAGGTACTTGTAATGTATGTTTAGAAAGCCTTTTATTTATAGATTACTGAGCTTATGCTTACCGTGTTACACTCCTCTGTACTTAGTTAGAACTGCTGTGTGCTGGCCCCCAAGTTGCAAATTAAATATTTCTATGGCCTGGGATTCAGCATGCAAGCACAGTGTTCAGCAAAACAGCTGCAGGACTGGTGCTGGTAAACTGTTTTCTTTATCAGTC